>NC_060221.1:625000-1250000 GCF_907164935.1 Osmia bicornis bicornis | reverse complement strand
TTTCCTGTCTTCTTCCTTCAACCTCCATCTATTCACTCATTCTCACTCTCACGCTTGTTTTTCGGTGTTTACACATCCACACCATTACGTCCGTTTTTCCAGCGATAATATAAAAGTCCGTATTGTGTCGCAGCGTCGCGACGATGTCCGTCGTCGCGACGTGAGCGGCACGATGCTTATTTCGCAATTGTCCGGGAGATAACGGGCCTTCATCTGAGCATCTGTTGCATCCGACCAAGAAGTATGGATAGAAGGAGGAGCAACGACCTGGCGACGCTGTTCGTCCCGACGCCATCCGTCGAGCCGTGATGCAGCTCGGCTAAGCTTTCTCCTGAAACACCGGTACGTACACTCAAACACTGCAAGCTAACGAATCGTTTCGACTGTGTTACCATATTAGGTAATGGAAATGTATATGGGTAAGATGACCTGCAATGTGTGGGACCCATTGGCTTGAGTAAGTATAATGATTCTAATAATTAGTGCCTTAAATATAGAGTACTCTTCAGCTAAATGTTCTACGAGGATGAAATACTTTTGACGTGTAAAAAAGGACTAGGATTTTGTGCACCCCGAGAGTACTATTTACATATTTATCTCGGTGATCGAGCAACAGATTAATTAGAAAATCTCGTTCATAGCGCTCGATGATCGGCAATGCGTGCTTTAAATAATTATTAGCTATAAAATGACCATTAGTACTCGTACGTATTTAGATTAATATTGTTTAAGCTAAGCACCTGAAGCTTAGAGAGAGCCTCTGCTTTGACGCAGGCTATTGTTATAACGCCAAGCCTGAACGTCGTGGCTTTAATAATTTAAACAATTTCAAAGCTGAAACAATGCAGCTTAATCAAAATTATATTGCCAATAAACATTTCATTTATTGCATGCCCAGAACTTTCTACATTTATGTGAAAAACACTGTATGTATTCGTCGCGATAACTTCTTTTTATCTTATCACGCTTCGTTGTGCATTGTACTTAAGATTGTTATAATTCTGCGGCCATATCATGAAAGCTACGTTCTCTGATACTTTCTTTACTTTTTTCGTCACGAAAACCTGTAATTAACCGCAGTATGCATAAATATTACATGATATTTAACGTTGAGCAAGTGCTTCTTGTTCTAACAGCGTTATAAAGATCGTTGCCTATCGTTTCTCGTGACTTTTTTGCATTAGTAAAAGCTACCCCAGAGATAAATTGTAAAATTCTATCAAATCGTACGATTCATAATTAAATTGAATTTACGATGAAAGAAAGTCATTCGCAACAAATAAAAAGATACGTACATAGATCGCATAAAGAAGAAACGGGGAAACATTAACAAACATGAATTTATATATAAATTCCTGGTCGAACCGCTGATAAATATTGCATCGATTTCTAATTTACATGCAATCGTCGAACTTTTTACGATTGTGTGAAACAGCGTTGAAATAAGCGACATCGAGTGAAACGAAATTGTCGAGTGACCCGGGACAACGCCATAAATGCTGTTGAAAGTCGATAAAATACGAGTTGCATTCGATTAAATCTGCTTTATCCAGTTGGTCAAATAAAAGGACAAGTTTGGTCGTTTTAAAAGTTTTCATAAATTCGAAAAGACTGAATAGATTTTAATTAAATAAATAATTAATAAATTAATTAAAAAGAAAAATTATTCTCACCGTTCAGCACGTGCACGTGAACGGTGGCAGGTTGATTAGGCATGGTAGTGAGATGGCACGTGTAGTTTCCGCTGTCAGCTGGTCCCACCCTCGCTATGCTGAGTGTTGAATTGGCCCCCTCTTCCATTAGGTTCGTTTTCACGCTGAAATACCCGTACATGGTGTTGAAATTTCAATTCCAAACTTTCCCTGTTCAAAAACACCGAGCGGCAGCGTACTCGTAACAAACGAGCAGCCCGATTTTTTAGATATCATCCTGCAGATTTTATATTTCCTCCTTTCTAGCTTTGCTTCTCCTCATCGTTCGCTTAATACACGTCGCTATTCTGAATCACAGACCAGACGAAATGACCAGCTCAACCATTTTTGAGCTCGCAGGCATGAAAAAGTGATAGGGATTACGAAGAACTTTTTGCAATTACGTTTCGTGACGTTCAGAAAAAAGAGAGGAATGTTTTTGCCACTGGATAATATCCCTCGTTTCGCTTCCTTATTATTATTAATTGCTGCCATTAGGTCTCTGGGAAAGTTATTTTCTCTGTCGTTCTCTTCTTTGGGGCACACAGTGTGTAATTCTTTGATGAATCATCCGATTCGAATCATTTAACTCTTGATAGTTACAGTGGGGTCTATAGGGGTCTCCAGGTTAATCTGGACTGTACTAACAAGGCCAGTTAAATCACCAGTAATAATACCAAATTATTTAAATATGTCAACCAAATTGCAGATTGAAATAATAGTTCGAGCAATTAAATCATTCGTACTTATTACTAAAACGAGATGATACAATCACGTTTATTATTCGTGCTACTGGCGGATAACATTTTTCACGTCATTGAAATTATAGAACTGTTTGGTGGACAAATTTACAACTCTCCGGCAAAGTGTTAATCCCATTACCTCGGCAAGAAACGCATTCCTCTACTCCCGATGCAATTAGCAAAGAGGAAAAAGGAAACGTTCGAACAAAGACAAATAACAACGATTACAGAGAAATGCAGCAGCTGCCGGTGCATTAAGGTGAAACTGAAAGAAACCAGGGGTTACTTAACACCGTGGATCAACGAGCCATCGTCCTCAACCGGGGATATCGAACAAATTGCAGTGGTGGAAAGTTTTTCAATTAAACACCATCCCTTCGTCTTACGTTTCAAGTGAAATGGACCGATAACGAGGAATGAGATGTTCTTCGTTAGACTTGAATAGACAAAAATTAAAAAAAAGAAGATTAAGAGAGAAACGTTGAATATTCTTGATCATATATCATTTCAGTGATCTAAATTTCAATTGATCCTATTAAATACACACATCAAGGCACGCATAGGTACACGGTATATGTATGTACAATAAAGCATAGAACAAAGCATCGTTAGATAATACAACATGACTTTCCAAGCTTTGGTTTCAGCGTTGTATACTGTGACGGATTGATGGATCACGTTTCTCCAGTGAGCAAAAGAACGAACATGAAATTAATTAATGTGTTCGCGTAAGTAATACGTTCACCGTAACATGAAGATTATGTCAGATTAAGTCCAGTCAGCTGACGAATTAAGATTGATAACTTGCACTCTGTACGCGGAGGAAACTGCTGTTTTTCTTTGAACAGGAAAATCCATGTATAATTTGATCTCTATGTATTACTTTGTGTAAATCTCTGTTTCCTTTCGCAATAACAACGTTAAAAATAGAATTCAATAATATAAATCGATTGAAACAAACTAATTTTTTTTTACAAAATAATATTGTAACCCGTGTACACATGGTACAAATTAATTCCACTTCCCGGAAACCACGTTTGTACTATCCAACTTTACTTTCCATGTTTATTCGAACCCCATCGACAACGTTTTCGCGACGCAACAACCCTCTTTCACCCCCTGTTTCCCGGCGTCGCGGTGATCAGGCGTGTTTTCAAGGCTGTCAGAGTTTACACACGAAGCTGGGATCAGCATGCAGGCAACCGGGGGGGTGGAAAGGCAACCAGAATTGTTGACACTGGATTATAACTTCGGCGTAACGAGCGTGACATGATTCCGTTTCCGTTGATACAAGCACCGCCACAGCCCGAAGGATCGGTCCTTGCTGAGCTGGGATATATCGTGCATGATTTACGAGCCACGAAGACCCAGCACGATCAGTCGCATCCGGAGAATAGCTAGTGGTGCAAAGACTGGCTTTAGGCCGCAATCAGACATTGCATGAAATGTAACAACCGTGGAAATATTGTTGTTTCGTAATGTTTGCTCAGTTTAGGAAACCCGTATGAGCCGATGCGGTGAGTTTGCAGGAAGAATGGTCAATTCAAAGATCGAACAATGCGGCAATTGAAAATTTCTAATGAAATTAGAAACATTGGCATAATTAGCTATGGATCAGGGTGGGCTTACTTCCCTTATTATTCCAGAATTCTAAGGTTCTATATATTGAATGTAATAATGTTTAAATGTTTGATTCACCTGATACCACCTCGCGTCGTGTCATAGTTCAGAACTCTGTTGCCGTGAAGCCACTGAACGACGCTGTACTGCACTTGCATGGCTATGTCACGCACGACACACAGTAACTCGATGGTGCTGTCTGCTTCGTAGTATTTGTCCCTCAGTGGTTCACCCAGGGCGTCCACTATCTGGACGGACGGTTCTGAAATTTCATTACGACACATCAGGCTGCAGTTTATACACCGTAATTGAAAAGCGTTAGGACGGTAACTGAATTTCACATTCAATGCAAAGAGTAATTACAGTGATCATACATCGAAGTCCTCTAAATATTAATTTTCTTCAAAAATATTTTTTTTAATGGAGATATCTTATTTCGACGAGGTGTAACATTAAATTTTATGCGTTTAGAATTTGAGAGATAGCTGAGCGTATGAATTCGAATGTGTACGGAAGTGAAAATTCTTAAGGACGAGTATAGATCTAGAGCGAAAGCTTTTAGCGAGAGAAAGTCTGGAGGGAGGATTTAGAGCAAGGGTAGCGAGTGAAATATATTTAGAGAAATCTGATTTATTTGCGTTGTATTCGTTTCATTGTTAGTTCGTTTACTGGATTTTATAACCTCCAGTGATGTTTGGTTAATGGGAATATCTCTTAAAATTATAATGAAACTCTTTAATTGAAAGAATAGCTGTCGGATGTGAAATGTCTCTGAATACATAGAATACAATTATCAATTCAAATTTAATCATTTAATTTAAAAATTTTTAAGAGCCATATTTCACTTTTATTTCTGACAGTTCATTTTATAACGTTCATTATTAAATTATTAACAGTATTAATAATTTGAAAAGAATGCAAAGGATTACCTACATTATATTAATTAACTGTAATGTACGCGTACTTCATTTTAAAAATTTCAAATAAAATATCTGTAATTATATTTAATCAGTGAACCATTTCGCTACTTTTTAATAACTTCCCAGAATTAAAAATTCGTTGGTTATCATTTTTTGCAATCGTTCCATCATTCAGCTTTCTGGCAGATTTACTGTACTTTGCAATTCAATTCATCCCCTATTTTTTCGACCCGGCTGCTGAATAATTTTTCCATATAACAATGAAGAATCCCAGATTAATTTGAATTTATAATACTTCACTAGGCCACTAAATATTGACAGTACGCAATTGTTCACGTTAAGAGCATCGACGATTCAGTTGCAATCTTTTATCCAGCATCTTCTGGACCATTTCCAATACGAAGTTTATCTCTGCGGAAGTCTGGTACGTGAAAATATCGAATGAAATCTCGAGTAGTGGAGGAAAAGGTGTTTGGTACATTTTCCAAGAATTCCTTGATTTGATGTGGGCTGCGGGACGAATAGAAATCACGTCATTTAACCCTTTCGTAATTAAAGGTTACTGTTATCTTTCACCATCAAATGGTCAGTGAATAAAGGTTGAATATGAGCAGCATTTTTCTAATTCTTTGATTACTCTAATTAGAAACATTTGATGTTACGAATAAGGTTGTAGTGAAAAATAATAGATGTGTGCGAGAATAGCCGAAAATATGGGGTTGGAATTGTTGAAAACACCTTACTACGTGCAATGACCGCTATATTTTTGAGCTGAGCATAAATTCTTGAAATGGCCTGTACTAGAGGTAGCCCAGCAGCTCGTGAATACTAACTGGAAAATGTTTTTTCACGGCAACTTTTCACTTGGCTCGCTCGATCACTGGATAATACAGGATTCCCGGCGTTCCAGCGGGCTGAACGTTCTTTCGACGGAGTTTTTATCGGTCTGGTTCCATGCGGGGATCAGGAGGAACGCGGTTTGAACCGCGTACGTGTACCGGGGCTGTTGTCGGGCATAGGATTTTTACGAAACAACCGGTTTCGTTAATGGAAAAATATTCGAGGATTTCACGGAACACCGGTTCGCGTGCGGTTTCCTTGCAAATCCTTCGATTCACGACCGAAGCAACCATCCTTTTGCTTCTCTTTCCCAGTCTTTCCGCCCTATTTTAGTTGCCCCTAAATCGAGATTCTTTCTTCGTGGTCGAGCAGTGACCAGTCGAGGTGAAAAAAGAGTTTGTTTCTGCTCGTTTGCCTAAATATACGCTTGATATTGTTCTGTTTAACCATGCGTAGCTTTCCCGGTAACGTAGAAAATTTCTGTCTCAAATTTTCTTTGATAAAATTTTTATGTGCGCTGCTGATACAGTGACAAAGGTATTCTTTTATTCTCCTTACCAAATAATACTTCAGGATCCATTTACAGCCAACTCACAATCACTTCTTTCCAATCTAAAAGTTTCTAACACTTCTCGAAAAGAACGTTCGAAGAAACTTAAAATCCCTGTAGAAAAGAAAAACTTGTTCATTTCTCCCCGAAATTTGCCAAATGTTTCAACTGTATGATTTATTGCTTCCATATCTAAACCAGGAAGGATATTTCTCCAATTTTGATATCTGCGAAGGACACAGTTTTCAGGTAGACGTTTCGCAAGTGCGCGAAACCAGGTCGAGCCAGGAGTAAGCATGAAGAATGCGAGAAAACTCGCGAAAGAAGAAGAAGAAAAAAGTTGAAACGACGGATGATAAAACGAGGTTCGAGTAAAAGGAAATCTTTCTTTACCAAAGTCACGATGACTTTATCTCCTTTAAAATGCATCCCTCCCATTCAAGGATTAACTAGTAATCTTCAACTTTAACTTTCATTTTTTTTTTGCTACTGCTCCCCTTTCGTTCTTGTATCCGGCATTTATTTTACGACAAAAAACATATCCGATATCTTTGTTTTACTTTCCTTTTCCTCTACACGCTCTACCATCTAGTAGCATCTATATCCTGTCGTGGTTTCGTCGAGATTATCCTGCGGATCCTTTGCCAAACCCCACAGGCGGTCTAAACACGTCTACGCTGATTCATGGTCGCACGATGCTTATCGATTTTGTCCTGGATCTGTCGTCCGTTTCAGTCGTAATTCTTTCTCTTTCCGGTGATCTCCTGTCCGTTTCTTTGGCGAAGTTTTTTTCTGATATGAAATTTAGGTAACATTCAGATTCTATTTTTATTCAGAAAAAAAAAAAACAATTTTATTACGAAAATTTCGAACAATTTTCAAACATCGACATATTTTTACTTCTTTTTCTTCATTAGCTGGTAAGTTAATAACTGGTTCCATTTATGATTATTACTTTTTTTTATAGCGTAACATCTCATTAAGCTTCTAGGAATATGCATTAAAACGTAAACGAGACCGGTCTGAATGTTTCCCGTGTACCTTTCTACATGAAAAAGCTCTCATAATGCTTTTCATGGTACTAAATATCCTTTTAAAAAATCTTTTCTCCCGCAATGAAGGAAAGTAGAACAATAACAAAGGTTTTAAACAAGCAAAAAACTTGTATGCAGTTTGGAAAAATGAAATTAGATCATTCCTTTTAATTTCCGGGTACTAGAACTCTGACGATGAGTGGCAAACGCAAACAATTAAAATCATAAGCTTGCAATTTTTTACTCTTTACCAAGCTTTAATTTTGTCAAGTTTTGTCGAATAGCGATTTGTCTGTCAGAAATGGTACAACTTTCTTCGTGTAACAATAATAGCAATATGAATGTCCAATAACTCAGTGGACCGATCGTTTAACTCCTAAGAGAAACAACTCGTCCCTTTCGAATTCCGAATACACAGTTACACCGTTGTTATACTATCATAAAGCTAAACATATTCGTTTGCGTTCGCAAATAACGTTCTGTTTGCTGAACATACTCGAAGGAAATTTCACGGAAACTAACAGTTTGCTTCTCCTATGGCGTGGGAATTAATTTATAACCGAGGCAGGGGGTCCGATAAGTTTTGCGGTAGTTCAATTGCCATCCTGGCTGAACTATTTGCACGAACTGTGTAAGTTCGCGTAAACGGAATTGGGTCAACTAGCGACGGAGAAAAGTGACGAATGTCAGACACCAAACGCAAGATCCTTGGACGATCTTGACGAATTACGAGGAAGTAGAGGGAACGTTTCAAGTTAGGTTAAACTTTCCAGGGAGTCGATAATCTGCTCGAATTTGCCGCTGGGTTTCTTCGGCTATGATACCGAAGGATTTTGCGCCGTCTTATCCGGATGAAAGTATTAGATTAAAATGTAATCCCATGTCGGAAAGCTATGAACGAAGCTGCTTGATTCTTCTTTTATGAACCGTGAACGTTGCGTTGCGGTTAATACCGATAAAGGCTTATCTTATTGTTTATTTTCTTTAGTTGATTTCAAAATATTGTAACACGATTATTGCATAATAATTCGTTGGAATAAAAATATTATTTCTCATTTGTAAGTATGTCTAATCGTAAAGGTACTAGAGCTCGAACAAAGCACGGTTATTAACTTAAGTGAAGTATCTTGTCGACAACAGAACGAACCCTCATTTTTCCCATTAAAATTAACAATAACATTGCAAGTAAAAAATTAACATAAACGCGATTTAATTTCTTTCATAAGCTTGCCTTCTATTTACGACAATGATACCGTCTACGTTATTATTTTGTGGTTTCTTTTTTTTCAGAAACAACGTCGGTAAAGGAAGATTTTCTTTTCACGATTTTCTTTTTTACCTTTATTACGGAGTTTCTCGTTTCGACCATCCTTTTTTCCTTCCATTTATGAAGTTCCTACCGTGGCTTTACATTTTCTGAGCTCGCCGTTCATTTTCCTGTCTACCTCTAAGTACCACTTTCACTTTCCTTCTTTCTTTCTCTTTATCTTCCTCTCCCGTCGTTCCAACAAACGTCTAATTCCAGCGATACCCTCTGTCTCGATGCAGCGAAACGAAGTTCTTCTGCTCCTCCATGCTCTTCCTTTCAAACGGTTCGGTTCACCATTCGTTCCAACTATGCCACTTCACCTTCAATTATCCTCCTAAACGGTCGCCGCCGCAAAAAGTTGGCCAACGAAGCCAATTTATCCGATCGCTGGCGAGATGCTTCGATTTCAGATCTTCTCACCTTTTCTTATCCTACTTTCTTCCAACCCTTCGACCGCCATTTTGTCACTTATCCGTTTCGAGAAAGAATTTTTATCCGAATATATTGTTAGATAAAATTATAAGACACCCCCTTGAATCTTCGCTAAAATAAAATAAAAATTGATCGGGATTCAACGAGCTCTATCGTGGTACAGAAATAAGTATGACAAGCGGGGGTTACCTTCTTTCAGAAAAGGGTCGAAATAAGGGCATTAGATCAGTGTTAGCTCCGAAATAGATAGTAAATTCAGATTTACATTTTTCAAATAATATTTGAGATCCAGAACAATAACCGTAAACACGTTCGAGATTGCTCGATCTCGTGAATAGGTACTGCACGGCGTGAAATCAACCCTCGAAATCAACTTTCCTTCACGCTTACCCGTTTCAACCGTGTTAGCTTCATTTCACCTTCATCCCCCTCGACGGATTCCCAATGCGAATGCCCTGTGTCACCGTAGTTCACAAAAGTACCAGGAACGTAGCCAATTTCCCGGGGCTCACGCTGAATATCTGAGTACTCTTTTCCCGTTCCTCGTTGTTTCCCGCCGCGCTTGTTCCTCTCGTTGCTCGATTTAAACGATTCCCTCGACGTCATCGGGGGAAAATCTTAGCCCGGAGAGAGGCGTACACCTCTCACCTCCCTTTAATTTGCATCCGGTTTACGTGTTTCACCCGCGGGTAAACGGGTGTGCTTTGCCTCAATGCTTTAGATCTCAAGTGTCACTTTTCAGCGCGAAAAATTAGAGAATTTCGCACTAAATCTTTTGAATGGCACTTGGCCAATTTAGGAAATAATCATTTTCAACGCCGTTTCAACAATTTCAATTCATTGATTAGTCCTATTCAAAAACTAACGGTCCAACGATTAGTTCGATTCAGTGGTCGGTAATAGAATGATTAGTTTCATTCAACATCTGGTGAATAGAGCGATCGAATCGAAGACGCTCTCGCAGTAGTTTCTTCGTGCTAGTTTCTCAAGCTTGGAATTTCTGCACTGATAGCAACAGCAAAACTCAATTTACTCGAATCTGCCTTCGTTGTTCCATTGGTAACTTCAATTATTAAAATTACTTGTTTCTGGACTTAAAGGATGCCATACTAATCAGGGGGGAAAACAATTCGTTTGGGTTTTCGACAGAGTTCGTTCATACTATTTCCTTAATTAGAAGTGACATTAATTCTAATTAAGATTTAAATCTAGTTCAGATAGTTTCTTTGGAGTCCAAATTATTTCAAAGATTTCTGTACAAACTACACCCTCGAATCCTTTCATTACAATGTTCTCATTTACCTTATTATTTTACTCGGATGATACTTTTAAGTACTAAAATGAGATTTTCGTGCAGACGAATTTTGAAAGTACTCACCATTTATGTGGAGATTCACGTGAATGTATTTGGGCGGATGAGTGCTGACCTGACACTGATACTGGCCCTCATCGCTACTGTTTACACGTTCGATCAGTAGACGCCAGTTGTCTGGGTACTGAAACTTCACTTTATACCTTGGATCACCCACGTATGTGCGGTGACCCACCGTCAGCAGATTCAGCTTTTCACCGTTATCCTGCCGCCTCACCCAGGATATCTGTCGACAAATAATTATATCCGATACAATTAATATAAAATGGTCGAAAAAATTGCTTACGGAATGATTTGGTATACTTTGGATGACAATAGCAATTGACCGAGGATATATCCTCGAATCACGTTTATCTTTCATTGGAAACAACAGGAACTCCCTATGGTGGTATAGAAGACCGAGGAAAACGCATTGTCTGATTGCTCGTTATGCGAGAACTGACGGTGAATCGGGTATCCGATTGGTTAGCGATAAACAAGGAGCCGAAACCCGCAGTTTATCCACGTAACTGGAATTGGATAGTGTTTCCCAACGTTCCCATTAAGTGCGTGCGATATCATACATCTTCGACATAGATATCCAACATGCCATTATCCGTTGAACAGAGATTGCCGCATACGGACAGTTATCAATGATGCGAGCAATAGTTCTCGATCGTGATCGATTGCTTCCGTCCGCTTTCTACCCGACAGACTTTATTCCAATATCAATGGAATTTTTTGAAAAGAATATTTTAACTTGTCTTACGAGGTTAATTAGTGCTCAGAACTCGATGGATCTTGTTATCGATAGGGATTACTTTATAAAAGTTATTCGTGGAATCAATTTTGCTCGAAGTGAATTGAAAAAGTGAATAGTTTCTTGATAAGTTATTAGTTTTTTTTTTTTTACTTTTAATTGGTAGTAAACAGGATCCTTGATTGCTGTTGAGATATTTTCAGCAGTCGTAAAAGTTTTCGTATATTCTTCATGGATAATAATTATTAAAACCTTTGGATTGTATTAAGTATTCTTGACTGACACAAATGTATTTTTTTCTATACGTTCATTTCTCCTTTTTTACCCCACATTGCAATTAAGGGTAGAAAAACAAATGCAAAATATTTTATAAGGCGAGGAAATTTGAAATGTTTCGGCCAACAAACGTTTTTAAGGATTTAAAAAAGAAAAATCCGGGGATATTGGAATGTAAACATATTTCCATTTGAAAAATTGCAGGATTTTCTGCTTTTACAGTGGTATTAAAATATATCACACCGTATTTGAGGGAATTAATTTGATAGGATGGCAAAGCGTGAAACATGTTTGTGTTATGGAGAAGAAAAATTCGTAAAAGTGATTTATTTTAATTTTCTACCTTCACCAAGATATTAAACGACATTGCACCGTATTTGTTAGGAATTAATTTCACGCAGCAGGGAAAGGTAAAATGTGTCTACAACAGAAATTAAATTACTTTGCACCAAAGAGAACAAGTTTTGTTGAATTTTCTATATCAGAGAGACGACTGTAAATTAGTTTTTTGGAGTTTATCGTAATTCCCTAGAGTCCTCTCAATATTTTTAAACGTACAAATGAAAAATTACAATGAAAAATAACGTAAGCTCTAAATTTGATAAAATCTTTTGCATCGTCACGTGTCGATGATCTTCATCGATGACCTGGTACGTTCACGAGATCATAAACTTACACGCTGTTTGTCCATTGTGCCCTCAAATAATACCTGGTAATAAATATCGCTCTTAGCCGAGTTATGCACTTTCAAGATAATCATGCATGGATAATCGCGTTAGCCGACACCGTCGTTAACACTAATAGCAACAGTAACGACATTAATAGCCTAATATTATGTTGAGTCGAGCTCGACCCAGGGTTCAACGGAGTGCAACGTTTTCAGGATATAACTACTCTTGCCGGACGAGTTTCGACGAAGTTGCCTCGTCATTTCGCCGTTTCAAGGTACTCCGTTGCAAATTTCCCACTGAAAAGATCACGGCCACTGCATGTTATCGGTACCAGCTGTTCAGTGTCAGGGTTCATTAACTCTTTGATCGCTAATGACGTTTATAGATGCTCAACTTTCTTGCCACTTACGATAGTGGAACGATTTGAATGTTAGTTTATATCGTATGATTTTAAATTAATATAAAAAAATTGCGTTAAAGAGATTACTTTTTAAAATAAAAATGAAACTTACAGTTTTATCCAGCAGCATCGATATCTTGCAGTCCAACAAGGCGTTGCCACCAGCTTGAACAGTCATATTCTTGCTCTCCCCTTCGAAATGAGGTCCCCACCGATGATCGTGATAATGTTGATGCTTGTTCAAAGTGCTGTGCGCATCAAATATATAATTCAGCATGGGGGCGTCCGTCGGTACCGATCGCTTTGCCGCCGTCGTCGATTTCGTTGATACTGAATCCGTTATTAAGGGTAGATCTGAAACAAACGAACAAAGATTCAATTATTTTTAGATAGCCTCAATATTATACTAATGTGAATGTGCTAAAAATTTTATATGATTTATCAATCGGTTACGTTTAAATAGATTGTGCGGATACAACAGACGTCTTGTCCCAATAGTCGCCGTCTCCAGAGATTTACCTTCCCTCTTGTTTACAACTATCGGACAGACAATTGACAGCTGCCAATATATATCGGTATCCGTGTTCGCTGGTTACAATGCCCGTCCATTCAGATTTGTAATCACTGAATGAATACACAGAGTAGCGCGAGAGTAATTGCGATTTGGTATCTTTAAATTGGAACAACGTATTGGATTGATTGAGAAAACCATATCGTTTTGGGTGAATAATAAAAATGAAAAATTAAAAGGATTCTCATAAATATTAAAATGTTCTTAAATATTATAAGCTCTGATTTTGGTTTTTAACATTATTTATCCGACCAATATTTTTCCCATAGCACAACCCTCCATCGAACCAAGTTACACCCATCTACTTCATCTATTCACTCTTCAGTCGATCTTTTCTTTTTCCTTCGGTCGTGGAAATTTTCTTTCTGCCCGAAGGGAAGAAAACTGATCGTGAATTCCGGCGGAACCGTCGAACGCGTGTCCCGGTTACCAAACAGGGGGGCTACGGCATCTTTGTTCGCCGAATATGAAAACCCTTATACATCGTATTGACATTACTGCTCGAGAGCCTTTCTTTCCTCTCTTTCTCGATTTCCACGTTGAATGTTTAAACGACTGTTGGAAACGATTCCTGAAAAATTCCTAAACCCGACCGTCTATCCTTTTAAATTTTTCGTCCAAACACGTCGTGATTGTCACGCGAGGCTGCCTTTGCGAAACTGATCGACGAAAACGTTTCTCTTCAGACCTACGATTTTCCACGGGATCGTGCGAGTTTGTAGATTTACACGTCACCGAACGATTGAATACGGAGTTGTACAGGGGGTGCGATGGAATGGGTAGAATAAATTGGAATTTTAGCAATGTTATTATTAGATTGTCGAATATTGATGCAGCTAAAATGCATCCAAATATGCAGCAAATATGCAGACAATATATTAAAGCTATGCGAATTGTATACGTGTGAAAGTTTTTAAAATTAAATTAAAAATAAAATTTTTTCGATTTTTTTCTGGAATCCTCCTAAGTGATACGGTCGATTTCGAAGCTGAATACTCGGAATGGTTGCGAATTTAGTTTCCAATCTAATACTTGTTTTTTATCCATTTTTTTTCAATCGAATCGTTCAGATTTATCGAGCAATCACTCCTAGGCTATCTCATGGATATTTTTTTTCTCTATTCGACCGAGAGCACAATCAGCGTAGCTATCCTCGTCAGATCCGAGATCTCGCGAGCTTCAATCGACCCATTTTTTCGAGTCTTGCAAACACTCGAGACATCTGAGTTGGCGCTTTTCCTCGGAATTGTGCCGTGTGCATTATTCTGCATCACCGTGGAAAAACGAAGTTTCAGTAACGTCTACGGTTTTTCGGGGAGGACGAAGACAAGACACTTGTGCTTCGAAATCAGATGAACAATTCGTTTCTTGGGTATTGAAATTGATTCATATGAAAAGAGACTTCTGAAATGAAGTTTCACTAAACATATATGAAAAAAAAGAGCGAGACCCTTGACTACCTTACTGGATAACAGTATCGAGGGTGCGCGACGATGCGGCACGTTTCCTCGATTTCATCGTCGAACACGGCTCCACCGTAATTCCGGCGAGTCCGGCTAACCAGGGTAAATAATTCCGATTCGAGGCACAGTCCAGCGGGTCGGGCTCATGTTTTATGCATAGGCCAAGCTCGCAAACCGCCACGCGTTACACGTCGTTGTAGCTTCTGCTGGAATCACAGATCCTGCCGCCACTTACCGTGTATCGGCCGTGTCCTTCGTTCGACGTCCACCTCGATATGGGTCGACGCGTTCTCCACTTGGTGTACCCAACCTGTTCCACAGCTCTACGAGCAGCGTTATAGAACGTCCAATAACGACGATGGACGTGTCGTTCCACCAAAAGACTTTTCAAATTTTTTATTTTCAATCAGTGCAATTTAAGGATTAATTATCGGAACGCAGGATATCGCGAAGACGAAACCGTGACATTTTACTCCCCTCGCAAACAACTCCTAACTTTCCATCTCCACCGCAAGATTCCAGCTTCCGCCGAGTTCCAACGATTTTCCGCGAACCTGACGACATCCCAGCTGGCAAGCAGCAGCCTCGACTCGCCAAAAGCGCTCCTCTGGTAAACTTCGAATCCCATGGCATTCGCAACGCATTCACGGCGAAACAGTCGATCCCGTGGAACGGAATCGTAGCCGGCGAAAGACGACAGACAAGGAAGAGGAAAGGGGCTTGAAACTTAGATAGGATGCCGGTTTCCAGCGGATCAATTTAACAAATTTGTCTTGCAAAGCAGAAACAGCCTCTGCTCGTCGAACAAAACCCCCGGGACCGACATCCATCCGTGGATTCTCGAACAGCCGACACGTGCAGAGCGATGATGTTCAACACGGTAATGTACGAGTGGCGGAGGAAATACATATTTACTTATTATGCGAAAGAAAAAGTAGGAAGCTAATATACAGAGTGTTATTTGTCGGTATGTAATGTCGGATGAAGATAAATTGTAGCGCGAGATACGTTTTTCATTCGAATGATTAGGAACAATCCAGTCGACAATGGTTAATTTCGACCCAATCAATCCGACATATTACCACTGTCAAATTATCTGTCAACTCGTCACGCCTCGAAACAGGCATTTCACGCTTCTGTAACGTACACGCGAACGATGCTCGTAAGCCGCTTGCAGTTCTGGCGTGGCCCCAAAGTATCGAACATATCGATTCCTTCTAATTGAGAACCGTAGCGTGTATCCGAAAATAAATCAACCGGTAAATCGTCGAACATGCACCGTGTTCTGTTTCCGGATACTTGTCAAAAATCATCGATCGACCTAATAAAATTCCTGATTTTCGCTTAATAAGAAATACAAATATACCTAAATCCTACGTGACACGATTTTGCAACTAAATATAAATTTAAAATATAAATACAATTTCTTATGTAAGAAGTTTAGTTTTGGAGAAAATTTCATTTAAATTAGATTGGAAAATCTCAAAAGTTTCACAAATGTAAATTATATCTATTTTCATGAATAAAGACACATTTGTATCAAGCTACAGATGTCTAAACTTACTTGGAGCAGGATTCAAAGACCAAGTTCTTGATATCAAATCTCATAGATACGGTATCTAGTCTTGCAAATTAGACTCCTCCACTATCCGATACGTATCCAGTATCATCACCGTCAACCCGTACTCTGACTATCATTTGTATTTAGTTTCATGGAATCAGATCCACGTATCTCCTAGAAACCGATGAACCTATTTAGAAGCACCTGTTTATTAACACCTAATTGCAAATACTCTGTAATTAAGTCGTTGCATATTGTATCCTTTTATACTATTTAGGTTCCTCTAAAAGATCTTCGTTATTTTTAAATAATATGACAAAAATATGTGTTTAATATCATCAGAAATAAAATAATTGTATTCCATCACTTTTCGAAAAATTTTTATCCTTTCAAGTTTTCTACACTGAACGCTGGACTGAAGAGGAAACAATTTGAAAAAATCATCAATTTATTTCGAAATACAGGAAGCAACTTCATCCAGTGATTCTTCTTTTTCATAAATCTTAAACTTTTCGCATTCTTTCGCTGGGTTGGAATTGTAGCTCGCCAGTTCGTAATAATTTCTCATTTACCAACTTTCTCGAGCGTTATCTTTTTCCACGGGTCCGCGCTAGTTGGCTGCGCGAGTACGAAAGTACATAACGAAAATTTAAAACCGAGTAGACTGCATTTTATCTCTCGATTATTCAAACTGAAGATTCCTACGGCAAACGAATCGTCCGTACGAAAGACGTCGTTTAAACGAGAATCTGTTGAAACAATTTTTAAACACCCTCTCGGGATTCACCGTTTGAAAAGGAAATTAACGAGAGACGTTCTTTTCAATGAAGAATATTTTCTTGCCTGAAATTAATGTAATAATTAGTACGGAGTCTATCTAGTTCTTTCACGGTCTATGTCCACAGAATTTCGACTTCTCCTTTCATTTGCACACTTACAAGAGAAACTCTCGCCACCGCGGCGCGAAAATCCTTCAAGTCGAAAGGAGTTCATCCCTTAAACACGCTTCAGATGCTTCGAATGGTATACCTTCGCCAACGAATGCAAAATTTTACAAAATTACGAGTTTTCCAACGTTTGAACGGATTCGCTATTCGGCTGGCAAAAAGCTAGGAATTTTTGAAATTCTATTCCCGCTCGCTGCTTGTAAACTGAAACACGCGGCTCACCGACGTCGCTTGTAGAACCGCATTGCGGATACCGCCAGGGTGTCTCGTTTTCAGAATGATACACTCGTTACATCATAAACGAATGTCATAAATAAAATTATTGAAAAAGTTATTGCCTTAAAATGAAGCAGATTTTTGCACATATTTAATAATAAAATTATTTCATTTTCAAATAAGTCTGATTATGTTGTACCTTTTTCGACAATTTAAATGATTTTTCAAAAGAGCCGTCGTCAGCAAAATAACAGGATAACGAGTCGTCACTGACGGTGGTCGAATTCAGATCGCGTTTTCCAGTCGAACGAAGCGAAATCAGGTAAACGTAGAGATAGTTGCCAGCCTTCAGAGAACCGGAAACGTGACTGTCAGAACGCGTTAGAATCTTCTTCCATTCGGCGACAGAAGGAAGACACGTGTAAACTCTTCACTCTTTTGTCCTGAACGGTTTCCGTGCTGGCTCGGGAATGAGAGACACCGGGATCATCCACTTTGACGACGAATTCGGAATGCGTTTCCGATTCGTCGATGTTCAAATCGGCCGAAGGGAAATAAGTTCGCTTTTTCGTACTCGAAACGTGACCTCCCGGCGCGGCGTCAAGAAGCAGCTGCTTTTGACGAGTAATGGCGTCGTCTTCGGTGCTTTTCCATCAAATACTCTTTTTCATCGTATTTCATATGCATTTTGAACGATGCGAATTGTCGCTCACGAAAAAATTCGAATAATCAATAAAGGTTTTGAATTATCGATGAAAGTTTTTATAGCATCATTTTCCCTCATTTTAAAATTTGAAACACAATAAGGTTTTATTCTATTAATATTTGACATCTATAAATTCTATTTACGGTGATTTGTCAAAAGTTCGTTAAAGTAGCTTTCAACAAACGATCGAGCTTGGGATTTAAAGCGTTCAAGTGAAGCGAAACGGACGAACGCGTGCGTTTTTCCGGTCGGGTGTAAGCTTTGGCGCAAACAAACGCGGGAAATGTGCATTCTGAAAAATAGGATGGGTAGATGGATGCACGTTGAAGACACGCTCGAAGATAGATGGATCCAGGGAAATGATTTACGAGCCAGAGATAATCTACAAGTGGAAACCCTTCAGCTGAAGTTCCATCTGCGGTCGTTGCTCAACATATCGTTGCACGATTGAAATTAATTACGCGAATAAACTCCGTCACACGGATATCTGAATCGCGATTATGGGTTAAGCTGGTTCTTGCCCTTTATACGAATGGAACAATAAGAACAAGCGTATCTTCGTTAGAACGCTGTGAAATAATAATTCTTTCAGTAAACTCTTATTAGACACATCGAAAACGAGCTGAAAATTTTAAGAGTCACAGTCTACGAAATATGCAAACATCAAAGGGCTAAACAATGATTCATAAATCCGACAGAATTTGATTTTGAAATTTTTATATAAAGTCAGGTCTCTCGAGCTTTCGTATATCGCATGACGTTTTAAATTTTGTGGCAAGTAATCCTCTAACGCGCTTAATGGATTGATCTTCCCACAAAGACCAGCAGAGTTTGGTAAATTAAATCGGCCCGGATGAACCATGGGGTCTATCTATAAAATTCTGGGTCCACGCGAGGCGGATTTTTACCGCAGACCGTGTCGTGCTACGCGATAACGTTACAGACTGTCGATAGCAAAGCGGTTTTCGACCATTATTTTTCTGGTTAAATTGTTCACTCCTTCGACAGCTTAAAAAATGCCTCTATTTTCCTTGCTCGCCATTGTTCCTTGCGTTTGAAACATTTCCCACTCTGACATTAAAAACTGTTTCACTGTGAACCTTTTAAAATAAACTTGTGTCTTTAAATAAAAATAATTACAGTGACCTGGTTCGAGTAAACAAATAAATATTCTGTAAGGTTTTAGAAAAATTTAAATGTCGAGAGAAGTGTTAGAAATAAAATGATTAATTAAAGCTCTGATAAACTGTATTGTGATTATTTTGAGTTAACAAATAGCAATCAGGTCTAATAAATTCACGGATTAACATATTGCGATATTGTACAATTGAAAATTATCAGAAATTTGAAATTTCAGGGAAACTAATTTTCCGATTAACGCTTCCGTTAGAATGAGTTATTAGTAAAGTTTCCTAATGAACCTCTGAAACATAAATTTAGCTATTATAACCGTATGAAAGTCAATAATTCTTGAATTTCAGGACGAAACGTACGAACGGAAGTTTAATTTAATCTTGTCATATCCTTTTGAAAACTTAACTTATTAAATATATTTCAACTTTCGGAGCAATTATTTAATAACTTCAAGCAGACACTTGTCCTATACAGTACATGTTAAATATTATAATTTTAAGTGCAATTATCTCTGTTTCAGTACTACTAGCATTTTAAAAATTTCATCAGCAGATTAAAATTAATTTAAATGACTTTTGAAAGAGTTCAAATATATAAAAAATACTATAAGAAACTTGAAGCATTGAAATTGAGTTTGTCTGGGGTCCTCGTGTACTCGTAAGAAGCTTTAAATTTTAGATCAGCAAGTGTAAATCAATTTGAACGCGACTTCTGCACTCGTATTCTAATTACACAGGTAA
Organism: Osmia bicornis bicornis; assembly: GCF_907164935.1. Classification (NCBI taxonomy): domain Eukaryota; kingdom Metazoa; phylum Arthropoda; class Insecta; order Hymenoptera; family Megachilidae; genus Osmia; species Osmia bicornis. The sequence continues at coordinate 1,230,065 of NC_060221.1, read as the reverse complement.
TAAGAAGGAGAACGGACGCATTTACCATTTGCGCTGTCAAATTTACATAGTCGCGTTGTCCCAAATTTATAACTCTTTCCCCTCCCTCTCTATCTGCAGCATCCAGTCTCACCCTGTGCAATTTAAATTTCATGGAAACTAATTCCGTGGGTTCATTTAATGGAGACTTGCTCGCGTGGTGTCGCGTTACATTTGTGTAAATAACCAGAATTGATTGAAGCTTAAATTCAACTTTCATATATACGCTTTGGTGTTGTTTTTAATTCATTAGTTAAACGTTTGACCATCGAAATTTTGTTGGGTATGAAATCTTCATTTCCTATCAAATTAATTTGATATATGCTTTAGGCAAATTGAAATTCTAGTACAACCTGTATATCGAACTTTTATAAAACCGGTGTAATTTGTTTTCCAAGTCATGATACATAGCGGTCGTGTATCACAATAGCCATGAAACAAAGATTATCCATCAAAATCTGGTGTATGGATAGGGTCATTATGGCTGATCCTAGCATATCTCGGCTTCTGGGTACTTAAACAGCCCCTGTCGCGATTCGATACTCTCGATACGATCCTCTATGGGTGATTCACGTCGTTCAACCTTGATTAATGAGAGAATAAACGCGTTCTACCATTACTCGATTGTCGATCGAAATGTAAAGCCAATAGGGGATCTTTGATCTCTGCAATTGATTTCGATTAGCCAAACCTTCTGTCATCATTTCACTACGCTTCTGCGTGATGTATTCCAATTATGTCAGCGATGGAACGATGATTTCATTCATAATCCTGTCAGTCTTAGGCAACCTTAAATTACGTAGGTACGATAAAGGAATAATTTATGACCGATAAAAGATTACAGTTATTACATTTAGATATGCCAAAGTTTCCATCAGTCACTTTACATAACGATACGATATATTTTAATAAAAAAAGTTTTTTCTTTTTTAATTATGAACATTTGGAAATCTGAAATTAAATTTCAATTTTTGCATATTCCAACGTTCCATCGTTCAAGGGTTAAAATAATTTAAATTATCAATTACGTAGATAAGGTTGAGCAAGTTTCAAATTTCTTCAAGATCAGTTTCAGTTTCAGAAGCTGGTGAATGTAGTGGAACACTTGGAAATATTATTGTATATGATAGGGCAATGAAAAGAATGCACATACCTGTATGGGAGTCGGATGCTGATAGGTAAACGAGGCAGCAAGTCGTTAGGAGCCGAAGGAGCCACATGACACTACGCATGATTGCCCGATTCGTGGCTCCTCCCTTCCTTATCTGTTCTCGCTGCTGCGGTTCACGTACCGCTGCCTCGACATTCTTGCCATCTGAAACACACGACCGGATATCATGATAGTTTCAGCTCATTCGTGCCTCAACGGTATTAGAGATAAGCCATAATTTTATATAATAAATGTATATAATAAAAAATAAATAATATTTATTTATATTAGTTAATGTTCTCTTATTTTTAATCATTTTAAACACATATTTTGTTCCAATTACTAAAAACACCTTATATAGGAAAGGATAAAAATATCTGCCACCATGAAGTGCACCTTCAGTGATGAACTATAAAATTTAAGTGGTTGAAGGATCAATCTCCAAATATCATCAGATAAATCGTTTTTCACGTGTTATCGAGTTTATTCGATAACCAATAAAAAGAACGTTCGTTATCAGAAGATTGTGGAACGTTCGCTAGGGTGGTTAAAACAAGGGGGGTGGAGAAATGTCGGGACGCGGTACGTCGGTGCCGTAATGTAATTAACTTCTTTTATTTCAGCGGCCGGCTGCTCTGCTAATATGAAAGTATCGCCAACTCTGCGAGGATTAACTTCGGAAACTTTCCCACGGGTGGTGTACGTTGGATTTTAATTAAAGTATAATTAAGCACCGTCGCATGGAGAATCCGTTGAACGAAACAAAGAATCGACGGCCCGCAATGTTCTTCTCGTTTTGTGAAATTGAAAATGGTTTTCAAGTAATTCCGGAATATCTACAATATCTAAGACATTTATAATAATAGTAGAAACATTTATATTCATCGAACTGCAAATAATTTAAAAGTACTTTATCGCACGGAATGCTTTTGTATTTATTCCAAATGCGCAATATTGTAAATTAGAAAATATGCGCGAAATGCTTTATCATAGACACCTGACTCGTTATAAAACCACACACGTATTCGCCACAGAGATTAACTTCTCTAACGGTGCTTCAAAATGATCTAGAACGAGGCTGATATTTCAAAGCGGAATGCCTGTTTCCAAACCAACGCGCGATTCCTACCGACCACCATACAAAGCCGCATATTTTCAGCATCGCAACAAACACAGCTTCAAATTGTCACGGTGTCTGGTTTTAAAATATACCCGCTACCCGGCCACTGTTTTGCTCGACAGCACGGAAAATACAGTTGCTAATTAGGGAGTTAAGTGACGCCGCTAAGAAGTTAATCTGTTTCAAATGAAACACGAATCGTATTTAACGTGACGAAAATGTGTATTATTCCTGCTTTAACATTCCGAATTTTAATGTTCTTAGCACACCATTATTTTAATTTTTATTTGCGATGGAGTATAAAATCTTTGAATCAATTTGTGTTCTTTGGTCGAGTAAAAAATCGATGAGGTAGATTTACGTGGGTAATGCGAACGTCAACATTGTTGGAGCATGGAACCGTAGTTAAGAAAGGACAATAATCGAGTAACTTACAGTTCCCTTAGTTCGCAAGTCCCAGCGAAAATCAACTTTTTCGCCATCAGCAATCGCTTAGTCGCCGGTGGTCGGTGAAACGGACAAGAAATTCGCAGACCGCGCCACCGTGGCCATTATCTGTGCCAGCTTTTAGCGACGCAGCGAAATCAGTGCTCGTCTAAATCGAGAACACAGTAGAGTGTGTCACGTATTCCGCGTGTGTAACGAGCTACGGGTACGTGTTCTTTCGTTTTCCGAGTTCCTTCCCGTCTCGAGAACCTTTCAGAGATTACAAAGCTCCTGGCTTCGAGATATGGACGATTCGAGTCACGAAACGGTTTCTTACCCGGCCACGTGTCTCCTACTATTTGAATAAAACTTGCGGTTCGGTTAACACGTATTTACTTCATCTGGCTCGATCGAACGCTTGCCTTTTTATTTGGATGCTTTCAAAAGGAATTTCAACCTTTAACGTTTCCTCTTTTCATGTCACCCTATTGGAACACGAGTTTCTTTCATAGGTTGAATGAAAAGATTGTGCGATATTATATTGAAATAGAATAAACAGAATTTTTTAATTTTCAATTTTTTGAAATTTTGAAAGATTTTTAATTAAGCGATCAGTTTAATTAATTGATAAATTAATATTGTATACAAGTGACTTCCTCTAAATGTTCTTGAATCATCATGTATCATTTTCATATTATATTCAAATTACATTTCTGTAAGTGGTTTAATTAATTAACCATAATTTGATCAATTCAGATATTAATGATCATTTATCATTCGTACACTGATCAAATATAATCATGCATTAATTAAATACAGTTTAAACCATAGAATTTCATCAGATTTAATCAACAGATATGCTATCAAAATAAATTGATCAATACTCGTTATTTTGAACCAGTGTGATTAATAAAAAGAAATTTTAACTCTATTATCGTTTATATTAGAAACTCTCCCTTTACGACGATCTGGTATCCATCCATCAGAGGCGGGAGTAATTATGATAATCATAATTGCAAGAACTTTGTTCTAATCACGTAGGACATCATCCTTATCACGACGGTGATAATGAACATACGATAATACCCGTGTGAATATTGTATTCTGAACTGGCACGTTGCAGATATCTACTAACAATTTCATACAAGAAATTACCTAATTAAATTCACATTACCATTAATCGATTATAATACAATAAATGAATACAATATTTGAAAAGTTTCTTTTTTCGTTATTATTGACCCTTTTTATTTTATCAATGACCATGTTAAATCGTTCAATCAACTAAAACCTGTCATAGACAACGATCCACTTCGCCCCAGTTTCTTCGCAACCTTAATTAAACGTTCCCTGATCCATTTCGGTCTTGTCGACGAGTTCGGTTAAATAACACGTCAAAGTGGTTGAGCGAAACGATGGAAAGCGCCGGCTAAGAAAGACGATCGAAAAGAGGCGATGGAACGCAAGAAGATTAGATGAACCGAGGAGAAAAAATGAGGCGGAAGAGGAAGCAAAACAGAAGAGCACGGTTGCTGGGTGGATAAAGATGTTGGAACTTTTTAACCCTAGCCAGGGCCAAGATTGGAGGCTGAAGAGAAGAAAGGACGGCAATAGAAGAGAGGACGAAGTTGGATAAGTTTTAACGCCGTGGCGAGGAGGTTACCGCTCCACCTCGTGGTGGAACCGACGCTTTTACGATGGAATTTCGCCAGGCTAGGAAATTGCTTTTAATGAACTTTGCATAATGATGTTCAACTTGCTGCAGCCGGTTGCGTGTTGCTGTTTCTTTTCTGTTGTTTAATCTATGGCGGATTGTGGACGAAAAGAAAGGGAAGGAGAAACGTTTCGTCAGAAGCTTACCAGGGGAGTGGAAAATGGAACTGCATTTTTATTGCTGCAATCCCTTCAACTGGTCGACTTTAAATTTAATGTATTTTTGTAGTACAGAGGTCTCTGATTATATACAGACCATTCACACTAATTGTAAGTTCAGACAATTCTCCACTTTCCTAAAGGAGTCTTCGATATTTAAAATACCAAGAGGGTGGTTTTATGAAATTGTACGAGGTGGTTAATAATAAATTTATGGATCTAAGATGTGGTTCCAAAATCAACGTTTAGAAGATTCTCAGCAGAAGTTGTTTAGGCGAAATAGTTTCCTGGGTAATTTTTGAGAAAACGTAAAAAGGAACAGTAACCGTAGGAATGAACGTGTAAAACGAGCCAACGGAAAGAAGCGATACTAGAAAGTGGAACGGTCATTTTACCCTTAACAGAGAGGAATTCTTGAAACCCACAGAAGCATAAAAGCAAAAGGCTTCGTTAACTATATAGGATATTTTAGAATTATAGTTCAAAGGATTCTTGCTGGATTTAAATTTTTAATTTCGTATGGTGATAAAAAGCTGGTATGTATAAAGTATTGATAAAAAATGGTGTGACGTTAAAAGTAATTACACATTCAACAAAATAAACTAATTGAAATAAATGTAGGGAAATATTTTGATACAGGCTCCAATGCAGACAAAATAGCTTCCAGGTATTTATAATTAATAAATAATCCAATTAAGGATAACACGATGATAATTATCATTAAAATTGTTCAAGAGAAATGAGACAAATTTTCACCGACACTGATAATATTATTTATTAGTTTATCGCATTAGCTGACAAATGCAATGTTCGAAGGCAGTTGTTATAATAATGTTGTAAATGGATTATTTCAAAAGGGATCGAGTAAAACTTCATAATGTGTCTCAAACGCTGCATACAATTAATTTTAAAATGTTTGATTAAAGGTTCATTTTAAAATGTCGATGATAAGGGTTCTTGGTATTGACAAATATATTAAAATGAGATATCGGTTTTAACTGAAGCTTTAAATAAATACTATCGAGTAAGCCGGCGTTATATCGCGAAGGAACACCGAGAGAAAACGAAATTAGCAATATTAACGTTGAACGTGCTAGATACCACGGAAATATCCAAGGTATTTCCCATCGATGGAATCTTGAAATGGGGTTTTAATCCCGAGTAATTCCGTGGAATCGCCTCAGGTTCGCACACTGCAACCATCTCAGACTTGATTCGAACACGAGATCGAGAGATACATAAACGTTGTCGATCCTATTTTTGAGTGTTAGACTTATACTACTACAATTTTTAAATAAACACCTTCAAATATATCTATACGTCTATAACACATTCAAAAATATCAAGACACTTGCCATTTTCAATAATTAAAAAAAAAAAAAATTTTTTTTCAAATTTCTGCAATACAAAAGAAATATTAATACATGTTTGAAAAAGATTTACTAATAATAATCTCAATTTAATAAATTTACTATATTCTAAAAATTTCCTTAGTAAAACCGAAATTCAAAGATTTAACTTATACCAATAAATAATTTGATACGCGTTACTCTTTGAATCCAGGAAACATCTCTCAAAGAATGAACGAATTTAATTTTCCATCGTACGTCGTAGGTATAATTTGGTGCCATGTATCACTGACAAGATATACGATTCGCAGTCGCTTCTTTTTCAACTTATCGGTTTCGGTTTGATTTACAATTCAAAGAACGCCGGTATTGTGGGGGGTAGCTGCGTTGATTTTGGTTGAATTATTGGGTCACATGGAAATTTCCCAGATATTTATCGCTTCGATTTAAATTGTTGTTATTGTGTTGTAATATTTACTGCGTATAGGTAATGCGGCGAAATACGATACACGCGGTGGAAAAGAGAATGCAGTGGAACCCTCTATTATTCCAATATCTCGTTGTTTCGGTATATGTACTGTTATGGGAACGCTATTGTAGCATCTCATACTCATGCCGATATAAAACTATTACTTACAAGAAATAACCTTGATATCGTTACACGAATTGTGATCAACTTTTCTATAAAGAAGATATATTTTTCTGATGCTCTGATATGCATAAAGGCATAAATTCCCACTGTCTATTAATTACTATTAAAATGCCATAAGTATCAGTTGCATGCAAAAATAGTAGCTCATTTTTCACCACCAATTAATTAAAATAATTTCTCCCCATCCTGTAACCTTATCCGCAGGTACTGATGAAAAACTCGTGTCACAGATTTCATAAATAATCCTGCTATAGTTTCCTCAACAAATTTCGCCTGATTACGAAGAAAAAGCGTGGTGCATCAGATATGCAATTTATTGCACTCTAGTTACATGGCACTAATAACAGGAAAATAATAGCTTGAAAATAATTAGTCCATTAAATGACAAAATCAACTTAAATATATGACACTCACTTTTTCATATATCTAGTATCTGCAGTTAACAAAAAAAATTGAAATAGATATTAAAATATGATTATTCAATTATTCAGAAAATGTTGACATAGGATCGAATGTATGAAACGTAGGTATATCAAGAAAGAAAACTTCTGACACCGATAAACACACATATTTAACAATTTTAATGACGTCAGCAGGAATATTAATCAGGGAGAGAATAAATTTCCTTCGTTCGTTTCACACTGTGAAATCTGATCGTATTAACAAATAAACGTAACATTGGGGAGAGGAGGACGGAGATCTGTTTTGCAACGCTTAGCATTTCGTTGCATCCTTAATGCCAGCGGCGGAATTCCCGAAATTATTCGGGTCGGAATTGAATATTCATAATCATAATTTTAAGACAGGGTGTGCGGGACACGAACCACTAGCTTTTACGTGGATCGAAGTAAACGCGAATGTAAATATAACGTGGTGACTGGGAGAAGGATGATTCGATAGGTTGCTGAATATAGAACAGTCAGGACAAATTTCATCCTGACATTATCAAGATGATGCCCTATCTGTTATCGTTTAGAAAGTCTATATTTAAACTTCACCAGCTCGGCTGAAATTAGTATTCATATGTCAAAAGTTGTATGAAAATAGACGTTAGAAATTTTTCTATTACGTTCTATCGAATATCCTTCTGTATTTCATGAAATGAAATTAACAGCGACGGTATGATAAGAATATGGCCGATGAGAATAAGACGTGGGAGAAACAGCAAGTGTCTCCAAATTGTATATTCCCAGGTTATTGGCTCTCCGTGGAGAGCAGAGAAGTCGGTGAAACGGTAGTTGGTGAGTCTGCTTAGCATTTAAATATAGCCAACTAAGGAGACCCATTCTCCCGTCATTCAGCCCGAAACAAGGAACCGCAAACAGCTGAGGCATCTTTACGAAATGAAACCACCCTCGGCGTCCATTTTCCTCGCCATGCTTCGTTTCCAAGAAACATGCTCGGATAATTTCCCGTTCGTGATTATTGGAATTATTCGAAATGTATCTCTTATTACCCAAAAAAACTATTGAGAAAGTTTCAGTAATTCTATTTATTTTAAAAAATATGAAAATGTAGACAGATTATTTTGAATTTTGATAAACGAGCATAGCCGAGGTTTTCTACGTGTTTTATTTAAATATCTGGAAAATTCAGATCGGTCTTATCCCGTTTCGTTCTTTCAAGCCCAGGAATTTCTCATTTACCGCAGGCACATTTCATATGGCACTCTCTGTATGCACATTGCATCGTATAAAGCTGCACAGATGCGCGTTCACCTATATTAAGCAAACATTTCGCGTCGAACAATCTTTTTTTCCTTAAAAAAAGAAGGAAAAAATGGAACGCGGGAAAAGAAAAGTAAAAAATAGAGATCCCACCGTGGAACAAGTTTTCCCTTGGAACGTGAAAATTTACAGGAACGAGCAAAGACTTTGTTCGGTGGAAACGAAGAAAGTTTATAAATGTGTGAAGTTTATACAGTTTCTGAAACGTTTCACCTTTATATAGTAATCTCCTGAAAGAAAAGAATAAAAAATATTGTTTTCAAAACGATAGGAAACTTGAATTTTTGATGTCGATCCTTGGATCCTGTCGACCCGGGATTTACGAGAAAAAGAAATGAAGAAATGTGATCCTTTGAGAGAATGAACGATGTAATCACTTTTAGATCAGTAAAAGAAACACGCGTGAAAGGTAGAATTTTCAACGGAAAGGAACAAGAGAGGAACGCAATTGTACCATCGGGGCAAATTAGAAGAAACATTCGAAGCGAAGACAGATCGACGTCGAAGGAGTTTCTGGGGTGGCTTCGGGGCGCTCGTTATGATCCTCAAAGGAACATAATAAACTGAAACGATCCGTTCTAATTACGCCCGTTGGGCAGGACGATAATCGAGATCGTGTAGTTGGATTTTAAATAGCTGATCCTCGGCTCAAAGCGTTTCCAAAGCCGATGAGAAAGCGCATAATCACGATTGACCAGTGTAACGATGCGATGCACGAAAGGCTGCAATTACTATTCCCATGGACATTGGTGTGTCCGTTAATTCGTTTGTTATCTTGCTTCGTGGAGTTCTTCCGGGAGTACTTCATTTTTATGCAATTGTTTTTTTTATTTGTTCGAGCGTCGCTTTGCTCTATGGATTGCTAATGCCCCAGAGAATGAACCTGGTAAAAGTCTGTCGATTTTCATTCTAGAACTTTTCAAAACGCGAGAACTAAAATACAGGACACACACATTTCACTATAGTTATTTTAATATAAAAGAGAAGAACCGCTGAAGTCACATTATTATAATTTAAATAATGAATTATATATCAAATTAAGCAATACAAAATTTGTCCGATAATTAAAAGTACCTTATTACGACGAATTTTTTCTTTAACTATGTCAAACGTACGAAAAATATCTGATTCCAATTTTTTGTACCGCAATCGACTTTTCAACTTGATCGAAAGAGGGTTGTTTCAACGAGTACGTTGAAAATTAGTCGTTGAAATTTCGGTGCTTTTGTTCGCAGCGTACAAAAGAGCCTGCTCGAACGATGAAACAATAGAAGAGTTATTCATACTGATTTTTATTAGTTTGAAAGTATCGATGTTATTACCGCGGACGATGACGCTAGATTTCAAATTTGTTTCAATTGTTTCACGTCCTACATGTTTCATTTTAAACAGATTGGAAGGAGAATTTATTAAATATTCGTTTATTATTTCGTTGAATACTAACACGTTGGTGCAAAAATTATTTTCATTGAAACTTGCAAATATTTACCATTCGACGAATTTAGCGTTAATAGCTGTAACTTAATTACAAATAAATCGAAAGAGAAGTAAATAATTACTGAAACGATTTGGCGTTATGTTAAACATACATTTCAACACGATGGAATTAAATGATTTTCATAAAAATATTTGTTCACGAAACGATTGGTTTGTAATGAGGGTTAATTGATAATCAAACAATAATTTACCAGCATCCAAACATTTCTGAAATAATTAAGTGATGCATAAAACGTACGTTTTAATATTGAATGCTTCATATTGCTGCAGTATATCAAAATTTGAATAATAATTCGTAATAAAGCAGTGGTAATTAGTTCACATTTATAACTTTCATAATTAAAAGACGAATCCAGTATTAGAAAATAAATAAGCTTACCCTGTACCATTTGGTGCGTGCTATAATCATGAAATTAACGTCTATAAATCCATAAATCCGTATTGATCCAACCGATAAATTGATTTATCGAATAATTCAATACATTCCTTTATTGAATACCGAACGTTGCTACAAACCTATCAGGGGTCTGACCCTAATCATTTGAAATGTACCATTACCACTTCTATCGTCTCATTGACCCCCATAATCGTAAAGAATAATATCGGTTGTAGCTGGTCGATGGATTCACAGCCAATAACTCGACATCGTTTCTATGGTCGCAAGAAGCTTGATGAGTCAGACAATAAAGCCTTAAACCCATCTTTACCCTCGTAACACCATTCGCAGGGTCTTTAAATGGGAGAAAAGCCTAAAAAAGCCGGCGACCAACGAACGATTCGAGCAGATGAAAAGGGTACGCTTACTCGTGGCATCACTGAAAAGGTTGGTCAACGCTTCGGGTGATCTTTTTTTTCCTTTGATAAAAAGATGAGTCAAGGAGGATGTGTAAGAGCCCGTGTTGGGACAGCGACGTTGTCCAGAGTCCCGTTAGGTACCGTCGTAAAACATCTGGGGCCCTTATGACGACGGGAATTGGCAAGGGCCTGATCGTCCTCACCCCCTCGCACGGCGATGACGACCAGGCCTCGGAAAGCGGAAGGTTAAGGGTTTTTCCAGAAAGAGTGGGGCGCGGACCTTCCTTTTAAGGAACGGGAAAAGAGCGCAGAAGGCAGAAGGAAAGTAATAGCGGATTTGACTGCATGTAACGATTAGAAGTGGAGAGTGTGAGAACGCGTATTAAAAATATATCCTGACTCTTGGACTTTTATTTAAACACCCTTACAAATTCAGAAGTGGGATCAAGGATCCAAAACGGAAAGGTCCGTGGAAATTGTGTAATCGACAGTGCCGTTCATATTCTGTGTGACTCTCTTCGCGAGGTTCTTTGTGATTAATTTTCTGTGTGACAATTTTTACGATTCTGTGTGACAATTTTTGTTTCGTTTCTGTGTGACAGTTTTTTCTGTGTGACAATTTTTACGATTCTGTGTGACAATTTTTGTTTCGTTTCTGTGTGACAGTTTTTTCTGTGTAACAATTTTTTTTTTAATTTCTGTGTGACGTTTTCTGAAGTGTCTGTGCGACACTGTATTTGACCTTCCTGGTGATTATATCAGTGGCGTTTTTATAAATTCGAGGTGACTATACCATGTCACATTCAGTGGGAAGAAGTCAACGCGATTTCCTTCTATCTGATTTGAAGGAGATACTGCGTCAACGTGGTTTGTCAACGACAGGCAACAAAGCCGAATTAGTGCAGCGCCTTGATGAGAACTTTCCGGATCGAGCATGGGAGGTTGACGTAACCCCACGTTCGAAAAAAGGTGGAGAGGCGGCCGCAGAGGGCAATACCACGGTTAGAGAGGACGAGATACAGCCGCAGGCAAGCATTCCCCAGCCAGAGGCACCGTCTATGCAAGATGCATCAGCAGAAACCCCTTCTGATCGTCTTCTACGTATGGAGATGGAACTAATGCGTCGAGAGCAAGAACTCATGCAAAGGGAGTTACAGGTGCTTCGGCGTGAAAACCAAATGTTGCGAAGTTCTCCGGGTTCCAGTTTGGAAACTGGAAGAAGAGTTGGTCCGAGCGTGAAGGCGATTGGTGAGCTGTTAGGAGAATTTAGTGGAGCTGAAGATTCTTTCCAAAATTGGAAAAAGCAACTACAACTGCTAATTTCCACGTATGAGTTGGACGAAAATTTAACGAAAATCCTGATTGGGTCAAAACTAAAAGGAAAAGCGTTGAGCTGGTTTCAATCTAAAACGGAGCATTTGGAAATCAGAACCGATGAACTTTTAGGACGCATGGAATTAATGTTTGGACATCGAGAAAGCCGGTTAGAGGCTCGCCGAAAATTTGAAAATAGAAGATGGGTCAACGCAGAAAATTTTAGCGAGTATTTCCACGAAAAGCTAATTTTAGCTAACCGTGTACCAGTTGACAATGAAGAAATTGTTGATTCCATAATAGACGGAATTTCGGACGTCAATCTGCGGAACCAAGCACGCATGTGCAACTTTAAAACGGCACCGGCGTTGTTAGAAGCTTTTCATAAAATCAAGTTGCAATCCACCACGAAGAGTCTGGCGACGCCAGGTACGTCAACGTCTCGACCAAGAACAATGGAGCCAGCGATGACGAGGAAGTCAACGGAGCAGGTAGCACTGGCACGCTGCTACAATTGTAACAGGATGGGTCATTGGTCACAGGATTGTCGCCTACCGAAGAGGGCAAAGGGTTCTTGTTTTGGCTGCGGAGAAATGGGTCACCTGCTGCCTACCTGCCCCAAGAGAGAGAAGCCCCAAATTACCTGCGTGCAGAAGCTCCCGTTACAAGGAGACGAATTTCACCGGAATATTAGCTTCTTAATGAACAATTTAGAAGTAAGGCTACACACCTTGTTCGATACCGGGAGTCCAGTAAGTTTTATAAAAGAATCATTTGTTCCTTGCGAAATAGATAAAGTAGATGATAGCATGCGCAACCGATTCGTAGGGATTAACAAGTCACCATTAAATCCGATAGGCACAGTACACGCTGCGGTTGTACTTGATAATACTTGTAAAAATATTTTACTTTTGGTTGTACCAGATCAAACAATGTCCACGGCGGTGGTACTAGGCCGAGATGCACTTAAATCATTTAAAATCACATTGGCAAAATCAGAAATCGAAAATGATGCTGTTTTAGAAATTTTGAACATTCTTGCAAGTCCGATGGAGGATGACGTGGTAGACTCGTTAAACATTAGTACCGGAGTAACTTATGATGAGCGCGAAAAATTCAAAAAAATGTTTAAACAAAAGTATTTGCAACCACCGCGTCCAACATTACCCCGCGTTAATGCCGAATTGAAATTAGTTTTAAATGAAAACAAACCTTTTCACACTTCACCACGACGAATTTCCTACGCTGAAAAAGAACAATTAAGAAAGATGTTAGATGGATTATTAAACAAAGGAGTTATTAGAGCAAGCGATTCTGAATACGCGTCACCGATTGTCTTGGTAAAAAAGAAAAATGGAGAGCTCCGCATGTGTGTGGACTATCGAACGTTGAACAAGGTCCTTGCTCGCGATAATTATCCACTTCCGCTGATCGAGGATCAGGTAGACGTTTTGTGCGGGAAAAAATATTATAGTCTGTTAGATTTGAAAGACGGGTTTCATCACATCAGCGTATCAGAAGATTCCGTAAAATACACTGCATTCATCACGCCATTAGGTCAGTTCGAATACATGAGAATGCCTTTCGGCCTCAAAACCGCACCATCTCGGTTTCAGAGGTTTGTCAATGAGGTTTTCTCGGAACTAATTAAATCAGGTGATGTTGTTGTATACATAGACGACATATTAGTGGCGACCCAAACGTGGGAACATCATTTTCAAATTCTAAACCGCGTTTTTGAATTACTTGTAGAAAATAAAATGGAGTTAAGAATAGATAAGTGTAAGTTTCTGTATAAAGAAATAGAATATTTAGGGTATTACGTAACCGAAGAAGGCATCAGTCCGCCGAAAAGTGGGGTGGAAGCGGTTAAGAAATTTCCAATACCACAGAATACTCGTGGTGTACAAAGTTTTTTAGGACTTAGCTCGTATTTCCGTAAATTTATTGAGGGATTTGCTTTCATTGCTAAACCGTTATACAACTTGCTGAGAAAAGACGCTAAATTTAAATTTGGGGAAGAAGAATTAGAAGCATTTAACAATTTAAAAACAAAGCTAGTAGAAGCCCCGGTGTTAGCTATTTATAACCCAAAAGATGAAACCGAGCTCCATTGTGACGCCAGTTCAATGGGTTATGGGGCAATCCTCATGCAACGGAAATATGACCTGAAATTTCATCCAGTATTCTATTTTTCAAAGCGTACCACCGAAGTCGAAAGCAGGTATCACAGCTTTGAACTTGAAGTGTTAGCTATAATTTACGCGCTGAGACGTTTCAGAGTTTATTTATATGGGATTAAATTTAAAATCTTAACAGACTGTAGTTCACTTCAGATGACTTTAAATAAAAAAGAAGTAAATCCACGAATTGCGAGATGGGCGTTGGAGCTTCAGAGCTTCGATTACGAAATAGTGCACCGACCGGGCGCACGCATGGCACACGCGGACGCGCTTAGTAGATCCACTAATGTCCTAGTCGTGAATGGAAACTCGTTCGAGTTGGACTTGGCGTTGATGCAAAATCGGGACCCCGAAATTTCCAAAATACGGGAGAAATTAGAAACTAGAGAAGATGGATTTTTTGAAATGCGAAACGGTCTCGTTTATAGAAAGTATGGAAATGAATTATTGTTTTATGTACCGCAAAGTATGGAGAAAAACGTTATCTATCGGTATCATGACGAGATGGGACACCTGGGAACGGATAAAACTAGCAGTACTATAATGCAAAATTATTGGTTTCCGAAATTAAAGTCTAAAATTGTCGATCACATTAAGAATTGTTTAAAATGTATCGCATATTCACCATCGGCGGGAAGGGTTGAAGGATCCCTACATAACATACCCAAAGGAAATGTTCCATTCGTCAGGGTACATATAGATCATTTTGGTCCGGTGGACAGGACAATGAATATTAAAAAGTATGTGTTTTTAGTAGTAGACGCGTTCACAAAACATGTAAAATTATACCCGACGAAAACTACCTCCGGAAAGGAAGCAATCGCATGCTTGAAAACATATTTTTCCCATTATAATAAACCGGAAATGGTTATTTCGGACAGAGGCAGCGCGTTTACGTCCAAAGATTTTGAGAACTTTCTTTTAGTGAATGGTATCAGGCATGCGAAAGTAGCCACGGCATCACCCCAGGCAAACGGGCAGGTAGAAAGGGTCAATCGAGTGCTAGGACCCATGCTAGCAAAAATGACCGAGGACCGTCCGGGAAAACGATGGTATGAGGTAATAGAAGACGCCGAGTACGCACTAAACAATACGGTGAATAAAGCCACGGGTGACACACCGTGCAAGTTATTATTCGGAGTAGACCAAACGGGTAAAGTGCCAGATGTGTTAAAAAAGTGTGTTCAAACTGAAGCAAGTCGCGAACCTTCAAAATTAGAAGAGTGTCGTCGCGTAGCCGCGGGAAAAAAATTTGCAACAGCAAAATTATAATAAGACGTATTATGATAAGAAACACAAACCGCCTTACGAGTATCAAGTCGGAGATTATATTATGTTAAAGAATTTTGTAAGTACTCCTGGGGTCTCCCAAAAATTGATTCCGCAATTTAAGGGACCCTACGAGATTATAAGGAAATTGCGAAATGATCGTTACGTTGTAGCGGACGTTAGAGGTTTTCAAAACACTCAGAGACCGTACCAGGGTACTTGGTCATCCGCAAATATGAGACCTTGGTGTCCAAATTAGTTTAGGTTTTTGTGAAACTAGAAATAGTAAATTTATATTTTAGAGTTAGGTTTAGAAATTTTAAGTTTATAATAGCAAATAAATTAAGCTTTATGTGCGAATAGACATGAATAGACGAGACCAGGGGGTCTCGTATGTCAGGATTGGCCGAGTTGTAAGAGCCCGTGTTGGGACAGCGACGTTGTCCAGAGTCCCGTTAGGTACCGTCGTAAAACATCTGGGGCCCTTATGACGACGGGAATTGGCAAGGGCCTGATCGTCCTCACCCCCTCGCACGGCGATGACGACCAGGCCTCGGAAAGCGGAAGGTTAAGGGTTTTTCCAGAAAGAGTGGGGCGCGGACCTTCCTTTTAAGGAACGGGAAAAGAGCGCAGAAGGCAGAAGGAAAGTAATAGCGGATTTGACTGCATGTAACGATTAGAAGTGGAGAGTGTGAGAACGCGTATTAAAAATATATCCTGACTCTTGGACTTTTATTTAAACACCCTTACAGATGATAGAAGCTGAGAACGCGTGTACACGTCAAGGGGTCGATGTAGGTGGTAAAAAGAAGGTTTTCGATCCCCGTAGGACATGTCAAGCGTAGAATTAGGCACTTTTGCCGAGAAAGTACTTGATCCAACAGCCCATAAGAGTTTAACGCCGAGGGTAATTAGCTCGACACCTTCTTTACCACCGTTTGCGATCGTCTATCCTCATCCTACTTTTCTCCTCTTTTTCCATCGTTTAATGCAAAATAATCTGATCTGTTTTACTATCCTCACGGTAGGATGGTTTTCAGCTTGTAAAACGCATCGTGACAGGTACGTCTGTCAAAACTGACTGGCCAATTTCACCCGACAATTTGAAACCACGAAACAGCGATACCTATGCAACTGGAAACCGTGAAATATACCTGTCCGTGCACCTGTCCATTTTTCTCGCTACCCCTTGCTCCGTCCAGTCGATGCCGGGACCCGTTGTAGTTTACGCCCGATTATATTTGACATCGGTTTATTCTCTTTTTATTCAACGACCAGGGCTCATGCTTTTGTGATTTTCGCTCGAAATCACAACGCGTGAATTTTTCACAGTGAACGATAGTTTGAGACAAATTATTATTTTTTGAAATAAAAGAAGGGCAATTCATTTAAGTAAGAATGATAATTGTTTTTAATAATTATACAAGAAGGACCAGAGATTTCCTCATTATCCCACAAGAATACATGCCAATCGAAAGGTATGAGGGGACAAGTAAAATTGAAGAATGATTTTTAGAATTGCAGACGACAGGAAGTCCATGAATCGAGAATTTACGATTCATTCTGACGTACGAGAATTCCAAAACACGACAACTCGGAACATTTGGACGTGATTTCATTCAACGAAGGTACGGATTTAATTGATGGTCCACGGTCTGCTTATCCAACAATTATAACGAGCGAGTGTAATTAATTTACGATCGCGCGTATCGCGAGATAACGCTCGTGTTGTATTTATGGATTAGGATTCACATTATTGTGCGTGGTTGAATTAATTAGCGACGGTCGTGAGCCTGTGTTCGAAGCTAGGAATGCAATTAAACGTCACGCTTGATTAGCTGTAGCTCCGTAGTGCCGGATGTAACGGATTCGCTGTATCGCCAGCCGGAAGCTGAGATTTCGTTCGTTACTTTTCTCTGAAAATGCTTGGAAGTTTGGCTGCTAGCCATTTCGCTCTCAAGTGGCTTGGAAAAGGGCTGTTCCAGAAAATTTGTGACTAGACGTTTTACTGTACGACATAAAGCAGAATATGTTTTTGGGAAGTGTTATAATTCTTTGCGACGGCTTAACATTGACTTTTTCTTTTCATTCGATTGTTAATAGTTTCATTAGACAATATTTTATTATTTCTATGAGCCATTATTTCTAATTGGTTAAATAAAATAAGTTTTAATTGTATAATATGGGTAATGGATAAAATTTCACAGAAATTTAAGCAACATCCAAAATGGGTAGAGCAGTCAACCCGTTAAGGAAGCAACAGTTGTAGCTAACATTCAGCAGAATAGTAAGCTCACTATAATTAAATATCAACTCCTCCAGCGAACAAGGAGCATCCCTCTTTGCGTCACGTGCACACCATAACAACGACACCACCTCCCTTGGAGAGGAAAAAGCATCAGGTGGATGCGGAACGACGTTTCCCTTTCCAATCTCAAACTATTTCGTATTCAGTATGAATTGCTCGTATGATATTCAACCGCCAGGCATTAGCATGTAAAGGGCGTACCAAGGAGGGAAAAGTGGCGAAAGGTGGTTTCGGTGGTGGGCTGGACGGAATTTACAGAGAACTACCCTGCTTGCTGTAAGTATAATCACTATAAAAAAAATGTGCTCTGTAATTAAAAGCAATGTTGAAAAAGCATGAAGTACGGTTGATGAACTTGGAGATCTTGTCCCAGTTTTATTAAAATAGGTTGCAAAAATCAATTATCCACTAATTGGAGGCTGATTTTGAAGAGTGATGCATGTCAATCGATTGAAAATATAATTGCAATTTGGGAGAGAATTATGCTTTGTTGATTAAAGGGTGAAGGAACTTTCGACAGTTTTATCATTATTAATTAATATCCAATTCAATTCTCAATTTTGATTGGAGCAAGTGTAATATTAATAAAAGAATTTTGTTTTATTAAACGCCACCCTATCCTGTATAATAAATCACTGCTCCTCATTTTCAAAAATACATTTTACAAATCTAAATTCGACTTGTGCATCGGAAATTTTGGGAAAAGAATATTTTTCTCATTACCGATCGATAAGAATTCAATGACTGTCAGTGGAATTCGTCCGTCTGGAAACTCGACTCGCATATAAACTCGTTGGAAATGTCATGGACCGATAAGAACGGGAAGCCCATGGAAGTTCGAAAAACGTCGAGACGCGATTCTCGAACGGCTGATCCGATTTTGACGAAGTTGCCAGCCGCGTTGCAGCCGGAATGGAGATTCCGGGAATTTATGGTTTTCATTTCTTGGCTCGTGTCGGACGTGTTACTGGCGTTTCGAGCGTGACGAAAATATTTAAGTAGTCGAAAGGTGGTTTCGTTCGTGTTTTAAGGGGAACAGGATTTAGCTCTGGCCGCCGTGTAATCTGCGCCGGTTCACTAGTAAAACGGCTAGTCGTAACACGCGGTGCCACGGCCGGGATTTCATATTTCGTGAAACGCGTTTCGACCATGTATCTACAACACCCTTGCCTTCCCCTCCCATTTCTATTTCCCTGAATGGGATATGGGAGCAGAAGCAACAATGAACGTTTGTAATTCTCTCTGAACGTTAACTTCCACGTTGTTTTAAGAGTGGAATTACAGCCTCTTTAAAATAAATCTCTTCAACATAACTATTTTCCTTCTTTTTAATTGCTCTTTTGTCAAATAAACCATTCGTTTTTTAAACGAGATATTCTGGACATTTTAGCATTAAAAAAACATCGACTCAAGTATATACATATAAAATAAGGATAAAAGCTCTGATTAGCCGCATCTTGACAGAAACAGGACATTGTCGTTTTTATTGAAAGTCGGGTCACGACAAAAAGGCAAAGTTACGGTAACCCCGTCGACAAGCGGCTCAATTATAACTGATTTCTCGAGCATTCCCGGGAGGACAAGTCCTGGCGAACAAGCATCCTGTTAATTATCCTTTAGCGAGTCAGTAGTTCACTACTACAACTCTTAACCAATAATCATAATTGGTCCGGCGGAATTTCTTCTCCCAAGCGGGGGCACGAAACAGAGAACGGTAATGAAGCGAACGTGCCCAGTTAGAATTGCAAGGATATCTCGTCGGCGTCGTATTCGAAGTTGTCCTATCCCTAAGGGCAAGCCCTCCTTTCATCGGGAAGGAACGGCAGCCGAGTGAATCGGGTCGGCTTCTCGTCGTGGAATCGATCTGAACGTGACCGAACGGGAAAAGGAAGCCTTGAAAGAGAGTTCCATGAAACGACACGATCACCGCGAGAGATAGTTGACGTCGTTGTTGAAATCAATGATCCTACCGAAAGATGTTGAAAGGATCGGTAAACTTCCGTCTGAGAGGCTCCAGGGACCGCTATCACTGACTTTCAATTAATTCACTACGATTACCTGGCCCGAATCCACCCTCGCTAACAACACCGACTTTTCTGTGAAATATACATGGTATTAAAATTCCATTAAATTGAATGTCCATTGTCATCAGTTTATTCGATAAACTTTATAGTAGATTCAAGATGGGACACTGTCTTCAACCCTTACTATTCCACCTTCTTTTTATTGACAAACCGCCATAGACAGGGTGATCAAGAAAAAGATGAAATTCACAGGCGAAATGACAATCTCGAGAAGTGGATCTCAACAAATAAAGTAATCCAAGGGAAGCCTTCTAAAGAAACATTTTCGCTCCCGCGTCTTCGAGTTCAACTTCGAACGAGTGTCGTACGTAACAGGGCTGTTTGCGAGTAGGTCCGGTGGAAAGTAGCAGAGAGCCATGGGGGCTGATTCCCATGGGAGTCCGCAAATTAAAGCGATTGCTCGCCGCGCGGAGAACTTGCGTTTCATTTCAGCTGCAACCACGGTCACGGAGAAGGGAAACTCGGACGGAAAGGTTATTATCCGTCGCGAATGGAAGGGAGAAAAATGGAGGTGACAGATCGAAAGAAAGAATGGTACCATCCTCGACCTTATTCCTGTTTCAACCTGGTTTGTCGGAGTTACCAGTCTCGAGAAAGTTATGGTGGTGATTTTTTATGGGGTTAAATGGAGAAGATAGTTTACGATATATTCGTGTTAGGTGGAAAGAAATTCGAGGAGAATTAGGATCATTTGCAATAAAATTTCATTTCCAAAGAAACAAATTTAGTGTTTTTGCAAAGTTTCGGTAATAAAATTAAAATATGAAATTATTCGAAGATAATGATATCAAATTCCTCGCGAGTAATCGTATTACACTGCTAATTACAGCTTCATTTAAACTTCACTGCAGAATTACATAAATTCATGCCAGATAAAAAATTAAATCAAATTAGGTCCGTCCGCTGATGAAAACAAACTGCGCGGCATTCGTTTCCTCGGTATAATAAAACACGCGGCACGCGAAGCGAGCTAATTTAAAGTACTAACAAAATCGAGACCGCTTGCACGATTGTTTAAGTAACTAGTTTGCTTGAGTCAGCTCGTTACAAGGACCACTTTCGTAAGTTTCGCGTCACCACAATTTTCAATGTTCCTGAAAACTTACCGCCCGCTTCTGTAAGTCACTTCCGGCCGAGTCTGGTGTTACCTTAAAACGCTCGCAAGCGTATCGACTAACCCCTTCGAGTATATTACAACAGCACCTTGTTTCCTTCAAGGGTATATGTTACTTGACAAAAATATATACGAGCTGCACGCTCTCCATATATTCCTTAATAACGTCTCATATTCTATCGTGTTTTTCTTCCTTATTCTTTCTTTTTTATACCTGTCTCTAACGTTGCATCTATTTTCTCTTTATTACAGAGGCCATTTTCTTCGTTCACCGGATACGAACTCCTTTTCCCCGGGTTTATGGTGTTGGAACTTTTAAAAGATCGTATATCAGGTGGAAATAAATTGCATTCTCAGTGAAGAGATATCTTTGCGTTATTAGTAATTTTGCGAAAAATAATTTCCATCAAATTGGAATGAAAATATAAATAATTTCAAGATTTGTTATACTATATAAGAAATCTGACAAATATTACCATTTCTCTGATTCCGGTGCTTTTGCTAATATTGACACAGTCGGCCTCTGATGATCCCCACGGGATTGAACGCGTTAAAGACACCAAGGAGGGTGGTTTGAATGCTCACGAAATTTCTCCGACACATGTATAGAAGGGTAAAGATGAGAGAGCAGTTCAAAAGTACCGCAAGCAAAGTTAGAACGTCAGTCAGATTTGAGTTGACGTACTTTCACTGTGCATACGGTTTCGTTGAAACTTGATTGCAAGGTGGAGGAACGAAAAGTTTTCACAGGATAGAGAGAACCGCGAATACGTGTGTGGACTGATTCGTACAGTTGCTGTAGCTTTTAAACTTCGTTCCATTTGAAATGGAAAAAATTGTATTCTGTACGAAAGGCAAAGGGTACCATTTTTGACCACTCCATCATTTGCGGCTATTGTTACATTTATTTTGATATATCAATCTAAGTAATCTATCAACGATTCTTTTTTTTTTTCAATTTTTGACGTATGAATGTATATTCAGATTCAGTTATTAAAGAGTGAATATTTTGCGAGATATTTTCTGTCTACCATCAGTGCTCGTCGTTCACAACGACAAAGCAGATTTGCATCCTTTTGTTCTGATTATAACGAATTCCTCGAACAAACTATACACGTACGTCCGAAACAATTCAATAATGTGATGAATTTGTCAGAACGTGTAACATATTTTACAGTGTTCTGTTCCTTTTTATATGTAAAGTGAGAGGATGCAATGATTCAATGTATTTCAAAAGAAACTTTAGTACCAACATGGTAATTTAAAAATAAAGAGGAGGAATATATGAAATTCAGCGTAATAATAATTAAAATAATCAAAATGAATTTGTTAGCAAAATTCAAAAATCGAAAGTAATCATATGGAACGTTTGCAGTATCGTCCATTCAAAGCACAGCAAAACGCTCCATTTTGTTAGCTTATTTATTTGTTCCTGCTGCAACGAAACCAGATATAATCTTCTAAGCCGCTTTGGTGCAGCACGTGAACGGAATCGGTTGAGAAATGCGGTACCATCGCGATCGTATTTCTTGCCAGCAGCTGTTGCTCCTTTTCTTTCATATTTCTTGCAATATTGCGCTGAGAATTTGAATTTCTCTAAAACCCTTGCATACAAGTTCAGCACTTTCTGCCAATTCCTCTATACGAGAATGCAACGTTACCATTTTCAATTTTACTTTTCTTTTGACCTTTTCAGTTCTCTATTGACTTGCATAAATTAAAGGTCAGAATACTATTTTGCTTTTCAGTTTGAAAAAAAAAATCTTTTTTGTTCTCAGTATCAGAAATATCTGCTTCGTCGATTGTCCCTTTTTTCATAAACATGGGGTTAATCTCACCTTAGACCACGATATCGGCCAGTCCATCTCGCCTTAATTACCCAGTCATTGTCTCGAAACAGGCTTTCGTGCTGGAGTTTCTTGGAAACTTAGTCGATCGTCTCGGGACTAGAAGCACGTGCACTCACCTCCCGGGGTTATCCTAGTGACGAGGGCTGTGCATCTCGATGGGGTTAATGGAACTGCTACTTGGACGCGGCTTTGCCGCCGCCCCTCGCTTTCAATTGATTCCACTCACGTGCCGCAGCAAAATAGCTGCACAGATACCGATAGCTGTTCCGGAGAAAAACGATTCTTGCTTATCGTACGTCGTTGCCTTCCAGCTACCTGCCGTGATGTCTCAATTTTGTGTATAGTTGTGCGCGGAGATATAGCGCGCTTGTATAATCGTTCAACCCTTCAACCGAAATTCTATTCTTATCGTTGCAAATGAATCGTTAGATAAATAAATGTATTTCATTAGATTTGCAAAGGGTTAAGAAAACGAAGTTGCCATCTGTTTTAATTTGAAGGAATAAAGCTCGTAACATTTTATTTTCCCCTGTGTGTACAACGGGAAAGAAATATTACCTCTCGACCTTTCAATCGTAACAAATCGACACGGGAAGCCAAGAAATAAGAAATAATCCGGTATAACGATGGTGAGACGCGACTTTCCTCCACGTAACAATGGTTCAGCATTGTGAAACGAGAGCAAAGTGCTCGACGCCGAGAGGAATTTCAAAAGGAGTCCATTTAACGGGAACTGAATTTTACATACGCTGGTAGCTTTTTTTCTGCTGTTCAGCGGTTGAAGGGAAATCAAAGAAAATTATGAAAGAGAAAAGGTAGAATATACGGCGGAGAAGAACGGAACGATGTGAAAAGAGCAAATATCGATTCCTCAAGAGAGACCGAGTAAAGATCGAGTAGGGTATGATAGACTGTCTTGGTCGAGGATCGTTCAGGAACTGACTCAGTCATTCTCGCTATATGGAATTCTTCCTTGAAAGAAAATCTGAAGGATCGTGTATTGAACGATGGAAAAATGGGGAACTCGTATATGGAGAAGAAAGGGTGCAAAGAAACATAATGATGAAACGAAAGGGGTAATAGGGTGAATTAAAATTGAAACGAGATGCTCGTAACTAGGATAAAAATTGTAAAATGAGAAATATCAAAAGAAGAGATAAAAAAATGAACAGATATTTTGAAAAGAAGTAAAACGAAATCAAGTAACAAACTAATATAATATAAATAACCGAACATAATTACACTCAGTAAATTTTGTAAAGCGACGCTAATAACCATGCAGCTGATGGGACATAAATCATCAACACACTGATTGCCACGGGGATTATCCTAACTGGCGGTTCAAATAATAATCGAATAATTAAAAAACGAAAGAGGAAGAAATTTTAACATATTAATTTTCGCTGCAGCCATTCGAAAACACACCAAGCCACAAACGAATGTATCAAACTGAAATGCTAAACAGTATTAAAAATAATACGATCAAAGAAATGAAAACATCCTGAAACGGAAGATAAATTGGAAGAGCGTAACAAAGAAGCAACCAGGACGCTAATCCCATAAAACAACCCCTTGAGAAATGAAAAGAAAATAATTAAACGTGCTCGAGGAACTCAGGTAGAGTTGAAGAAAGACTGAAGGGGTGTAGAATTAAGGAAACAGCTGTGTGGAAAGGAAACGGGAGCAAAGGAAAATGGTAAGAGGTATAGAGGAGGGTGGTGTCGACGAAACGAAATGGTGAAAGAGGGAAAGCATCGAGAACCGGGGATAGAGAGACGTGGCATTGGTTGGCCAACGCGTGACTAGAATATTTTGATCTGGTTGCTTCGGTTTCTGCTTCGAATGTCGACCGATGCTTGTTCAGCCGATGGTACAACCTTCGGTGTTCACACCCGTCACGAAGCTGCGATCGTATCAAAGGGTGTTGCATCCCGGGAACGGTGAAAGTGCTGCACGGTATAGAACCGTACACACCACCATAGAATACTGCGACACCGATAATAGAGACGTTCGATTATTCTGCGCCACCGGTGATTACGGGGATACTCTTTACAAGCGATTCGCTTCGAACGAACGAACGTGTTGCCGTTGGGGAAAATGTCGATCGTCCTGTTGTATCGGCTGGAATCGTGATTGCCGTTCGACCCTTCAATTCTCTCGCATTTCTTTCCCTTTTTTTTCAGGCAAAACATTAGTGAATCTCTTCCAGTGTGAAATTCGAGTCTAGAATTTTCTTCCTGTTTTAATTTTATATTGAATTTTGGATTTTGGTATCTTGAAAATCTGACATGATTCGATGACATGAAATTATTGTGAAATAATACTTGCATTATATAAACTTGAAGCTTGATTTATGTCAAGCTTCAAATTGATATACCATAAATGTTGTTTTATAATTATTTTCTCTCATCAAATTGTATCTATCAATAGCAATACTCTTTTCACAATAGCTTAGCATTATCAGTGTCAATAGAGCTGATGCATTTTGTTAAAGCACGATGAAAGCTTTATTCAATCTATTGACAAACGAATTTTAGCATTGTCATGTGTACAAATGTCCTTTTGTTTTAAATCCAGTAGATTATTCGTCACGAAATCAGCGAAACACAAAAGCATGT
Organism: Osmia bicornis bicornis; assembly: GCF_907164935.1. NCBI lineage: Eukaryota > Metazoa > Arthropoda > Insecta > Hymenoptera > Megachilidae > Osmia > Osmia bicornis. Next base: position 1,204,719 of record NC_060221.1, on the reverse strand, counting down.
AACAGCAATACGAAAATCAATAAAAACGAAACAAATGTTATTTATTCTTTGCGAAGTTTTATCTTCATCGAGCAGTGATCAATGGGTTTTTTTTCTCTCTCTCTCTCTCTATTGTTTGATATTGTCAAACGAGATTTTACACAGTTTGCTATGTGAAAATATAAACTAACTACTAAACATCGGATAACTAACTTTGAAATTCCGAAGAAAGTGGACCAAGTATTTTCCTTTAGTTAACTTTAAAATTCAACAAAGTGCTCGGGGGTGGTGTTGCTCAAAGGAATCCGTGGACCAGTGAATTTTTCTGGAAATATAAACCAGTAGGTAGAGAAGCGAAAGAGCAGAGCAAACTTTCAGATTCTCAGGAGCAGTCTGACCTTTACACACGATTTCGGTAGGATATGAAATTTTATTAACCCACAAATAGATATCTTTTTTAAAAATTTGCTCTGGAGAATAGAAGATGAATCTGAAATCCTGAACAATACTGAAGATGATGGTTTTTTAAAAATTGCAATTTTATATTATATCAAATCTGAATTACAATAATTCTGTATTATATCAAATAAAAGTCACTGTACTCCTATATTGTAATAAAAATTTCTTGTTGTAATTTTACATTTTATTAAATATGAATTACTGTAATACTACATTGCTCTGAATATAAAATTTTTGCTAAGAAAAACCTCTTTAAAAAATGTAATTATCGTTTAGTTGACTAATTTGAATACTTCTGTAATCATTATAAATACTGATTTCCTGATCGTCGACATTTCGACAGGAGAGTTATTCAGGGGGCAGAATGAACCCTTGTGAAATATAGGTCTCCTAAACCACTTCGACGAGATTCATTAACCCTTCGAGAAAATTAACTTTTTTGAAGAATTTATAGCCAATCTATCGATCATTCCATCTTCAACAAATGCTAAATGCAGACGAATTTTAATTTTATCTCAACCTTGCATTTATAAAAAGAATGTTAATTTTTTAATTATGAATAATTTTATTCCATTAATTAATTTAAACTATTGTGAATACAAATAATAATATGGAACGATGAAAAAATTGTATTCTATATTTTCGTATTCTATATTTCAGTCTCATGTTAAACCACCAGTAACATTATATTATAAGATACAGATGGACTTGACGTAAAGCTAGGTCTGTAAGTAAATCTCATTTCCTGGACAAGGGCGAAAGAAATAAATTAGATCACAAAAATCCTAGATGAAAATGCTATCCTCTTTTATTCTTTGTCTTCTTAACTTTGGACAGTTCTTTTATCTTTTCTCTTCTTCATTTCAGAGGAGTAACGTTGTGTAAAAATAACCCTAGCTCCTTTGGTTCTGATTTATAAAAAGAAATTTTCGAGAAACGAATAACCTATTGTTCGCGAATTTGTATTGTCGCGAATAATCTATTGTTCGCAAAGTAATTAACAAGAGAAAATCATTATTCATTTCTCAATATATCTCTAATATTTCTAACGTTATCGCGATAGTTATTGATATTATCATGAAAGGGGTGGATGATGGATGAAATATATTGTCCGAAATAAACATACTATGTTACATATGCACAGAACATGGATTATATTTGTGCACATGTCGTTTAATACGATGAACGCGCAGCATAAACTGAGTATGTTCCCGAAATTCGAGGTTCATCATGGGTCATCGCGTTAGCACATAAGCCGCCAATAACGACTTGTTTGCCTTTTCAATACAATCCGAACTACATAGTTATTTTATAACAAATATTCATCAATAGAACCAGCGAATAAAACCTTCATTTGTTACTCTGTTGGTTTTTCATTAGGAAGACAAAAAAGATACAATTTATTGCCGCACCTATTACCTTGTTACAAAATCTATTTCAGTCAGACTGTAAATAAATAGCAGTGAAAAGGTTTGAGAAATCGATATGAGACGCTTATGGTTCGTTACTCAATTCCGAACTGATGGTTCGACTCGAAACGCACAGAACGAGAGTATAGAATCGCTGGATCGTATCTATACCAATAAAATGTACGATTAACGGTCGAACGGTGTTCTAGAAGCGGCTGGTATAAATTCCGTTTCGTTTGTTACTGTAAATATGTGAACCAGCATATTCAGCGTATAGAATTATCGGCAACGCGTTTGCTTTGTTTGCTTTCAATATTTTCATTTCATTTCTATCGTTTGATTTCGTTTCAATTAATCAACGATACAATGTGCTGCATTTACGTAGACATACGTCCCGTTTAACTTTTTCGAAAACGCGTCTATGTGCCTGTAGATAATCGTGCACTTTCTGCTGGCTGCTGGGGATACTTCAAAATGTAGGCTGTACAAATGCCACCGAAATACATAGCCAATCGGACAAAACGTACTTGTTAATTGAAGTACCTTTCCATTTACGAATTGGTGCGCAAGAATTGCCTCTGTGAAAGTAATGCAAACAGCTAATCACAGTCTCTGTGCTTTGATGAAATATATCTCCTCTGATTGTACCTTTATTGCTACGAATGAATCAAACGCGGAGAGTAATAAAAATTCATGTGAAAAATTGATCAATCCTTTGGAAGCAATTTAAAATAGAAAAAGAGAAACAAAATTAAAAAGCATTGATACTTTTTCAAAACTGATTAAATAAGTTTAGAAAATCCCAAATTGCAACATCTGTAAACAGCAACAAAACTGCTTGCACTAATTTCACGGGGCAACTATCTCAGCCGAGGTGACGTCATTAATTAACACCTAAACATTACCGAGTCCTTCGAGCGTGTCGGAATTTCGAAGTTAGCTACGAGATTCCAGGAAACCATAGAAATTCCAGGCCACGGGAAATTTATCGGTTGGCCTAGGTCCTAGGCTCGCCGCGGAGACGGAAGCGAATCCATCTTGAAAGTTACCTTTCTACATGCTAATATCTGTCCACCGAATATCAAGAGACTCGGTCGAATATTAAATCGGCGAGATATCCCGTGGCAAAGCCGGGTACATATACCGGTTGTCAGGACAAACGGAAAGGAAGCAGGGTGGTAGCCGTGAAAGAGAGTGGGGCGAGGGTGAAAGAGAGTCTCAACAGCTAGGTTTGCTGAAATCAGGCTAATGAACTGCTAGTTTGTATACCTGCTACAGTTAATTGTAGACTCGCATTAACGAAGACTGCTGTTTGAAAGCTTTAAGACGTTCTTCAAAAAATTGGAACATTTAATAAACGTACTGCTTTCAAATCATTAGGCTTCTTTTTTCTAAATGAGGGTTTAACGTTGCATCGATTAATAAATTGTTAATAACGGGGTTCCGCGTGGAGTGTCTTCGAATTTGATAAATTTGTAAAAGTAGATGCAACTTAGTCACGAACTATACTTAAAGCGCTGATTCGAACGGAAGGTCGCGTGACCGTTTCTCCCGGCAAGATTATGGAAACTTCAAGCTGATTTGGTATTGTTGAAGTCGTTATGTCTGTCAGCTACGAGCCAGCTTGCACTTCTGCGGCAGCGTATGGTCTTACAAATTACGAGCGACGCAAGGAGACATTGTTCTACAGCTGCACCAATGATATAATATATACACTGGCAACGTGATCTACCTACACTCGACAGGGGAACGATATTAATCTGCTGGCACCGCTGTGTGCACTGGTATTCTCAATGGTACCGTCCTTTCAGCATTTCGATGAGATACAGACAGACAGTCGACACTGTGAGCTTACCGATTAACGACGAAACTTGTCCGCAGACTAAACTCGACACTGTTTGTAATTAAATTCTTGCGGTGTTTCGAGTGACGAATATCGATGAGAGAACGGTGGATAGATATATGATAACGATTTAGATATGAATTCTACTCGTAAGAATTTTTATTACTCCGGGGTATGTGCACCCTAGTACAGATCGAGAAGGTTAATGACTTTAAAATGAAATTCCTCTAACTCAATAATAATCGTCATAATTTCAAACTCACTAAAAGAGATAAGAAACTGTAACGATAACTGCTGAATGAAGCGAGGGTTATCGTAAAGTCGGAAGATCGTTCCTTTCCATAAATTTTCGATTTTATTGCAAGCTGCATTGCGCAACATCAATTTCTGTTTCTGCTGGAATCAGACACCGACGGGGGACGATTAAAATGAATAAGAAGCTGAGTAGGTGCTTCGATTTTATTGGTTCCATCATAAAATCAGTTCTGTTAAAAATCAAGCGATCTTCTCGAAAAGGAAATTTTTATAAATCTTTCGAAAAGTAGTTCGTTCGAAATAGGGTTATGAATTATTCTAAAAGCAGAACGAAGTACCTACGAGCTGGATATAGAATGGAAGAACGTTTCACGAGGAAGACGCTGTGTTAACGAAGGCGAACCGACAGTCGAGACATTGCGTCCCAACAAAACTGACAGAAAATAGGAACGGATGTAGTCGCGTTCGAAACACGGACGAATATGCGAAACAGGAAGAGCGGCGATGTCCTGCCGATGATAATAATACGCGTCCCGGAAAATTACATTCTCGTTATTTCTGAGCGGTGGAAATACCGTTGGAGGCGAGAGAGGCTGGAAAACGCGAGGAGAGAATCGAAACGACGACGAGACGATGGGAAATGAGGCGAATGTTCGTCTTTTCTCGCTACTTGCCGAGGAAAGAATGAGAAAGTCGTTCCTCTTTCATAATGGTTAAGCAATTTCGTGGCTACCGTCCACCACCGACTCTTACTCTATTATTATTTTTCGTAATACGCAGCTTCGTCCGCTTTAATGAGTCGTTCCGCTCGTTTCACTCGCAGACGAGCTACCCTTCGCTAATAAACATTACAGGTCTGCGTGTTTTTAATTATACAGGGTGTTCTCGAAATGTCGTGCAGCCTGCGAAGTTATTTGCAATAAATTAAGTGAAAATATATTTTTTTGAAATACCAGTTTCGAACTGCGTTATTTATTTTTCCTCTAAACAAAAATCTAAGGTATACAGAGATATTCTCTTTCTAGGGTGGGAAAAAAATTTTACTAGTCCGCTCGTAAATCATCGAACGTGTCAGAAGTTCAGGGACGATGATAAAATTTTCGCAGTTTCCCGGAATCTCTAGCGGCCGTTCGACAGATCACAATTAATTGTCCGGGCAATTAAACTGCCTGCAAATCGAAGAAACGTTTCATAACGGTGAATTATGAATAACGATCTCTCTTTAGCGCGACATTCGTAGGAAAGTGGAAGGTAATCGAGGGCATTAATCTACCGACACCAGATATATAAAAAGTACCTCTAAAAAGCACAACTTTTTTTCAATATTCTGCATACATCTGCGGTTAAAAGAGCCTGGAAATTTAATTGTTTTCTAGTTTGCAGATTTATTGGAAATTATTAGAAATTTAATAAACATTGTAAGTGTGATAAAAAGAAAAATGATTGTTGATAAATGTAATGAAAAAACGATACTTGCTTAATAATACACGATTGAACTGCTATCAAATATGCTGATATGAATTCGCTATTACAGGGAGCAGATTAATTTATTTTTTATATTAAATTTCGAACATTTTCCCGTGTATTTAATATTTCTTTTTTGGTCATTGGGGATTGGGTTACAGAATTAACTCATTCCACGTATTTTGCATAAATCGAAATATGAATTTTCCCACTCTCATATGAATTTACATATTAAATGGATTTCGATTTATAAAAAGTTCAATATGACACAAAAATATTGGAAAATAGCACTTGTGGTATATCAATTTGAAGTTTAAAGTTTAATAAAAATAACTACATAAAGAGTTTATCAAAATTATAAATACAGAATGGTTGGTTCTTTATTGGATATCGCCGTAACTAATTATACGAGTTCATGAAAAAGCTATTCATAAATAGGACCATTTATAATAATTTGAATATTTCAATATTTCAATATTAGGTATAATAGCTTTACAAATAACACGTTGATTGCTCAAAAGCAATCTGATATCAAAATTTTTCAAGCTAAAGAGGAAAGATGCAACATGAAAGTAGTATTTCTCATACTTCCAACATCCTTTCCATTCCGTTTCAAGAAAATCAAACATTCATACCGTCCACTTAGTCGCTGCTCGTTCCTTAAACCAAATTACCATCCAGCCTCTACACTTTCTTTTTCTCTTATTAAACCAGTCGTGTCCGGGACACGGCTTGTCGAGATCAAAAACTGGAGGACTGCAGATACGGGGAGGGCTGGGGATATCCGATAGAGCCATCCTCGAAATCAAAGAATTGCACCAGCAGCCTCCACAGTGGGTTTTATTAAACGAATTCACCAGAGTCCTCCAACCCCGACGAAATACCACGGGAAAATGGGACATCGCAGCCCGCATCAGTGGGAACGGCCGGGCTCGTTACCGATAAATAAATAAAAGAACAAGCGAAATGTGTCAACCAAAAGCCCCCAAGTGTGTCATGCTACAAACGTTTAAACGGTATCTGCTGAATGTGGGGTCATTTTCAATCGTCAGGGCAATTCTTTTCAAAGACTGTGTAATAATCGTCTTTACATTTATACAGATTAAATTGGGTATAGTAATAATACTATCTATGCCTTTAGTGGTAATTAAGTAATGATGTCTAATGAGTTTTATAAACAAACCCTACAAAGTAGTCATTTTCCCTGAAGACGCCTACTATGCCCAGAGACCCATATTAAAATCGTATAATTTCTCTTTCAAAAATTTCAAAACCTTCGTGAAACTAAAAAATTCTTTAACTATGTAGTCTTCACCCTGTCGAGATGCCCAGAAGGTAATGGTAGGTCGTCTGAAGTGTTTGAGGACCACCAAGATTGTCAAGTGTGCCAAGGCTGGCAAGTAAAGTGGAACAGGCACTTGAAAATTGAAACATTTCCAAACATTGAAGTGTGAAATAAATAACTATGTTGGAGTTCAGAGGTTCGAAATTGTAGGTGGACCTGTATATGTGTCACATATTCTTTCAAACTTGCCAAAGATGATTTGATTCAGACACAATAATTGGAGTAGTATTGATATTAAACTTAGCGTAATTTTCTCGGAAGTTGCGATTATTTTTTTCTTTTTATTTTGCAACTATTTGCCTAAACGAAATTCATAGGAGCGGTGGTGGTCGGTGAACGTGTTAAGCGAAGTTCCGGAGCATCGTTGCGTTTCGAGTTTATGGCGGTGGCCCGATATAACCGCTGGATGCCTGGCTGGCCAAACGACGGGAAAATATAACCGCGATGTGTCGTAGTAATTAGCTACCCGTTACGTCCAACGTCCATTAACGTCGTTAGTTGGACGTTACGTGCTGCTGGTTTCTAAGCTAACTTCTCTGCGGTTGGTTTCTTCGCAGAAAATCGATGATCAGATGGTGGAGTATTTGAAAAAATATTTTCTAATTGAGTATTATTCTAGTTAATTAATGAATTGATAAAAGAAAACAAATTTTGATATCATGCATCTATGAATTTCTTTCTGTTATATATGTAATAAAGGATATATAACTTATGTTGATATAATCTGTGAATTGTTTATTTAAAAGTATGTTATATTTAACCGAGGATGATCATTTGTCCTCTGCTTTAAATAATCAATTCTTAATAGTTACGTGACTCTCAGTCACTAGTCATGGCTTGATGCTTGCATTGTTTAACCTCATGCAATTCCTCAAGGGTTGTGCAGAGTCTAAACCCCCTTTCTCCCCAGTCGTAAATCTGCCAAGACCAAATGTGTCCAGTTATATGGTTACGATTCCTCTTAAAGGTGCTTTGCAGTTAATGTGTAGACTACTAGATCTTATTGAATCTCATAATTCAAATTCACACGTTTGGAATTAATTACTCTGATGGTTTGATTGTTGTTAGCTGTCCCAATCATCCAGGTAGTAAAGTTTTAATTAATTGTTAGGTTTCTTAATTGCGGTTTAAATCATTGCAATTAATAATTTTGTTGTATACTTATCTGCTCTTTAATTAGTCAATAAATGGCGGAATTTTCTCTAACATTTTTTGTAATTTGAATTTTGTCAACTTATGATATTAGATTAGTTTCATTAGAAATAAAATAGTTTCCTGATGAGATATTTCCACTGAACACATCGTACCAGTTAACGTGTTAGAAATTCGATCTCTATCAGTCGGATTTCATATTTCTATAACTTTTTTTTCATCGTCGGCTTTCCACGTCGAATCGTATTCCAGTGATACGACGCGGTGCAATGCGCCGCAACGCGACGCCTGGCAATGTCGTTACCGGATGACCCGTTTGGACGTTCGATGATCATCGAATTCATCATATCCGTAAACGTATTTACATTCAAATAACGAATTAACGTCAGATTGGAGAGTATCGCGTAATTCTCATTACAAATCGTCAACAAATGAAAGACACGACGGAGCACAGATAACGAGATGTCGATTGGACATCTTGAACTTTAATCCGATCAAAGTATCCGTCTTTCTACTTTTAGAATTTTAAATTAAAAAATAATTGTACTTCTGAAATTCACACTAAGAATCATTGCCTAAAAGTTTCTCTAACTGGGAATCTTCAAGCTCCTCATAAAAATTTTCATTTGCCCGTTTATGAGACAGTCTTATCAACGTTTCTCGTTTTTCTTCCCCTGAAACAATAACACGGTGGTGCAACTACGTCACCGGGATAGATTATCGTCGGCATTATTGCGCGTCGCGGCGCGGCGCGGCGCCTTGTCCTGCTTCCTCCAGCGACGATTGGCTTCATCGTCGGCGTCGTTGTCACGGTACCGATAATGGACGAGCAGGTCCTCGCCATTGGCATCGTTTCGCATATTACGCTTCCTCTGTGCATAATTTACGCGCGGCACGTGATAATATTCAGCGAGATGCCTCGATATGGGCCAAGCATGTCCGCCAGATACCTTTTAGGAATTTCTGGTCGATGCTGCTCAGCTGGCATGTCAACAGCTCCTTCGACATACAGTCTCCTGTATCCTTATATTTATGGCACGGTTTTAAAACAGACTTGGCCAGCTCGATGCCAGTAGGGCAGTTACTTTATGATTGTTTTCGATTCAGGTTGTTCTGCGGGTCAAAGAACTCTGATGCGCATTACTTTTTCCGAATTAATTATTATATTTGTTATTCCAGAGAATATACGAACCCATTTTAATTTTTATAAAGTAATAGAGGAATATTGTTCATATATTCTAACTCAACATGCACGATGTAGAATGAAACAATCTGGCGCATGAACGAAACATATACACACATTTGTTTCATTAATCCCAATGAGCCGTGCCGGAATTACGGAAAATAAAAAGTATTCAAATTACTCTCGGAGTTATCTCTCGTTGGTACCTTTGCCTTCGCTTAAAATCCGCGCACGTGCTCTTGTTTAGAAAGCCGAGCATCGTTGCCCGTTTTCTCGTAAAATATTTCCCATAAATTCATTAGGAAGTTCCAGTAGTGGCATTAAAAGGCCACGAATAACTCGGCCGACCACGTGCACGAATGAAATTTGCATAATTCTACGATAGCCTCAGATCAGCAAGTAGAGTAACAAAAAAAGAAGAAAAGGGAAAACATTTTGTGGCTGACTATCTTGTGACTATCAACGTTTGTTTAATGTAGATTTTCTATGCGCCGATGAAAGCCGAATGACAACAAAAATTTTCTAAACTCTTCTAATAAATTGCCATTATTTGGTTTACACCACTATCAACATCAGAAAGTGATACTGTGTCCTGTACAAGACTGTTTAGATCATAGTTTCCGTTATCGTATGCTTATACTACTTACAGCGCCTAGCTTATCGCGTACCTATACTACTTAGAGTGTGTCGTTCTAGCTTACATATATTATTATTATACCACTTTCTTGTATCTTGATCAAACAATATGTAAATTTATTATATTTTATTGCAAATAAATTACTATTTTGAAATGTTTTATTGATAAATGTTATATTCTTTGTTATTTCACTATTTCAATATTAAAAAAATTGTTGTTACTTGTAATACCAATATTATAAATGAAATACCGTGACAAGATTACGAGCTCACAAATCGTATAAAACGCACAAATGACCGGCTAGTTCAAAGAGTGGTGTGCAATTAACATTAAAAATTCCTGCAATGTTTAGTATCGCGTGTAGCTGGGTCTCATTACCATAAATGTTGGGCCAATTAACATGCATGTATTAGCATAATTTCGACGGCTTAACAGCCATTTAAATTATCTAAGCCCAACTGCTATTTGAATATTCTATTGAATATTACAGCGTGTTGCAAACGATAACGCTTACCAGTGAAAAAGCAATTAGTCTTACCCGAAAGGAATTTCCTAAAATTGTACATGAACTTTATCCACTTCATTATAAATCTATAACTATAAACAAACATAATTTATTTATTCAAATTTTCTTGCCAAATATGATATTTTTTATGTCTATTCTAAATGATAGAATTTTTGTATAATGTTCCGAATAAATTGCTCATGTAATGAACAAATCCAAAGTTGCAGAAAAATATCATAAGATGCGACAATTGGCCTTTGCAACAAGAATCAGAAGAAGAGTCAAACTTTAAGTGAGAAAGGAAAAATGGATCGTTCGCTGTCAGAAGAACTTTGTAACAACGCGACAAGGGCCGTACTTCTTTGCCACTTCTTTTATGCATATTATTTTTTAAACTAGAGCAGAAGTTGCGAGGAGTGACAATAACCATTAAACTGTGTAAAAACTTTCGACATTTGTTTCTTTCTTTCCGTTAATATAAAAGTCGTGATCACGTAATGTGTCATCTTCGTTTAAAAGAGCCACTCTTAAAGGGTTAATACATTATTCATACGATATTATTCGTTATGCATGTCGTTGGATTTATTCTGTTACGAGAAATTGCTACATTACACTCACTGTTTTCTCTTGAAATTAAAAATTTACATATAACTACCATTTAGTAGGCCTGCTTGTCTCATTTTACAGCAGTGATTATCTTGCTGCATATTTTCACCTGTTGTGTTAATTCTCCCTATTTAAGAGATCACTATCTGTAACGCTATCTGTAATGTAATTTAATTTTTAAGATCTCATCCATATTTACACTGAAAGAGTGTTAATGTATTTTTTATTCAATGAAATATCTTTTTTAACCCCAATTTAGAAAGCAAAATGCATCATTGGCGTAACTAAGATTTTAACTAAGAACTAGAACGCTTTAGTTGTATAATGGTAAGGGACCCACTTTTCCCCCTACCTGCCACTGGACTTCATCCCTTCAACATGATTGATTACAGATAAATAAAATACCCGTTGAATGCTTTTCCCAGCTCTGTATTACCTACATGAAAGTTGCATTAAAATGAGTGCGAATCAATCGAACGATACCGTTTGTTGTTAACACAAAAGATAATTCGATACATCTCTGTATCACAACTGTACAAAGAGATAAACGGTACAAAGCACGAGCAAACGAGTTGGAGCAACGTATTAACGGGGCTAATTTCAATTACACATTTTAATACCGTGAAATCAGACAGAGCGTGATACAATTGGAACTTTTTAATTTCACGTTATTCATTATCTGTCCATTGTAATCATCGTCCTTCGGAAAATTCTTCCATTCGAATTGAAAAAAAAAGAGAGAATAAATAAAAGAGAGATTCGTTTGCGCAACGCTCTCATCTGGATCGTCGAAACGGTAATTCGTACGTCGTGCGGAATAATTGATCAGTCGGTCGACCATTGATTACCATCATATAAACAGGTGGCAGGAATTTCGGTCACGTAGCTGTGCATTTGTATGCGTACGCTTGTAACGTCGCGAATTTCGGCAATAGCTAGACCAGCCAGTGTCGCAGTTAATTACGACAGAAAGGATTCTGCAACGCGTGCTGCCAACCCAGATTTTCTCTTTCCGACCATTCGCCCTCTACCTGACAGCGAACGAATTTTCTATCTGAAACGTGCAATTTCACGCTACTTTGCAAAAAAAAAAAAAAATCTCAAAACCTTTTTAACGCATTGTCAGTCATCTGGGTGATGGTCACCACAGTTATGAATTTAAAAAATAAGGGATGAAAGGATATTTTGTGTATTATCTGAATTATGCTTCCAAGTCAAAATACTCGAGTAGCAATTATAATAATTTCGCACAGAGGAGTAGAAAAGCAAAAAATTGCATCTATTTGTAAATGATTATTTTTAAAAATTTCAATATCTATTTCAATATCGAGGAAAGAAAAGAAAATTCGTAAAGGAATATTGATTCACGATGGGGCTCGATGAATCCTTTGACACTTGAAAGGGGGATGTCCTGCAGGATGTCACTCTTTATACCTGAATCGCCGAGGGAACTCGTTAAACGATTTTTATGGTATCGCTGGCCAGACTTTTGACGTTCGCGTGTAAAGAATCTGACAAGGGGGTTGAATAGAAGCGGGAAGAAACTCGGTTTCGCGAGACTTCTAAAGTCGCGAAACAGTGCTCTTTTTCTTTTTTTTTCCTTTTCTTCCCTCTTTCGACATGTCCTTCGAGACTCTCCTTGTCTTTCTTTGCAAGATAGAAGCATCTTTTTTCCTTTTTGACACCGCAATTTTCCACTTGAAATGCAAGAACGCTTCCCCCTAACGTGGCTTCGACATTTATGATCAAGCAGGGTAATATCCTCCTCTTTAGAAATTTTAAAAATTTTATAGGAATTCTCTAACAGAAAGCGATAAAATTTAAAACAGCCCTCATCCACATTCATAACTTGTAATGGAACAAAGGAAAAAGTACAAAGCACTCTAATTTGTGTTGTGATTTGAAACTTTGATAGCTGAAAACCGACACTTTACAAAGACCTCGTATCACGGTGTAAATGTCGCATGGAATTCAACGATGCTCTCGTAAAAACGTTAATTGCCGTGTATTTCGTGGTCAGAAACCGCGAAAGCTTGACGAGAAGCTTTTTACAAGCTTCTCACCATCAACCGCGTTGAAACGATACAGCGTCGAGAATTATTTATGACGCTGGTAAAAACCTTTCGATACTGACCGTCATGTTTTCTGTTTTGATAAATGGATGGTTAGGAAAATCATAAGGTTGCAAGGTTCCTATGGGAGGAAATTAAATAATTGACAAGAAGTATGAAAAATTGGATCAACGTAATTATTGTCACTCTTTCCGTCGTTAATTGTGTCATCAGAAATTTGAACTTCTCCTAATTATTTGTATTTTGGATTGCATGTGGTATATACTTGAATTTTGTAATATCGAATATATTTACAATATATATAAGGAGAACTGTGTTTTATAAAAAGAGTACTATATTAATCAAAAGTTATTGTAATTCAGTTTGATATATCACTGTAAAGGGAAATATCAATCAACATCAAGTACAGAAAGTTCAGACAGAAATATCTGTTTCAATACTCTTTTATCATCTAAAGTAGACAGCTTGAAATATTTTAAGCCATGTTAATAAAACTACAGTTTCCTTACTTTTTTTATCTAAATACAGGCAAAGCCATTTTAATTAAATTGTGTGTGTCATCTGTTGAACAAATTCAATTCCACCGGTTTATCTACGGACAGTGACCTACATCGTTTTCAGGAATATCTGTCCCCTTCCCTTGTTCCTTTTTCCACTTCCTCCTCTTTGTTAGCTTTCCTCATTATCTTATTGTATCCTCGATAAATGCTCTCGATCATCGACATTAAATAAAAAGTATAAAAATAAAAAATCTTTTGCAATTTATTTACTTATTGTTAGAAGATTAAAAGACGTCAAATTGCACAAATTTAATTTAAATTTGCAGTGATTTATTGATTTATTGATATAGAAATAAAAAGTTGCGTTTGTTTTTCAAAATGCTTTTAGTGTAAAATAAATATTATGCAACACATATCGTATATTAAATTGAAAATATAATGTTTCTGATATTTTCCTTCGATGAAGTAAAATCAATTTACTGAGCCTTCAACTCCGCTACACAACAATTACTTTGAGAAGGTAACAGGATATTCCCCGATATAGGTTCAAAGTAGTAAAAGTCCGTCGATGGGAATATTCTTTTCACGAACCCGAGGGATTAATAGAGTAACTGGGCTACTTCAAAGAAACCCCATATCTTCCTTTGCAAGGTAGCAGAATCGTGTGCTTGTCGATAGCTACGGCGAACTGCTTCCTACCTATTGATTTAACCTGTTTCTTAAAATTAACTTCTCCCAAGGAGAACATTTTTGCCAAAGCTACAAAATATTTGCAAAATTTTCTACCTTGTATAACACGTCAATTCAAAATTGAATTTTTATTCAAGAATACGAATTGAAAATTGTCATTTTGTAATTTATATCATTCACTATTTTAACTCTTTATATATTTACAAATAAATACAAAATCCGTTTAAATTTTCAGTATCACGAGATCGTTTAAAATACAATAATTAACACAGTTCCATTAGTTATGGTTGCCAAAATTATGATCTCGCTAATGCAAATAGCCGGCATCAGATATCGAGTATTAACACGTGTGTTGAAAACGCACTGCGTGCACGTAATTACCGTTTTAAAATTACCGTAAAGTAAAATTTGTTAGAGCTGGTGTTACTCATGTGCGTCTCGTTAACCTTTTCAGTCGTAACAATGGTGCTAATTACTCAATGGAAAAATTAAATTTTTTTCGTGTCTCATTAAATAGAACAATTAAAGTTTCATGTCAAAGATCTTTTTTCTGTTTCATTCCATTTAATTATTAATCACTTCACAGTTGAAAAATTAATTGAACTCATTTCTAGAAATTCTAGCTATTAACTGTTACTGTGAAATAAATTCAATACACATTGTTTATTAGAATTTGCAACGATTTGTTGCAAATGGGAACAGAAATAGCCGTGAAAGAATATCGACAAACATTTCAAGAAAACACTCGATTCTCTTCGCTTTTACGGGGCTCAACGAATGTAAATGTGTCCGCCTCTTTGTATTTATTTTACGGATTTGTTTTCTCGGTGCTGCAGCTTGTTTGTTGATGTTGCGTTGCAGCCTCGTGTTTCCCTTTTTGCTTTTTGTTTTCTTTATACTGGACATCGACGAGTTTATCGGTTTCGTTTTTCTAACGTCTCTATTTGTTTTAAAAAGAATGTTTCATTGGTAAGTATTATTTCTGAATAATCTAATTATTAACTTCATTATTTTATTATTATTAAAATTTGAAAGATTTAGAAACTGACCATGGTTGTGATTGAAATGCCTGTATAAAGATATATTTTTCGACACAGTTTCACAAACGCGTACGTTTCACCTTAATTCGATCCAACACATTCTCAACGATATATCGTTGTTACCCGGTGTTTCGCTATTGTTTCCCCGATTCCGTCACTCTTGATTATCACGAATCTCAAAGTGACAGCCGACTGAAAAATTATCCAATCCTGGATTTCGATGGTTCGTGCTAGAAGCGTGGAAAAATTGGAAATTCAATTTCGAACGTCCCGTCCACTCTTTTTTCTCCTGTTGGCTCGAATCATTTCGACGAGACTCAATTTTTGCTTCGAAAGTTGGCAGACTTTTTCCGGCGATACCGTTCATTCCTTTATTCCCTACGCTTCCGTCTTTCTCTCGTTTCAATTTGTAAAAAAAGAGAGCAAAATTTATTCCTAGGTGATCGTTGCAGGATAGACCAGATAGAGGATGTCGTTAAATACCATTTGTCTTTCGAAATAGAACACGTTTAACGAGTTTTTATTTCGTGAAATTCATGAAATTTTTTACGCAATGAAACAGACGATCAAATGTTAAATAAATTAATATGAAATATCAAAATTATGTTCATAGAATTAAACGAATCGTTTCAAGCAGATGTTTAATTAAAAATATCACCGTGCATATTTTAATCGAGATGATATCCTTTTTATTACGTTACTTTGTAAACTTTAATACGGTATCGTTATTACTCACGAAACTTTTACTTTGTTTTTGGAGCAGGTATAACGAGTTTCCGAAGTTTCTTCTTTAAATTAAAAAAATATCTCTACCGATACTTTGCCAAGCGAAATCTCTACCACGACATACCTTTATTTTATAAATAACAATATTTCTCGTGTGGAATACGCTCGGATTAAAAAAGTTAATTACTCTGATTGTTTGTTGACGTATGCTCTCACTCCGTAGCAAGCGAAACGAGCACAAAACGAAACATTTAAATGAATTAAACACAATTTCTGTCGCATTTGCTTTATCGCGTTTCACGAGTAAAATCAAAACTGGTATTCAATTGGGATTGATTGATAAAAGTTCAGAGAAATTCCTTTGTTTGTTTACATCGTTACCCTATTGCGATATTTTTCTTTCAATAAGTTGGCAAATATATGCAGTTGATTATTGTGAAAACAAAAATAAATGATTGTTTTTAATTGCATGTACGATATGCTTGTTAACGCGTTGATCGCCACGTTGCAAATTGCCATGTCAAGCATATTACAGTACCAGTAATTAAAGATATATTTGTTCATTTTTAAAATTCAAGTTTTTAATTGACTGCCTTACATTGTTAGTATAATAATACTGAAATTTGTACTCCCTTCCATTTCTGTTCGATGTACTGATCACTGGTAATTTACGTAGCAATCAATGTGTTAATTAATAAAAATAAAAATCAGATATTTAAATTGAAAGAAGAAAATTATTGCTATTGTGATTGGTCTAGAGTTTCTCGTTTATTCCGAGCAAAACCCGTTGTAATTTCCAAAGTACTGTCAGGGGTAATTACCGTGTTCCGTCGTCATTTAATTAACATAAACTCGTTCGAGAGATTGCCGACGTTTCTAACGTTTACACCGCTGGGGAAACATTTATTCTCGAGCAGATTAGTGTTACGTCTAAGTGCATCGGGTAACCAGTAATCTAGGATCAGGGAAACTCGTGAAATTCGGTCATGAAGGAAGCCTGATGGAGATGTTCAGGACAAAGTACCGAGCAAATGATGTCTCTTATCACTGTCATGAACATCGATGTAACTAGGAACCTTCTTTTAAAGAAAAATCCCCTAGTTTCCCCAAATTAATCAATAAGAAAATTCTATTATCTCTTAAAATTAAAGAGTAACAGTTCAATTAAAGTAATTGCACTTCTCAATAAATGAAACAAATGAAATGAATAAAGACTCACCACGTGTACAGGAAGCAATCCTTCTCCTCTGATATGCGTGTTAAAGGTATCCTGAAACACAGATAAATTATCGTACCACTTGATAAATATTTATCGCGTCAAAACTCGAGCTTTCGCGTCCGAATCCCGTGATTCAATAAATTGATATATGAAAAGAAGGAAAGGTATTAAAATAAAGAAAACACAATTGAGCCGGTAAAAAGATGTTCCTTAACCAATTCAACGACCTTTTCTTTACATCCAGCCTCTATATCCATAAAAAACAGCCGAGAATTCATACATGTACGCCGATGTACCCTGGATAAATCCGTGAACTCGGTGAAAGTCCAGAAGAACGTAGACCGTGGCCAGGGTAAATTTACGAGGCAGATACGCGATACGCCACATGTAACCTAGTGCTATTTTCTCATCTAGAGAACACACGGATTCTGGGGATTCGGTATGCGGGACTTCTCGTCACTTCCAGAGGCAAGAACACCCTCCCTCACTTTCCACCCCCTGCGGTGTAGCATTCGCGTGGCATGCGTGCTCGCGTAGTATACTTGGAACGCATCAGATAACGTTGACCTAAAAAACTATGCAACCACCCATAGATCGTTATTATCTCCGGAGAGGGTTGGGAAAAGGGACGACAACGGAAAACATGATGCATTTGTCCTGTTCTTTCTGGACACGAGAAGTTGAATTACCAACCATCTAACTTTCCAGAATATTATATTATTGCTATTCAAACACAATAATTCTTTGCGATATAATGGAATTAAAAATGTATAACTTTCTTAATACTTGAATGTTGTAATTAAAATCATCGTCAACGTCAATTTCACCATCTCATTTCTTATACCACACGTTCCCCGAAAAGCTCCCAAATCAACCTCCTTGAAAACGCACGTCCCATGATGTACGCCGTGCAACATGACACAGTGTATTTGAATTTCATGCATAGAAATATAAAACACGGTCGCGAAGAAGTTGCAGCGACAGCGAATATTTTACAACGAGGAACCCGCGACGACGGGTTAAAAATCGAGGGGAAAAACCACGTTACCAAGATAAAAGGAGACGTTGACGGAGGGTAAAGGCTGGAGGAGATCCATTCGATTTCTTCAGAGTCATTTAGTAAATACGCTTTCGAGCTTTACATTGTCCTCGATCGAAAGGGGTCGAATCGGACTGGCCACTTTATTCAATGAATTTTCTGTTTCTCATTGTTCATGCACGTAAGTTTCATCCTTTCGTCTACTATTGTCTTTTCGAGAATCCCTTTTACGCGGGCTACTTTTACTCGACTATCAGTATAAATTAAATGAAATAAAATATTTATAAAATTTTTAAATAAAAATATTTAGAAATACAAATGTTCTTCTGAATTTCTACGTCTCGCATATTCATTGACAAACAGCGACAGGACGTTTCGAACGAACGCGCATAAATAATGCAAAGGTTTTTAGGTTTCCGTTCGTCGAGACGGGAAGATGAAAAGAGAAAAGGCTTCGAATTGCGAGACCTGTTGGCGGGATATATCGATCGAGGTTCGAAGCAACGAGTGTATCTGATGAATCTGCCTCGCACTTCCTACCGGTATTTCCGTTGCGTTTGTTCGCATCAACGCGGCGGTATAAGAATTGTTCTCGTCAAGGATGCTCTAGGTTAGATGGCAGATAGAGAAACGTAGGAAAGGTTCGTTGGTTTGATGCCAAGCGTACGAGCGATCACGTACGCGTACCAGCGACACGATGACACTCGCCTCCGTGGAAATCCCTCGAGTGGAACACTCTTTACGCCTAGAAAGCTTTCCCTCGAATCGATAGATTTCTCGCCGGGTTCCTATTCCTGGATAAACTACGATAGTTTCTTCTCTACCTTGAAGAACCTGCTCTTCTATCGGATAATTTGCACGAGATACCGTGCGAATTGAGTTTCACCCATCTTTTTCTTTAAACGAAATATCTCTTGTAAGTAAAAAAGATGATGTGTAGTCTTTTTGAAATAAACGTAGACATTTGTCAGACGGGATGAGCATTTAAAAAAATTAACCCTTCTGTTAATCCTGTTTCCTCTGTCAAAACTACCCCATTTCAACGATAAAAGTTATGGTCTCTATACTTTATGGTTTCGAGAAGAGTTTCCTTCTACAGACACCACAGATTCATGGTTTCTTTTTTCTTCAAATCTTTTCTCAATACTTTAAAGCAGGCACGTTTCGGATCTTCGTTTTAAGCTGCTTGAAAAATTCTTCGCGCTTCTCGCGTTCCAACACGTCTCAATCGTTCTTCAAGCAAGTTCCCATTGCCACGTTTCGACCACTTCTCACTTTTAAATAGCAATTTACCCTCCAATTAATCTCTCAAACCATTTGCCTTGTTAAAGGCTCAATTGAATTATTGAATCTGATATTGGAAAAGGATTTAAATGAATATTAAGATTCAAGTATCATTGTTGTAGATGGAAAGTTCAATATTCAAGCTCTAATATGATAAAGTCGAACAAAATTTGCATTTCAAATTTAAATTTCAAAACATGTATTCTACACTAATATAATTATTAAATCAGCCTTCTGTTACTTCCGGCAATCGATTACAATGTGAAAAATAGCCTGAGAAATATGGTTGCCTTTAACGAGTCCAAGAAGGGTACAAAGGAAATCCTCTTGATTGCAAACTCAGCCTGCAATCGCATGTAGCATTACATTTCAGCTTCTCCCATTTCGTTCCCTTGGCCTCTAATGGAAGTGATTGTTCTGTCCCTCGTAAAAAACTAGCACAGATAAAACAATTCTTTCAAATTCCCTATCTCTAGATGCTTTTAAAACGTGCCCCTCGTTTCTCAATCAAAGGATTGGTACTTCTAACGAAGAGATGGTACTTTTAATCCTCTTTTTAACCAGTACCAGGTTACTCATTAAAAGAATTAAAGTATCATAGAAAAAAATAGACCAAATTTTTGTTAAAAATGAACTGATCTGAATTGTTCGTGTAGCAATCAAATTGTTAAATGGATAAGATTATGAAATCCTTTTAAAATCGCTTTGTTTCCGTTTAATGTCTATCCATGATTTCATTAATGGAATTAAGTCACGAATACGGTAACACTTTTTCCCGTGTATTCGCAGAGCTTCAGGAAACGTGGTTCAATTCGTCGAAACGAAATTTCATGGCAATAGACACGGAAGTGCTGGTCACGATGGCTGTTCGTTGGCTCAACTAATTCGGCCATGTAAATACAATATTGGCTGGTCGCCTCAGCCCTAGGGATTCGAAGCAGCCATTACACGAATCGACCCATTTTCCTGTCTCTGTCTTGGAACGAATACGATTCGTTGATAATACCCGATAATATGATTGGTAATAATATTGAAAGAAAAAATTGCCCTTCTTTTATTCGCAATTTGCTTTTCTATGGACTATTATTTCCTACTCTTATTTCATTAATTACTTGCATTATTTGCAAAATTTGTGAAATGATATCTGTTAGGGTTTCCTCCCCTATACTGTAAATTATATCGAAACGATGTTGCTTTATTAGGATAATGGAAATAACGTCATAAATTCGTGGCTTAAATATGATGAATATTTGTTGGTGCCGAATTTCTCGCGACCCTTAACATATCACCCTCGACTGCCCCAGGAAACAGAACGTTAATTTGATTTTCCTTCCAAATGGATCAATTATGCTTGCTGTCGCAATCGAAATTTGATTCGGATGAACTTGCAAGCTGTGCACCTGTTTCAATTCGATAGTTAGCTCCGATCGTTGGCGCAACTAATTTAAGCATGTAAATAGGATATCGGTCCGTCTCCCGAACCACAGGGGTGCGGTGAACTTCTCGACCAACACGATCCGTTTCTGATCTCCGTCTTCCTCTTGGAGAATCTTCAATAACGCGAATGCTATCGGTTTATTGGCTGGAATGTCATAAATATTTGCTTCGCAGATATGGTCTAATTTATGTAGCAAATTAACTCGGTTAATTTATAGCGTAAATGATATTTGTGTCTGTAATTCAAAGCGCTTTTGTTCATTTGCATAAAGGATTTTAAAATATGACTATTACACTCGCGATAAAATTAGGCTTCCCTAGAGAATATGACGATATCAAAAATTTTAATTTCGATTTTGGTAGCATTAAAAATAATTTAGAAAGCGAAAAGAAAGCTCTTCTTAGAGCGAAGAAGAAACAAACGAACGAGTTGAATGTTTTCCTCGGTTTGAAGGCGCAGAGATTTCACAGGTTGGTTCAAAGGAAACACGTAAATCCGAAGACACAAATGACTCGTCCCAAAGTGACTTTATTCTCTCAGCTTGGCCTCCATTCTTTCTTCAAGCCAATCGTGTGACGAGCGAACAGCGAAAATCCTCGTACAAGTTCCTCCTGGTGACATTTTTATTCCCTTTTTCCCCCCTCTTTCGGTGCACATCCGAATGAAACAAAGCCCGAGTTCTTCGCACCGCTTGATTTTCCAGCGCGTAAACACGAGAGAACCGAGAGATCTTCGGCCCAGACGCTGTTCCATGGCGTATTTCGAGATTAAGAGCTTTCACCTTGATAGAAGAGTTGGTTGGAAAGCCGTGGAACGAGATACGAGGTGCGAATAGGGGCAGCATTGAAGGGAGGCCACGAAGAATAGAAGGGAAATGAATGTTAAGGGTTGTAGGGTGTATAGGGGAACGAAGCGACGGGGTTTCGAGAGGGACTCATTGAATCCTTCTCGATGCTTCAGTTCAAGATGAGTAAGTAGCTTTAGAAGGCTTAGACACGTCGATGGAATCAAATATTTTGTTGAAAAATGATTTTAGGATCTGACGTTTACTGCGACTGTGTAAATTTACAGAGTTAAGTACAGAGTCGAAATTTTATTGAAAATTATCTTTTTCTACCCTTAAAAATCAGAAACTCAACACGATCAAAATATTATTTCTTTACTAATAATGTCAGCAAGCAGAAATCTTGAAATTTGAAAATTAACTATTTCTTTTTTAAAATATGGAAATTTTAAGAAAATGAATATTTCTTGATCTAGAGGATCGATTTTAACGATTGCCAATATTTCAATGAAATTTTTCATTCATCGGGATAAGAATGGATCCTCAGTTCACGTCGAATAGAAATAAGTAGAACAGGGAACACGGTCGGTGTACAAAAGGGACTAATAGCTAACACGAGCCGGTAGCTTCCTTCATCCATGAAGGGTTGTTTTAAAGAAGCTTTCAGCTTTATTAATACCAGTGCTAATTTGCACTGTCTAGCTGTGTCTCTTTTACAACGCTCGTCTGTCACCGTTCAACAACTTCTGGCACACCCTGCCCAGTCTTGCCTTACGAGAAAATTGTACAACCTCTTTTCCGACGGTGTTCACTTCACTTCCTGTGTTCACTGGTTTTAATTAGACCCGCTGTGAAACGTTTCTGTTTGCTGTACCATACGTTTCAGAGAACTTTGTTACATCATAGGATTACACGATTGTAAATCAAGAGTGCTGTTCGTTGAAGTCAATCGTATGACTACATTAAAATAATGTAACAATAACTTTAAATTATATTCTTACAATTAAACGTGCACATAGTCATTTTACAACTACTTTATATTAAGAAATGTACATTTTCAAATTCACATTTGGTATGCGATAAGAGATACTCGATTATAGGGGAAGATTACTATCTTTTATACACGTGGCAAATTCATATGCCCATAATATTTTAAACAATTGTGAGAATGCGGAAGAGATCTATACATATATTATACATTAAGCTTTACTGAGAAGCTACGTGCCAGGAAAGTTTAAGCGCACCCTAGGGACCCAATGTGTTTTCTGTCTTCTGGAGAAATTTTCGAACGAAAACGAACGAATTTCAGATTACTTTTTAGAACTTTCTTAAAAGATCAGAAGTAAATTTATGTTACAGAAAGGGGTGAAAAATATCCATTGTTCCACTAATAGCAGCGATGATTTATTAAATACTTAATGCACCTTTCAAATATTTTTAAACTACCCTTTTTCCACTGACCTTACTATGGGTAATAGAGAAGGTTAAGATTCTAAGACCCACCTTCATCGTTTCTTCTTACCGTTTAAGAGGAACTTAAAGTTCAATTTACCGTCGAATGAGAAACGCCGATTTCGCGTAGTTTCGTTTAATTGCTCTTTAAATTTTATGCCCCCCCCGTTGAATCTCGTCTTCATTTATATGGGCCTTAGATGTGCGTAACAGGAAATGATGCACTCTACGTGGTCTGGTTAATTAAAGGACATCGGAACAAATATAAAGTTGTATTAACGTACTGGAACATGGTTGCGGAAATAATGGGCAAAAGTTTAATCCCTAGCACCTTAGACGGGACTTACAGTCATCATTTAGTCCGAAACTATAATACTATGCTGGCCAAAAATAGCCATTATTTAGAAAAGTAATTATGGCTGTATCACTATTTTACTTAGCCTACATTTTATAAGTGATCTTTCCTATTGATAGCAGCATGAAATCGCAGTGCAAATACAAAGGGACTGAAGGAAGATTTGATGAAGGAATCATTGAATCGTGAATTTTCATCAGGTCACGTCTTTTATACGAATTCGGCTTGGTTCCATAAAACAAGGCTGTCAGATTAAAAATCGTTCATGGCCGCACGATCCTTTTGCCTAGATGCTAAGATACGTGAAATTGTAACGTAAACTTTTAGCTGGAGAATTCTTTGTACTACGATCAATCATTCCTTGATACGTTTCATTACATTTCATTTGCTATTTCTTGAGAAAAGTAAAAATAAAATTCTCCAATAAAAATCATTAGACTATACCCTTGAATAAATTACGAAATCTGAAGAAGGATTAAGAACTAAAACATTCTTTAAGCGAGCACTGTTTCACCGCACTGTAAACAGTTCTCAATCTGTACAAAACTAGTTATTTATATAATTTTTCAACTTATAATTGGAGAAGTTCTGAAGTCCGAGAAAAAAGAAAAAAGCCTTGAAATTACTTCTCGTTGTTCAATAACAATTGAGATGCTTTAAAGCGAGAAGCACGCCCAAAGTTGGATCTGAAATTGGGAGCGTAGAGTGGTTTCTCAAATTAAGGATTCGTGGCAGGCTCGTGTGGGGTGCATTTAAAATTTAGGAAACCAACGGAAACATCTTTTTATCCAACCACCCCTGTTTATAGCAGTTAAACTTTCTATTAGAAAGAATATTTCTTATATAAATTCTACGGAAGTCACAAAAGAACAGTAACAGTTCTCCGCGCAAGTAGTACGACCAGCGATATCTCAGACATCCGACAGTATCCAACAACGCAGGAGTAGAGATATCCTTTTCTTGGCGATTTCAGGCGTGCCATCGTGAATATTTCGATCCTTTAACGCGTATTCGTTGAATCAACGATGATATCGAAAGGTAAAACTACAAAATTGACAACGTTTTCAGGGCCAACGCGATCGTAGGGCCATATGGTGGATATCGTGATGGAACAGGAACGAAATGCGTTCGAGCGTGCTGGGTGCCGATCCCGGCGATACAGAAAGAGGGTGTAGATAGAGAAAGGGAAAAGATAAAGTTGCCGAAGGGATGAGGCAAGAAAAAAGATATAGCCATAAACATACCGTGCTCCAAAATACTGGTTCGACCTGAGTACGCTATTTACATAGAAGTGTATGCCCGTGTCTGTGGCTGATATAACCGATGGATCTCTTAGAAAACTCTATTTTCACGTACACCGTGTTAATGTTCCATTCCGTGGGGCGAAATATTGAGCCTTGATGTACCGTGACGCGTGATGCATAAAATGATGGATTGAGCGATGCGTCGCTTTGAGAAGCTAAGAGTTATTGTGCGTTCAGCAAACGTGAAAGAAGAGTTTCGGTTTTGTTTGACGGCGAGATAGGGAACGATGTTTCAGAAGACTGTGTACCGACGCGACGTAAGAAACGATTGATTTGATTGCGATTGTTCGAAGTTTTTGATGATCAATTATCGGAAAAATAAAAGTATCAATCTATATATTCTGAAAAACCAGGAATCGAGGAAATATCAGTAGATGTTTGAAAACTCGTTGCACAGAAAAATAACCATTATCGGCTAGTAAGTAAATGCATAATAGCAACGACAGCAAACACGGGGGTCACACGCGATATCGAGGTGTTAAGTAAGTTTCAACATGGAATGTATGAATACGAAAAGTTGCAACTAAGCAAACAGGCGTGGAAAGAGGAGTCCACGTGTGCGACGACTTCGGAGAAGGTTTCAAAGTGTCCCCCTTTTATAACCAACGGTAACCAGCAGCGTTATACGTGCGTCGTTAAAGCGTAATGCGGCACATAGCGAGTTCTCCCTTCCTGCTAGTTCGAGCCGTCGTACCTCGTAACTGGAGAACGTGCTTGTATATCTACCCCGGCCCATCCCGATCCCTGATCTTTCCTCTTTTCTACTTATATCTCAGCCCATATCGAGGCATTCCCACCTCGACTTCCGGACTTTCGATGCCCTACCGCGAATAGATGCGGTTCAACATCCCATTGCGAAGCGTGAACGCTCGTGAATATTGGAATATACTGTGTATACAAGTGAAGGCTGGAGGGATATTCACGGAGCATAAGATGCTTCGCGAGCTTTTTAAAATTTCTAACGCTTGGAAAAGTACCTATACAAATACACTTTAAAACATTTTATTGGAATTGTACATTTTCATATCTCCTTGTCTCTCCCCAAGATATCTTCTTAACTAATGAATTTTCGACCTAAATACTTTAATACTTTTTTGTAGAGATCAAGAAATGCTTCGATTAGCATATCCGGGATTGAAATAGGTAGCACTGATACTGTTCAAAAGCGGAAGCCCTACTATTTTATTTCTTTATTTCAACTATGCAACGCCATAGGGTATCGTGTTACACGAAGCAAATAAAAGCTTTAAAAAAAAAAAGAAACACGAAAAATGCACATTCGTGCCTTGTACTGACACTGTTTCATTCGTGTTAGGTTGATTGCTTTTTTGAGCTGTGAATCCTTTTTATTTTTTTCTGATTTGTGAATTATTATAAGGATCATATACATTACGGATTATTGTGAAATATCTATCGTGTCATTCATTTCCAATTTCGCTTCAGTGATGATTGCAAAATTCTGTTGAATAGCGATTAATTACTCTTTAAAAATCAGAGGAGTTTTGAAATTCGTATAAAATTAACGGCAGGTATGCAAACCCCTTGAAAATAAATTGCGTTGGTTCTGTCATTGAATGTGATGTCGTTTCAAAGTGGTTGCTGATATTCAACTCTCCGTACATGATTCCATTCGCGTCGAGAACACAAAGGTCAAAATCGTGCAACCAGTGAGGCGAAAAAAAGCTCCGCATATTTCGGATTCCATCCATTTTATACAGTCCTGCGGCACCACGTCGAATATAATGCTTGTTGGCTAATGTACTTTCACGAAATATCAGAATTTGTGAACGAAAATGTGTTATGTTTCTTTGGAAAAATGTTGAAAGAAAAATTCTGAAACTAACGAGATTTTTTCAATAATTCTCTTCGCCTCTCGTTTTTATAAAAAGCCAATTTCTGCTCCCTTTCAAGTCTTATCGTTCATGAAATTTAAAGTTTCCAAAACTGTGCTACACTTCAACTGATTAAAAGTGGTATGCAAGCAGCGAAGCACGGTGGCTCGTGTTTCTGTACATTGTGGAAGAGCGTTTCAAAGAGTAAAACAAATTTTTAATTTGGTGAAAAATTTGCGTATGAAGTTTTTTAATACCTCTGCGCGTAAAAGAGAAATTACAAAATGTAGATGAACTTTGAGGACCGAATTTAAATTTGTATCTCGACATATACGATGTAACGAAACTAAGAGGTTTAACAAAATAATGATTCTACTAATATATTATTGTACCACTCCTTTATACACCACGAACGTTGACCCTCTTTTCTAACACGAGATCTCTGTTATCTTTGCAAGGCTAAAAATACCATGATCCAGTATAAGTCATTAAGAATTTTATTACAGAAGACACGGAAGACACGGAAGACAATATCCGGCGTTCGTGATAGAGGCTGGCAGGTTCGATCACAAACACAGTATCTGAAAGGTGCCACTCCGGATGAGGCTGGCTTTATCGCTCGATAACGGCTTCAGGTAAGAGCACTGTGGATCTCCTTGTCGGTACTTGTATGCATACGAGGAGCCACCTACCTATGTTTTATGGGGCATAGAGGGAAGAGGCTCGATATAAGCGTGGATGTTCCCGAGATCGGACCACCATTCTCGTTCGACCTGGTTCCATGCTTCCGGGGATCATTCGTTTTTCCTTTTTCTCTATCCCGTCTACCGAACTTTCGTATGCTGACGATGACGCTTGAATTTATGAGATTGCATCCTGTACGAAAGGACGTCAGTCGCGTCTTACCGGTCAAATTGAAATTCTCATGAATCCGTGTGTATTTTGCATAATACGGTGGCATTTTCAAGCCGTCCATAAATTCGCGACCATAGGACGGGGGGAGTGATCGATCTCGAACTAATAGAACCGCATCTGCTGGGAACTTTAATTGCTTTGCTCCTCGGAAATTAGCATACTGCGGAAAGTATTGGCCTCTCTGGCGATTCAACGCAAAGCTTATAATACGAGCCAGAAGAAATTGCCACGTTGGTAAAAACTTTTCTGATCGATAATCTTCTACCCTTAATTAACCGTGGAACGGAGAATCGGTATTGATTGTAGTGTTAATTGCTGTTTGGTGAGTTTTGTTTTATAACTGAGGAAGAAACGACCCGAGGTAAAGTGGCAATTAAATCTCGCTTAGGTGTACACTACCTAGCAGAGTAGCCTTTCACTGAGGAAATTACGATGTAAGGGGGAGGAATCCCATTCGTCTCAATAAACAAGCTTTCAAATGATTCTAAATTTTTTAATATTCTCTGTTTTCTTAGCAGATTGATCTTTTGGAATATGTTATAAGAAAAAGTATTAGAGTAAATGTTTTAGAAAATTCAACAATTTTCTCCACGTATTTTTCCACACAGAAAGGGTCGTACGTGTCGCGAGTTTGGCAATTTTCTCCGGTAGTCATATATAAAGCCACAACAAGTTGACAAGATGAGTTATAGCAGTTGATCGGGATCGAATCGATCGTCGTAGCAAGGAGGGTTTATTGAAATGCCATCACGAATAGAGCGTGGAGAAGACTTGGGTCCAGAATTCCAATTTCGATCACCAGCGACGTTCTTCTTCACGATTATGACCAAAGCCTAATTACGCCGTCGTCAGAGAATTCTTTCGTCGGTCGAAATCAAATGCGGACCGTAGTTAATTGCCCCAAAATAGAAAGAAAGCCAGCGTAATTGCGTTTTTATCCGTTCGCTTTCTGGAGAATGACATTTCATCGCGAACCTTTTATTTCTACTATTCTTTCATTGAATCTAAGGGCTCTGCTAAAGACAGTTCCAGGGATTAAATTAAAAATCTTCATTTGGTGACATAGAAGTTGATAAAACTGCTATAAAGTCGGTCATTTCATGTGCCAGCAATTAATAATTTCATGTTCTTATTATAAAATTATGTTAGAGAAAGAATTTTGTACTGAAATATATATTTTAATAACTTTGCATCGAAGAAGATATTTAGCTATCTCGTTTCTTATGGACCACCCACTATGCACAAAGGTGTTAATGGAAGGTTGCAACAGCTTCAGTTGTATTTTCAAGACATTGAATAACAGGGGACTGTGTACTTCT
This sequence comes from Osmia bicornis bicornis, assembly GCF_907164935.1. NCBI lineage: Eukaryota > Metazoa > Arthropoda > Insecta > Hymenoptera > Megachilidae > Osmia > Osmia bicornis. The sequence continues at coordinate 1,175,913 of NC_060221.1, read as the reverse complement.
GAAATTGAAGGAAACGATAACCGTTCTACGAACGAACGTTGAGCAAACCCTGTACGCTCGTAGGAGCGAGGAAGACAGAAAATTACAAGACGAGTTTGCATTTTAACCGATTATCCTCGCCATCGCCGCTCCTTGAAAACGTAAGCTGTGTACTCTCGAAATTGATCGAAGTTACGACCGATTCTACTGATCCTATGTAAAGTGTCAACGTTTCCTAGGATTATTCTACAAGAGATGGTTCCTCTGTTTAACGTTTGGTTGGAGAAGTCGAGTATGCGTTGATTTAGTGTACCCGCAATTAGTACATTAACTATCTAAGGATCTTAATTTTTTCATTCATTTTCAATTCTGGGTATCTTCAGAATTTTCCGCAAACAGAAAGATAAATTTTTCGAAATGAAATCAATTTCAGAAAATATAAAAATTAATGAATTAAATTAGGTTTAATTAAAATATCAAAGTTCAGAAATTAGCAAAGTATTGAAACGATACCGTGACAGAAGCTCGCGTTACGCTCTTTATACAAATGAGAAACGTAAACTGTTTCGCGTGAAAGCATCCCTTTGTACGGGGCTTGATGGATAATTAGATCCGAGTCCCGCGACTCCACTTCGTTCTATAGATAAATAAACGTGCTCGCAGACCACGGGCGATCTCAGGTGGGAATGCTACAACTAGACACGCCTAGCAGAATGTGGAATACGTCGTGCTGAGCGGAAATAATAGATAGATTAACCCGGGACAAGGCTAAAGTTACTGTATCCAGCTAAACACCATCAACCATTCTGAACAAGAACACCAGCACGTTCTCGTGGAATAGAAACGCGTAACCAGCAAAATAATGCTTGAAATTAATTCATACGTGAAATCTTAAAATTTCCTTTTCGTTGTGTTATTAAAATGAAATTTAGCTTTAATTAGAAGATTAAAAATACGGTATGATTATTTTAATGATAGTTTACCCTTGATGTATATTTTCGACTATTATAATAATAGGTGCATTCTGAATAATGCAACTCTGCACTTACTCTACTAACTCTTTACTCCGAATTCTGTACCGCACTATCTCTCTCTCTGAACTCTAACTCACTCTGAACTCTGACTTTAAACTGCTTCCAGTTCTATTCGTTCTCGCAATGTACCTTGCCACCTGCATCCGCATTTTCGTTCTCGTAAACCATACACTAATTTCTAGAGGACCGTCAGTCACGATTCTCCTATTGTTATTAAGGTATTTTTAGGTTGATAAAAAATTAAGGCGCTTTTTACTTTTAAATAGATAGCAAAGAATTTCGATCCATATCAAAATTTTTGTTACAGGAATAAAAAAAATCTTTAAAATATAGTATAATCAGCCAAAAAAGATAAATTTGGATAGATGTCATACTACACAGTGGTCGAAAACCTTGGGTCAGAACTAAACCAGTGTTGGCTGGCCAGAAGTTGAAGTGTACATGGATGAAAAATTTTGGCTAAGACCTAGATTCGACCTAGAAAATGTCAGAACAGACTTTTTCTACTTAGGATAATCATTTTATCGAAGTAATGCAGAGGTAGAAAGCCTGTATCTAGGAGGACCACGTTACTAGAGGAATACAGTGGTTGGGGGTTCTTATTTAGAAGCACCACCTTATCGAAGAGATGCAGGAGTAGAAAGTCTCCGTCTAGAATAACCATTTTTCCAAAGGGATTCAGAGGTAGAAAGTCGTTTTCTAAAAGGAGCATTATATAAGGAACTCGTAGGTAGAATACACCTACTTACATTCTCCGAGAGTGCTACATTATAAAATGCATAAATACTATTATCTCATGAGTTAGGAAAAATTAAGAATGAAGTAGAGTAATCCTATTTTCAATATCCTTTTAATTATAGCACACTTAATTTATTATTTCAATTAAGTTATACATTGATTAATAACCATCAAAAGGTTTATTGATCGGTTTTCTATCTTTATCACTAGTTACTTTATTCAAAATATGGCATTATTCCGATAATTATAAGGAGCATTTAGTAAATATAATATCATCGAATTCATATCACGATCATAACGCATAATTATAACTATGGCATTTCCACTCGAAATCATATGCACCATATGATTACATTTATCTATGCATAAAGGAAAATAAAATGATATCCACCCTATCGAGAGAGATATTCCCAAATGAACTAATTTCCTATTTGCAAATAACATGTACGCTTCAAGCTATAATTTAAATCATTATTACCTTCAATCAATTTTCACCAAATCGTCATAAAGATTTAATTTCCTAATAAAATTTCTAATTTTCCTCTGAATATGAGAAAAAAATCTCTATTCCCTGTTGAATTATTTATTCTATTTTTCCATGAATATACAAATGAAGATATCGAAGTGTAAGCGTTCAATAGGGTAGCGCACTGGGTGCAATTTTCGGCGAATCAGGGAGCGAGAAAACAACAAAAAAAGGATTCAGAATGGATAAGTAGGTGCTCGAAACGTCCGTCGAGTGAACAGGCTCTTTGTGAGGCTGTCTCTCGCCCAGCATTTCCGCTGACAGAAGGTTGCAAGGATTAATCATTTCCCTGGAGGGTCTCTAGCGCGACGTGCGCACAGTAACTCGGTTAACGTCGCGTTCCCGTGAAAAATTGGAACACAGTCCGAACCATGCACAACGTGCGAAGAATTGGATCATTATAATTTCACGAACAGGAAAATCCGTGGATCGTGTAATTAATTTTTATCCGCGGACGTTCGGCTTCCACGCAAAGCACATTGTCATCCGCGGCTTCCTTAGTAATTGGCATTACGCCAACTGTGCTAAGCTGTCACGTTCATTCCTCCTCTCCCCCCACTCAGAAATTTTATTCGTTCTTGGCTTAAAACGATCCGCTTGAAAATACGGAATTTTCATTAAAAGCGTAGAATAGTCGCAAAGTTTTTATTAAACTGGACGTAAAGTTGTCAGTTAACTGAGTATGAAATTTTAATACGTTGATTATCCTGGGGATCACTAATGACCCTATATGATTATGGAGATTATTTTAAAAAATTGTTGTAGATGTATATAAGCAAATATGACTGATAAATTAATTTTGTGACTTAAAAGCAATAGAACGTAATACAGCAAGATACCTCTTTCTTTAAAATAAAATTATTACATGAAAGCAACGTATGCAAATACTTTTTTAACCCATTGTACATGTTGCTTACAAACGTGTCTTTTTGTCTACAGCTTTTGTGTTTCTTAAAATTGAATTTATTTAGAGTAGAGTCAGTGATAACGCGTCAAGCACGACCGCCCGCTCGACGAAAATATTTTCTAGCAACACGAAGGAACATGTAAACCGCGAAGTAACGCTCGCACGAAAGAGTCGAGCGAGTAATTAATTCTGCAGCGTTTAACTTAATTTATCCCTTTAATGCTGGCAGACGGTTGCGTCGGAAAATTTAGCCGAGAACTCGTGCTTTCAGCTTAATCGTCGCGCGGATTCCGCTGTTACGCTCACACCGGATAGCAATTGCGATTACCAGTATGGCGAATACCCCTAAATTTTTCGACATTTCTTTGCATCATCAATTACTTTCATGTGAAAAAAAAAAAAAAAAAATGAGAAACAGAGATTTTAATAATGACAGTCCAGAATTGATGATTTCGATTTGGAAATTTTTATTGAAACACTGAATGTTTATCGTTTTTGAAAATTCAATTTTCTGTCCGTGTTCCAACAGCGAGAATGGGAAAATTGTAATCGATGAATGATATTTTGCAATTCGTACGTTTACATTGTACACGCTGTAGTTTCTCCGTTGGATTTATTGGGCGGTAGTTGAAATAAAGCGATCAACGTGATTGCAGTTTGTAGTATCATATGTTTGATTCGTCAGTATTTCGCTGTTTTGTATCAGAAACATGTAGAACAGAGGTGATTATTTTCGATGACAAACTGTTGCATGTTCTTTAGAGAAACAATGATACTGTGAATAAAAAGGGAGGAAGCAACAGAGTTTTTTCTACGTTCTTCTATGACGAAATTAGTAAAGGTTTCATAATTAAAAACTGGGTCAAAATGTAGGCAACGTAATCGCACATTCTCAAGTTTACATTTCAAATTCAAATCCTGGCTGATAATGTGACCAGGTAGCTTCCAGGTCTGAAAATAATTCAGCGTTAACCCGGATGGAGTCGTTTTAGGAAATAACAAGGGGCTCTTTAGAGATAGGCAATTTGCGCTAGTCCAAGACAAACGACGAAACAGGAGGCCATTGCTTACAACAAGCTGGACCGTGTGCATTTGCATGGGTATTGCGCTAGCAATTGTCTCACGATCCCACCTTCCGTTCCTCCTATTTATTCGCTGTGCAATTCCGCCATCGGGAAAGTACAGCGAGCAAGTTGAAAGCACCATCTGCCTTCGAAATGAGAAGGTGGAGAGGAAAAGGAAGTTGAACAAAGTTGAAAGTCGACGACTTCCGCCTACGATCGTCTCAATGCCGCCTCTGTTCGTTCACTTTTTTTCTCCCTGAATGTGGAAGAACTATAACTAGACGTACACACGGAACATGGAATAAAAGAGAACGAAATGAAGAAAAGATAAGAAGAAAAAAGGGTGTCGCGGAAAATAATGAAACTGAAAATAAATTAAAAAGAGAAAGGTACGACAAGTTTTTTAAGTTCTGTTTATAATAATTACAGCGAGTAATAATGCATTCACGGTTTGTTAGGATCAGAGAATTATAGAATTATAACTATTGGAATAGAATTAATAGGGTTATGAAATTACATGGTGAATTTGATTGTATTCATTAGAAGAACAAAGGCGATAAAGGGTGAATCTAAATGAATATAAATTGAATTTGAATAACTTATTATTATTAAAAATTGAAATCAATTGGATGCTTGTCTCCAGTCATTCACTACTTGAAACTTAAAAAATGCAAAGATGAAAATCCAAATACAAAGATGAATTTCCCAGATGTTCAAACGAATTGTCAAAGAAATCAAAAGCATGTTTAATTTCCTTAGCTAGAAAAATTTTCCCAAGTATCAACGATAGATTTTATTCTCTCGCAACGATTCAATTTTTCAGTCTCGACGTTAGAAACATCAGAGTGGAAAGCTACCATGGAAGCACCTCGTGGACGAGGATGCAAGGATCGATGAAAAGGACGCTGCGGTTTCCTGGCTTCGAGGCAAGAAACCTAAAAGGAACATGGATAAAGAGGAATAGTAGAAGACTTCTAAAAAAAAAAAGATAAAAAAAGAAACTACTAACGTTGGAAGAATAAAAAAGAACTATTTCGTACAAGATCCAAACTAGAGGGTAAATATCGGAGCTGGTGTACCGATAGGGAGCTCTGCACACAGCGTGAAAAATGATGGCGGTTCTTTTATCTACCCCTTACAGTCTTTTCTCTATTTCTCTCTCCTCGTATTCGTTCTTTCCTCTACGGACAATCGAATAAAGCTTAACAGATAAAACGAGGGATAAGTGAAAGACAGAGGAGCTTCATTCGATGAAAGGATCCATTGGAACAGGTCTGTGTTGACCAGCGGTGTGTCGAAAGGAAGAAGACACCTTTGGTGAAATGTCACCGGCAACGAAAGGAACAAACTTTCGCACAGGCCTCCCGACTGCACTCGACGTACCTGATTCTATTGGCAGCAGTTTCTTTGATTTCTCTCTGGACCTTCTTTCTCTTTGTTCTATCGACTTTTCTCTTGTCTCCTTAACCCTTCGTGTTCCTAGCTCGAGATGAAGTTAAGTTGAACAGCGAGATGCGACTCTGAAGCTTCCGATTGAGATTCTTTAATGGTAAGGGAAGTTTTAAAATTCTCAGTGTGATTTCACTTTGACAGTAATTTAAAGGATGTGAAAGAGGAAAATAAAGCGAAGAACCCTCCTGACTTGCTACTTTCAACGACTTATAGAAACTTTGTTTTAGTTACCAAGATATTTAAAATATTAATTAAAGTAAAGGTAAGAAACCTATTACCATTTCATATGTAAAGACACCCTGTGTTTTAATATGATGATTAATTTCTGAAAATTTTATCGAAATATTTGTAATAGAATCGAAGTTGTAAATTTTTGATTAACGAGATATCGTGTTGCATCTTTGTTGCACATCAAAGAGGGTTGAAAAGAACGATCTCGCGTTTTGCAGCTCGCCGTTGCGCGTTTATCTTTTCGTTCGAGGGTGTTTCTCTATTTGCGGACGTCAACTCGAGAACTTGAGCACACCGCAGAGAATTCGAGCCTGAAGAATCATGCTAGACGTGTACATATATACGTTTCTCTGCCACCCTATTTCCTACACCCTCGTCGCCGCGAAACCTTGTTAACGGACGACTGTCGCGTTAAATGAAAGCATGTCTGCTACGGATTACCCGTAATCTGTTAACTGAGAAAAGACGAGTTAACCTGCCATTCAAAATAGAAAACGCAGAGAATCTAATAATGTGCTCCTTGGAAAATCTTTGGAAACAATTGAAACTTCAGTTTGTAGTAAAAACTTTTCATTTTCTTCTTTTCTCCTTCTTTTCATATTTCCATAGTTTGTATAATTTGTACGTAATTTATTTTCTCTTAGGTTTTCTGGTTTACTATTTTCTTCTTCGACTTTTAGTTTTCTTCTTCCATGCGCTTCGAATTATTCCCTCCATTTCTCAATGCACTTTCTGAAATTAGCCTTGCATTCACGTTGGTTTACGGCGTCTCATTGTTGATCGATAATGTCGAGTCTGTACGTGTGCATGTTTGTGTAAATGCAAACTCTTTAGTGTCTACTCTTCTACAGATTTTAACATTCTCTCGCTTTCTTTCTTCACCCATCGTTAATATCTTCTCTCTCTCTTAAATTTCTAAATTTTTCCAATTTCATTTCCCGCCTTTTCCTCGATTTCTTCTTCCGTTCTATAGCTTCCAATTCCACCTTCCTGACCCCTGTTCCTCTCCTGTTCAATTCCCTCTACCATCTCCAATCAGCATCGTTCCACATCGGACGCTCTCAAATCGAGTCCCTCTCCGTGATTCCATCGGGAACTACAGGTGCCATTCAAAAAGGCATCGCGTCCAGCATCGCGCTTGAAGAGCTACTAATTACCATCGATTTCGAAGCGACCGACCAGGACGTGACGTGATCGTTTATCGTAGAAGAGCACATCTTTAACAGGATGCATTCTACCCGGTGAAATCTCGCGGAACTGGATTCAAGGGTGCGGCGAGAACAAGGTGTCCACACAGTAGCTCTGTAATCATCCAGCGGAGCAATTTGCGTGGACGACGAGCAACGGTTTACCGTTAATGGCCTATCTGCCCCGTCTACGTGAGCAACGAAGACACGCTAGACTCGCGACACTGTCGAATTCGACCGTTTCCGGCGGCGTACGTAGGTAAAACGCAAATTACGCTCTTCGAACCGTGCTGACCACGGTGCATTTGCCCGCCACCGAGCAGAACTTCAAATTATGTATCGAGCCGGTGCGCAACGAGTACGCAAATTGTCAGCAATTTCAGCGAGAATTTAACGTTAGTTCCTGGGCAGAGCCTGAAGGCATCTAACGCACTCTTTGACACTGTTTAACGGAGTCATTTTTACAGCTGGAACGACGGGAACGAGATTACTCTTACTCTTGTTAGTTTCATGGGGTACTAGCTATTATTGCTGTTGCAGGAAAGTTGAAACGCTTCCGGTATGGTTGAATGTTAGACGGAATAGGAATTGTTCGTAGTTGTAATGGACTGAATTTTGATAAGATATGTTTCTAACAGACTATTGTACCTTAGTGTAGATACTAAAGATTGATAGGTTTAATAAATTTGCTTTAACAAATTATTTTTAATTTTCCTCTTGCATTACGTTAGCAGATCAGATGACTTCAATGGTCAAACACCGTTCCTTTTAACACCACCACAAACCACCAAGACCGATCTAAATTATAACAGCAAAATAGGCGAAAGAGAAAAGCGGATAAGGAGATAAACAAGAACACTTTCTAGCTCTTCGAAACTTTAGCGGCGAGTTACGCGGTTGCCAGAGGTTCCTCTCTTTCTTCTCTCCTGGCAGCTTTTACGAAAGCTAAGAGAAGTCGAAAGTACGAAAGCTCGCTGGAGGTTGGAACGAAGAATCAGCGGCGCTTCTATGCGCTCTTCCGGTCTCTATCTTCTTTGCTACCTCGGTTCCGCGGGGCGAGTATAACCGGGAATTGAAATATCACCACGTTGGAAGAAGGCAACGTCGAAACGATTTGGCTGCCAGCCAACCACTGACTTTCCCGATTACGTCCAAGTGCACGTAAGCCTGCGTGGATACGGCCAACTGGAGCAAGATCTCGCCTCGAATTCGCAAGAAGCGTGCATAATGAGCCAGAAGGATTTATGCAGTTATGAAATCACCTTTCAGCTGATTCGACGCGTACTGTATTCGCCCTGATGCGTTTCGTTTGCAAGCAAACTTTCGAGATGTAAAATTCCTCAGTTTTATCGTTATACTAACTTTTATATTCTTAAGAACAAAAGAAGGGAAGAAACAGTACAGACTTCTACTTTTTTTTTACAGGAAAATGAATTTGCCTTCAACACTAATGCCCTTAGGTACAAGTACACGAGAAAGTTTGAACGAAACAAGCAGAGAGTTGATAAATCGTAAGGTTCTTCTGTTTCTTTGAGATAACAGACCGCTGTATATAGAGTGCAAAAATTGCTGAACTTGCTTGAAAAACTTTAACTCAGCCTCCCCTTCATATATCAAGCTTATCTTCATCCGATTACTATTTATCTTTGTCTTGAATCAACTCACTTTGAAATGAATACTAAACCAAATACATACTCGTCCCTTGTAAACTAGGCTTAACACAGTAATTCTCGAGTATTGAGGCTAGTGCTAAGACCTCCTTCCCCTCCAACAGCTTTTCCCCTAGGGAAGGCTAGCATACTCAGTAGTGTACATGTAAACATCGTTATCCATTCAGTATATTTGGCCACATTTGCATGTGTAAATCAATTTGTGTTAGTTATACGATCTTATAAAGCCACTTTAACAATCACTCTATACACAAACATAAAATTTTCTTTGATATCTTTAATGTTTAATTATTTGAACGAATAATTCAGCAAATAAATTAATTTTTTCTGGAATTAAACTGGGCTTTGAAATTCATAAAATTTATACAATGGATGAGAAAAAGAACGAGTTTTACAGAATGAAAGGGGGAAACGGTTCGATTCAAGAACTATGATAGTACTTTCACGTTTCTATAATCGGACTACCACGGAAGTTTAATATTCGATTATCAGAAAAAGTTTTGTGGTAGCCATTTGAGGATTAAAATGTTTTTTATTGCGAACTACTCGTTCGACTGATCACACCTTCTCGCCAGGTTTTCAATTCCCATTTCATCCAACTTTTCTTCCCTCGATTGAAACTCTCTTCGCGGGGATTTTATAATATCGATGCTCGTTGTTAGTCGGTTTCTCTTTTATCGCGATCGAAACGTAAAATAAATAACGATTGATCGAATAGCAGAATAACCGAGTGAATTAAAAAAACACCGGATAGTTTAAACTGTTACACAGTGTTTCCATCGCGGTTATTATTTCTTCGTTATTTTTCTAAAGTTTGATAACTAAAATTGCAGCGAGGGTGTGTATGTTGTTCTTTGTTCCCTCATTTCGTACAGCAAATTTACCGGCATGCGATCCACCGCGAACGTAAAACATGGAATAGTTAGTTGGAATTTTACAAGTCAAAAGTGTATTTCCAGAGAAATTAATTCGACGGTTATGTTGTTTTTCGAATGAAACGGCGCAGCGGAGGGTAGAATACAGGAAATTTGAATATCAAATACAGCCATGTTTTAATTGTTCATGTTTACGTTCCATTATTTCACTTTACAAAGAGTAAAATTTACTTTACTCCATATTGTATTGTATCCATAAATCCACAAGTGTATTTATATTGCAATTAAGCTTAAATGTTATATACAGAAAGAACGTCTGAAACTGTTTGCGGTATCTTCAGTTATTTATTAAAAATTTCAAACCTTTTTTTCTCGTGAAATAAAATCACTGATGGTACCATAACATTTTTCCATTTAACTTTATGTCTTCGGTCGTTGTTTCATTTTTCATTCTCCTTTCTTTTTTAACCTCTCTTTCTCTTTGTTATTTCTTTTCACAGCTACGTTTCCGTTCCTTTTAATATCCTTTCTGCTGGCCTCTTCTTCCTTTATTTCCTTCTGCATCGTTGCTTCCAACAGAACCTCTCACGGAAGAAGCAACCCGTTTAGAAAAATTGTTACCACTAAAGTTTATGGATCGCACGTACTGTTTGAAAATATCACTTGTAATATAAATACTGCTGTTTCTCATTCTAAGCAGAATTTAAGATTTAATAACGAAAAATTTCAAAATACTCGAGTCAGGTCTGCAATTTTCCATTCTCAAAGAAAACACGAATTTCATAATTCATACTTCATCAAAAGTATCAATAAATCTTTCACATCCAATCAAAGTCAGAATTGTTTCGAAATAAGAGGCTCTTCTATAATGAAATTAAATTTGTTCTATTGAAAGAAAATTCAAGTCGCATGATTTTCACGTTCCAGATACGCGGCTTTGAAGACGAAGCTTTAAGCGTCGATGTCGCGATTCAGAACCGATGATGCGTTATCGTATAAATAGATAGGGTCACGGGCAAAAAGACAGTTCCACAGAGAACGTGGAAATTCAGGAAAATGAAATATTTATCGTTGCAGCAAGGAAACTGGAAGGTAGTATCTGGATGCTGAAGCGACGCACGGTTCGTATTTATCGATTTACGAATTTCATCTTTTTCAAACGTAAAATGGGTGCATTTCAAATATAAGAGCAATTCAATGAAAATTGAAAATAGAATTCACATACGTATTAATATATCGATTTTATCGGCAACATAAAAAGCTATCGAGCTCGTAAAAAAAAACGGAATTGTCCGAATTATTGGAGGATACAAAGATTTCGGTAGGTAGCGATGGCTACCCAGAAACACACCGATAGTCGTGGACGATAATCACGGTAATGGGATTGCCAGCTTCATTCCTGCGGCCGAAAGGTCGTCGCAGTGAAAATTTATTATGCACACGAGGCGACAGGTACGTGCGAACAGGACCACGCATATGCACGTCAGTCGTCGTCGACGCCCGACTCAATTAATGCCACGCTAATTGGTGCCGCGGTCATCGCAGTCCACCTGGTAATTTCATTTTCACGACAACCTACTCCGTAGCATTTTCTCTGAAACCTACTGTAAGCTTGCCACCCTTTGAATTTTACTAATAATTCCTTATTCGCGAACAAATCACCGGAATTACCGGCGCTCTTCGATGGATTAAGCCTGAATGAAATTCTAGAATTCGTCAATAATATCCTGAGAACGCTTCGTATTTCTCGTTGTTCTGCAATTCCCGTAATTGAATGTCGCTCATTTTCGCTTATCGAGTAATATCTCCTTTCTCTTTCCCTCGCTATTGCCAGCTTCACCCTATTTGTTCGTTCCACTCGTTCCGTCGTGTCACTTAATGCTGTCGCTGCCACTCACAGTTTTATTCGATATTTTACGGTAACGTTGCTTGCGTTAGGATCACCCTGTTCCGTCAGTTTTATAGCACACTAGAAATGCCCAGCCTCTGGCTAGTTTAACGGCAAAATCCTCTAAATAAATTCGCTTTATCGCGACAGGGTGTTTTATTCACCGATGTATCGAGGGATTGTTTCGGTTGAAGATTCTTATTTATTTTCTTTAAAATTCGATTTGTTAATAATTATCATACACATCTTGCAGCCAAGCATACAAGCTCTTTAACTTGTATTTCGAGTGGAAACCACGGAAAACAGTCGTTCGTCGTACGTAACGTCAGAAAAAGAAGTCAATGGCGTGGGAATTCTAAGGAAAGACATTCTTCGAAGTTTAATGGGGTATCGATGATCAAGCGAAGAGGAAAATCTCAGGGCCCGTGAAGCATCTGAATTCATAGGAGACACGAGTGGCAACGAGAGAGGATAGAATTTTCAAATGAAACGAGGGAGAAGAAGAAGGTATACGACGTGCCGTTTACAAACGAAATGCCACCGTTTTAACTGAAGGCATCTATGGATGAATTGAATGGAGAGAATCGATGTGTTTGGAAACGGAACGACAGACGTTACGTACACACGAGCTACGGAAAAGCATCCGTCACGTGTATGCGGAATCCTTTCAAAGAGCCATTGTTGCTCGGAGGAAATCGATCAAGTATCGTTGATTCGACGAATGGTTGATTAGCGAGCCAGCCTCGCGCCAGTACAATCGTGCTCGTAAAGTTATTTATCGCTTGATTAAGTACGAGCTGCAAAAGGAAACGCTTTCACATAACACTCGAATGTGAGATTGATTTTGCAATCAATTCGAGGAGCTCTGTTACGAATTAAAACAATTATATTATTTTTATAATACATAACTCCTTGAATTATACTTTTATCAAATTTAATTAATCGCAAGAGATTTGAAAGATTGGTTTATTTCAATTTGCACAGTTTTCCCTTGTTTACGAAGGGAAAGATAATACAAGGGTGTTCTCTTTAAGCGTTTAATTACTCAGAATTGATTTTTCTTTTTCCTCTCCATACATCACGATGAAGATTCAGATGTAATCCGATTACAGCATTAATAAGCAACTGTCCTCATTGTCGGTATGGGCAGAAATGAAATATTTTAGGATTCGCTTTGATTATAATGCAACAACGACCCAATTCGCTAGACGAGCTTCGCCTGATGGGGCTCTATACACGTCACTTTGAATTCATAGGCTTTGATAAAGACCGCCATGGAACGATGGTTTCTGACATAAGCTACCTCCGACAATCAGGTATCTATATAGTTCATCCTTAATTGCTGCAACTTTGCTGAGAAGGCATTATATTGACGAGAAACTTCGCTGTTCTGGTAATTAATGGAATTATTCTGGATGTGAATATTTACTTACGCAATTATTATGCTGAATGGATATTTGTAAAATAAAATGTGTAAAATTATAATTCCCAAGTGTAAATGTAACTTCTTTCACTTTGTGACCAAATGCACTAAAAAACGTAAACTTCCACTGTTGCTCCAAGGAATGAGAAAAACATCTTCACAAGTGTATCATTTCTCAAAGGAACTACTTTGAAGCAAATCACTTTGATTTAAAAAAGAACTTTAGCAAACATGGTCTCATTACTTCTGGATCAGAACTTACACAAAAGAATAAAAGAGGATGCTTTTAAAATTCAGGAATAAAATTTTTCTTGACATTCTTTCGTTTTATCAACCTACATTTGAAATTTCTCAACCTCTTGCAATATTTTATCACTAAAACAATGTTATTATTGAAAATAAATTCTGTTCTATCATTACTAATAGATTAAAATTTCTCAATTTTTATTTCATCGATGAATTCACAGAATCTCAAGTAAATTCGATTGTTCCCAAATTAAATTCTACCAAATTTTGATTTCTACCGCACCGAGTGAAATAAAAATCTCGTCTCGGAACTGCAGCAGGGATTACTTCGGCGTCGTTCGGTCGCAAAATTTTTCCACCGAACTTACAAGAAGAAAGAACAAACCGTTCGAAAAGGAAAGGGCAACGACGGGGTGAAATCAAACGGGATCCGTTGATCCGTGGACGAACGGACAAGGGTGGTCCGTGCATTGACGTCACGAGGAATCTATTACGAGTACGTGTTCCCTTCGTGAAGCTATTGTCGTCTGAAAGAGGTAGGGCCATCAGCTCGAATAAACCGCGCGTCCTCGAACTTGACTGTATAAAAGTTATGAAAATGAAACTCAATGGAGCGAGAAAAAACTCTGAAGCTAGATTCTCATTGCTTCGCAGAGAATGAAGAAAAACGTAAGCAAAAAGAGAATCGAAGGAATTTAGTGGAGCGAAGGAGGGGAAATGAAAATTGGATACCGCGGCGATGCGAGGATTCGAGTGTCAACTTGAATACCGAGCGATCACAGATCCATGGATCTTCGAATACCAAAACCGCGCCTCCAGACTGAATTTCTTACGCATACGTGGGTCATTCTTCGACCTATTGTCACCGAATGGAGTTGCAACATCGCTGGGTCAGTGAAATATATTACCTTCTCCTCTCTACTTTCTTATTTTCAAAAATAGAAGCTCGTCGATCGAGTGGAAAATTGAGGGAGCTGACCTATCCAGGTTTATCGCTGCCATTTTTGCTCGAGAAATATATTAAGAAATCTTATTCGGAATCACGAGCGTTTTATGAAATATCGATGCCGCTTCTGGCTTGTTCGACCACGGAAATGTTGAACACGAATCGCTTGAGAACTATGGATATGTAAAGCTGTACGGGCACTGTTGATTTGTGCGTCGCTGCGTCGAGGATCGAGCCACGGCTTTTGTATTATTACCAGCATTGTTGAATGTTATCAGAGGAACCAGTGAAACGCATTGAGTTATAGAAAGGATTAAACGATTCGTGAAATTTTTATCAATTCCAATTCGGATTACGGAAAATAATTGAAAAATTCTTTTGGATATTTTCCTAGTTGTCATGGTAACCACGTGTAAAGAACACGAAAACCCCCAGTCAGCATTGATAAACTTTTCGCGTCCACCGGTTCCAATTAATCGTATCAAGTCGCGCTGTTTCCGTTGAAACGATTTCGCCACGATTTAATTAACCCCGTTCGAAGGTTCCGGCGTGTTTTCATGCGATTTCGCGACACGTCGCGCGCACGCCTGACCGACATTTCGGCATTAAACGTCACCTACAAAACCCACTTCGAGCCTGCAATTTGCATAGTTTGGTTCGATCGCGGTTTAGAATCGTGCAGGAAAGTATCAGGATTCATTGTTTTCGACACTCTACCGTAACTGCAAACAAATACCTGATAATTTCGAATTTATATATTATCAGAGTTTTAATTTTTAAGCATATCAAGCGAGACACGATTTTATTGACAATAAAAGTGCCATAAAATGACTACGCAAACGTTTTTTTAATATTCCATTGTTACATCTGATAAGCCCAAGTTTGCAACGAGTATCTGTTCAAAGGATAAGGTACTTCAGACACAAACGAAGGTGCACGATCTCATAAATCTCCCAGGTAGGACATCCATCTGCTAAACACGCGATTATTTTTCCTGCGGTGAACACACAGGTCTCGTCATTTCCATTAATTCGAATCGTTTCGAGGGGAGATCCGATCGATCGCTCTAATTGTAAAACGTGCTCCCGTTTTCGCATCCCCGGAACAACCGCTGCGTGAATTACGACTTGACCGCGATTTCTTCGTTTTTCTTCAACTTTTAATACGACGACAATGCATTACACAGGGTGTCATGTAAATTGGTAATACGAGCAAAACGGTATCCACTTTAATTGAAAAAGTACAGAAGAATTTTTAGACAATTTGTACTAAACGATAAGTAAAATAATTTTTAAACAGAAGAGAGTGTACTACAATTTTGTCGTTTCAATTTAAAATCTGCAGATTTTTAAAATGGCTCTCCGTAGAAAATTTTGTTCCATCCATTTATGGTTCTTTTAAAGCCATTACGTTGCCATGATACTTTGAACGATTAAAAAGTACAGAGCAGTAACGCGATGATTTCGGCTTTTTCAGTTAAAAGTTTGGCGCGGAATAAGTGGAACACAGCATTTATAAAACATAGTCGACGTTGAAGCGCACACGAATGCCAAACGCAACACATCGAATCGTCCATTTTAGCGAAGAAAGGACGCGGTTAAATCTCGGACGATTTATGCGAACCAATTTGGCAATCGTTGGATAGTCGTTGGCTTGATTTATTACTTCTAACTATAGCGCTTATTGCGTTTAAATACCAACCACGATTTAACGCTATCGAGGACGTCTCGTTACATTGAAACGAGTTCCGTATTCTATACGGTGACGGTAATTCCGGTTGAAAATTGGCTCGAGCACTTTATAACGTGCGTAATTTAACAGACAATTGTGAATAGACACTGTGAAAGATACTTTGAATATTGTAAGGCAAAACAATTTCGTACTCGTGCTCTAGCGCGATACAGAAGGATGTGTACTCGAAAGCAAAATAACTATGAAACCAATATGTTGCTTGTGGCAAAAGTTTGCGTGAAAATACTATTGGAACACAGCCAACGGCAAGCTTCTCATGTAAATGGACACAAGTTTCATAAAACCTTATACGATCTTTCCTCGTTACTTACACATGATACACGTACGATCAATTTTGATGGACTTGTTTTTTGTTGTTTTCTTGAATTCTAAGATTATGGGGAAACCTATTGATTTTCACACAAAAAAATTCTACAATGGATAAAATAACTTTTTGCTAGATGAAAATTGAAGTGAAAATAATAATATAGAATTGACCTATACGATCTGAAGGCTGGTAGGAAGGGTGTTAAATAAACATGCTACCTCATAAAGTTGGCGTTCCACTTTCCTGACTACCTCCACGCTACACCATAAAACCCCCGAAAAAAGTGTCGCGACAAGTACAGTGAAAGTCCCCGAAGAAAGCAGTACATATAGAGGAAGGTCGAGCTCGTATAATTGACTCGTTGACCTCATCCCTAGTTGCTCCTCCGACGTGACCTTGCGCCGTTGCTCGTGAAACAATAAGTTGACGAAAGAGTAAACGTCCGTGATGCTTCGTGTTTTCCTTTCAACTTTTTCCGCCCAGGGCTTGCTTTCCATTCGCTTTTGTTATTCTTGGGAGTTGAATTACATCTCGCTGCTATCACGCGTACGTAGAACGAGAACAGAAAACAACGTACCATGGTTGCGTGTCCGGTCGAGATCGTGCAAAACACACCCTCTCGATATATATCCAACCGTTGCGAAACGAGGGGATTCAGCGTGCCAGAAAGAAGTGAAATAAAAAGTAACCTTAGACGTTGGAGTTACGAGGTTAGCCACGTTTTCTAGCCATCAGGAGATCTCGCCCGCTGTTAATCGTTCGAGAGCACAAGGTGCGCGCATAGGCGAGCGTGATGGCTAAGAGATTTCGAAGGTGGTGGTGGTCGGGCTGTCGTGACTCGGCGAAAGAAATTTGTTACGGGCTTGTGTTCTCTCGCCGCGATTCCATCACTAAACGAGCATCGTCGCGCACGAAAAGATAACCGAGGCTGACAAGTGCTCGAGAAATATTTACTACGGCTAGAAGCAACAACTCGGTGGGACAGAATGACCGGTGATAAAGAAAGCAGACGAGATAGAAAGTTGAAAGGACGAGAGGGGGTGTTTATTGCCGGGGCTTAAACTCCCAGGGAACCTCGTATCGTTCGAGTCGTTAATATTTCATTAGGGAAGCTCGCCCCTTTTTCTATTTTTTTTTTTTTTTTTTTTTTCACCCAGCTACCTCTAGGAAGTTGGAAGTTAATAACGAGCCTCGTGTTACGTCGCCACACACGTGCGCCAACCGGGAGCACGATCGGCTATATATTTTCGTAGCTGGCCTACAACCTGAGCCACCATAACCCTATATTTCGATAATTCTGCTCGTAAATTATACCAGCTGAACCGGCGCCGGCGTTCGCCCGAAAACGTGCTTCCTCTGCGGTTAATAAACCGCCGATGAACGCTGCCCGATAGAAACGAAATGGACACGTTCGTTTCTTAGCTACAGTACTCGGTATCGATTTCCCTTTGAATTTCTTTGAATGGCGAAAAATTTCTCCCGACAACAGGAAGAGGAATTTATTTATTCATTTCTTTACGGTAGGGAGATACGTTTGAAATGCAAAGAGTTATATTGGTACTCATAGATTCTAGACTCGCTTTAACACATTTACTAAAGGCAGATAATCATTATATATATATATTCTTAAAAATGCATTTACTTCCCTTGAGTGACACATATTTAATTTAGAATCAAGAAATAATTGCTTAAGATTTCTAGAGCACAGCTATTCTGTATAAAATTAGTGTGACTCGTGGTCATAGATCTTCCGTTCGTGTTTCATATAGACCCCAGTATTCTGGCTTATCCAAAATTCAAAGCAATGTGGCTGTATGAAATTCTAGATACGCGACTACTCATCTACCCCTATTTCGTCGTAATTAACGCTAATTCAGCGAAAAAAGATTGACCGTAATAGGTTCGTTGCACGCTTAACACGCGAGTTTTCAATAGTTTTCGGGTTTACTGGAACAGATATCGATATCTCGAAGCAAGGCCAAAGTGTGAAGCAAAGTTCTATGATCTTTGGTCACGCTAGATAAGTTCGTGACAGCAAATAACTTGAACTTACGAAGTTTGTCTTCATGTCGGCTTTACTAGAACCAGTATTCAATCCATTAATCATCTTTAAGTGGAAAATTCTATAGAAAGAGTCCTACCATGTAGAGAGATCAGTTACGAGATTCAATTTCTATTTAACCTTTTAAGTGGGGGATGACTAACTAACTCGTCAATGGGAAATAGATAATGAATATAATAAATATCTAGTGAATAGTTTTCTGGGAAATATAAACGAACTACCATTCATTTATTCTACGATACTTTTATCCATTACATACTGTAGACCTCTTTAGGATTATGGTCCTGTCTTTTTCCTGCACGGAAATTGCGATCGACCCGTGGGAAACTCGATGGGCGAGCAAATCGACCTTGCTAACGATATCACCTTGTGATTCGATTGCTATACTCAACCTGTATTGCCGATTAATCAGTTCAGCCATACGAGATGCGAATCCTGGCACTGTCTTCGCGATCGATCTACGCCGAAATGGACTTGGCAACGATTATGGCTTTCGCCCACATTCTCCATCTTCGATCGGTCCATGGGCCATGTCCAAAATGTATCTTCAGATAGTATTAATGACCCTCTAGTATCCAAAGATCGATAGGACATTCGCGAGGGAATTACCATTTTAGTTCAATAAATGGAATTAAATTCAAGACTCTAAAAATAAAAGAGAACTTTCTTCATCAGAGTTATCTTCTGATACTTTGTTAGCATTGTGGAAAGCTTCGTTATCAGATTGAAGATTTATTGAAACATGAAAAATGTCAAAAGCAGTCTTCTGAAAGAATGAGATTTCTAGTTTCGAATTGGATGTCTTATACAGACCTAGTTGCAGGAAGCAATTTGAAGAAAGTTCGAAAAGTGTTATCGAACAGAAAAGATTGAGTATTTTTTGTTCGAAAATTTTTCTATCCAATTTGACCGATTTTTCAATTATATTTCCTAGGTGCAAAATATTTTGTTTCGAAATCCATCATTTAATATGAAATAACCTAAGATCTTCAGGAATCCATGTATCTTACAGAAACATAATATATATTTTCCTAATGGAAATATCCCTCCACTTTTTTACAAGATGTCAACGACGACAAATTACCCCAAAACACATCCCCTACTCAGGATGAAAGCAGATATCGACAGAAACGAAACGGAATCCATTTTTTTCCCTGAAAGATGAAACTCCTATAGATGCATCTAAATTATCCAGGACCAATTTCTTATATACTTTGCGGATATGTTTTTTATACATCAGACGTTTTACTAAAATACAGAGTCAGCTTCTAGCGGAATAGACTTCTTCTCGTATACCATGAACATTTTTCACATTATTACCTAGTATCAAGTGTTCTTAAAAACCGATGAAACTGGCAGAATAAATGTCACAGCTTTTCGAGAGTAGCTTCACAGAAAACTGAACGACCTTTCCAGTATTCGTTGAATTAACGAAAACAAAAGATGGGGTAGAATTACAAACGCTGACAATCCACTGTATAACAGCGACGATTAAGAACACGAACATATTTGCATACCTACGGAAACACTCCATTTTCGTGTTTAACAGAGAAATATTTAAATTAGCTCCTCATTCTAGTCTGTTCCAGACTGAATTTCAGCTTAATAATAGTAGCAATGAGACAACTGAAAATGCTTTCTAAATCGGTAAAAATGTCTTCTATGAGCAAAATTCTTTCACGTTAACAGTTGATATTTATTTCCTTTTTTTATTTCCTTTTAGAGGGCTACAGCTCTAGCCCCTATTTTCCAAGGTGTCACGTTCTAAGCCTCCCCTTTACTACGTCAAAAAATATTGAGTGAAATTTTTATGCTATCTTGTATTATTTAAAATAAATTCCAATCTTTGAACCAAAACTATTAACCAAGGGGTACCTCAAAGGTTTGATAGATGAAAGTTGTAATATCCATCTGTTGTAAGAGAAATTCCAAAAATTTCGAAAGACGTTGAAAGTGAATTATAAATCGATCGATTAAAGTTCCATCCCTGGGGGTATTGGAAGTGGAATTCAGATCGCGTTAAGAACGCTCTGATGACGCTCGTTTCTCTACCGTCGGATAGTTTTTTGAAAAATTGCCTAACGAAGTTTCCCTTTCACGCAAGATCATCCCTTTGCTATGCTAATGCGCGGGAATAATTACGACCGAGCGATTTCCCAGCCGAAGCGAAACTTTGCCCTTTAAGCCCGTTAATTGCATTTTAATTTCTTCGCTTTTTCCAAGCACAGAGGTAACCGTGGCTCGAAGCTCGCTGGAAAGAGTGCAACGAATTTTCATTCTGTCTCACCCACCTACATTCGTTCTAATAAAGAGAAAGTGCAAACAAGGATTTCAAATGCATTCATTAATGTGAATGCTTATTCTATTGATGAACTTTGAGAATTTCCAGAAATTATCTTATAAATTAATTGTTTAATATCTTGCTTCAGTTAAATTTTGCCAATCTCATTGTTAGATCGTGGGCGTTAGAATGACTAACGCAGTGAAAATGCAAAAAGTCATAAAGATCGGTTTAATAATTACTTTGAAGATGATACAGCTGAGCAAGAAGTAATGAGTAACTGTTACAGGATTTAAACTAGCCCAGTTTAAAGCTGTTTCACGGGCCGGTGGTTCAGTCATTCGATCGCAATCTGTATGCTTCGCTGACCGAATAAGTGAGCTTAAACAGAAACACTCTCATTTATAACTTTTAATTGAATGGCAAACTTTCGAGCCGTGTTGTAGCAAGAGTTACGAGCCGATCCGTTATTTCACCAAAATTATTCGATTTCAATCGAATATTGACCAGGTATTACTGGGATTCTTATTTACTTCTGCCACTTGAACTGTTCCTTTGTGCATTTATTTTCAACGCAATATTCTATAGGAAGAATTTTGTTGTAACGGAGATGAGAAACATCCTTTTAAGGTAATTTACTGAGATCTTTCAGGGAATACTTTTGGGTCAATTGTAAATTGCGAGTGCAGTGGTGCAAGTCAACGAATGGTCAGTCGAATGTTTTATTCTTCTTCCACTACCGTATTGCCATAATTTAACGTAGAACGAATGGTCCGAAACGGTACTGGGACCGATATATTTCTCTCTCACTGTTAAAACAAGTGTAGCGACTGTAAGTATCTTTGTATAAGAATTTTAATAGTCTATTCCCAATGATTTTCCAGATAGTCTAACGAAAATAATATTATTTTTATTTAAATATTTAATATTCTTTTCAGCAAATATAATTTTGAACATTTTTGTAAAAATTACAAATTTTATATGCAAAGTAACTCAGCAAGTGAACTCTAACAATTCATTTTCGCAAATATACAAAAATTGGGTTATAGAGGTCTAACTTCCGGGGTAACCAGGCGTCATTTACCTAGCAAAACGCGAGACAACAATTTTCCCCGGGTATAAAATTTTATCTTGTTTCCACTGTTACTACCTAAAGGGTGATCCCACCCTTCATGGCTTTACGACTGAAACAGTAATTCCAACGAGCAAGAATCTTCTCTATTATCACATTCCGTCCGCAGAATGCCGAACGTTTCACAAAAGAGAAATAAAAATATAAAACGATTTCATTCACCAGCCTGGACGATCGAAAGCTCAGCAAAAAAAAAAAAAAAAAAAACCAATAAATATCTTTCAATTAATGCAAACGAGATGGAACTAAGCCGTGTAAATACCATCGGGCACGTTTCTCCGTGACTGTCTTTAATCAAGAAATTGCAAGGCAATAAACGAGCGTTATAAAATGGTGAGTTTCATCGTGAAAACTTTCATGACGATTTCTTCATTACCGAGACACTCTTTTTATTCAGCTTCAGAAGGAATTCAACGAAATGAAAAAATATTTTTTTCATTTAGCACCTAGCCTTTAACACGTTGATTACCACTTTGGAACTATTGAAACTCTTCTATTGGATAATAATTTTTATTTCTCACTGATATTATCTACCTATACGAATATTTTCAAAGAAATAAAGAATTTCCAATAACAAAGGTGATGGATTCGTATGGAAATTCGAGCATCGCCCACATACAGATGGGTAATTTTCCAAATATCTTGGTGTTTAAATATTAATGCCAGTCATGATGGCAAAGAATAGAAGATTGTATAGGGTAATATCGGAAATACCTTCGTTTTATCGGCTACATCGTATCGCGAACTTATCCCGACCGTGGAAAGTAGTTTTCAATGTATAAAATTTATTCGAGTCGATGAGAGCTCTGTTGCTACACTGAATACAAATTGATTCCGGAGATCGCGTAGTCATTCGAAGGGGAAACATTTGATGGAATACTTGGACTACTGATATCGCGCGATCCTCTTCCCTATTCTACATCCAAAATCAATTGTTCGCTCAAGGACGTTGAGGAGTAAATCCTGGCAGATCGTTTACCTGTTCAGTCACTCCATTTCTCCATTTTCGCCTGTTGTATTGTTCGTATGAAATTCACTGGAGGTTCGGCATAAGAACAAATTCTTCTCGGATATCAGATACACAATTTAATATCGAAGAAAACTGCGCGCTTTCGCCAGTTGTGCATACTCCGACTGAACGGCTGAATTCTATGGGATTCCGTGAAAAACTTTGAAAAACCCGTGGAAGAGAAATGCGTATGGTTTTGTTGGAACAGTTGCGAACAAATTGGATATCCCTGAAACAGTGATTCCAAGAGAAATAGCTTCCCTGTCTCCGATTGTTGTTTCCTTGTGAATCGCGGATTCCGCTTGAAACTTTAACAAGATTGATGGACCTTCACCATTACCCTTGTGTCTCTTCCTTTCTAAACGTCACTTTTTTTTATACCAAGTGGTCCAAAAGAATTGATACAAGAATTTTTCTCTTCTCTGGGTTTATTAATAATCCTCGGAAAAATATTAAATATGAAATAATTATGAGTGCCCTTTAATTTTGTCACAAAGTGTACATCTTACTTCCCCACCGCGAAGTGACGGTGGAATCATTGTACGCGCCCTTTCGTTGCACATACTCGACAATTCGCCCTTGCCAGGCGATAAAAGGAGTCATTGTAACCGCCCTTGCGTGAAATAAAGCAGACGTCATTGTTCAAGTGTCTCGCGCACCAACCCACCCTATATTTGTACATTCACTGTACAAAACGAGGACGTAACTTGTAATAAACTGTTCAACTTCGCCCAGCAAATTAGAGTACACTACGATGAATGGCAGCACAAGTTAAAACTATTTCAAAGTGTATTTTAATGAATTTGTATTTTATATTTAGAAAAATGTAAAAATTGGTAGAATGAGGAAATTGTTTTAATTAAAGAATTTTAATTATGAAATACAGTTAAAGAAGAGAAGTAGGTAATAAATGTTAATTCCTTGTCACTGACGAAACAAAACTCTAAATTGCCACTTATTCTGAACAACAAGCATTGAGCAGACTCGTACAACTTCAATTATAGGAACAATTTCAATTACCCGAAAGGATAACCTTCACCGCTGTAATTGCACCGCATACGTGCACGTACTTGCGTATATTTGCATATAGGAGACGAAGACTGATTTCTTGAACGTGGCTGGAATTCAGTCATTCAAGACGTGTAATCGTTTCAGCCCGCTTAAATAAACGACGTCGTTTGTAGAAGCCTCGAAGGACCTGTGCATAAATCGCACACGATTCTTGTTTCACGAAAATAAAGGCGGCTCGTGGGGATTTAACGTAACCAACGAAGATGTGAAGCTCACGTGAAAGCATAGAAGCTAGTATTCCAACAGGGAAGCTGTACGATTGTCATTTCCTCGTGAAATTGCATCTTTCCTTGCCACCGACTGACCGTGTGCAAGAGAACACTGCACTTTCTAGGACAATGTCGGATTTAGTTCGGGATAAATGTCCTCTAGCTGATACTAAAGCCCGCAATGAACGACACTTCATTTCCCAGTGATTCGGTAAATCTACGCTCTTTTTCATACACCTCCTTGGGTTAATTCCGCTTAATGAATTCCCTATCGTCGATCTAGCGACTTTAAAAAGTTTCGGTCTGCCTCTGTAAATTCTCGAAAAACTGTTAATACTTTCAGTAAAATACTACTTTATTTTTTGTAAATTAATTTAGAACATGTGCTGCAAATAATAGAGCTTGTTACTTGCTACCCTTTATCTACTACAATCTATTCTTCACCATAGGTTCATTAATTTTGTCATAGACTTAAGTAATTACGCAATCTATTATTAATGTGTGGCAAACAATAGAGTTTGTTACTATAACTACCAGAATTTATGCTTCATGTTAGGTTCATTAATTTTATCGGAGATTCAAATAATTATGGACACTATTATTAATGTATCACGATTAATATATATTACTTGCTATTATATTGTAAATTTTACTATATCTATTCCGTTCAAAATCAAACCTTCTGTTCTTTAAAAATCGTTTCGACGATAAAGGTATTCCATTCATGAGGGTGATTTAACGTTTCGCTGGCGAAATCTCGATCGAACAGCATTAAAAACTGTTTCTTTGTGATTGATCGTATCGTGGCCCTGCGCGTTCCTGTTTTTCCATATCTCGTTTATAGTCTCGCCAACTGGTTCGGTTCGATCAGCGATAGTAGAATCGGATCGTGCTGGTCAGCCACAAAATCGTCGGGCGCGGACCACATTTATCAAATCGGCGTAGAATATAAATAGCAGAATTTCTATTCACTTATCACAGTCGCGGTGGAATTTTTTTCAGCTTTAAATCGATTCTGCCAGGCTTTTCTAAACGTGTATTCTACGAAATTTCTAATCTCTATATTTTGTAACTCGTAGAAGTCCATTCTTTAAAACAGAATAATTTTCTTTTAAATGCAATTTGCAATTTGATTAACGCGATACGCCCACCCCCATGTATTTCTAATTTAATTTCCAAATTTGTCAAACGTCTCTATTGTATGACGACCGGTATGATTAAGTCAACCGCGGAAGTAGTTTATTTTCGTGAATTTTTACGGTGTACGATCCATTTAATACGCGCTTCCGAAGAATTTCACTCCCTCGAAACTGTCAAAGTTCCATCCCCTCGGGCGAAACAAGTCGACGTAGTTGTAGAGTGATGTATAAGCGTCGTGAGGCGGTTTCCAATTTTTGGATGTACAGACACGTCCGATGGGATCGAAAAGAATCGAAGGGTTGGAGAGAGAAAACCGAAGTGGTATTTGTCCCGTGAGAAATTTAAAGGGTGTACCAATGCCAATTATCGGGCGGAAGGGCAATGGGATTAATAAAACTTTTCTTTTCTCTTCGAATAAAAGACAAAACGGATTATTTTCAAGTGGACCCGTTTAACTCATTTGCAGCCTTCAATTGAAAATTCGTTCATTATCAACCATTTTAATTTATCATTTACCTATATATTTGTTATTCTAGTACTTACACCATTTAAAACTTCATTTTCTTCGTTTCTCTCGATTATTCAAGATACAAGGAAAAGGAGGTGCTAACTGAAGCTTTCCCACATTGTTCCTTATGGACGGGAAAACTCGAAATTCTAATTAGAACTTTCGCACGGGAGTTTCGTGTTGACTACCCACAGCAATTGTCGTGTCATAAACACAAGAGAATACCAAACTTCAAACAGAGAACGTGAGATTACGGTTCGTTTCTTTGATTAAGAACCTTGCATCAGGAACCTGAGTACTTTGTTCAAGTTTCAGGAATAGAACCAGAGGAAGAATTATTTTTGATCACATTTAAGAATATCTTGAACGTTTGAATTTAAACTAACGCCATCAGCCTTTTTTATCTTCATTAATTTACGTTCGTATTTCACTTCCGCCCCTGTCATTTTTCTTTTCCTTCTTTTAGGATCTTTCGTATCTTCATCCGCTAAATTACCTCTTTTTACGAATCCTACATTCTTCCCGCGTGTACTTCATCGCTTCTGCAGGTTTGCGAGCAGATTGAATCACGTTATCCTGTGTACACTCGATCATTTTCATTATCGGGAATCACGGAGTCTCATTCAATTTTATTCGAGCGAGACCGGCGATTACGTCTCTCCAA
Source organism: Osmia bicornis bicornis (assembly GCF_907164935.1). Classification (NCBI taxonomy): domain Eukaryota; kingdom Metazoa; phylum Arthropoda; class Insecta; order Hymenoptera; family Megachilidae; genus Osmia; species Osmia bicornis. Next base: position 1,149,612 of record NC_060221.1, on the reverse strand, counting down.
GGGGAAGAAAATTTTTCTTTCGCGCTCAATCAGCTTGTGATAACGCCACGTTCGGAAACGTCTGAAATAATCATTTATGAGAGACGGCACGGGATAATGGAAGTAAAACAGAATAACTACGCTGGAGAATCATTTAGGAACAAACGTAAGAAAACTGCTCTTCTATTGTAACACGAAACGTGTTGGTTTTATAAGTCGATGCTCGTACAATCTACTTTAAAAACATTATGTTCTTTAATAGCAATGAAAATCACAAGAAATATCTGTCATAAATTTTCAAACCAGTTGAGGGTTGAAAATTGCTCGAATTTTACTAAAGAAAACAAACATTGAAAAATTACAAAGGGAAAAATTGGAACCATCCATCTACACGAATTTCGAACGAACCAAATGAAATATTTACCGGTTAGTTGAACATCATTTTTACATTCAATTTGCACATTTCGTGAGAGGATTCCGCTGAGCGATAAAATCTTCGCTTTCGAATGTTCGAAGAAGTTCGATGAAAACTTTACCCTCTATTTATGCGTCTTCGATAGTTTCGAATTTCGGTCGTAGAAAATCCTTTAGTTGGCAATACTTCAGAAGTTTTGGAACACTTTCTAAGTGCAGTTTCGATGGAACCATTGGAAATGTGAGAAGTACGTGTCTTAAAATAAGACATGTGGCACTTTGATACGTTAACGAACTATAAATTTCATTAAATCTACCTCTCGATTCAACACAGAGACCTTCCTCAAAATGGTCATTTTTGTATCGCAAAAATCGATCCCAACGCTATCCTAAAACAACGTCCACGCGAACGCGCATTAGTCGTCGACCAAACTCCTTTGCATCGAAAACGTTCGGTCCGTTTCATTCGTCCAGGATGTCGCCTGTTTCGGACTCGTAGGAGAAAAAAATACAAATATCGAGGGAAACAGAGCTGGTCGTTGGTTTTATACGGGGCGAGAGTCTGACCTTACTCACACGTATCGATCAGTCTCTGACACACATGATCCTCTAACGTGTGTCTGTGACCGATTTCCAGTTCCAAGCGTAGAAGCAGGCTCGTGATATAAAAGAGGAAAGGTAGCAAAGAAAGCAAAGCGTAAACAGGCTTACTTCCTCGCGGTTGAATGGACATTTGTCTACGGAAACGGCTTTGGCCGGTTGCCAACTACCGGCACATCACAGTCGACCCAGTCTCGAGATCCGCAGCAGTCGATATCGTTCGATATCGTTCGATATAGACGGCTTCTATCTCTCTGGCCGAAAAAAGAATGGAAAGAGCAACGAGAAAAGCGTCATGTCGCTACATCCTCGTACGGGCTTCCCTTAAAATGAATCGCGTAATCTTGGAGTTTTATGGGCGGACGCGTTTTCCGCCAACCACCAACGACACCCCCTTCGCACGTCTCGTCGACCGCGGCAGACTTCTGAATGTTTCACACCCTGAAGACAGATCCTCGTCTCGGGTATTTTTATGTTGACAGCTGAGATTCATTCACGCCAGGTGTCCCGGCTGCTTTTATCCCTTTTAGATGGGTCGGTGTGTTTAGCGGTGACTCGTCGAGAGAAATGTTATTGTACTACAGTAAAGTGCAAAAGTTTCGAACGACATTCTTTTCCATATATTTATCGCTGGATGCACGTTTCGATAGAAAACTGAGGATAAAATCTAGAAGCTAAGAACAATAGGTGAAGGATTTTTCGAAATTCTCGTGATAATTCTTTTTCCTTTCGTATTAAGCCACCCATCGTTTCGAAAGAAGAAGCTTAACAGACTTTTAGGGGTAGTAACTTTATCCAACTTTCGAATTGGTCTTCAAACACGTTCTGACCTTGTTTCTAAAGGGCAAACAGTGACGATAAAGGGGTGTCAAGAGGGTCGTGTTCAGCGAATCGTGACGAAGAAATTTCTCGCAGAACAACTTTCGATACCATGCTTCGAGACTCGCGTTTTCAGGGGAACGAGAAGAGGAAGCGGGACGTTGACTTGGAAATTTTGACAATTCAGAGTTTCAGGAAGTTTTTGGAGAAACTTTGGAAAAGGTCAGTCGAATGTTTTCATTCGTAAATATTACTTTCTACGTGGCTTTAATCTGTACCTTTATTGTCGACAAAAACCACTGAATTTCGCGGGTTGCTAGTTGCTGAAGGAATCCAATTATAAGTTGAAGAAGTTTCGAAATCTATCGGGACGTCGAGTTTTATCATCGAAAAATGTGAAAGACTTGGTGAAAGTTTTTTCTGTCTTTCAATTCGCTTTTGCAAAACTATGCCGTGACTTTATTAATTTTCTACTGTACATAGACGAACCCGGGGGAATTAATTGTGACAGGTTAAAACAGTGAAATGGAAGAAACAGTAAACGCTTCTTTCATTTTCTACGTCATTCAAATACTTGTTATTTACCCATTGGAAATTTATTAATTTTCTGGTGTTTGGAACGAAGAATGAAACATTTCGAGAACCTTGAATAGAAATAAAATTTTTAATATTCCAGTCCTTTTAATTGGGAATCAAAGAGATTCGGTTCAATTCGTTCAATTTGCTAAAATGCAATTTAAAAATAATTAAACAGAGATTGATAAACCGAAAATTGGTAACCTTTCGATCAATTGTTTAATGAAAACAAGGATCGACGATTCTAGCATTCTAGTACGCATCTATAAATGTCCCAATCCTGTCGTCGATTGTTCCATCAGAGCGTTCATCATTCCCGATGATACAGTTTCAACGTCGAGCTTTGACTACGATAACACCGGAGAATGATCAACACTATTCGAGCTCGACAGATAATTATTGACCGAGACCCTTGATATGCCAGTGTATTTACGAGTTCATCGCTGGTCCAGGTATCTCGAAAGCAACAGACATTGAACAGATACATTTACTTGTCCCAGTATACACGTGTAAACGGATAGATTATGTTTAATTAAACGATAGATCGCGTTTAATAATTCTGCTGCTTATTTTATAAATCTCCGATTTTAACAAGGTTACATTCTAAATTTTACTACTTGCTATTTTCTTTTTTGCTCAAAATGATGACTCAAACTCCCCTAATTTCATGCGAAATTTTCAATTTTTAATTAGTATAATAAGAAGACTGTTTAAAATAACATTTTTCTATTCGAACGATGTTATTTCGTATTCGTACAATTTGAAGACGCGCAATGGTGAGAAAGTGCAACTCAATTATGCATTCCCTGATTTCGGTGTTAGGTTAACTCAATTCGAACCGCGCGCACGTTAATTGTGCGAAACTCCCTGATTATCCTCGCGTTTAAATCGCATTAATCTGCAGCGGCAAGGGCAGCGACTGTGATATTACCGCATCCTTCCTGCTGACCCTTTCGTCGGGTTCAACCAATAGATCGCCCGTTTCGAGCGCTTAATTTGTAAAACGTTGCAATTGGTCGCTATTCAAACGGTCCAATTCCAAATTACAACGACAAAAGGTTTGAAATAACTAATGGCCGTGGAATTTCGAATATATTGAACGCGTGACAATCGATCGCAAAAATGAAAATAAACCGTGTAGAATAGGAGTCAAAAGTAATCAGAGCAAAATGTACGATAATTCAGTTATCCGCGTTATGAGTAGAAATTACGGGTGACGAATATTATTTATGCGCTATTTTATTCGAGAAAGTTGTTACGTATGCATGGAACTATTTCCAAATTAGACGTGCAGATAAATGAAGCTGCGTAAGAAGTAGCTCGTTATTCAAAAGCGGGTGGCAGACAGTTATAATTATAGAATACCTAATAAGCGGTTGCGGAATGATATAAGGTTACGGATGTCTTTCAGACACGGAAGAACCTCGAATTAGATAGCAACTTCGAGATGATAATATCACTGATAAATGGAGAAACTTTACCGACTGCTAATTTATTTACTTTCTCATTATTCCTTTCGTATCGTTTTAAAATAATGTTCCACCCCGCGAGAGTTAAAATCCTTTCGATTAAGATACCGAATGGGAATTTAAATCTTATTTCGATCCAAGATTTTAATTGTAATCAAAGAAATAATTAAATGATAAGGTGGTAATTCCCGGAATCCTGGTTTCGAAGATATTACTATTCAGATTAACTTAGAAAAAATTAAATATTAAAAAATAATTTTCTCGAGATCCTTACTATAGAAGGTGTGAACAGAAGTTTTATACTAGGTGCTTTTTTTCTATATACGAGCAATTCGTTGTTTTATTTTAACACACGTGGTCGCGAAAGAAATTTTAAGGCAGAGGGTTAATTTCTTCGTCAACAAAAGTTGAATGCCTTTCGAACGCTGAGTATCCCCTACTGTTTTAATTAAAGGCCGCGGTTTCAGCATCGGACGACCACGGAATACCAGATTCTTGAAGCAGCCGGATTATGATTCTTTATATATTCAAGCCGCATACGGCTGTATGATTTGCATGATAATAGAGGCACAACAGTAAAAAGCTCTTTTATTCATTTTTCTCCGTATCCTTTATGTTCGTTATCCCCCCTTAGGTCGTTTATTTTTAATTAACATCTGATTGACAGAACCGATGCGTCTGTCGCGTACACCTAATACCGGAGGATATAAAAACATGAAAGCGAGGTAAAAAATTCACCCTTTTAATTGGGATTATATCGGAAAGCGATCTAATAAAACGAACTTATTGGAAATGTGAAATGCTACCGGTACCATTGTTTCGACCGAGATATGACAAGAATTGGAAATCAATTGGTGCAATTGATGAAATTTTTCAAATTTTCCGAAAATATAAAAAATATTTAAAACGTACAAAATAGTGGATAACTCTATTTCGTTCATTTTTAATTAGAATTTTCAATACATAATTATGGTTCGAGTACGAAGCATACTGTAATTAATTGTCCATTTCGAAATCACGTTTAGCAATTATACGTTAATACTGATTGCTGGTGAAAATTAATGACTGATGTTTGAATGTTTAATTGCTATAACTTCGATGGGAATTTTAAATAGTGTGGATAGAAGGGGTAAATATAAAATGAAATTTTTTGTACTGTTTCTGTTTCGTGTTGACCGTTTATCCAGCTATTGATCACGCGATATAAAGCGGTGATTAATAACAATCGCTCGAATGACGAACAAATTACAGTGATTCGCGCACGAACCGCGAACATTGAGTACGGAAATGCATAATGCAGTCTTCTATACATATATACATGCTTCTGTTATCGTGCACAGGCTGCTGTATCCTCGTGCATCTGTATTTGCATAATAGCTGTGACCTCCTCCCTTTCCTTCGCCTAGCTTAACTTACAGCTGAAACTAATAACGATCGTTATCGGGATCGGTGTGGTCAGTCCCTTTTCCACGAGATTGGTGAGCTGCAATTTTTGCGCTGGTATCCTGCCTTCTTTACGCTACCTTCTTTATTGCAGCTTACCAAATGACACGCTCAACGGTAAAATATCAGCTTATACGAAGCTTGCCAGCTCATTTCGTTCGCTCATCAAATACACGCGCGTCAAAGACGATATTGAAACCGTAATCTTCATCTTGACGATGCTATCTCGACGGCATCTTTATTTTTAATCATTTTTTAACGAGGAAATACTATCATGTATCGGTATTACAAATTTAATTTAACGAAATAATTTAAGAACAAAGCTGAGAAGAAATTGTAGGATTAGACATTAGGCAATCCGTGATATTTCAACGTTTGAAAAATCAATTTATTAAGTAATTCAATCTAAACTGAATTCACCTGGTCAGGAAAAATACGTTATCCAACTGGTAAATTACTCAAAATCACACGATACCTAACGGAAAATAAGAAAAAAGATTCTTTGGAGGTTCAACGAGGAAGAAGAACCCGGAAGAGACAGGCAAAAAGAAAGTAACGGAGGTAAGGAAAGGAATTTGATCCCAATAATTTATAACCCTCACGACAATACGAACGACAAGCGAAGAGCCGCATAAATCCTCGGGACTGCTCCGCTTGTATTTTGAAATTTATTCGCTACCCGAAGGAGAAGATGCCGGTATCGAAACATGCTACAGACCTGGAAGGAAGCTAATGGCTAGAAAATGGAAGAAAAACGAGAATAAGCCGCTGCAGCTCGAGTAAAAATATTGCCCGGGTTGTCGCGGTACTGTTGCTACCTACTCCATGAATTAATATTGCAGACTTAATTTTCCGCGCATGATACCAACGCTGAAAGTATACTTCCCTTGACGTATTTGGGTCAATGAAAGCCCTTTTTATTTATCGGTCTACGTTGAAGAAGAATTTATCAATGAACGCGGATAGTTCATTTCTTATTGAAAAATCACCTATCTAAGAATTGAACAACAAAGAAGCAACGTTCCAAAGTGTTTTGATAAAACGACGTTACCCTGACCTTATACGAGAGACGCGTAGAAGCGAGCTTGTTAAAATTTCAGTTTGAACCCGTTACTTCTTCCCTGTGGACTTTTAATTCCAATTCCAACGGGTCGTTTCGTTTGTTCCAGCCGTTGTTTCCAACCGTGTCAGATCGTTACAGCAACGACAAGTTACCGACCCGTGAAACTAGATCCCGAAAGGGACCGGAACTGTTCCCAAACACCAGGGACCGTAACCTGCCCAGAATCTTTGAAATGGCTATTGCACAGCCATAAGTGTTATCCGTGCTAACGCGTTGTCGATTTACACTGCATTTCAAAATTTTCTTTTACTGCCAGAAAACTCGCCATTTATTGTAAAATTTTTTATTTAAAGTATGGAGTATTTATGGTAAATGTTTAGAAGCTCTAAAGTTATTTGTTAAAATTCAAGAAGAAATGCTTTTGAGTCATAGCAAAGGTCAGCGTTACACAGATTTTTCAAAAAGTTTAAAGAGCATTTGTGAGTGCAGTCGCCTATTTTGCCAAATAATAAATAGCCCTTTGAAATTTCGAGCAACCTTTCGAATAAAAGCTTCCCGTACATTTCCAGTTAGAGGTGCGCTATTGTATTTTACAATTTTGTAAAATGTAACACGGTTTCGCGTTAGTTCTTGTTCCGCCCACTTTAAACTTCAATATTAAACGAGAATAAATGTTGCTTACTTACATTGGTGTTTGTTCACGTACTGTTTACAGCCGAAATTTTCTAGGTTGATTTTTAAACCGGATCTTCCTCCGAAACTGCTGTTTCACCGATGTTGCTCTCCCGTTTCTGAAACACACAAAGTTCTTCTGTAATATGTTTGCCGCTACCAAGTGTTTAATAAAAATATCAAAAAATTAACTTCACGGCACGAAAAAATATTACAGAGAAAATTCTTCTTTCCTTTTTCGCGAACAAAAAACAAACTTTATTAAAATTCACGTACACAATTTAACTTTGCTATTTTCCGACGGCAACTTTTGCTTCAAATATTTAAAAACTATAGTAATTTTATGCATTCAAAAATTGAAATATTTATTCATGATATTGTAGCTTAATAACTTTAAACACTGAAGCAGTTTGCGTACAACTTAACAATTAATATAAACAAAAAGAATTTCATCGAAAATATCAACGTTTCTTTCCAATCTTTCTGATTCCCAGAAATTCGGTGGCCCCGTGACGAGGTTCCATTTTAAACGAATTGCTCCTGCTTTTATTGCTACATTCTATTTCGTCCTGTTGCGAGATGGACGCCGGCATGGCTCGTTTCCGGAAAAGTGCTGCTCTCCCACTCTCTCTGTTCCCAAATACGCGTTTCTCCTGTTTTTTGGGCTGGAGTGATTCAGACAGGGCTTAGAAGGGAACGGGAATAGGGTAAGTGGACATCGAGGATGATGTTGACCTCTGCTACTGCTGTCAACCGCATCCAAGCTCGAGCTTGTGCGACTCGTTTCGAACGTTACAATATCTACATGTTGAAACATTTTCCAACTGATCCTCCTACTCTCTATCTTTCTCTCTGCCCCTCTCTTTCTCTCTTTTCAGCGAGCTGTCAACGCTGATGGATGCTCGCTTCGTTTCTGCTCCCAATATGCGTGATGCGTCGAAGATTGCCCTTTGAACTCCGAGTGCTGCTGGATTTCGGATGGACTTTGTGATTGATTTTGCTCGTACACCTATTCGCCACTTCGTACTGATTGCAAAACTGTTTTCAGTTAATAATGAAATTCGTGATTTTGGCAGGATATCTACTTTTTCTGGGAACTGATTGATCTTATAAATCAATTTATTTTATTGGAGATACGAAGTGCAAATAATTATCTGAATGAATTTTATTCTCTGCTTATAAAGTTAACTGTTATAACGTCATTTTTACATATTTTAATCTCATTTACAAAATAGTGGATTAAAAAGTTTCCAAAGTCTAAATAAAAACGTGCAAATATGGAACTATAAATTTTATCCCACTGTGTACCTACTAAACCACCTCTACGCTCAGCCCAAGATAAATCGTATCGTTGATGTAAAACAAGCCCCTCGGCCTTTCCCTGGAATGAAATATATATCTCGTAGGCGACCAGCTAATTTTTTCTCTGTCACTGAGGTAATTTTCACGAGAGCCACGCTAGGTGGTACAATTTTCCATTCGTTCCGGGGCCGATCACTCCGAGAAATAAAATTTTTAACGTTGATCTACCGATGTGCAGTGTTCAAGCTATTACGTTTAATATCATTAGCGTGATAACCGGTGGAACTCAGCTTCGCGTACGTTTCAGAATTAAACATTCAATTCCGATGAAAGCATTCCAGACAAAAGTTCTGCTGGCTTGACACTTTAATCGCCGCTTGACGAAAATTATAACAAACGGAAATTGGAAGTGTTCGATCGAGTATCGTATATCTCAGACAGTTGTGTACGGTTCCGATCGTTTGTCTCAACCCGTCGAAGATTTTCTCGCCCGTGAAAAATTTAATTGCTTCGCACTTGTTGATGAACGACTTACGGATTGATGGTACTGATAGATATTTTGCACTATGCCTTGCAACTTTTCAAACGTTAGTTGTTTCAGAAATTATTTTCTTGGTTGTGTTAAATTGATCGATTTAACATAATAATGCATTTTTATATTAACTAAAATACTGTTTAACGTATTTAAACAAAATTATTTCCAATAATTGGAGCAATCGAAGGAAAGCGGAATTTTTTTTTCATCACACTATCACACTACTGCAAAGCTGTTAACGTCATTAGAAAGAGCAGAATTTTCCCTTTAAAATGACACCAGTTTCATGTCAGTACGACTTTCCGTCACTGAGATATCCGCCTTTAAAGTTGAGCACAATTCTGAGGATTTCGCTATTACTGTCTCTCTCGCGCAGTCACTGACCTGTCCATGCGTGATTGATGCTGAGAAACCGTTTTTTACTACGCGTAGTACGCACGACGCCACTACGCGCTTCCAGGAAAAAATGTAGGTCAGCTCGTCTAAGAAACCGGCTCCCATTCATAATTGTCCGCTTTACTATGCGCTACCGCTTGAACTTTAAAACTTCATATCTCAGGAACCAATTGAGATATTGATTTAAAACAAATTGCATGTTAAAGAGCATACTTCCCTCTATTTATGGACGATATTTCCTTATAAATAAACGATAGGTGTTTATGCAAATTTATGTTTTCTAGAAAACCCCGTTGCTAAAATTTATGTAATAGCATACAATCTTGTTTTCGAGCAGCTAAAATAATGGAAGATAATTATTCTCTTGCCTTACAAATACATTCGTACATACATTAACTTAAGAACTTCTCAAGTCCCTGTATAAACAATGTCTGTAAACGTAGACGCACTAACTTTTGTGTTGACTAAAATGAAGAATATTCCGTGGTTTAGCTACCGTAGCATGCTTCCTTCCGCTCCTACCCACCAGGAGACATAATAAGCACAGCAAATTAAGCACACAACACGAGTCATGTAACAGCTTCCAAAACGCTTCCTCTTGCATTGCCGTTGGGAACAGTTCCTACTGATCTACTTTTAGGAAGTAGCTAATCGCTCATCCAGGAAACTCGGATGCGTTAATTTCCGATCAGTTTCCGTGATCCATGGACGATAGAGGCGACACAGTCACTAAACAGCATTAAACGTGTTTCCTTGCGTGTTCTGTATCTATCTATCGATTATGTGTCTCTTCAATTGATTATTCGTTCCAAGCAACGACTGCCTGGTTCGTAGAAATATTTCCGTTTGTATTTGAACGCGATATATAAGTGTTAAGTGTACTAAGAAAAAAAAAAAAAACAATTCTCTTAGAATTGAAAGGAACGAAAACTTTTAAGCTTTTAAGCTTTTACGCAGCATTATGCATGAACCATCAAACTCAACGAAGGATATGCCAAAAGATGATTAAAGAATCGAGTATTCTTACTTTTTCACGCGACCCAGTGATCACAGAATGGAAACGTACAAATTACCGTATCTCGATAACAATCATGAAACGGATATAGGTACGTAAGTTCGCGTGTCAGGCTCTCTTCCACGCCTTGCAAAAATTACACGCCACCCTTTCGAACAGCGTACAAAATTACTATGTAACCCCCTGAATCCAATGCCACCTGAGATGAATTTGTAAGCTCGTAAAAACTTTGCACGTCTCAGAAAATGGAGAAGAAAGAAATATAGAATTTTACTTCTGAAGAATATTTAATTTACCCCTTTAATTGTAGAGCATTCTAGAAAGAAAATAAAAGAATTTTATCACGCAAAATAAGTAAATAATGGAAAAAACTCTTTTACCCAATGGAAACAAATTTTACAGGTGCTATGGAAGCGAAACACTATTTAGACAGACAATCCTATTACCAATACAAAAGCTTTTGTTGGATAAAACAGAATGCTTGTTTTCCACAAAGGTGAAGCAAGGGTGCAGTTTTATTATGTGTGCAGTGCACAATAAAGAGCAGCAGTACTTTTCTACCTAGAAATTCATTATTAATTTTATAAAGCTAAAGAATAGAAATCTAAATCTCCAAGAATAATAAATGTGTTTGAAATACGTGTTTCATATAAGTGGTTCCAAAAACCACTTGCGAGACAAACAAATGTTCCAGCGGAAATACGACTCTGTTCAATCTACATTGTTGTAATATTCCTCACCGAAAGTACAGTCTATAAATACAAGATTTTCAGTGCCATTGGTGTCGTAAATTCTTTGACCCAGTGACATTCACAGTTTCAATCTACGGAAAAAGAGAGCCAACTGCCTGAAACGGTACCACTTTGTGTCTGTCTCAAACTAAAAAGATCATCGATAAACCGGTTGGCGGTGATCCAACCCCCTTCCGGTTTAACCCTCTTTCACCTGTCCTCATCTCGTTCTTCCATCTCGTTCCCTTGCTCTTCATCCATCAAGCCCGGAACAGGTGAGAGGGGCGAACCTTCGTTGCTTGTCGATTCACCTACGACCATATTTTCGAGGAACTCACAGTCTGAGCACGGATGTCTCGATTCACATCGATGGTTGAATCCACTTCCGTTCCAGCGGGATAACCTCGTTCCAGCATTGTCATTCGACCCCCGCTGAACGAACGCCACCGGAGATATTTCATCGAGATTCCAGCCGAGACGTTCTGGTATTTCATTGTCATGGAAATAGACATAAGACGAAGCGGGAAACGACGAGTTGGGGCCAAAAAGAGGGCCCTGGATTCTTTAAGACGAGAGGGAAAGAGAAAGTCTGCCCGATTTTCAGTCACGATCCCGACGAAACGATCAGGGAACGATGTCTACGAATCGATTCGCACTACCAAGATGACAGGGATGTGTTCGTCGCACGGCAACCGAGCGGATTCGGGGGCTAAGTACCGTGAGGATAAATAATGCATGAGCCAGACATTTTACTTTGCTCGTAGCTAGCTTCGCTTTGATACCCGTCGCGTGACTACCGTGAAAGAGACGGCTTTTCGCGTAATACGCTTGTCGATTCTTCGCTGACACCGTTAATGAAGTTCAGCAAGGCTGAACGACCGATGTTCCCTTCAACTGCTTGCTTGTCTCTTCGTTGATCGATTCTTTTGAAAATCACAACGCTCTGTCACGCCATTATCGATACACTCAATTTTCACCCTCACCCATGGAATATTAATATGTACTCAGGTGAGACGTTCACCTTCTTTGGGGTAAGAATAAACGTAGGGATAGGAGTCTTTTGAAATCCTTTTAAAAAGGCCAAACCCATCTTGAATCCTATCAAGTTGCCTCGATGTTAATATTCACCAGTTTAAGGCAAGAAGCTTCAGCTACTAAGGGTACTAAGTTTGAAGACGACAAAAGCAGACGCTGACGATTAAGCTTTACATAGAAATCGAAAAGAGAAGACAGCCACAGGTCAGGTCTTCGCCATCCAATTAACGAAACTAGAACGGTAATCCCATAAAACGACACTCGTTGAACAAAAATATTAAGTCCCATTAGAACTGGACGTATGCCAATGCTCAGACCTACATATATGCTAGTATCAATGCTCTCGAACCACGCCCAATCTTCCTATTTCCATTCTCGCCGTGTCCAATCCTACAATGAGTTCGAAGCACGTATTCGTGAACCGCATATTCCAGCTGGTCCGATGCGTGCAGAGAACTGGTCGAATCCCTGCGCGGAAAGTTTTAATATTTGCGCACGGAATCGAGGCTTTTGCAGGCCAACGTTCCACCGTTACTGGAATTATTAACATCTCGACCGCCGGATAGAAGCGTGTTGCTTTTTGGTATCGAACAGAAAAGGTGTATAGCGTTTGGTATTGGTTTGCATATTTATTTCGAACCGAGTACCCTGCACTTTCGCACGAATATTTTAACAAACATTTTTTAGAAAGCAATTACGACCTGCAGAACACGTGTGATTATTGATGGAGTTTTTAACCTCGCTTAACTACTACGTGCAGAGAGATTTGAGAAGAAATATAATGAAGATATTGCACTAATAGGATCATGTTCCATAACACGTTTGCTATAATTCGAGGTTACCTACTGCGAAGTTTCATGTAGTAGGTAACATGAGAAGCACAGAAAACACTTTTCTCGGATCTATAAAGTTTCGTACGATCTTCTTTTTTCCATAAAAGTATTTCGTTGCTCGCGGGATAAACGACCTCGTAAAATTATTAACACTAAAACTATTTCCTTGTCAATCCAGTTTGACTAACATAAAAGACGAGCTACACTTTTATTAAAACCTGATCTCATAATTTATTCTGACACGATTTGCTGACATAAAAGGTACTGTAAAATGGTGTTTATGACGCGTCAATTTTTAGCTTAAGACTGAACGTGTGTTAGCTTCTTTTGGTAAGAGTCAGCAGCATACACGAGTGGCTGTTTTATATTCAAAGGGTATTTACCTTAATGAAGGTGGTCCGTCATGCCACCAATATTCCAAAGACCGTGTTTAATTTTACTGTCTGGACGTTTGCCATCGTTAAACGACACAGAACGAAACGGTATCAAATTGAGCAGCGTGGCTCGTTTGTGCAACACGCGTCGCGTGTAAATTTCGCCCGCCACAAAAGCCTTGTGTGTTCGTCGCTGTACACGCAGCTGTGACAGCTTCCTTTATTTCTCCTTTAACCGCGTGTCTATATGCGTAACTAATTGTAAGAGAAATGCTTGTGTCAACGTCGCTTTAATTTACTTCAATTGCGTGGAGAATGTATATGTAGTAGTTCTCGTTATGATGAATACGCCTTACGCGCGATATTACGGCTTAATAGTACAGAATTGAGGGTTGATAATAGTGTTATCATGTTGTAGGCTTTTGCTATTAAAATACAGAATTTGGATAATTTGTTTTCTATTATTTCTTCCAAATCCTTTGATTATAAATGAAAGGTATAGCTTTAGTATAATATTAAAAGGAAAACCATGACGATAATTGACGTTAAAGCCCAGCAACGTTTAAAATCCAATCAGAATTCGCGGGACAATTCCCATGCTAAGCAACTGGGGTGTAGTTTTTTCAAATTTCACAGATAAACCTGTTATTCCGTGTCGCGACGTGTACACCGATAACGACACGGCTTCTTCCCTGTTATTTTCAAGCTGAATTGTATTTCGAGTCACGTGAATGAGAACAGAAAGGAAAGAGATAATCAGCCGACCGCGCATTGGCGTATTTCATTTGCTATCGTGATCTTGTGACGGTTCAAGCTTTAATTCGAATAAAAATGCTCTGGCAAGGGAACTGAGATATAAAAAATAGATATAAACGTCCGCAAGACAAACTGCCGATAATGATCGATGTAGATTAATACTTCCATTTCAGAAGAGAATTCTTATTGATGAAATAGATATGAAGGCAGTAATAACCATAAATCAAAGTGCATTTTATGAAATTGTACTCCAACGAGAATCGACGATTTTCTTGTCGGATACTGCGAGCTCCGAACGAGTGGCGATGGGTCAGCTATATGAATTCATTGAACATCGGTACACGGGGCTCGTTGCATGCATCGCATCCCGGACACTGATGCCGACGTGGCTGTTCGCCGCGAATAAATCGCTGAGAAAAGCGATACTCGATTCGCTGAATCGCGAATGCACCGATAGCTGCAAATAGCAATAGACCGAACGGCCTCCGCTTTCGAATACGCGATTAGAGGCGAACTATTATCTTTACGAACACATTGTTAACACCTAGCTTTACCCAGTTGAGCTATTTAATAAAAAAGAACGTACTTTCATAAGATATACGGACGTCAAAGTAGCACACACGCTGCTGGTGCAGTTCTGAAATGCAGAAAATCATCTAGTATCGTAGCATGAAATAGCGATGCAGCAATCGAAGAATGTTATACATCCGGAGAATCGGAATGGAAGAGAAGCGATCAGAGGAGTTGGCAGGAAGGATCGTTTCGTCTATCGGAAACTCTCAAAGATCGAAGCGAATCTCGAACGAGGGAAAATAGTTGGCTGAGTAAACGTTGCTCAGGCTCGAGTGGGCCGAAGCTTCGTTTCAAGCCGTTGCGACTCTGGTCGAATGAATGTTTGATGCAAGCTCCGGCTTGCTTGCGGATTCTCTCGCTGTCTCGTCAGAAGAACGACAGGCACGAGTTGACGCAAGGTGCAAGGAACCTCGAGTTTGCAAGCTTTCAACGGGGCTTTCGCCAACTACTTCCGTCTCCCTCGTATGTATACCCTACCATTGTCCTCCGGGATTCGGTTGAATTTTTCAGGCTCGCTTTTTGCGATCGCGCGCACGTGTATTTCGTCGCGTTGCTTATCGTCCGGTGGCTTTTACGAGGGGGATTATCACGCACCGGCTAGCTATAAAGGGATTATAGTGATTGCGGTGAAAACAAGGAATTCGCATCGTACACTCCGGAGGCAATTTCGCGCCTGTGCACACGTGCGTGCCGCTGTTGTGACGAGCCACTGTGATGAGTGTTAATTGTAGGCTGAATCCACTGTGTGTTTACCGAGAAACACGCTTTCCACCGAATACGACGAGCGAGAGAATTAATTCTCTTGTACCAACGGACACTTGGTTTTACCTTCAATGTCTTTCTGTTGTCACTGATTCGCTAGGTTCTCGTGGAATAATGATGAACGTCATTAAAAATTAATCAACAATGCCACATTTTTTATTTGTCTTCAGTGTTCAAACTACCCGTTTAAAAATTTGTTTTACACCAAATTACGTGTCAGAGAACGATTTCGCGAATGTATAATAAATTTTATTCCTCTATTTCCCTGAAAAAAAAAATTCGATCGTTGAATTTCGGATAATTGCCATCGTGTTTTCCCGTTACCGTGGCATGTAGCTTTCCGTTTGTTTGCCTTCCTGCAAAATATCAGCCGGGAATTGTTCGTCGGCCGAGTGAATTTAACGCGAAAACGGTATTTTATTACAAACATTTTTATGTAAAATAAAAAACAGGGAGACGGCGCGTGAGTCGGAAATGCTTCGTTAACGTGTGCTTTCTATTTTATTCGCGGTACGGTGCACAAAAGGAGGTAGATATTTTTGCAATATGTGTGTAACGGTATCTATGTGATTAATGCATTCTACGTGCAGCAGTGTTCTTTTTAGAAAAATTTCAATAGGATACAACACGTCGCTGAATGAAAATCTGTTGTCTATTTTTTCATAACGTTGCATGCAGTAAATGGAAAATAATAAATTTTGAGAATATAGTTCTACAAATTTGATGTTTCTCAATAATAACCCTTTCACTGTCACGTTAACTAGAATCAAAACCTTGCAAACTCCTTTTTCATTCACCAGTTAATTTCATGTCTCACAGAGAGTAAAGTATCTTCTGTTATCGAAATTTTGTAAGTTGCACGTTTGAATTCCCGGAAACAGCCATCGGCTAGACTGTCGAAAGGATGGCGCATTTGGAAATTGAAGATTCGACAAGGCGAGGACAGCGTGGAAGTTCCCGCGTACATTTTCCAGTTAGTTACCGACCTCGAAATCAAAGCTATCAATAGAACTAAGGGAAACGACGAGATCTCGAAGAGAAGTTTGTATGCGAAAGCGTGAAACTCGACGAGGTTGTAGCGAACTACCCTTCGATTGCTCTCCATCGAGAACTTGATTAGTTTTGTGCATCTAGTCGGTGTCACATAGCTGTTTCCTAGCGCACTCTGCTTCAAAACTATCTATTTCATATTGGAGCTTAAAATAATTTACTTTTTGCTGTCACGTTTGAAATGGAAGCACAGATACTATAGAAATTGCCACTGTTGCATCCACTTTATCTTATTTTCTTGTTCATTTCTACGTTTCGATAAAATGAAGAGGAGCGTTTGCAGAGGAAATCATATTAACTGTAATCACGGTTGACCGGCATTACATTTGATTAGTTCAGTATTTAGTTGTTAATTATTTACTTGAAATTAGATGTGCTTAAAAGCTGGTATTCCATTAAAATTTCATTACTGGACATGCGTTATATTACCTACGTACGATGCGGTGGGTTAATAAAATTTCATTAAGGGGACCCTTTTAAACGTTATGAGAAAAGCTTTTCATACGTTACTGAGGGATGTAAAGTATTCTGAGTTACAATCATGTGCATACAACCGACTGTGCATGATAAAATTACATTGTTATGGTAAAAATTAATTCTCGCCCATTCATAGTGAAATTCGATAATTAATTCTAAATTTGATTATTTTTACACGGAATGGCGTTGTCATACTTCTCGTTGAAGCGAAGTTGGTTCCGATAACGAATATGGAAACAACTAACAACATTAATAATTCGCAGCCACAAATCACGTGGAAAGTTAAATTGAATTTCAACGAGCCGGCTAAGGAACGAAGGTAAAATATTAAACACTCGACTTTTTCTGCGATATTTCTTTTACCGTGATCAATACTTCTAATTTTGATTTTCAAAGATATTCTGTTGCAATCCCTTGTTGAAAGTTGCAATGCAGATTCAAATTGAATTGATATTTTTTTCAAAATTTTCAAATTTGTTCTAATTGAAATTTTTGGAAGCAAAAAGGTTGGGAATTTTAACTGGAGATTCTCAATTTGAAGTCGTTAAACACGTGTTAATCATCGCTTTCGAGACAAAGCGAGAACGAAGTACGAAACGAGCATCGTTGATGCAGCGTCGCCACGTTAAAATCTAATTAATGAAACTTTCATGGTGCCGGTTTATTGTTCGCTATAATGCGTGAACGTCGTAACTTTCCGGCTTGGTTGCCGCTAATTATTATCGTTGCCAGTGTAACGCAGCACGGAATTCTGAATGCAGATGTGCCGGTAATATTTAACTCGGTGTCAGGCCGTGTCGATTCAGCGGTTCAACTTTGCGTGCAATTTAAAATGCGAATTGCAAAGTAACACCACGAGACAGCTACGGAATAATTCGATTGTGAATTACGCGAGGGCGTTAACTATTGTAACGATCTAAATGCAATCACGAGTTCAAGGAAGCTTGAAATATACATTGAACCCGAGACCACGACCCACCTTTAACTGTGTAGTTTAAATGGAAAAAGTTTCAAGGATTTAATGTTTCTTTTGTTGGTCAAAACTTCAAAGCTAGACATTTAACGACGGACTTTGTTCTACATACCAAATGAACTTTTTTAAATAAAATCTAGCAGTCTTGGGATCATAGAATCTTTCTTAAAATCTTAGAATTTTGGAATTCCGAAGTCTGGAAGTTTTGGAAATGAAAAGTCTTAGAATCCGTTAATTACAAAATTAAAGGTGGATGTACAACTTTGTGGAGCACTGTACATATTGTCTACTCGAGAATGGAATCTCCATCAAGCATTGCGGTCGTACGACGCTATTAAATGTTTCCCGGTCATTATATTGTTTCGCTGTTGTGATAGAATTTCGTCGAAACTTCAGCACTGTGTGCCATTGAATTACTCGTTTACCGTACAGAGGACAATCAGGGGAAAACTAATCGAGCACACTCCCAGAGCACCAGTAGGGATGATGTTCTAATTGCCGTTATCTATTTTGCTAGCGAGGCGACATGCTACCAGCAATTTGTGTTCTAGACTGTTAACAGAGCGACGACGAGGGCGTGAGAAGAGGTCGAGAGGACCCATCGATTTAGAAAGATAAGCAGGGAAGGTTAACAAAGGAAAACCGTGGCTGAGAGAAACGGAACAGAAGGGGAGTAGGCTAATTACGGGGTTAGAATTAACAGGTTACACTATTCTGGACCTAAAAAACCAAAGCACCCTTTGACAATTCTGTTATAGCCATGAAGCCCGGTAATCATTTAATCAATAATTGTAACAAAATTGAAATTTCATTTTATAATAATCGTGGCAACCATCATCGTTTTCTGACCTCCAATTCATTCTACAATTTCTCTTTATTCTGAAACCGAGTACATATCATCTTCTGCCCGCTTGTCATAAATAAATGGTAAGACGTAGTACAAAACGAAAAATTAAGAATAATGATCCTCTTCACAAAAGAACCAAGAAACCGGTCTTCTCATCTCCACCCTATACAATCAAATTTCACAAACACAGAAGAAAATCCTTACAACTCATTCTACCTCGCATTAGACACATCGTCGTATCTTCGCAAAACAAAGATGAAAAGGTGGAGCAAAGTACAGTAGTGAACCATAGAATAAAGAGGTGAAAAGTGGAACGCGAAGTGAAACGACGAAATGGCAGAGAATCGTACAAAGAGGTGTGACAAGGTGAAAGGAAGAAATTACACGCGACGTGAATCGGTTGGGGGTAGAATACGGGACACGATGAATTCGCTGATGTTCAATGGCAAAATTATGCGAGAACGGACGAAACGGGATTCGTCACGAAAGTTCCTTTGGACTCTCGTCGTACAGTTAGCAATTCAGTGGATGTTCTCGGACGGTCGGATGCAAACTCGAGCCCGAGGATGTTCGTGGCAGCTCCGACTTCCTTGATTAGCATACCGGCCGATAATCACCTCTCGATCGACATATTTATCATTCCGTTCTGGTTTGCAGATAATACCTTCGAGTGCACCGAATAGAGGCCAGCCTTTTTGCTGGCGATTGCTCGTTAAACTTCGAAAAACTCTCAATTAGCATTCGTTTGATCTTTGTGAATAAAAATTAGACTATTACGAATAGTACTTATATCAAGTTATATACCGTCACTTTTACTTCCTAAATATACTTTCATGTTGAAAGGAACTAAAATATCCGTGAAAGACAATGTGCAACCTATTTTAATTTAATTTAATTTAACTACCGTACGTAACCAATTTTTCCCGCGGCTTTTTTTAAATATTTTCACACGGAAATTTTATTGATAGCTAAAAAAAGAATTCATCCGTAGCTTATACATGGTGAGCGAAATATCGAATATCAATAGACGCGAGTGTTTCTGAAGCTTTACGAGGTTTTAGTTTATTCGGAATGCCTTCCAATGTGAAACTTTGTGCGATAAATTTTCGCGCGGTTTAGTTGCAAATAACGTACGTTGTTGTGGAAATTTTTAGAGCTAGTGAGAACGAATAGTTTGAAACGATTGGAGGTTGCATCCATTTTACAGAAAAAAAAATTTACAAACAAATGGCACTCAATAGTGATACTGGAATAAATCTGTAGACAATTTTCTAATGCAAAAATAGCACTTTAGAGTGATTCAATCTGTAATTTATCAGATATATCGATTTCCTCTGTTTATATTCCGCCTCATTTCAGGAATGCAATACTATGCAAAACTTAGTAATTTAAAACTGATTACACTGTATTGTATATGTATTGGTGTTATTGATTTCCGTTGCTTCTTTGATATGAAGAATTTACATCACTCGACCCTACAGTAAACTTTATATTTCTGAAATATTATAAATCATATCAGCGATTATCTATCCGCTTTATAAACAATGATGAGTATATTGACGAATGGCAGTATTATGTGTTTAATCATCACAAGTAGACGAAACCGAAATAAGTCATCCGGATCATCATAACGCGTTTCACGTTCCTCATCGAAACCCGGAAATGGTTTAAATAAATTTCGACGATATAATGGAATTCAATTAACGTTGATAATTGCACCGATCACCTCCGTGGTCGAGCACAGATTACTAATGAACATGAATCGCTGGTAGGCATGCAATAATTGACATTCTCAACGAAAAACGCTTGGCAAACGAATCGGCTAAATCGAGGAACGCTTCGAATTTCATGATGAATGGAAGTCAATGAACAGACAGAATGAAATTTATTCCCTGAATAAACGTGATCGTAATCATTGATTCTCTCCCTATAATCTGATTATCTTTATATTTGAAACCACCGGCATGATTTCCAGAAAAGATTTCTATTCGCGGTTCGAGGTGAAACTTAGAAAAAGATCTCTACGGTGGAAGAACGATTTCAAGACTTCTTCTCCCGCAAGACGTTTGGAGAAACTATTTTCTTCTGAATTCTTTGACGAAAGCATCCCACAAACGCGATATCGCGGTTCGATGTAGAATATCCGTGGGTGAATCGTTCGGAACTATTTCTTTCTTATCGTTCGCTCTGCCATGTTCGAGATACCCCTTGGAGAATATTTTCTAACACGAAGAAGTTACGAGACGGACCGCCCATTTTTCGACGAATCTATGTTGAAAGTCTACGCACCTGTATAAACGAATCTTTTCTACTGTAAACTTTCTACCTGCAACGACCGAATCTTTCGACATATAATTGACTTAACGAAATCACACCGGTCAACGTGAATTCAATTATTTCCGTCAAACGAAATTCTACGCTCGTCGAACGTATTCGAAATGCAAACGTGCTACGATCGCGTGCTTTTCCACTTTCTCATGATTTCGATGATTCAAATAGCTACGAAGGTTTCTCAAGAAAAACAAAAATGGAAATATTGCCAGACGCGTAGCTAGAAATAGCCGGGGAACAGTTTCAGCCTTTTATTTTTGCAAATGGCAGGCAACTTCGACTACAGCGTTTACGCGAAATTGCATGAAAATTACATCCCTCCGGAGGAATGAACGACAACTGCGATGGAGGTGAGAAAGAGCATAGAACGGGGTAGATTTACGATGAGGAAGGAAAGAGAACTGCAGTAGCTTATGCTTATAGGGCTGAATAATACGAATGAGGAATATTGAAGAATTCAGCTCTAACTATTGAAAAGAACCATTTTTTAACAATAAACTCTATAAAATAGATAATAACGTTAAGGATTTGTAGATTATTATAGTCTTTATAATCTGAAGAAGGGTTAAAAAAAAGAAATTGAAGAAAATTCTAACAAGTAGCATTAATATCGAATCAATTTTGTGAGGCACAATTGCATTGACTAATTAAAATACACAGGTGTACTATATTGTATAGGACTAGATGTACAAATATGTGTTTCAACAATGTGATTGCGTCGCGTTATATCGACAGCAAAACATGTGAATAGTTTTGAAATCTGCGATCGCGGTTATGTTTTTAGAGAAATAGCATTTCGAATTTTGATCGTGGACCACCGTGATTATAGTAATCATATCCAACGCGTTTTCAACGCGACATCATTTCTACCGCAAAATTTGAATACCGTCCCCTCTCTTTTGTCCCTCTCTTGACCCGACTAGTTTGTATCATTGATTTCACTGCGATTCGAGCGTTTTAGGAACACGGTTCGTTACTCGTGTTCCGGACGTTATGTCCATATAATTGCTGGAAAGAGATAGAGAGAGATGGTCCGGTAAATAAAAGCATCCATTACGCTACATCCGTGAGTATCCTTCTTTCAATGTAAATACGGTAAATATATCGTGTGCTGGTATTACTGTGCCAGCACACAAGAAACAATTTACAACCAAAAATTGAGAATATTTGTAATTTTGCACTGATGTGTTGGCCGAAAGTTTCATGCTTCAAAAATTTATTTTTATTTAGCATTTTAGCAATTCGAAAAATTGATGGCAGAAAGCTTTTAACCAGTTAATAATAAATTTTTTAGCATGCACCATGATCAAAAATTAAAAATTTAATTTTTAGAGAAGATGTTTCATCTACTTTAACAGGTCCCATGAAAGCTTCAAATTAGATATGTACATAAATTATATCGTAATGCTTTGTTATAGGAACATCACAATTATACTATATTCGTCACGCTTTCATTCCATTTTATCTCCGCTTTAGCTCCAAGTTAAATCAAAGAGTATTTTTCCTGGCTTAATTAAAACTGTACCTCCGACAGACATTATGAGACACTAGTAGCTCCCGCCATTAAAATAAATATGTTGAAAAAATATTTAACGACGTGTATCTACGTTATTTTTAACACTTGAATAATCAAACTCATTAAAATGATGGATTCTAGGTTTCTCATTATAATCTATATAAATTTTATAATATTTAACGATCCAAAATTATATAATTTTTTTTCTAAATTACTATTGATATTAATGTCGTCAGAATTAAAATTTTAAGAATTCCTACTCCTCCTATGTCGTCATTTTTTCTAAGAAAGACTATTTATTGAACATAATTTCATCTCTAATAACCTTTTCCAATTCTATAAACCATCATATAGATACCTAAACTGTCTTATTTGTAGTGTGTACGTTATACAAGTGTACAACGCGAGGCAGTTTGATCCATGCATTATGATCCATTGATTAACATTGACTCAAAGCACTGCGTAATCGTATCCAGATTGCACGACGCGGCACAATTTCGTAATTGAACGTCCGGCCCGTTTGTTTCATCGCGTTGCTTCGAGCAGCCTGAATTTTCCCATTTGACTTTCAGCAATTTCATCGAAGAACAAAGCTTCATAAAACGCTGTTATTTGATTGAACCCGCCGGCGCGGTGTATAAATCTGTGCGAATTCTCGGCGATACGTTCGGAGAAAGCAATAATTGCGACTAACTGCAACCGAAAATTTATTTTACTCGATCATTCGTTCCTGCTGCGCCAGTTCTAATTACTCGGCTATATTTTTGTTCCTACCTATATTTGACGTTTCAAATATCCGGATATTTATCAATTGAAGCTTCTATTCTTGTCGAAAATTAAATGAATTTTCATCCTTGTTTATCTCAAATTTAAGTTTTTCTAAATCGGCAAAAATTCATTTCAAAATTTATAATAGACACGGAATATTAATTTGATGCAAGTGTAAATTTGATATGTTAAAGCTATCAAATTCGGCGACCGCAGTTGTCAAGAAAACCGTATTGTAAATCTTAAGTAGCATAGCTCAATATTCGCCGATCCGAGTAGGCGACGCATAATAAAATACAAGACGAGAAGGCTTGGAGGCAATGCCAAAGGAGTTCGTACATCGTGACGGTGAATCGTTCATTCTTATTTCCGGGATTGCTCGACTTGTACCACTGACATGCTTACAGCAGAAAGAATCGCTTTTATCGGAAGCCAGCTTCGATGATATTTACGAGCTTTCCTGCATGACCTGCGCGCGATTTCACGCGTACCGTTGTAATACATAAATCCTTCCAACCATACGATGGGATCCGATGTGGAAACTAAATTGATGCTTCTTTTACATAGTTAACAGTGCCTTTCTACATATGACATAATTTTGACTTTTGCAAAAATTTCACTGCAAATCTTAATATTTTTTTTTTTTAATATTCTGAGATTTAACTACCTTTATACTCAGTAATACACAATAAAATAGAACGAGTATAATTTAGAGGGTCGATACATTAGCTAACTTTTCCCTGATTCGTAAAAACCGAAGGAAATGTTGATGCAAATGATGCAAGTCGCCTCTAATAAACGTCGCAGGACACTTGATTTATACCGTCACGCTTGAATCGTAGATTACCTTAATCTTAAATCAATTTCAGACAGGTTTTGCACAGCACTCGTACCGAAACGTAGGTACATACATTAAGTCGTTCTGTACCTTTCCTACGTGTCGTTTGCAAACTGATTACAAATTTGCAAATTGTTTTTTCCCGTCGTTTTTAATATATATTCCACATTTCTGGATCACGATTAACCCAATTTTACCATTCGAGGATCAAAACTTATTTTCATGAAAAAAAGTGGTTCAAAATATTTTACACCGTGTTTTTCATTTATGTTTTCATATAAACGCTCGGCATTCTCGATTGTTTAATTACTTACACGATATTCTGTAATATCGCATAAAACAAGCTTATTTCAATAACAATTACGATACAATGATTCAATTATGTTCTGCTTAAACAGTACACAGGTTACTTCATATGTTTCCCAGTATAATTATGCCAATGTTCTCTATTAGTAGAAATAAACGAGGCATGTTACATAAACGTTGGCTTATAAATGCTTTATTAACTTGCAACAACGGAATGAAATTCATCAGAAACAGTTATTGACAGTGTCGATTACACATGGACAAAGAAATTTCAACAATAAATTGTAAACAGAAATCGCGTAAATAAATTAAATTCATGCTGTTGCTCTACTTTGAAATAATATTGCGTTAATAACAAAATAAAGTGATTGTATCATCTGTTATCGTTTCATAATTCTGGAAAATCGAAACTCAGTTGAGTCCATAAGGCAATAAGATGCAATCTTGAAATTCAAAGTTTCAAACTTTCATCTCTAAAAGTTCGGGTACTTTGAAAGTTCGACAAGTGGAAGGTTCCAAAGTTCAACTGGTTCAAATGCTTCTGCTTCGTGTACTAACTACCCTAGTGCTGCGTTCAAGTTTCAGCTTCCTCACTCAGAATATCGGGTGTTAAATTTACCCGTATAAATTTGACTACAGCTTTACAAAATTTTCTTCTGTTAGAATTTTATTGCAACACACAAACAAGTATACGATCTGATAAAAGCAAATGATTTCTACTTGAAAGATTTGATTTTCCTTCTTTATGACAACAGTTATTAAGAATTTTTATAAAAGGCAATAGTTCATCAATTTTTATACAAAATACCTCATTTTTGAAATGAAAATGAATCTATAGAATATAAATTATTTTCAGAATTGCACTGATTAATCAATTCAAAATTTTCCATTAATTTAACTGCTATAGAAAAATTTGATAAAATTTACATATTGAAAAGCACAGGATTAAAATTTATTCCCGTTAAAATCCTTCTATTCAAAATTTCATCGGATCAGAATCAGAGAGACTACAATTTTCCGAATTCATTTTATTATATTCTGAATAATAGGGTAATTGAATGGTGTACATTATAAATATGCAATGCAGTTGAATAATTTGAAAATTACGAAAATATTGATTCAGTATTTGTTTGAGGCAAATATTAAAAAAATAAAAAATGGAATAAAGATTATCCTATATAGGACGAAGTGGAAAATAACGGTTATAGCGCTTCAACACGCATGTTACTTTTTTTTCTATTTCATACTCATATTTATGTCGCTGGAAAAATGTATACAAAATTTATCCAGCTTTGCCAAACAGTGTAGATATTTCTGGAACGTCCTGTGAAATCTGTAATATCAACAAATCTGTCACTGGTGAAATCAAAACCAGCCAACTACTATCTGTGCACGGAAGCACGTAGATTTACATGTCGGGATGACCATTTATCAGGTTTATAAGTTGCCGTGACGAATAGGCCAGTACGATGAACCATTTTCACGAAGCGGATTTGAAGAATTTGTTTGAACGCGTTAAAGCTACATACGTATCGCGGTTTCAAGGATTCTCATTTATTTTTGCACTTGAAAAGTATGAATTTCTATATTTTAGATTTATCGTTAAACTGTTGATAAAAGGTTTGAAGAATTCTTTTATAAACTGTAGGGTTTTACCGTACACGGTACTCTACAAAATCTACTATCATATTTAAAAGTACTAGAATAGTACTTACAATTAGTCCATCCAAAAAAAAAAATTTAATAAGTGTGCTAATATTTCTAAGCTTTGGTGTATATATAAATAATAAGCCAACGTTATATAATTTGTAATTTGTAATCCTAATAATAAAGTAATAATAAGATCGACATGCTATAAAGATTTGTTTCTTTCTCTCGAAAATACTTCTGCACTGAAACTTATCAGGACATAAATTCCAGATTACTCTCCAGCGTTATTTATGTCGTGAATATCGAACAGGTCAGAATATCATCTTTAAACGTAATTTATGCAACCACCTTTATTCCTACTACTGTTATACATTATTCACGTGCATAACGCGATGCTTTTGTACACTTGTACAATAAAAGAAGAGGAGGATATAAACAGAATCTCATATCTGCTAGTAGAACATTCATCTCGGAAGATCATAAAACGTAGAATCTTTTCTCCTCGCCATGTAATTTCGAACAGATGTACACACGCATGAATATATATCATAAATTCACGAGATGTCGCCATTTGCTGCGAGCATTTATCTTCATACTCTCATTAAATCTTTTCATTTGCCGTGATATAGCTACAGTATTAACTTTTATAATATCTTTGTTATTCAGGACGTATTCCTTTCTATTGTGGAGATATAAATCATCATAATTGGTATCACTGATAATTTGATATCATATTTGAGTACAATTGAATTATTAAACTGTTGAATATTGCATATTGTAATTTCAAATGGGAGCTAGTTATATTTGGCTGCCATTTTACTTTCGAATGTTCACGTATTTCAGATGGAAGCTAGCAAGGTAGCCATATTTAATTTATCAATAAACTGAAAATGTTTATGCATCTAACATAAGATACGTCAAAAATATTAAGATATATAAAATAATAATTACTTGAATAATTTGGATAATTTGAATTTAATTTCTATATAAAAATACTCATTTTCATGAACATTCGAAATCGTCAGCTTTGTTCTATGAAACAAGAGCTACATGCGTGTATACATTGTTCGAAATGTTAAATTATAGATACTCATATTTTACACCAAAAAGATTAATATCTAAATTTAAACGGCAACAAATTAAATGGTCAGTATTTAAATCCATTTTCGATCAGTAGTTTATTACCAAAATGGTCAGTATAAAAATACTAAACGATTAGGTTAGGTTATGTTAGTACATAAATAGCGAATGGTCAGTACGGAAGGATACTGATATATTTATACACTTCCTATTTAAATACTGACCAAAAGGGATGAAAATACAAGCCAATTTAAACTATAAACATGTTGTTACATACCGACATGAAAATTCATTGCTCCGGAGGCGTCAGCACGGAACTGCAACTTTCACTCACAGCTTCCACACTACTTAGTACCATGAATAAATAATGAAAACACATTTTGTAACACGCGGAATATTACAAATCGCGATGATGCATGAAATACGAAACACGAAACACGTCGCGAGACGAATGTTGATTTAGCAATGTGCTGCGACGCGATTAATGTGTCGGATAGGGTCGTGACTCTAGTCGGGTCGGTTCGGAGAACATCGGGCAGGCTCCGACGGGCCCGACTACATAATTCTCGGGTTCGGTCGAGTATAGTCGGGCCGATTCGGACGAGTTCCCGTGGGCTGCGGCCCACGATCCAACCCTCATGTAAATACTTCATACTGCTTGTCATGAGCATGTTCAAAATCACATCAACATTATGTTGATCTCTGGAATCTCGTCTGCGCGATTTACCTCCTCTGTGTTTACATCCTCGCTTTTCTTATGGATTTACAGCATTCCAAGGCCGGTTTTGTACGCCGCGGAATGTGTGGTAAAATCGAGGGCAATATTTACGGGTGATATGTTCTACAGGGTATCCCAATAATTTAACTTTGATCACCTTAATCATTTTCGTTATTTTTAGAGATAACTCACTCTATTTATTACTCTACTTACTCGCTCAAACAAAAAATTTACACTCTTCAAGATTCGTTATTTAACGGTTACATTTTTCAAAATTCAAATTCTACCAAAATGTTATATTTTCTTTCATATCGCGCAATCCGTTTTGGAACGCGCTGTACACGCATTCTGAAGTTTCGATCTCGTTGATTCGAGCGGCGAAAAGCTCATAAGTCCGAATAGAGTGAGCGGAAGCGCAAGAGGGACAAAGTGTTTCCGGATTGCTAGCTGAAACTGTATGAACGCAAGCACCGCCGTCTGATCCAACTGGGGTTGGGAGAAGGGACGTAGGGCCAAAAGGGATGGGGCGTTGAATGGTTCTCCGCTTCCGTCGAATCGTCTAATCGTACGTACGTATCTGGGACGGATTAAACGATCGAACGGGGTCAGAGAGTCGAGCACGCCTATGTTCTCGAAGCCATAAATTGCGTCATCATTCCAGAGTACGAGGCCGTAATCGCGTCCACGTACCGAGGGCCGACTTTTTCCGATTTTCGATCCGCGATACAACCGCTGCTGTAAATAGCCTTTCCGTTTAAAATCACGCGATCCCCCGGCGACCGCGTCACGCGTATCACTGCTCTGTATTTTCCAAATGCTTGTTTTCTTGTTTCTATTAAACCCCGACAATGGCCTCGTAAAACCACCGCTTCTGTTTAGCATTTTAAGAGGAATCTCGAGTGTCCAACAGCTGTCGACTGATATCAAGTCTGACATGATTTCATGACATAAAACTATTGACATCTTTGTTACAACCGAAATATTAAATCTTCCAAAGTGGAGGACACGAGGGTCAATTAAAGGCACACTCCAATTGGCAAACGTGTCAAGTTTTGTTATTTCTATGGTGGTGAAGACGTCTGAATATTCGACCGACTCGACAGCCGATTCAACTTTCGATGAGTCGTAGCTTGCCAACACTCTTTGCCAAAGTATCACGCGGTTAGGCGACTGCTATAACTTTTCAGCCTTCTCCGTTGCTTTACCAAACTCGTAACAGTCGACTTTACGATGCATTTTTCTTTTAATAACCTAGCATCCATCACGCAGCCTTGTTCTCCAGAGTTTTTGAAATAAAAACGACAGTAGAGGATTTAATAGCTGCTCCTTCGGCACGAAGAGATTCATAAATTCGGTTGAAATGTATTTATACAGATATCTACGAAAACTTTTTTTCATTCGTACAATTTAACAATCATTGTTCATAAAAAATCACCAATTAAAGATAATCAAGATCCAGTTCGAACAAAAAAATCAGCACGTAGCTCTTTCAATGTTTGAAAAAAAAAATCAATGGACAAATTCTTTTCAGTTCGTTAACGTCAATAAATACTCGCAACGTTTTCGTTCGGAAAAGAAACGATGCTTTAACGAAACGTTTAGAATGTTTTCACTGCGTGCTTGCACCACGATGCAAGAAACTGACTTCCGGGAAGCCTGTCATAAGTTGCAGACAATTTTCTCCCGTAGCCACTTCTCCTATCGCTTCTGAGGAAGGAAGGGAAATAAAAAGCGAGAAAATACGAGCAAAAATCCGGAGGGACTCGGCCAGAGTGACGAAGACGGATGATCGTGACGGAAGCTTAATGAAAAAAAGAGAGGGTAAGAAAATTGAAAAACGACGAGAGACAAAGGGCTGTTTGTAGCAAGAAAATTGGTTCTGAAATGAAAAAGATAATTTCAATACATTGTCGGATATTTATGAACAATCATCACGTTATGAAAATTTGTATTCCATTGTAGAAATCGATGATCGATTGATTCATTGCCATTTAGAAATTTACTTTATCAAAGTTTTATAGAAACTGACAGATTCATCTTTAATAATATTAAAATGCAATATCGATTAATATCGATTTGTCACAGTCTTGTTATTTATTAAATATTGGAAACACAATTTATGTCACCATTGTATGATACAAAGAGACAAATATATCAACAGAAATGAATTTTTATTACATTATTATTTGAACCGCTATAGTGATATGAATAACAAGTTTAATTTTTGAAGTGAAACAATATTTCCTTTCGGATTATCCGAAGATGCATTGCAAGACAAATAGGATATTGAGCAATAAGTCTTCCGTTCATGGAAGCATGCCATAAATTAACTTCTCCAGGGCGCTGGGTCTACGATGTGTCAATTATTATTCAGAGGGCACGATTGGAAACCTTTGCCTGGGGAAATCTTCTGACAAATCCCAGTCATACCGAATCTTACAGGAAAAACGTATAAATCGAAATGAAGAATCGAAGGTTTCGAAAAGAGTCAAGTATTCTAGATACAGTTAACACGATTGCTGGTGACAGATGCTATAAATTTGTTCTCATGTAACAATTGGACGAAGAAGATAGAAAATCACATTGGAAACTTCAAAGGAGGGTAGTATATGCTGACCCAGTTACGTGAATCACCCTGTAGAATGTCTTTCGAGTATCCTTTCATAGATGAAAACGTTTGATGGAAGCAAAATGGACACCGCTATTCAACGACGTACAAATATGTTCAACGGAAACGGAACCAATGGGAAAGAAACTCGAATAGAAACAACATTGAACGACAAAGTCCGAGCAGCTCGATCGCTCGTCGAGCTTTTACTGGAATTTTCGACGTTGACGAATTCCCATCTGCGGTGAAGTATGCATGTGTGCCCCCCGCAGACGCAACAGAAGCAGGGAAACACGGCCAGAGTGATTAATCATCCAATCCTTTGACAAAGGCCGGAAAGCCCGGTGGATTTTCGCAACGGAGGTGTTTCCTGCCGCACAGCTGTCGGCTAAAAACGCGGCTTCGAATGGAATTAAAGAATTTGCACCCTGCCTTCGAGATTTCCGACGAATTATCCACGACGTTCTATTTCTCTGATGCCGGAATAATGATGCTTTTTCCGAATTTCCTCGACGCATAAGTAGAACACTTTTTATCAGTTGGAAAGTTAATGGAAGTTGAAGATATATTTAACCTGATTCTTTTATTAGGTCATCATTCGTGACATATTTTCTCAGCAAATATCAAATGTAGACAAATATCATATATTCGCCTTATTATACTATTTTCCATATACTTGCGTTTCTAAATTACAATGAGAGATTAAGGAACAATTACTGTACAGGGTGTTTGGTTACGGGTGGGCATTCTTAAGGGATGGCAGCTGGGTGATTTTGAACCACTTTTACCTTCATCAAAATGCTCATTAAAGCTTAATTTTTGAATTATTAAAGAAAAACACCGAGCACTCTGAATTCGCATAGCGCGCAGGTTCGACCACGAGAGTGTTGGCTATAAACCAACACGGTGCAGAGTAGTTTGTGAACAACCACGATCGAGCATTAATAATACAAAAATTAAGCCTTAACAAATATTTTAATAAGGGTTGTTAAACTACCCTCCCAAAGGATGCCCACCCAAGGATCGCCGAACACCTTGTATAAACCAGAATGATACTCAGTGAAAAGGTAAGAAGAAAGTTTTTGATATGTTGTAACTGAAATTCAAATATTAATGAAAGTGTATTAACCTTTGTTAATATGCAAAGTTTCGATTGCTGTCGTCATACTAGTTGTGAGGGTAAACGATTGTAAATCGACGATCGGGAACGAACTCGAGCATACGGGTTCAAGTTCCTTGATCGGTGGTTTGACCCCGACGATTCAACAACAGACCGTGAACAACGTATACACACATTCTCTTAGTAACGGGAGTAAAGGCATGCCAACATTTGTCGTGACACTAACACGTTGATTTTCTTCCAGAGTTCCTTTCGAAACTTAAGTTAAGCCCGACTTTTAAAAGTT
The DNA here is from genome assembly GCF_907164935.1 of Osmia bicornis bicornis. NCBI lineage: Eukaryota > Metazoa > Arthropoda > Insecta > Hymenoptera > Megachilidae > Osmia > Osmia bicornis. The sequence continues at coordinate 1,117,697 of NC_060221.1, read as the reverse complement.
GCACCCCCTTACACCAGCCGAAATCGACGAGAGTTCGTCGTCCTTACGCGAGACCTACTGCGTGCTCTTCGAGTTTCCGCTTGGACGGTTAAAGCTTCCATTCCATCCGGTTTCCCCTCGTATCCGCTCTTCGAGCATCGCATTTCCGATGCGACTAATGTTTCCAACAAATCCACTCTACTGATGTTGTTAACATTCCGATTTGTGGCTTTGATGATCTGTTGCGGGGTTGTTGAAAAGTTTTCAGTTTCCGAGGGCTGTTGTTCGGGGGATTGTTGTTGACTTTGTGTAAATAAAATTTTTAGAAGATTCTTGGCGAAATTTTGGTATAAAAAAAGTGTCTTTTAATGGCCCAAAATATTTTGATAATTGTATTTTAAAAATTGTTCGATTGGTTACTAACAAGTAGTTGGTAAATTTAAATTACAGATTTGGATGGGAAATTTTCAAATTTAAGCATCAACTTCTCTGCAATATAATTTGAGTGAGTTCGAAACAAAGTAAGTGGAGAGGTCGTGAATTTATCAACCAACCAAATTGCTTAAAAAACCATCCGTGAAGTTACAAATTAATGTTGATCTAAACGTTTCTGTTAATTATGAGTTTGATAGTTCCGAAACACCTCTCGTCAAGTAAATACATAACATGAACAGTTCTAATATTAATGATTTACCACCCTTCTCGTGATGTTGGAACAAAGATGTGTTTAGTATGATAACAGAGCACTTGCTAATTATCTCGTAATAATGTAGAATAGGCAATACAAACTGGGTATTGTGTTAATTATTTATGTGATTACATATAAAACGGGAATAGGAAACTGTATTTATACTACCTTGCACTGGTCATAATAATAAGGCAAATTAAAATAAGATAAATTAAAGAGATTCTATAAATTTGTCAGATTATTCTATTGATCCAACTAAAGCGAAAGATACTAGAAAAATTTTATTAAATTTCAAATAAATCAAATTATCCTCTGTCACGATTAAATGAATTTAAATTTATTAAAAAGGCAACTTCTCTTTTGGAGATTAAACAAATTTTCCTCGCTTTAATTTCAGAGTAAATTAGCAATAAAAGAAGAAAAAAAAAACGATTACAATTTTTGTAAAATTGAACATTGAAATATGATTGAATAAGATTGAATAAAATTTTTAGAATTTAAGGGCTTTTATGTATTATTCTGATTTTTGAAATGTAAATGTGCAAATCAATTTTTGTCAGTGTCGTGATATTCTCGCGTCCAACCTCACTCGAATATAATTGAAAACAAATAACAGCTTCATGGAACGATGGTCAAGAAACAAGCCATCGTTTGTAATAATTGGAAATGTAAACGAGCCGTAACCTTCGGCGTTGGTACATTCTAATTTGAATTTTAAAGTTATGTTCAGCGAATGTTTCGAGTGTCGCGTTATTAGGAAACGTCGAAACCGATGCAACCTTAATAACGACATTTATCCTGCGATTGCCTACAAATTTACGCAAATTCTTTTAACGAGTCACAGTCACGTAATGTACATTACGATCTTTCGTTCATCGATCACATTAGTAAATATTTAAATAACTTAATAAGTACAGAGTGGCATGAAACGAACATGTATCACCTGCCGCGATGAAAATTACCATATTACATTCAACCCCTATGAAAAAAGTGAAACGAGTCAATGATTGTGCAGAAAAGAGGGCAAATATTCTTATAAATTTTAGAATCAATATTTCTTATCAGTTTGTAATCTGACAGGTATCTAAGAAAACCATGACTATCATTAGGACGAACAATCTGCATGATCGTAAAAAGTTTATTCAATTTGTCGAATCTGGGTAGCAAATAAAAGGTTCGCAAATGGATGTCGCAATGAAAGGGTAAAACACAGGAACATACAAAGGTGCTTACCTTTTGATGGATGATCTCAAGGTACGAAAACAGTGAACTTAATGCTTCTTTCTACTTGATCCATCTCAGAGCAGTTTCTTCTGGCCGCGGATGCGGTGGAGGAGCTCTCGATGCTCGATCTTTTCTCGTACGTGACCAAAGAGAAGCCTCGGGAGAAACCAGAAGCAAAACCTTCACCAAAGTCCATTATCCATCTTTGAAACTCCTCGGGGGACGTTCTCGTTCGCGAACTAAAGCAACCAAGTTATTCGAGTCCTCTAACTTTATTTACTTCACAATGCGAGCACGTTCGTTTGTCAACACCTTCACCACCCTACCACCTACCCTTTAATTCGATCCCGCCTTTCCAGTCAAGTTAAGAATCCAGTTTCTAAAGTCAACCAACACAATGCACACATCCGAGTTCCATAACACGAACTCTCGTGTTTCGTCTGATCGCACAAAAACAAAACAATTTCACTACACTTTTCACTGGGTCTCGCGTTTCGTCCCGCGGAAAGGGTAACACGGAACCGGCGAAAATCGTGCGGGTTTTCCCTTTCGCCTCCGAGGAAAGGTACGCGGAGGATGTATCGCTAACGCGGCGGAAGCGTGGTGACAAAAAGCGTTTTCGAACCGCAAGGATAGCGTAATCTCGCTCGCGAGGTGCAGCGCTCTTCGCAAGGGGCGCGGCGTAACTGAACTCGACTAACCAGCCCACCTCCTTTCTCTCTCTCTCTCTCATTCCTCTTCGCATTCTCCCCCCCTCTCTCTCTCTCTCTCTCCCACCAATTCCTTCTCACTCACGCAGACGCTGTCCCTATTTCGAAAGATCCGTTCCACCCCGCGTTTACTTGTTCGCTCTTCCTTCGTTTTGGTCCTGTCCCTTCTTTCTTGTCCCTTTCTTCTTTTCTTTTCTTCCCTACCCTTTCGTTTTCTCGCTATCCATCGTTCCGCTTTTCTTTTACCCGCTAAACCTGCCTCATCCCCCCTCGCGGCAAGCCCGATGCGCGAGCATATTTCTCCGTGACCCCCATACCAACCCCTTCTCACCTGATCCCTCAACCAATACTGTCTCTCTTCCCGCCGAGTTTTACTTCCTGTTCTTCTTTCCCTGCGTGTCATTTGCACCGCTCTACCCCCGGCCATTGTCGTCGTGTTTATAATAGCAAGCGAAGCCTTCTTCTGTCTCCCTGTCGACTTTCTATTTTTGTTCTTGTTGTTATTGTTGTTTGCTCCATGTCCCCCGCGTTTCTCATGGACTGCTGAACGAGGTATGCATTTCAGTCAGTCTTTAGGTGTCATAGTTATCAAACTGATACCACAGGGGAGGATGCCATGTAACTTAGGGGGTGAACGTCTGTTATTTATACGAGGCTTATAGTTTAACGGATAAATGGGTACATTATTGTTATTTGGTTTTGAAACCAAAGCTCAGTATATTAGAATGGTGGAGAATAGTGATGGGGTTGATCTATTATTAGAGAAACTTATGTTCATTTCATAAATTTTCTTATATTTTCTTATACGAAGGCAGTCACAAAAAACGCTTTTGTGTTGCAGCTGTGTATATTCAGCAGAGATGAAAAATAACTCGATACTTCGCTTTATAATGCAACTTGACAGGTTAATCATCCCTTAAATCGATTTCTTCGAGCACGTGTCACGGAAGTGGCGAGTGTCTATACTTCTGAACTCGTACGAGCGAGAAAACCGATATATCAAGCATCATCGAGCTTGTTGAGACTTCCAAGTATTCCTACACGAGATATTATCAAGACGATCAGTTACTAATTGATCGATGTTCGTAATTGTCAGCTATCTGTTAACATAATTTCGTTTCACTAAATTTAATCCTTAATATGGTGTTGCTAGTAACACAGTACAGAAAGTCTAACAAGATTTCAAGACAGTGAAGGTTTAATTAGAACATTTGGCATCCAATTACATAAAGGTTCAATTAGAATAAAAAAGTGAAATGATTGCACGAACTGTTCCCTTTACAGCAGTATGTATGTTGCTCGCAAAAGAACTGAAGACCTATAAGTATTTGAGAAACATCTCAGCTTTGGAGACTGTTTAATAATGTATCTTTCCTTTTCCTGTCAGTTTCACAAGCCTTTGACATTTATCTACTTATTTCTTTTTTGACTTTCATACGCGGTCTAATCCAAAATTAACGAGACTATGTTTATAGAAGTTTTCCCATGTTGTATTTTTACTCTTTGAAGTACTGCTGGAAGTTTTCATAAATTGCAAAATTTGTAATTGGTTATTTATTTTTCTGAGTTATTAAAAAAAGTTAGTCCCGTTATTTTGAATTAAACAACATACAAGTGCACCTAAGTGCCTTAAAAAGTTTCTTACAAAAAATTTAAGTTTTCGCAACTGTAATTTCAATTTACAGATATAATCATAAACAGAGTTAATTTTCTGTAAGTACCATAAAACTGCTACCTGTTGCTAGAAATGGTACAATTAACGAAGTATTATAAGCTCATTAAATCAATGATTCTTCGTTTATTAATGCTTCATATAACAGGTAATTCAAATGATTTAAATCATTTATACATATATATCTATGTCGGTCTAACGTGCTTTGCAATTTGTTTTCCCACACATAAAAGGGTGAATAATATTCAACAAAGTTTGATTCGATCAATCATACCACTTCAATCGCGCGACAAACGATCGTTTCATTTTATTATATATAACCACACAAATTTGCTTTGAAAATGTTTTAAAAAATCCTACCAATGATTCGCTTTAACGTTCGAACAACGATCGCTCTTCTAGAACGGTGCTTACTGCGAGGATTTCAATAAAAGCCAACATTCGATGCGATTTTATTGGCCTTCGAAGCCAGATCAAAGGGACGATTCGGTTAACCGTCAGCGATCGATCGGTCAGCAGTGCCGTTTGGGGACCGAAAAACTTAATCTGTCGTACAGTCTGGCGAGTTCGGAAATTAATTTCGCGAAAAGCAGATTAGCCTCGGACGACGAACGTTTCGTCGTTGTACCTTGAATCGAACCGTTCGATGATAGAGCGCTGTTTAAATCATCGACGATTACGCTTGTACCGCGACGGTACTCCTGTAGCGACTAAAACGCTGCATAACGCGTTGTACGACTATTATAGGCCCGACAGGTTGTAATGGCGAGACTTGATTTACGTTTAAGGCTTCAATCACGTCCTACTTTCATTGCAACGCTCGGTCGTGTATCGACGTTTACGGATGCTGTCATGAGGTGTCACGATGATTTGGCGTTGAACAATGATGCTCGAGGAACATCGAGAATATTTGGTAGGAACTGCGATATCATTTGTGTGAAAATAAATTATTTGCATTAAAATATTAATTTAATTATTAATGATAGTATCGAGTACTAGTCTGAGGTAAGAAAGTTCTGTCAGCAAATTCATTCCGCACACTCTAACGAATGTACCTTCTCGTTGTCATGGAAAATTGAAAACTCGATCTTACACAAAGGGGTGATGTAAGAACACAGATGACTTCCATTCCTGACGATTGCAGTGGAAGATGAATCGACTAGCCAGACAGCTGAAGTAGAAATCGAGCCTTTGAATGAGATCTACTTGTTTGTCGAACAACTGCTCTAATTGCGAGGATTCGAAGTGACTCCGAAATGTTTGTGAGTAATTAACTTTTGATCTTGACGACAGTTCATCTAATTGTAAATGAATTTCATCTTTAATTTTGATTCTTGCAAATTTCATTTGTTCTGTAAAATTTGAATTACTTGAAAGTAATCTATCTAAAAATTATCAAAATTTTAAATAGTTTCTGCAGTATATTTGCAACTATAGCTCTGCAAATTTTCCATCTGTTTTCTAAACCTGAAATCGAAAATTCAACTGTTCCCTTTTGCACTGTCTCTGGTATTCACGTACGAGTTCTTTCTCCTCGTAATCTGACATTCAAAAGGTAGTCCGCAGTCGCAAACAAAGCAGCTTCATAGCATGAATTGTTCGCTGATCGTTGACCAACGAAACCGAGGAGAATGGACGGAGGAATAGAAACGCAGAGTATCTCGAACATGTCAAGTCTGGTTGTTTTGCAATCGAATGTCGAGCACAATCCAGCCATGTCTGTCGAGGAGCAAATAACAGAGTCCCTCGACAGACCAAGTCCACGACAGGCTCGGTAAAATTTCAAATTTCGTCACGTTGCAACAGCTACGCCTATATAAATATTTTATGCGACCAAACGACAAGGGAGATCGGCTGCGTGTACCATCGATGGTTCGCCTCATAAATTTCATGCTTTTATATCATCCCTTTTCGATGAAGGGATGCACTCCCTGCTTTTATGCAACTGCGTTCGAAATACTTTCGATGCACCTTTGCCCTGATTCCCGACCGACCATTTTTATTCATCCTTAAATTCTACATCCTTCTACATTCAGACTCCATTTCACATGGATGCCAAAATAATGGTCATTTTTTAAGCTAGTATCGATTCGAAGAATTGGGACGGTACTGTTTGATTAAAATATTTGGTGCATGCAAAAACAATGGTTATTTTTTATTTCAGATTGGTATTCATTGATGATTAATTGATATCGGCTTTACTTTTTGCCTTGAAAATAACTTTTAATCTTCTTGGCATAGGATGTACTAGTTTTGATGTAATTTTCTGCCATTCTTTTTTCAAAACTCTTTTAAGACATTCTGTATTTGTTATATCGCATTTTACTATATTTGTTTTGTAATAATCCAAAATGTGGTCTCAGGTTTAGTAAGATTCGTTTATCAATCTTATTCTGATATTACTATTTCGAAGTGAATCGAATTTCGCACACTTCTTTGCACAGTCAGATTTTTCGAAAGCATTGCAAAGCTCTGAAGGCATCACACTGAAATCATCAATTTAACCGCGGACGGTAGAAAATATTTAAACTTCCGGAACATGACGTGACACAAGAGCCCTTCTAGTCTCGACATGCTGTCAATAGACAGATATTTCTTGCGTAGCTGCAAGTGGCGTGTTCGCACACGTCAAACTGTCGCTATTAGACGAGTGTGGCCACACGTTGTAATGTAAACTAACGATGTAACACATTCAATTGTAACTAATTGATTGAAATTCCTGAACTTTTAATGAAAATCTTTTGTTTTTTTTTGTTATTTTGAATAACATCTAAATATTGACATTCTCCTATGATAAAATTAAATGGACAGCGTGAAATTGGAAATGAAAACAATACGTCGAGGGATTAAAATTGACCTGGTTCGATACATACGAGCGAGTATTAATAAAACGGTTGAATGATTAACAGGTTCACGTTTTAAGCTTGTGCTTTACGTTCTCATCTCTAACGTGGAGAGTGGTAAATCATTCTCTTTATAAAAGGTGGAAGGACTACTCATTTACGGTACGGTTTTAAAGGTAAGTTGGGAAACCTGAGGAAGAAGGAGGTAACGAATAAATGATCTACTTTCTGACGATACCTTGGAAAGAGTTTTTTAAACCATAATAGAATATGATCCGTTCAGAAAGACGGGTATTTATGAAGTAAACAGAAGACATGATTAAAGAAAATTTCATTCTCTTCTCGCAATTATGAATCAAATATTGTAAAAATATTATCTGATGAAATTTTCAACAGTTTTAAAAGGGTAATGGACATGTTAAATCAGATCTTTTCGGACGAAAATTATTTGAAGAAATGTGAAGATTTCGATGTGTCTAAGCAGGGTGGTAGGAAAATCATTCAACTTCGATCGATGCCACAAGTCGTATCCCAGCGTAGGTAACTGGAGTAGGTGCGGTCGAGAGAGGCTAGTCGGTTTGCCTCAAATTTCCGACATTGCACCCACCTTAATGTCGTTCCTGTGCGGATATTGGAGGTAACAGGTATATAGGTTGGTAGATACGTTCTACAACACGGCCAGTATTCCCGATATAACCGTATCTATCGCTCGTACGTGAATCTGACACACATACGACCAGCATCCACCTACGCTACGACTAAAAAAGTTCTGCATAAAAGATTGAATTTTATATCGAATACTGAAAATTTATATAATCATTAAAATTGAATAACACGTTTGGAATCGATTCTTTATTATTGATTTTTTAGCATTTATTCGAAGATGAATTAAATATGAAAATCCTTCTGATACTTTTAAGCCATAGTGTACGTATGCATACATGTGCAACGTTCCAGAGAAATGACTGCTGGATGAGAGGAGAACCAGCGAGAAATAAGACGGCGAGAAGAACATTACTGAACGACGAAAAATTGGCTTCCTTTGCAGATTAAAATGTAACTTCCATACGATGAAATGAGAATGGAAATGAAATTGCTGCCACGTCCGTGAACGATATTTCTTTCAGAACTTGAACCACATCCATTATGTTGACCTTATTCGCTATGGAACGTGTGATGCTGTGAAAATGTTAAGTAACTTGTATATCGCTTCTCTGCGAGTTTAATCTCTTGCTAATTACCGTTTCAAAAGAGACAATTAGTAAGCTGCAATTTTTATCTCTACGTATATGTAGTAAATCATATAGGTATTCGTGTTCCTTCAATTACTTCGTAGTATACCTCAATACTTTTTCGACTCAAAAGATACTACCGCTGAAAAGCATTCGTCCATTTATATTTCTGGTGTAGCAGGAAATTCTTGTCACAGATAAGAGCATTGGGAATTGAATCCCAGGTCTTCCGCGTTGTAACCGACCGCTACATCGTCCACACATCACTATTCCAACAATTTCTCTTATTATTGGATCTGGGAGATCCTAATCCCTCATTCGGCCGCCCTGCTGCGATTCGCCCACAAATATCCGCTTCTCTCTTCCGTATCTCGCAAAATCTATCCTTTGTTTTCCTGTTACATGGATAGGCATCAGAGTAATCTCTCAGAGCGATGCGATGCACGGTAACTCGAACAATAGTGTTACTTGAGATGCTTAATACATTGTCTATTACGTCACTAATACGCGAATGACGTTTGAATTTCCATAGTCTATCGTACATATCATTAGAGATCCCCTTACCTAATCAAAAATAAACGTGGTTCATCCTGAATTTAGATACACGATCCGTCATTTACCTACTGAATGGAATGGAATAGGTTCAGCTGAAGTAAAATCTAGCTCAGCATTTATTTAATCCTTCCTATGGAAATATTTGTTCACTGCATACTTTGGTTCTCTTCATTGTTTACAAAGTGCACTTCTCCGCATTAACAAGCCACAAGCTTAGGAAACTCTAAAGTCAAATTGCAGAAGGATTACACTGCACGAAGCAGTAGAATATTCTTGGGAATTGCATCCCTTATCAAGAAGCACGATGATAAGAAGGTTAAAAGTGCACCGAATGATATTTATGATCGGATGTAAAAGCATCAGAATGCAAGGGTACAAGTGTAATCGAGAAATCAGTGTGTCCCAGTAAACCACTTTGTAATTAATTAATTGGACGGAATGCTGTTACCCAGTGCTCGAGTTACTCGAATCATTACTCATTGAGAAAGGATGAACCGAGGGAGGCTTAACGACGACGTCATGACAATTTTCTTCTATCCCGATAACGATGGAGAAACGGTGCTCTTAAGGGACATTGTTCACCGACATGTAACAAATGCTTCTCTTTTTCCATGCTTTCCGCTCGATCTTTTCCGCGAACACGTCTCACAGCCGTTTTCCGCCAAGTTTTGTCGTTAAGCAGAGATTTACAAGTCGCGGTTAAAATCAATTAAGCGAGTGCCAGCAGTTTAATTCGACACCTTTGTAGGAGGAAATCCGTTTTAAACTGAAATTCCGCTAGATATTTTAGTCCTCGCATTATCGGTCTCTGACGAAGACGTAATTCGCATCGTACTAGAGAGAGGAAAGTGAGAAAGATTCTTCGAAAATTTTTATGGATTTTCGCGTTTTATACATAGAGTGTAACTAGCTTCGCCGAAGTTGGGAATCTTAATTAATTAAACTTTCTGATGTCAAAGTACCCAGCAGTAGAAGTAGTGCCCTGGCGATCAAGAAAGTGCAATTTATCACAGTTATCTTCTGCTTACCTTTAACGAGTTTCCAACAATTAAAAAAAAGAAGGGGATGGAACTTATGGTAGTAAAATACATCAGAAAAATCTCATTCTTCTAATTAAGAAACTACTTTGCTGCAGCTACTTCTCACTTGCTTTACTCGAAATGAATGGAGAAAGTTTGATATTATTAGAATAATCCTGAAAGGAGCAATTTACAGTTTCTCACTTACATTACAAATATCCGAGGCTATAACATGAAAGCTTTAACAAGCGTTCAAGATGAAAGGATAGAAAAAAAAAGGATGGCACCGAAGTTTCATAGAATAATGGAACGAAAGCAATATACAGCCCGTGAACAGCCACTTCCGTTCAGGTGGAGGCTGGCAAAACCGTGTATTACCTTCAATGGCTGACAGGGTCTGAAGTGTTGATATCTCATTATCATGAAAGCAAGGAAGGAGGAAAGTATGTGTGTTTTGATAAGCAACGTCTCGTAAACGTCTACCCGCGGCATAACAATTACGCTCGAAGTTGTAGAATGCGAGGAGGCCGCCTAGCTGTTACGTGTATTCGGTGCGGAGCGTTGTTACGACGCAAAGCGGATTAATGCATTCGCTAATGTCACATCAACCGAGCCATCCTGAAACTCCTGCCACTCGACCCGACGCGACGTGTACGTAGTCACGGACGGGATATCAGAACGAAGCAATTACTTTTCCACGCGAAAATGTTTTCCCCGGTTCCTTGAACTGTACACGTTGCCGAGATACGCTTCCAAGAGGAAACGGAGTCTCTTTACGTGCACTCTGTTCCGGCCTAGTTTGACGGTTTAGCTTCTTAACTACCGATGTATGTGTACGTTTGCACGTGAAACTTTCCCCCGTCTTGCTGCGGATTTGCGTTACTCGATGTGTTTTTCAGACGCTCGTTGACAAAATAAACACAGCTCGATTTAACACGATACACCGTAGCATGGGTTATGCAAAATATACAGGATGTCCTGGGGCAACTAGAGGAGGTTATCTGTTCTTATTTTGATCAATTCTAAAGCGTTCGAAATAAAATTACAAACAGGAGTAAGGGGGGCAAACCTTCGATTCGACTTAATATCGTGGTAGATTCGAATGAAACGTAGCTTGAGCGAGATGTGATCGATGTAGAAAGGTCGTTAGCGGATGCGCTGATCCGCTTCGGCCTCATTTCGGTTCCATCCACGATATACAGGGGTATAAAATTGAACCAGCGAACCGCGTCGCACAGCACTCGCGGATGCGTTTCACGATATTAAAAGTAAATCCGTTTTAGACGGTGATTCGACGGAAATCTACAATCGATTGCTTGATTAATATCTTCGTGGCTACGAAAAAGATCGCTTCTCATATATTCGTATTCCCACTGTGTACCGATCTACTTTCGGCTCGAGCGCGTGTGAAACACGAGAAACGCTTATATCCCTCTCCTTTTCTTCGATTGTTCTTGCTTGATTATTGAAAGCTCGCGAGCTTTCGCGATGATTTCAAGGGGACGATTTTTACAGGGTGCAATTTAAACGAGTGCGAAATTAACAGATACGAATTAACTTAATTAAAATAAGAGTGCTGCACTGAGATTACTATATATGGTTGTGGTTGGTTGTTATTTTTTAAATATTGGGAAAATTTTTGTTGTTAATTGAAACGTGAGATTTTAATTGCTTCAATTTAATTGACGTATTATAAATTGGAATGAAGTCAAGTATACACCATGCCAGATGAAAGTAAAAGTCATTTCATGATCCACTGTATTTCGTATATCAACGAAACATAGAAGCATACCAATCTTCCCTGTTTCATAGTTTCGTTTCACGTTCCTCACCATTTTCCTTATGTTTCTTTCTTCTACATATTTAAACTGTTTGTCCTCCTTTCGGATGTTCTTTCATGCATTCTTTGAGTAGCCTGCTCTTCAGCTGTCAAATGATTCTACACCATCTCTCATTTACGTTCTCTTATTCCGATTTTATTTTTCCTTGAATTCCCATTGTCATAACCCAAATACACAGACTTATGGAGAATTTTTAAAATTGCAAAACGAAAGGTATTACATTGACAATTTTACCTATTTTTCTGATATGTTTAAAATCTGATATGTTTTTCACCTTTTTCACGAAACTCGAAGACAGAAATCGAAGAACAATTCGAAGGTTCATCTGGAACAAATCTAACGAATCTAATCAACATCTGTGGCTTAAGAATCGTTTGCACTTTCCGAGGAAGCTCGTAAACCTCAGTTTCACAGTTGCATTTTCTGTTTGCCATACAACATATTGCCTCCTAAGGATTTCCGCACCCCCTCCTTCCATTACTCGGTGTTTTAGCAAATTGCTTGCACTCGCTAACCGAAAGAAGTGCAGGAAGATAGCGACAACAGTCATTGGTTAAGAGAAAAGAAAAAGAGGATCGGTGAAGAGTATGGGAGGTCTAAAGATGAGAAGAAAAAAGGGAGGGAAGAAAAACTGGCAAACAGTCGATTCTGCTTTTCAGTAACGCTGAGAAACGTTCTGAAATTCAATAAGTCTCGAGCGCACTTGATCGAGTTTGATTTGGGCTGAGTGCAACGAACCGAGCCGAGGTTTTAAGGACAACAATGGCTCGAAATGCAGCTTGTTAAAATGCACACACGAATGAACCAAGTGGAACGTAACAAACATGCATTGCTAAATAAAATCAGGAGAAACCTTGAAATTTATTGCGACAAAGATTCACGAATTTTTCATTTTGTCGAATCTTTATAATATTCATGAACAAGTTTCTCCCTTTGAAAAAAAATTTTTGTACAGTTTCTATTCTTATAGATTTTGGAAGATAAACGCATACGTTACGATATAGTGAAAAATATTTTTCTGACCTTAATGTCCGTATGACATCATTCTAAGTCATGGGGTTAAAAGTTACAGAAAAAAAATGTTCACAACTTTCTCGTTGCCATCGAAGACAAACGTTCCAGAAAAGAGTAATGTTTGTTGAAATCACCGCAGGAAGCATTTGTATTCCAGAGATAGGTGCTTCAAAAGCAACGGCGACTACAAAGAGAAACGTATGAAGATTTACACCACATCCCCAAGGAGATCGAGCTCAAAGCTTCAGGAACGTTTTTCCTTTACAGGAATTTGTTTCGTGAATTCGATGAAATAAGAAGAAAAATATATTTGTGGTACAAAGGCAATGTTACGTTCCTTTCGAAGTTCATTCCTTTATCCATCTATTTTATTTTCTCTTCTAAGAGGGATGGAAATTTCCCCCAAAAAAATAAAAACTATTTTTATATGTTATAATGAATTTTCATTTGCACAAAAATTCACGATGTACCGCGCGCTAAAAATCAGATAGAAAGGAAGATTTTAAACTTTGTTGTTCGATTATCGATATCTCGTTTAGAGAGTGAACGAAGAAACGAGCTCGATCATCGAAACGGAACACATAAATCCGATCGGAACTGGCTGGGTTTAAACAGTACCGAACAAACCCCTTTTATTTTCTTTCGTTTTTCGTTTATACGATGCTGTTTCAAGAAGAATCCAATACCAGGCGTTACATTATCCACCACCCCAGCAAAAGTTATGGGAAAGCGTGCAAAGGTGTACGATCTGTGTTATTAGTATCGCGAAGCTTCGATCTTTGTTTGCTGGACGATGAAACTGGAAAATCGTACCACCACCGTTCCGTTATTCTTCCTTCGACGCTGCTTATGATCATCGAATTGACGATGCAGTCGATTCCAACCGATTCCTTTCGATTCCCTGATACACGATTGTACCAGATTCTTTTGAATCGTACGGAGGAAATTTCTTTCGGAATATTTCTTTTCTTCTGAATTGTATAACCATCGATATATCCTTTTGCAAGTCAAGGCTTCTTACGTTCTTTCGGGGCTGTATTAGACAGTACCGTCTGGGATATTGAGAAACGTTGAATTACCGGGACTATTGTTGGTCGAAATATTTATTCAGTGAATTATAAAGCTCTTAAAATATATATTTATGCGCAACGGTAAATCAGTACAGGCACACTGGAAATTTGTTTTGTCATTTGGAAGGTTCTAAAAATATATTTTTGCACTATGATCAGAATTAAATCATAAAACAATGGTATTTTGTTGTTTCTTATATGAAATTCAAATCTGAAGGATCAAACTTCTTCGTTCAAGTAAGAGCGGAGAAAGGTAAAGAAAAAAGGATTCGTCTACATATTGGAACGGCAAAGGTATCGTTGCTAACGCTAGAAATTTTTCCACTTTGCAATTTAATATCATCGAAGCTTGCGACAGATTCTTCGTCATTGTGCTCGTTCCAACGTCTAGAAAGGAAACTCAAAACGAGAAGGACACATCATTGGAAGTTTCACTCTGTAGGAAGATGGCATGAAGTTTAGCCGATAAAAAGGCAAACTTGCCGCGAGAAAGTTCGCCACCAGGGAAGGAAACATGATTTCGTTATGCCCCCATAACGAGTTTCTATTTTACACCGGATTGTTATGCTGATGAGCCGGCGTTTAACGAGCCATCTGCATGTTTCAATTCCGTGTCAATTGCAACACAAAACATCCGATACAAAGTTTTTATCTTTTTCTCTTTTTTTTAAATTTGATTTCATTACAAAGGTTACAGATATTAATTAGAATAAAATTAAAACTACTTTTTAAGTTCTACACCTCATGCTTTTTTTAAAAATATTTTTTTTTTAAATTGCCATCAACAATATTTGAAATAATTAAAATGTCATTTATTGCTTACGACGAAAATTGAATTTTTATACAGGCTAGGGTACTTATAGAGTCCAGAGTGGAAACTTTCGTGAAGAAAATAACGATTTAAAGAAACAGAGATTCGAACCGGTCATAATCTATTTTCAAATGCCACTTACGAAAGAAACATCCTGAATCTTTCCACACTGGCCACGATGTCTGAATTACAATGAATCCAGATTACTTTTCGCATCAAAACATAGAAGAAGCTAGTGGAACGAGTTCAGAAATCTGATTTCACGATCGTGACCAAAACTTTTGAGATTTCCCATTTATTTAGAAAATTGCATCCTGAAGCGTGTACGAGAGTAAAATTGTATAAAATCAAGAAATACATTGAAGAAGGTATTGATATATCGTGTAACCGAATCGTGAAAAATAGCAACTATTCGTCCACTTATCGCCTCGAAAAGAATAACATTTTGAAAAGCGACAGATTTATTCGTCTTTCTCGCGACAGATACTATTGATTCTCACTTCCCAACCATCCAGAAATATTTCGAATTTTTCATCGACAATTCGTGGCTATGAAAATAACGACGGAGAATCTGTCTCCAGTATAATATTTTAGAAATAGCGAATTTTGAATATGGATATCGGTAGAAACCTCGCGAACCATACAGAGTTAAATTAACCCCAGCGATTTTAAAATTCCTATTAAAATTTATATTCTGAAGCCCGTGCAGAAAGTAAATTTATGTTCTATTCAACATTTACAATTCTCTTTTACTGTACGTATAAAAAAAAGACAGAAAAACATTGATAAATATCTCTGTCTGGTCAATAAAATGTTAAAACGAACCATCCACTTTCACGCTTCTCGGCTTGGAGAAAATTTTTCGTGGAAAACACGAAGCGCGGATTAAACCACCCTTTAGCCTTATTAAAACTAATCCCGGTAAAGTTTGCAGCCCTGAAGCGAACATCTTAGCGTAGCAGGTATTTCAAGGTAGTTAAGACAAGCAATGATTTTATTCGTCTGAGAAACGTTGATTTAAAAGAAGTACAAAACGCCGTAAAGTTTTTGTTCAAACTTTCACAGTTTGGTACGTGAGAGATCCGAGTAAGGGTTTAAATTTCAAGAATTATTTTTAAATAAATACATTTTTCTAAATCTTATTAGAAGCAATTTAATTTTCATAATTTTCTTAATTAATCGCATTATCGCTGGAGTTAACACTCTGGTCGACAAATTCGTAGATGTGGCTGGAACGACGTAAAATTGAGAGACTCCTAATCCTCTGTTTCACGAGGCATTTGCATTTATTTACCGTAGCTGGCGCGGACGGCTAAACTTTATTCGAAAGTTCCGAAAGTCCGTAGTCGGTGCACACACGCGCGGACGTATTACGCTCTCAAAATTTCCTAAGTGCATCGAATGGATTCAGCGAGCGTACTTTAAGGGACTTACTTTTTCCATCCTTCTCTGACTCGCGGAAAAAAGTAGATAGTAAAAGTTTCGCGAGCATCGGTATTGCATAATTAATCAGCGAGATCCTCTACAACATCGAAGCTCAACGATGCTTGAATCATTAACTTATCGACGCTCTATTGCTCTTTAATAATAATAACAGTAAAAGAAGAAAAATGCAATTTCACTTAAAAAATCATCAGTGATTTTAAAAATTTCATTAGGAAAATCGTTTTTTTGGTTATTGTAAAATACGAGGACGGCCAGTTTTTGGAGAAAATCATCAGAATTGATGGTGTTGGACTATTCAGAGCTGGAATTTCGTAGATCTACTAGGACGTAAAGAGAATCAGCAGAAGTTAGCGACGATGTAACGTCTGAAATTCGTGTCCAGCATTGAATTTCATGCACGCCGTTTCGGAAGGTTAATGCGCGAGAATTGCTTTGAAAGTGAGAACGTTATGGGGAAAATGAAATAAATGGAGTCCGACTGAAACGGAACTGTTTAAACGACTACTCTCCTATCCGCTCGCGGTTAGTCAATGAAACTTCGCCACGTTTCCTGGCCAAATTAACAACTGATTTCCGTGGGAATTTGTTGATCTGCTAACTCGTGATTAATTATCATGCTCGACGAAACGAACAGTTGCCACGGAAATTCAGTAGAATTCGTGCGTTCCTTTTGAATTCGATTCGTTGATTCTTTCAAAACTGTTTGATTCCGGATCCGTAGACGGGATTTTAATTGAAAATTTTATATAAATCTTCGTTGTTTCACGGTTTAATTGATATATACACAAAGGTGGATCATAAATTATGCGGTTCAGTTTGCCTTGTCAAATTGGACCCAGAAATAAAGTGGATACAGTTTTTAATTTCTACGGAAACATTTTATCCCGTGGGGAATTAAAAAGTGTCCGTCGTACGGACTTGTTAAGTGTTAGATAAAATATAACGACGGCCCGTGCGAAACTTCTCCTCGTTTGCATTTCACTATATTTCTCCTTAATTTGCATTTTAGTCGCATTATTCGAGTCTGTCGGGCGAATTTTCTGTTTCGCCAGGGAACTCCTCGTCGCTGACTTCCACGGAACGTTGTCACTTGTTATCGGACAAAATGACAGTGTCGGTAGCTTGTATTTGACTTTGAATAAAGAATACTTGAGAAGATATATTGTACAGCGTGATGTAGGGACAAGTTGCATGACCAGATAATTCCCTTACACGAAAATAAATCGAAATTGTGGAATAACAATTTCTAGTTTCGGGCTTCATTTTTGAGGAAATTGAGTTTGAAAATTTTCCCAATTCTAACTTTTAATTTTTTTTCATTTTGACAAATTGATATTAGTACTAGATTGGAAAGCTTAGAACAGGTCCCTCTGGAAACTGAAAGCCGGGGTTGAAACCCCCTTAGACCTTTCAATAATTAAAACAAAATATTGTTTAAAATTGTTAAGTCTATGTTAGAGAGCGTGATTCGCAGCCACGAAAGTACAGTCAGGCACGTACGTTTTTTCCACAAGGCTACGATGTTACAATTCCGGTAAGGAAATTTAATTTCCGCAATAACCGTAGTCACGTAATTTCCTCGAAAGATTATAACATTTTCTCGCACGTTTCAATTATGTTCCATAGAATTAGTGGACGGCATTAAAACGCACATATTCCACGGCGTCTGCCGATAATTTGAAGTCACGTTGCCTCGCACCGGTATAATTAGAGTTGTGTTCGCGTTCATTTTCGAGTTTCGTTTAATTTAAAATTCATACCGGTACCCCTGGCACGCATATTTTAAATAAATTTTGTTGAAGGCACTAATCATTTTCTACGTTCATTTAAGATAAATTTGTTACAATTTATTATGATAAGAGGCACACGTGCGACGAAATTTCTACGCCTGTTAATCTTGTGTAGCATTTCGGAACGAGTGAATTTATTTATTCAGAAGAATTTAATGAGATTTCACGTGTTACATATGAAGATCATCATAAAATTAAAATTGACAGTAATTTGGGCAACCCTTGGCCCTTTTCCGTATACCATAATTAAATTGAATATAAAAGAAAGCCTTTCCAATAATTTTCAATTTTATCTTCTTTATTATACCTATCCGCAATTCATTGGAAATCAGAA
This sequence comes from Osmia bicornis bicornis, assembly GCF_907164935.1. NCBI lineage: Eukaryota > Metazoa > Arthropoda > Insecta > Hymenoptera > Megachilidae > Osmia > Osmia bicornis. The sequence goes on along the minus strand of NC_060221.1, from coordinate 1,099,469 downwards.
ATTCAGTATTTGTGGAAATGAATTTCTTTCTAACCTCAAACGGATCGACATTTCTGTTTTGAATTCAACCCACCTTAATCTCGTTTACGACTAACAATAAGACGACGTAACATGGCGAAAGAGACGTGTAATTTATTGCAAGTAAGCGTATTTTCATACTCTTCGTACCTTTCCCACTCGACTCTTCGCTTGAGAACACATGAATATGTAAGAAGAACAACGTTCAATGTTCTTACCTGCGAAATCTGTATTCAATTCCTAGGTTAGTTTCCGCTTTTGAAACCCGAACAGCATCGACCGAGTGAAACTTTGCAGAATTTTGATAACTGCAGCAAATTTGCTGCTCAGGAATCGCTGTAATTTTCCAAGTCTTCGCCTAGAGGTTTAACAATATTTCAATTTATGGTACAATCTCTAAACCCCGCCGTTAAAGTTCAACTTACGATGCAATTTTGAAAACAGTCCTCCGTTTTAGACTTTCACTTGAAAACTTTATTTATTTCATTCAGCACATCACGCATTCTTATCGACACAATAATTTCCTTCGATTTGTGTCACTGTATAAGTATCGATATGCTTCTGCAAAGAATTGCGTTGGAACTATCGAATTTTGAATCGACTCTGTGAGCCACGTTCGCGTCATATGCGACCAACGATTACTCGAACTCCCAATAGTGTCGCGAGTGATCGCTATTGTCGTTCCGCGACATTGTTGTTCGTCTCAGGTTGCCATTTTCATCGCGTCGTAGTTTTTTTCTTATTTACGTTCTAAAACGTGCCCTGCCCGCGGCAAGATCTCCGCTCGTTTCGCGAACAAGATCTCCGTTCGCGGACAATCCGCAAGATGTCCGATTCGGGGAGTGCAGTGGCACGTGGACAATCTCCGTCGAATCAACGTTCTGGCGGCGTGCTTTGACGTTTTGTATTACTGTACAAGTGTAAACCATTGACGTTTAGTGCGCGTTCCGTACTACTGTACATGTTTTAAAGTGAAGAGTTCATTGTTCAAAGTACATTTTGTGCCTCACTCGGCGTCTCTCCACCTCCAAGTGCTCGTCTTCCCGAGAAGTCGGCGATTTCACGGACATCGACTCGCGCTGTGCGGATCCGGTCGCATCGAACAGGTAAGGTGTTAAAAAAATTGAAAAATGGTTGATTAGTGTCGTTTGTTTGAAAATTTTGATGTTATCAATGTTGGCTGTTATGAACATGGTATATGCCGTTTGAAGTTGTATCAAGATGGTGGTTCTTATGCTAGCCAGCGACGCACAGCGTGACGTCATACGAGTGACTAGGGAACAGGAAACTGTGTACACTCTGGCTTCATAAAGCAGCTTTATCTAGATCGCCGTTGAAGTCACGGGCCGAAAGTACAGGCTATTAACTCGCGAACTCGGTGTGAGAGAGCTGTGTGCCGACGGGGGATGGTTCTGACAACCCTCTGAGAGATGTTTATGCTCATATCAGTCTATTAGCACCGACGTGTTCAACGCTAATAATTGCCCTAGCGGCGCCAATCATCGTGTTTGCTCGTATTGCGTCGAGTCATGGTAAACTTTATCTGTTTGCCCAAAAGCAGGTGTTCTAGTCGTCACAATAGATACGGTTATCTTAGTTTGCGACAATTAGCTGTTTAGATAGCACGGATGTAGAAGCAAAAATTAGGGAATATTAATCCTTAGGCTTAGGCAATTAACAATTAAAAATTTCAAATATTTCATGTTTTATTTCAATTTCTTGACGTTACACTAAATTTGAATATTCCCAATTATTGAATCGTATAAATATCCTATTACTATATGGAGCTATTAGTGGGATAGTTTTAATTAATTAAATTCTTCAATCTCCTCGACGTATCCAATGATCAATTATACAAAGCCGGGTATTCAACGATGAATCTTAGAATGCTATATTTAAATTTGACTAATGAAAAATGAATAGCAGGTGTGATATTAAATTAACGACCATTGAATTTCCGATATTCCATAGTTGCATCAACGAGCTATTTTGAAGTACATTTTTGTTGAGTAAAATCATGTATCCGTAGTATCTACGAAGATAGTATATTTAGCTCGGTGAAAAAGTTTTGTTCGTAAAGTTGGTTTGGTTTTAAAGTTGCAGCAATTCTGTGCGACGATAAATCTTCGGTTTCGGTGAGAAGTTTTTCCAGGGAATTAGGAGCCGACTTAGGCCTCTCGAAACTTTTCCTCGATCGAGGATAAATCTCAATTACCTGCAGAAACCTTATCATGAATTAGATCTATTAGCAAGAACGAATCTAAAATTTTCGACTGTACGAAGAAGTGTGATTTATGACTCGGAGCTTTCTAATTACTCTTTCATCTAATTATTTCACAATCAAGAGAAGAATCATTAATTTTTATATTTGATACTATTACATTCTTAAATTTATCATTGTACAAATTAGAATTCAAGTAACGTGCTTGATTTTAATTTTAATCCTTTCGTGAAATTTTAATTAGCGTTCTAAGATCTTGTTGAGCCACCCTGTACATACTGCATAATTATCAGACAAATTTTCCCCGTACAGTGTTTCAAGCAAGCAAAACAGTGTTTGCTTACAGTGCAACTCTAATAGACTATTTAAAAGCAAAACCACGTTGGCCAAGTTTTGGACCGATTGCAATTTAAACAGTTTGCTCATGTAAACATACTCGTTGACTCGTGATACTTTAAGCGATCTAATTTCTCGGTTTGTCATATTTTGATAAGCCTTTTTGCCTCGCAAACAATTGTACGTACTAGAAACAGGAAAGCTTAACGCTTTAAGAGGAACACTGTTGCTGGATATTTGAGGAAGCGCTTACCACGGACACGTTAAAGTTTAATCCTTTGAAAGGATCATGAAAAGGTCGACGGTTAGGTCCCTAGTGGTTTCTGGACACCATAATATAATAGTTGTTGACAGTTAGAGACAGTTGTTCCTGAAAACTCACACTGTGAACGCTAATTCCTTCTCTACCAACTTTACTAATTCCTGTGTATAAAATTTAAACACAAAATTGTCTATGTTGCTTGTATTCACACTTTAATTGAAGCATCTAACATTGTTGGTATAGACATGAAAAACTAACGCAATATAAAATTTTATCGTGCCCCATTCACACCGCAACTATAAGAAAATTCTCTGCCAATTCTAAAAAGTAATTTTTACTTAGAAGATTAAAGAAAATTTCCCGCCACATTTATCCGAAACAACTGGATTATCCGCAAAACTCCGAGTACAAATATGCGCTCGTGGTCTGACTTTCTTGTTCCCATTACGTGTCGTGAAAACTTCTCTAAAAGATCGTGCAAGGCGTTCGGTTTCTTTTTTCTCCTGTTCCCAAAGAAAGAACGCACCCCGTCGCTCGATCCCGGTGAAAACAAACTCGCAAAGTCAAAGTTTAATCCCCCTGAAAGATTATGGGGGCTTCGGTAGTTCTGCTATCACGTAACGAGTATCTTATTGAGAATCCTGATGTCGTTGTTGCAGCTAGGCTCATCCATGGTTCCATGAAACTTGAACGTCCTTGTTTTCTTCTTTCCTTTCGGACATCATCTTCATTGAACAAAACATATTTCCCAGATTTTATAACGATCCTTGAACTTTGGCTACCAGAATCTTTTCGAACTTTCTTCGATCAATCAATTTAATCTTTCTTCGATTAATCTTGGCAGTAAGAAAATTAATCGGTGTATGGTACACTGATCCGAAAGAGGGAAGAAGTTTTCGTTGCTTTAAGTTCGTTATTGTGTAGCACAGAATTCTGTCGACATCAACACCGCGTGAAATTGCTAGCCACTTGAGAAACTATTCTATCATCCTGTAAAGTCAAAGTTTAATCCTTTGTAGAAGCAGATTGCAGGGTCTGTTATAGACGCGTAGATTATAAACGTTGTTTGTCCAATTTGCATGACATTCTGTGCTCTTGTAAATCTTTGCTTAAATATTTCATGTAAAGTCTATTTAACTCGAACATTGTCACGATTCAGATTAAGAATCTTTCGACCACTTTTGAAATAATAAGCAACACGTATGGAATTAATAATCCCAGTGCACATAACACTTGATTGCCTCCCCGTTTATTACAGTAGGTATGCCTTAGAGCAAGCATTCGTGAGTCCTAATGCTAAGTCCCGACGTTAACTAGTTATGCAGTTGGTGGGCGATTATCGTGCTGGTGGGAATCGAAACGGGGATGACCATTAAGTTCAGGATATGGAACACCTCAATTGTAAACTTCATTAGACGGTGTATAGTTGGTTTCAACGGGGATGCTTTTATCAAAAGCCAAACAAGAAAATTAATTTATAATACTACCTATCAATTAAATAATCCTGTTAAAAATATACGTCACTTGAAAATACTTATAAACCTCGCTAGAATGAGTTGTTGATTAGAAATTAGAAAAGAAAGGAAGAAATTGGGGTGGAATTGGTTAAGAAAGCTACAGACACCTATCCGAGTAATAGTTAGCAGAGCCTAATGGAGTTGTTCAACACTTGGTGTCACGTTATTTCCCGTCAGCGGGAGGGAGAGGCAGTTGCTCAGCAAGTCTGCTGGTTGCACGAAGAAGAAGGAGGTCAGCTCGTCTGGCGGGTGTTGGTCGGTTGTGTTAGTTTGCCGTTGGCGAAGGGAGGTTGTCACCGCGGGAACCTGGGACCGAGGAGACATTAATTACTCTTATCTGTGCAAACAGTAGGTCCGTTACAGGCAACCGAGGTCGGCTCCGGAGACTCGGCAACTCGTCCGGTTAGTTGCGGCCTGCCCTCGTTCCGCAAGCTCTAAAACCGCGTCGCTTTCAATCGCGCTACACCCTAGCCCGAAGATACCAGCCTTTCGACCCTGTGCCCTGCCCATCCCTACTAGGCTCCTCCATTCACCGGCATCAGGCTTTCGTGCCACGAAATACGAGGCTTGCCGCAGTTTAACGAGCCGAGGCTTGTAGGCGGGCTAAGCTGCAGCCGAATGGCAGAGGACAGCTATACGTCGACACGAGAAAGGATTAATTATCAACCCTTTGCCCCTTGAATTTTCACTTTGATAAGTTCTTTTTTGTTTAAGCCAATTAGCAAGGTGGTATAGGTTTTGGGTCTTTGGTTGAAAGCTTATCCATCATATACTGTCCTTTTGTTTTAATTGTCAAGCAATTCAATTAATATTTTATAAACACATTTGCAAATATACTGGTTTGAAAGTAAAATGAAATGAAGTTAAAGATGAATTAATATGCTCATGATCCACAGAAATGGGCCATAATTATTATAATGCAATATTAATTTTAGAACGTAGTGAATCGTTGATTACTCTTTCTCCCAGATTACATTTGCTACGTACAGGAAGTGTGTCATCCCAATGACATTTAATCGATGCGAAATGAACGACAGTGTAAGGTAGCAGCTGTCACGTTAAACGAACGCTACCATTTTTCCACGGCCGTCGCCGCGGTCGACGCGGGTGCAAATAAATCCCCAGACAATTCTACGAGCGTGAAAATTACTTTCACGTATTAAATTCGCAAGCTAATTGCGACCGCAAATTTTCCAGCGGCAAAGTGCGTCAAGAGCACGTGTCCCGTGTTGCGGTTCTTCCGCAATGCTGATCCGCAACTGTGTGGCGGAATAACAAGCTGGAGTAATCCACCAACCCGCGAAGCGATTATATGCTTAAAAAAATATGAACAAACAGCTGGAGGATGTTGAATCATCGGTGTTTTGAAGTTTCCATCGACGTTCCAACGTTTTGAAATATAAATTTCGCGTGTACTTTCTTTGCTCAAGTTGTCACTCGAAAAGGACAGGGAATGGCCTAACTTCTTTCATCTAAAATTTCGTAGTAACATGGCCAACAGTTGACCCATTTGGCTGAAGTTTCCACGGTGTGGTATCGCTTAAGCTCAATTTACGTAATATCGGCGTAGCCGAGGCTGGCCGAAACGTAATTAAGATCAGACAACCGTACAGAGATAGGAGATGATACAACAGAAGACAAAGAAAAATTGAAGCGAGAAAGAAAAGGGGTTTCCATGGCATAAGTGCTGGAATTAAGAAATCGTATTCGAAAAGACGAGAAAAATGCCATGGGTGAAGAAACAGGGAAAGAACACTTGAACGAGCGAAGAAATACGACACAAAGCGTGAATACTGTACAAGAAAAGTAGAAGATGCAACACGAATTTCAGTAAAAATATTTACGTTGCCGGGTGGAAAGAAAAAGCAGCCAAGACGCGCGCTGGGAAGCGCAGAAAAATAAAGTGTAAGAAAGTAACAGAGGTCGCGGTTTAAAAAGTATAGAGCAAAGATAGAAACAACGAGATTTGTGAAGAAGACCGTGAAAGGCGAGTCAGAATCGAGGAGAGCGAAAATACAAGCGAAACAGAGTGGATAATCATAAAGGCATCCTGGAATTGAGAAAAACCTTAAGTGACGTTAAAATGATGCGTCCTCTAACACCTGACATTTTGAGAACTCTGTAGGTCCTTATCTATTATGATGTCAGTAGGGTTAACTGAATATTTCAGGATACTTTTGGGCGTCATTGTCGCCTAGTGTCAAACCCTAGTACTTGGAATCACCCTATACAGGATGTTCCAAAAATGATGATAGAAACTTACAGTGGTGATTTTCTATATTCCCATATGGAACATCTCATTCCACTTTCCAATTTCCAAATATGGGAATTTTCTATTGCATCTGGAAATAAGCCCACGAAATCGAAGTTTAAATATTTATTGAATGCTCTCAGACTTCCCCTGATTAAGGTATCACTTTTGTCGACGAAAGCTTCTCGAGCAGAAGGCTTCCTCTTTTTCTTTTCTCTTTCCGCCATGGAGTTACGGTGTTTATGCGGACCTCTTCTCTCATATCGCGGCTCGTTTCGACGCCAACGACGTTTGTGACGAGCCGAGCAGCTCACCTGCTCGCTTCACAAAAGCTTCGCAAATTTACGAGACGTTCTCCTGATTCGGAAAAATCCCTCGTCCCACCCCTCTCGAGTGCCATTTACCGGGTTTACTACTCGAGACCGCACGAATTGAGCCATTCCTCGTCTCTCGTGCCCGCGTATCTGAATGTCTCCGAATACGAACGTCCTCTTTACGTTCTTTAAGCTGATACCTTTTAACCCGCGACAGCTTCGCAATGGGATGAGGAATATTGAAACAGCGAAAGGTTTATCGGGACCGCTATCGTTTAAACGGAAACAAGAATAGACGATGAATAAGAATGAGGGGCGGATTTTCAGAGACTTTCGTTTCGCGAGTATCGTTATTTACTTGTCAATACGCGAATTGAATTTGCTATTTTTTTTAAATTCCGAAGTGGATACGTTAGATTTTGCTTCAAATGTGTTCGCATTCATGGTTGAACGAAGTTAATTCGCTATTAGTAAATTCTCGTTCATAACGCCCCTTGTTAGAATTAATACCTGATTAAGAGTTTGGTAATTAAGTCTTGATGAAATTACTTCGAGAAGCGACTGTGCATTTGCAGCTGTTTGCATGGCGATCGTGAACATAACGCAGAGTTTTCGACAAATTTTTTCTCGTAGCAGATCGCTGAAACTGCTGCGAGGAGTTTCGAGTGCTCTTTAGGGCGTATTGAAGCGAATCTCCGAGAAGAAGTCGCGTTAATTATTATCCATTAATGAAACAGCAGCTCGGAGGAATTCTGAATCCTGGATTACATTGGCGAAAGTTCCGAGCGTGATTTTAAACGACTTTACGTAACACTGGGCCTTCTTAACTAAGTGTCGCCAAGAAATTTCAAGATTTTTCATGAATTTCACAGAAAATTATATCAGACGAAGAGAAGAAAGAGAATTTATGAGCATTTCTTTAACAAGAACTGTTGTGAAGTCTGGTATTGTTATTATTGAGTTGTAAGTGTAAAGTTTTTCACGTTTTCATTTGCGAATTCTTTTCATTCCCGCTGAAGAATCTTTTTTCTCGGATAAAGACGTCGGGGACTGGAGTTTCGACATCCGGTTTCCAGCTTCCTGTCACAGTATGCGGCGCATGCTGTGGCGAAACAGGACATCGGATAGAAAAGTGGTAATACAGTGAGTGTATGAACTGGGATAACGTATAGGGGTTGTAAAAGTAACAGAAGTTTCTTCCAAATGTGATACTACAGGAAAGATGAAAGTTTTATCCTCCTTGAATGATAGGTCGTATATTAAACATATATTTAGTTCTATTAAAAATGCCAGTGTCATTGAAAAATTTGTCTGAAATTGATATAGCGAAAGCAGGAAAGTTTTATTAATGTTTTAGAATTCATCTTCTTTCATTGTATCTGATCATTCGAAAGCCATTAATTTGAAAATCGATGCGTGCACGCCATCCAATGCGTCAACTAATTACCAAAATAACGACATTATCGGAAAATGATTAGTTCGCGTGAACGACTTTCCCTTCGAGTCGTGACTTGTTCTCATTAACGAATTTCACGGGGTCATCACTAATTAGCGCACCTATATTTTTCCCCAGTTCTCATGATCAGCCGAAAACAAAATTCGAAGTTACGAGTGCCTACTTAACCGGAAAATCAACGGGATGATTGTTAATTAAAGCTAGTGGGTCCCTCGAGTGATTCGAGTGATTCGGCTGAAGACATGCACCGACCGCGTTCAAACATTCAGACCCTTGAATATTCCAAACTTCTGCTACTTCCGTCCCTGTCAAGCATCAATTTTTTATCGACGACGATAGATAAATTTTCCATGAGCCTCCTCAATGCTCTTTTGAAACCTCAGTGACTCGTCTACCCTCATTTTTCAATAGAGATTCAGCTTTAGAAATCCATCGATAAGATCAGGTAGACTCTGTTAAAACTTCTTCCTACTTCAAAAGGAACATTAATTTATTTATAAAATATGGTCTTCGTTTAATACCTACCGCAATTAAAGAGTTCCGAGATTAAATCATTCGACCAAGGTTTAGCGACATCTATTTCGTTACGTCCTCATTGCCGAGGAATATTAATCAAGCAAATTGAAAAGAAATTAACGCGCTACTTCACTTTTAGTAATAACCTGAGAGCGTAATGAACTGGATTTACGTTTGAAATGATTTCGTGTCTTCAGAAAAAATTCGTATTTAACGTTGCTTATTTGCAGTTTAATTTATAGTAAATGGAAATCGGGTAATTAAGTTAATAATATAATTATCGTTCAATTTCATTCAAGAAATTCTGATCACAATTGCATTCTCTTTACTCGAGCTGTTGCTGTCTTCGAGATTCAAAGTTGAGCGGCATCTTGCACTAAAATTTCTTATGCACCTCTCAGAGCGTATGCAAGCACTTGTCATTCACGTGCTTGATACGCCTTCCGCTTTTCTTGCGGCATCCTCTCGAACCGGCGATCAACGAGGTCGCCCCCTCGTCGACGACGACGTTAATCGTTCCTGCAAACTGCTCGACGTCGTTGTTACAAACCGGACGGCCTGGTGCATCGCTGAAGACGGCGATAATCTTCCTTAAAATTCGCCAACGTCGACGGCCATTAAGTACGTTCGAGTTTGCGCGTCTCTTTACGTGGAGGCCGAGGATAAGGGAGAATGAAAGAGTGACGGTAAGGGTGGCAGAAGCGGAGTCACGTTGGCTCGGTGCCAAGCAACCCTCTCGGGAAGCCTCGAGATCGAAAAACTCATCTGTCACGACCTTCGACCTTCTCCAATCGAATTTATCTCCCCATCTGACAGAAATTATGCGTTCCCTAAAAACCAGGACACGAAAGACCTTATTGAGCACTTTTTAAAGTTTGAATATCATTAACTTTGATCTATTGTATATATGAGTCCATATATTAGAACCAAAGGGTTGCAAAGGACATTTCTTTTTATTTTATTTACGATTTAATTGACTATTTCTATTCTTTATTAAAAAATGGTAAAAAGTGTCACTTGCATCCCTTTGGTTCTAAGTAATCGAGCTGTCGAAAAATTAAGATTATAATTGTTTATTTATTCGGTATGGAATACATGAGAGAAGACAAAACTATTAATGCTTGCTACGTAACACGAGCGACGGAAGGATGAGTTCAACAAAAACGTATCCTTTCTGGACAAGCTTATAAGATCTCGAGACTGGGCCAGTTCAGCCTGAGCCATTCTGTTTCGCACGCTAAATATTCATGACACGAGACCGCATATCTCGGCCATTGTTCCAGGTTGCGGCATGGAAATACCATGAAACCACAGGAGGGTCGGACAGAACCCCCCTTGGCCTTTCTTCGTTTCTTTGCACGACATACTTCACTTCTACCACCTTACCATTCAGCATCTCTTGTTTGCACGCGCAACTTATATCCCCGAAGCCGTTGTCTTATTCTTCTGCCATCTGTTGTATATATCTTCCTCGGATTTACGCGAAATTTATCGGATATCTTAATTCTTTTAAGAGTTAGCGTACATATATCATCTTTCATGAAACATACACCCCTAGTACTCCTTAATCATTTTAATTGTCAGCACTTAAGTCCGTTAGCACGCGTCAAACACGCCATCGATACTCTATTTATCTTTCCGATGCGCGACAAATGATCCTCCCTTCTATCGCAAATATTTGTCCCCCTTCCAAGGAGTATTCCAACTACCCCTTGACAACCATTGGTAGTAGCTGCCATTATCGTTGGAACTGTTTTGTAATTTAGACCGTGCTAAGCTGACAAGCTTTCATAATCGATTACTCCATCGCACAGTTGTTTACATTTCCGCACCCTTGTTGTACAGAGATGAGTACGTACCTGAGCTACATAAACGTGTACTCCAGTCACAATGCGAGGCAATTAATTGAACAGGATCTTATTATCTATCGAACAACCCCGTTTCTTCGAGGATCGTTGCATATCAAAATTAAATTCAATTTTTAATGAATCAAGTGGTTCATCCAAATTTCATACAATTTTTTTTTTAGTTCGTTTTTCCAAAAAAGTTTAAAATAATGATATTATTTTTTCAGAAAAAATTCAATTTGCATCAAACAATCTCAAAGACCTAGATTAATGACATTCCACTGAAAAACTTACATCTGCCTAATTGCCAGCATTAGTGTGCCATGAATCTACACTCCTTAATCCATCACGCAGTTTGTCTACGGTCATCCATCACTATTCTCTATTGTTTGAAAAAACTTGCAAATTACAAGATAAGCTAACTTATCTTGAGGTTCTACCTCAGTTCAATCACTATAGTGACATACCTACTTCGCTTCTTGTAAGTAGTATAGAATTTTCGAATTTGTAGCATGGATATTTGAAAAAATAGTATAATTAAATTTAGGTGTTTTAATTAATTATCAGTTCAGGAGATGGTGGATTAATTCCATTGAAATGTAATTCGAAGTTAATTCATAGCCCATCTGAAACATGTTTTCGAAAAGGGTGCTCAAACGAAGCAGCTTTTCCTCCTTTACTGGAGCAAAGCTTCGTCGTTCAAACAAGAGTGTTCCTGATGAACAGCTTAAGGCACTGTAAAGACACGAACTCGTTTCGAAACACAAAGAAACGTTTCCTTTTCGCTGGAAGCTGTCGCTCGTTTCACGCGGCAGCTTCCGCGTTTGGAGCATAGATAAAAGGATCGTTCACGGGAGAATGGTTTCAGGATCGTGGGACGTATTAAGTCAATTTTACCGGATTTACGATCAATCATACAAGCTGTTTATGTTTCGAGTCTCACGCGAGCTGTTTGGATTTACGATTAGACCCCACAAGATCTCGACGTTACGGCTCGTTCTAAATGCGATACAGCAAACGGTGGTAAAAATTCTGTCCATTCTTCCAACGGTGTCGCAGTCGTTTCCTTTCATTTTCACTTCGATCCCAATGCCGCGATCCAGCGGAGCAATAAATTCACTGTCCCAACGTGGACAATCGTGAAAACGACGTTCTTAAATTGAACGTGATAAATGGTGATCGAATCGCAACTTGCTGTTACGAAATACAATTGTACAGAAATAACAATGTACAACAGGTGAAAGGGAGATGGTTATATTGAAATCATTGACGATCGTCTTTCATCCACCATATTTCCACCGATGCTATTTCATTGACAATTTTAACCGTTATTGTGAATACTTTTGCAGATTTATTTCTCACACTTGCCACTAAAAGAATATCCATAATTCTTTCATCCACTTTTTCACGAATTGTCACCTACATTAGGGTAATTAGGTGAAGTTTAGGGTGGATCTGATTCACAAATTATTAATTACCCAAATAACAAATTCATCTGCTTTTAGAATTTTCTTCTAAATTTCTTCGATATGATGAAATTTCACATATTCATGAAGATATAAAGCACGTGTGCCGCGTGACACTTAAAAAATAGCGCATAAATGGAGGGCTGCAATCTCTTTGACGCTTTGCAACCGGTGCTTCTGCAACTCTGTATAACACTTTCTTACCTTAAACCTTTACTAGCTGCATTCTTTGTAGCTCCCTCTGGCACAATTTCCTCTCTGGTATTCTAAAGAACTCTCATCCGACACTTTATTCACCCTTCTCACCCGACACTGAGTTACGTATTCACACATACGTGCCCTTATCCATCACACGATTAGTTGCAGACCGTAGCTAAAATTGCATGCGAAATCTTCGAGCTTTATGCGAATGCTCGTTACTATGCATAGCTAAACGAAATTTACCGTTCAACTTTCAATATTTTATTTGAAATTTTTAAAATTATTATTATAATATTTCTTGATGAATAAGGGAAACAATTACTTTTGATTCATTAAAATATTAAAATATCCTGATTTTTTGTTGAAATTGTAAAATTGAATTTTTATTGGAGGTGGAAAAGTTCGATACAGTTTTATACCCCGACGCAATGTGTTCTGCAGGTAATAAATAACCGGGTTAACCGTACCAAAGAACGTAATATCTCGCCGTGAAAGCGGTGTCCAGAGCATGGTTTAAAACAGGGCTGCGCAATTCAAATTCTGGCACGAATTCAACTGTAATTGAATTTACCGTGGTCGAACGGTGGAACCTTGGCTCGCGATATTATTCTTACGCAAGTGTGTGACACGAGTATTGCCGGTGACATCGGGAAAGAGATGTCAACCGGAAATTACAGTAACAGCAGCCCAATTAAAGAGTTTTTCATTAAGGCGGAACTTCTGCTATTTCTACAGACAATTTTTCTTTATTAATTACAAATCAAACTTCAATAATATTTAATAAATATCCTCGAATATCAATCATCGATATTGCAAAAATTAAAGTTTAATTTGAAATTATATTTATTTTCATTTTCTAAGCTTAATCCCAGTATAGAGTAAAACAACGAAATCCTCGAAATCTGCTTTCCCTTTGCAATCCGATCACATGAAATCTATTAACTATACGTGACCGTGCTCAGCCATTGTGTACCCTTAATTCAAAAGCACAATGGCTCTGTAGTTCGCCTTTATATCGGTCTCGAATCTCACGGGGGTTACAGGTCGTGGCGGAAATGTTGACATGCATGGGCGCTCGCCTTAAAGAAGAACTACAATCGTTGAAACACGTACAAGTTTCGGAGTGGCGGTGCTTGCTACGACAAGAAAGATCTTGTTCTACGACGGCACAAAGGGAACTTCGTTTTGTCATCCAGCGGCTGTAACTTGTTTTCGACCTTAGACCATTGTACGACCAGGCTAAAGGCGTAGTTAATCAAAGAACACTGGTCAGACTCGTGTACGGATTTTGAGAAGAACACGACTAACAGAGGGCCATAAAACAGACTTTTGTGTGATATTCTGAGATCATGAAGTGAAGTCTCATTCCAATTGTTAAAAGAAAGAAACGAAAAATTTTGCCGAGAATGTAACGGGAGCATGTGCGGAATTCCAAACAACTACCGGAGCAGAATGCTAGGCTAGTGGTAGAGAAAAGTTGTGGTCGAATTCAAACGAGTTTCGTCGAGACGATGTTTCATTCTTCCTTTCTTTCTCACTCTCGAAATTTCCCTCTTCATTTTCGCCTCTCTACCTTTTTTTTCACCTACACTCTTGCCATGCTCTTCACCCTTTCGCCTCTTTTCCATCGGGCTTCTTTCCTGTTCTCTTTGTGCAGCGTCGCTTTAAAACTGCACCGCTCCGCCGTTTCTGCCCGCGCTTTTATTGCACCCGCTTATGCCCTGATAGCCTGCTGCACTCGTTTAAGATCGTATCGCGGAATTAAGTTCGATTCAAGCATATGTACTTAGCGCTTCTCTGGCCACGATAAGATCCGTGTACCTTTCTTGTTGCCCCCTCTGTTACTTTTGCTCATTTCTCTCTTTTTTCCTCCTTTTTCGACCTGTCGCCGCAGGTGAAAGAGATTAAAAATCGTAACGCTCGTTCTTTTCGTGGAAATATCAGCGAAATTGCGATTGCAGTGCTCGGTTTATATCATCGTCGACCCTTTGTGTGCTTCAAAACGATTTTGGAACATGGAGCATCTCTTTGACAAATTAACAGCTGTACCTACGTATTATTGTCCATTTGAAATGGGTAATACGAAGTGTTAAGGACTATTACAGCATCAAATTCTCTGTACTTTCCAAGTGATTAACATCATCAAATAAGTACTATAATTAATCTAAAATGACCTCGTGTTTCTTATGTCTATTCATCAATGTTTGAAGCTGTGCTCGTTGTTCCTCATTGTCTATTATTTCCACAAACCTCTGTTCAGCCGTATGTTTCGGGACAAAATACCTTCTCCCTGTGGGGACAGTTCCTCCACACTTGCAACGGGTGAAATCTCATGGAATGCCCATGGTATTGTTTGCGCGGACCACGGTATCCGTCTACCTATGTCCAGCTACACAGCGTTCCTTTATTTCCGCAGGGACCGCGATGTTCCTTTTTGCAGGCAAAACGTGGGAACGTTTTCTAAAACCATAATATCCTGGAATATATTGGACGATTGTTCGACTAAAGGTATTTCGAAGTCGCTGAATTCGTCATATCTTTATTCTTTTGTGAAAAAACAAAGATGTAGAGGTTATTGTAAAATCCTGAACCCGACAGAAATTTTGCTTTCATAAAAATACTAGTATCTGAACCGAACGAGAATGATTTTCTCTTTTCTAGATTGGTAATAACGAGTTTTTCGATTCACCCCACCGCCTTCGATCTATCCTTAACTCGTTAACGAGACTTCCCTCGACTGGCGATCGTAAATTTCGATATCGTAGCTGCCCGATACTGTAATTATAAGGTACACCACGCGGGAGTTATGGTGAAATTACGCGACTTCCATGGGGATTCCTGGCTTATTGCCGCGACGTACGTCGTCGTAGGATTGCCCTGTCTCCGACCTTTCCTTGTAGACCGAATCCTCGCCCTCGTGTCCAGACTAAGATTCTGCCCCGACACATATATGACTTTACGGACAGTTAATTTGCAGGGAGGTGGACACTATAGTTTTTGTATTATAAAAAAAAGCTAACTGCCTGGATGAACTCGTTCCAGAAGTTTGACAGAAATATGAATTGCATAGCTTCTCTTCCTTCTCTCTTTCTTCCCCGTCATTGAGTCTAATATATTTTTCGAGCTCAGCTAGCGTTTTTTTCACGGCTCTGCCAGCAGATTTGAGCTGCATGATCGTAGAAATAGGCTGGTTCACAGGGTCTTCCAGTAAAGTGGCGGATTTAAGTGAGACGAATCTTGCCGGCGAGGATAACCGCGATTAACCACGGATTGGCGTGGTAGAATTACCCGGCTTGTGAGTCGCGTTGAGTCCAGACGAACGGACATTAGAACGATCGATAAGCTTCCACGGTTATATAGCTATCGGATTTTCCTCGGCCTAGAGCCGGTTAGATTAGCCGCCAAGCGAAACCCATTCCCTCGGTGATCGACGACAGGTGCGAGCTTTGCTCGGCCAAAGGGTTATTGCTAGCCAGCTAGGGCTTTCAGTGCTAAAAATCCGGGTTATCGCATGTACAAGTTGTGTTATAAGCTGTAAGAGTATACAGAATAAGGTGCAAATATGTTGCTATGGCCCTTGGGGTGGTTTTGATGATTTAATCAAAAATATGCAAATGGAAGGTTGGTGTAAAAAGCACCTTTGAAAATATTTATTTTCATTACAGATTTTTTTTTTTTATATATTAAATTCTTCCAAGGTTCTCTTAAGGTTCTCCCAAGTCTAAAAGTCAAGGGTGGGTGACACCCTCCTCTATACTTATTTCCAGCCACTAAATGTACCTTCTTCATCTTCATTTAAATAAACCAATATTTTACTTATCGTTGTAAATCGCTTGTTTTCACCAGTAATTAAGAATAAGCAGGTCCTCGATAGCTGTATAGAAACTGTGAAACTTTAACATTATATATAATCAATATGGATGGTTCGGTAAGCTTGTCAAAGCTAACAGGTTGGCATCAGAAGAGCAACAGCCCTGCTATCAACGCTTCAAGCTATCGCGTTAGTTTCGCGAACCGAAACGAGATACGCCTGTTAAACGCCCTCTTCTTAAGCTCTGTTCACACGCCCACGACTGGCAGCTTAACGCATACCCGTACATGTAGTGGAGTTCGCGTCATAAACAGTTTCGAAAACTTTAATTAGAACCCAGCCCGGATATTGGTGATTAATTCACTTGATTTGCCTTACTTGCTGTTATCATCCATATTTCCACTTACACCAAGAATGTTAATTTTCTATGTATAATATGACGACGATCTAATGATAAAAATCAAATGATAATAGAATTCATTAATTAGAGATCGATCGTTAAAAAATTAATGTACGTTTGGTTCGAATTAATGACACTAAATGCAAGACAACTTCAGATCTCGATGAATTGTCTTTCGCTGCGAATCTTCCACGGTCGTTGGAAAGTAAAGAAAGTTAATGAAAATTCTTAGTCGATCGTATAGCCAGTCGAGCGTCATAGTGAAATACCACCCCCCTTTACGCCCGTCTTACTTAATCGCACGCTCGAAATAACTTTCTATCGGGGGCGTTTCTCTTTGACGATGGGCGACAACGAATTCGATAAACTTCAGAAAGGAAGGAAAGCTCGTTAAAGCGATGAAAAGGTTTATCCTCGGAGTGTAGAGGCTCGATCGAGGAGGACGATCTTCGTTTCCCCGAGCAGCTTCCGCATCGATGATCTTTCGGCCATGTGTTTTTCAGTGTAAAAGTCGTCTCGTGAATGAGAACGATCGGAAAGCGTTTAATTAGATGCATCGGACGTGAAAATTGAATCGTTATAAGGAAAACGGTGATGGAAATAGGTGAGAACGGTGAGAAACAACGCGCGAGAGTATAGGGGATGAAAAATAGTGTCAAGGAGAAAAAATAACATAAGATTACAGCTGGTAATTTGGTGTGAGACAATTTAATCATATTAAAACAATTACTATTAATTTTATCTTTGATAGGTTTAGGTTGGAAATTAATAAATTTATTTTTTAATCAGAATTTTCGTTCTTTGAAACTCAGTCTTACATCATGATACGTTTTATGAATCTCCAAGAGCTTTTATAAGGCACTTTGGAAGCTTTCCATCCATTACACTCTATGAAAATAATTACTTAATTTTACTCAGCGATTCTTGATTAACGACCGAGTTAAAAAAGCAGTGTTTAGGGGGAGGGTGAAACCTTTATTTGCAACATAATGGAGGGTCGCCAATAAATATTCATGCTTAGAAGAACCCGTAGGGCGGACTAATCTCTTTAATGACTTTGTGATCACAGATAATGATCAATGTGGTCCTAAAGGTTATGTAACATCATCTACTTGATCGAAGAGCATTTACGATGAGGATGGAAGTCCATAAAGCTTCTTACGTGATCATTTAAAAATAGCCTTCAATAAAAAAGGGAATAAATTATATTTAAGTAAAAATCTAACGAACAAAATTGTTCTATAATCTAGAAGAAATAATTGAAATATTTGAAAAATCGAAAACATCCAACCTTTTATCATTAAAAATATTGAAGGATAATCGGGTACTATATTCATTTTATTATACGAGGTTTCGATAGCAAGTACAGACTATCCTATCATTACGCATATCTGTCGTTCAGCTAATTAGCATTATTGTATGGTTTGTGTAGCAATATCCTGACTGCGTTATGGTTCATTGAAGAGAATTTCCACAATGCATATTACCGGCTGAAAGCGAGACAGCTCGACGTTACAAAGGGAGCGAGGGGGGTTCTCTTTGCCGGGGAGTAGTTTATCAAATTATCTTGAATATGAACGTGGAAGCTTGCATCGGAGTAAATGACGTAAGGGGTTTAGGGAGTTTTGTTCAGACAGAATGGATGAACAACATTTGTTGTTAGAATCGGTTAGAATAAAAAAAATTCTGGTTAATTGCCTTTTTCAAGTACCGTCGCAGCAGCGAGAGCCTTTAACAACAGCGCTCGATAGGATAGGGTAATCAAGCTGTAAATCTCTCACCCCTTTCGTCAAGCCGCTTCTTTTGCATAGAGATTCCAGCGGGGGCGGATTAGCGTGTCGCGAAAGCGTGGCCACGTGGTGAATAGACGTTAAGGGAAGAGGGATCGCAAATTGCGTTAGTTTAAAGGAAGATTGAGCGTGCAGACTGATCGACGTGTGCGTGCTGATCACCTGTACAATCGATCAGTGACGTACGATCGATCGGGAACGTTAATCAACGCCAGTCTGCAATTACGTTGCCAGCCACCGTGAGCGTTACACGCTTTGTCGAAGATAATTCACACGACGAGGATTACAAGGCAGAAGTACCGAGCTCGCGTAATACCAAATGAACCCAGGTCTTTTTCAAACACCGACAGAGATCGTATAATTAACCGTGTAATCTTTTCAACACGATACGTGAGAATAATCATCCGATGATTAAATTAGCTTCGCTGCACTGGAAAATCATGATTTCAATCTGTGACCTGAGCCTCGATGATTACAACACTGTATGATTACAGTTAATCCAGAACGTGATCTTAATTCTCTTTCAAAATTTACCCCTCGCTTGCTAAAATATTAATTTCGCCTAGCTGGAAAAAGGAAAATTGCACAAGCGTTAAATTATACATTTTGCGCATTGCATAATGAAGTACGTCGGGATTAAAGCCTCGGCGATCACTGCATTATTCATTCTTGTGGTTAGGGGTTGTTTCAGTCGAAGAAAAGTGTACGCTTTCCTTTAATGCTAAGACGAAAATAGAACAAATTTGGTTGTTGTTAAAATAGAATAATAAATTTCAAACTATTAATCAGTACGAAGGAATTGTTATAATTATTGTTTACAATTTACCAAGTGCTACATTTGTAACACCAAAGCTAGGTCCACCATTATGGAAAGGAATAATTAGTTCCATAAGTGTACACGGTTTAGTTTGCTTTAAGCTGTCGGTGTTATTTGGTCGTGAACTTGATTGCAGCGAAATGGTTACATGCAACAGTGTTCAGGATGTATGTAATTTAGAGAAGTATTAGTTTAACTTTGGACAGGGATTAATTTAGATGATACTTAGGTAATCGTAAGTTAGAGTAACATCGTGCCTCACTATTTCAGCTTCAAGCAAGGATAGTTACAGCTAAAGGTACAATATAAATGCTAATCACTTCTAATGTAAGCGTTGCGTTGGTACTTGAAATTGAGACGTTGAAGCGTTCGCTATGCTTCTAATACATGCATGTATATGTATAAAGCACTACTTCGGACAGGTAGTATTAAATTTTCTTTTTCATATAATTTCGAAAGAAAATATTCCAACGATGCTCAGTAACGTACCATAGGATAATAGAGTGCTATATTTCATTATCCGAACTAATTAGATAGAATTTCTTAAATAATCATGTTGATATGATTTTCTTTTCACACGCAGAATGTAATTACGAAGTAGAATAATTTCGAATAGGTGAGTGAAATTATTCTGACGCGATAGCTAAGGTGAAAGTCTATTCGCGAGCGATGAAGCGCACCCCGACGACATGGCCGATGGAAAACGAGCACGACAGAAGCGAGCGGCGCGTACCAAGCTAAATTATCAAATTTGCATTCGATTTCCGGCATAGCGGCACGCAGCCGTTGATTGACAAACAAGAGAGCCGACACGTTGGTATCGCGCTCAATAGGAAGTCCGATGTTCCATTTAAATTACAGGACGCGCAAATGAATCTGTGCGAGACTAGCTTATACTGGCGCATCGTTAACTTGTTTGGTTGAATGCACCAATTTGACTGGCTATCGGTATATACAGGGGTCATTGTTCTCCTGTTCTAATCTCATTGTTTCATCATACTGTCAATCATATTATTAATCTTCCGCAATCTGAATTTTTCATGTTTTCAGTAACAAATGAAAATAAATAAATTTTGAAATGCAAGAGTTATTGATAAAATTATTTTTGTCTATTGAAATTGAAATTAGTTTTGATCTAAAAGTAGGAAATGTGATAATCAAAGTATTAAATCTACAGAATGAGGGATCCAATATTGACGACAATGGAACTATGTAGGCTCAAAGACAATATAGATTGAATTTAGCTGGGCTCAAAGGAGCCGACACGAAGGTCCTAGATTAAAGGGAAGCGATAGGGATGACCATGTAAATTTAACAGAAGCCACAGTGAACCTTTGAGACTTGGTAAAAACTGTCCAGAGTGAATTGAGATTTCTTATTTGAAATAAGAAAATTTATTAAGGTTTTTTAATCGAGATGTATCTTAATTTGTATTTTCTATTATAAACTTTCAATTGAAACATCAGACGAGATGTGTACACGAATGAAAGAAAGTTTGCTCAAACTTTTGCGGGATGCAATGCTGCAATCCTATCCTTTTAACCTGAGTTTGTTCCAAAAATGATTTAAACTTATACATCCTTCATATTATTGTATGAAATAATATTTACATATGAATGGAAGTTTATTTTCAAACTTTCTAATTAATTTCCATTAAACAAATTAATACACTTGGAATTTGTCATAGCGCAGTATAATGTTGATGTGACATTTCACTACTGCAGTTATATTTTTATTATTACTTTTGCAAAAGTTATGCCATAAAGGTTATGATAACAAAGGTTTCAACCCCACGGATCCCAGAAACGTTCAAACTATTATTGTCGATCCATTTCTGTTCCGGTAGGAATTCGTACCGCGGTGAAGTGAAAGGAAACATAATATTTGTACCCGAGAATTGGGTGCCGTTCGCCATTGAGTCTCGTATAAATTTTCAGAAATAACGCTTCTGATCGAAATATTGGCGAGGTAATATCAATGTCGTCGCATTGAAGTAGAACAGCAGCGTTGTCTATGTCTTTTTGATACAGGCTACCTCGAAAACTCTTGCAATGCTGGGACATATGATCCATGTAGATACAGCACTCCTCTAATTTTAATTTGATTAAAAAAAAAAAGTTCCAGAGTTTATGTTACCTTGGTCCTCGTTAGACGAAAGCATGGTTAACCTTCTGCGAATAGTCTCGTTGATTCGCACGAGCGGATGGTAGAAGATGAAAGAATACTTTTTGGTACAATGCATGAAACTAGAAGCAGGTAAAACCACAACGCAGCCTCAAAGCTAGTCGCTGAAGTACGTGACCACGCAATAAAGAACATCGGCCAACCGTAAAATCGTGTTCGCCAACTTTATCCGTCGGATCGTTTCCGTGAAAACACTGCCGGGTACGAGCCATAAAAATGTCTTCTCGACGTTCCCAATGTCGTGGATAAATTATTTGGTGCTGGTCGAAAATTCAAAGAATCGTGACCATCGTTTTCCGATAGAATTTCGATTCAACCGATAGATCAATCTTCTAATCACCGTAACTACTTATTACTTATTGGTAATTGCGAACGTTCGACGAATTACCTTCAATGAAATCTAATTCAGACCGTGTCCATTAAACTTCTGAAAGTGAAACCACCTTCGTTTCCATTGTCAATTCAAAACGGCAGCTTTTAAGACACAATAGAATACAAGGATAGCCTCTAAAATAGCGGTATTTTCGAGTTTCTCGATTACAAACGATCCGCTGGAAAGGCTTCTCGGTGAGGCAGCAGCACCGCAAGAAATTTAGGACGGCATCGTACTTGAAGGAAACTTGAAGAACGGTCCATTTGTCAGACAACGGGCTAAGGATTCCCCGTAGCTAACCGAGCCGGATTTCAGGTCAAGGAAATAAACTTGCGAAGCTCGAAGCTGGTTGATAGCTGGTATTTCGTAGCCGCAGCAAACACGTGCTCGCACCACTAACGGGACATGAACTTCTACTAAAGGATGTGCACCCGGTAACTGCATAGGGAACGTTGTAATTTTCCCGGATAAACGAAGGCTAACAAAGCGTTGGCCGCTTCGGGAACTGGAAAGCAAAATTAATTTATCTAGAAAGGGGCACAATGGGTAGACGGATGCGTTGCTGCTGTACCTCGAAAGTTGTCTCGTGCTTATAGCTCGCGCAGCTACTTTTTTAATTAACGTGATTTCATTGATCCAGTTAACAAGCGCTTATTTTTTTTCGTCGTGTAGATTTTTAATTGCATCGCTTACCCTCTTACCAACGCTACTTGCACCGAAACATTCTTACTTTGGAACTTCTGATTTACCGGTAGAAATTTTATTGCTTTTGTGAAAGAAAGTTGCATTGAAATTTTTATCGTTTATTATAATGAAATTTATTGACAATTGAATGAGACGTAAGTCGTCAATTCTGACAGTATTATAAATAACCTAGATAAATACATTCAATATTAATAATTGAATCTGATGCAGCGCTTTCAACAAAGCTAAATTGACGTTAAGTGGCATTTCGAAGAATACATCCGATGTACGTTTCAAAGGAAATGAAAATTGTGGAACGACGAAATCGTTTCAATACTGAAATTACCTGGATAAAAATAAAATTCAGTAAAGTACCATTCAGTTGTCTGTAGAGAAGAAATTTATATTTCTTGAGGATATCATAAAACAAGGGTTTAAACCAAGTATACCAAGTAGAAATCTGATAAAAGATGTTTAAACTAATTTAAGTTCCTCTCGTAACAGCAGCCACAGTATTGTCATTTAACTAAGGCAAGGGAACAATTCCGGAGTCCACTGGCATCTCTCAACACTCGCCTGGAGTTATAAACTGCGAAGCGTCCCGTGGAAAACTAACAAGTGAAATTCTGTAAACGACAAGCAGGACGAACAGTCCTCATAAACGACCATGACCCTCTAATAAACTCACTCTTCCGCCTCGTAAACTCAGAAACTAAGAACCCGACCCTCTCCCTAGCTGTCGGTCATCCCGACCTCCATAAAGATTAAAACAACAACGGTTGACAACAGGATGAAAACCATGATCGGTCGTTTAACAGTTGGAATAAGGTCACTCGGTTTCTCTAGTTCGTTGGGTAACTTTTATTCTAACAAAACATCGCGCCACTTTAAGCAAATCCCAGCTTGGTCGAGCTTTGCCCGAGTCCCGTTTTCCGCTCGACGCGACGTTTCCTCTGTTCCAGACACGCCGACAGTCTTTGCACCCCGCGTTTCTAGCGCACGCCTCCATTTAGTCGAGGAGAAGGGGATGCAATCGCCAGCGGCACCTTTTGTCTTCACTTTTATGAGCTGTCATTTTTCAGGCTTCCACTTTAACAGCGTGTCACGCATACGAAAACACCTGCCTGCGAACGTCTTTCCCGTCGCTCCTGCAACGGGTCTGTCAAAGGGACGCTTTGTTTCCTACACGGCACAAAGGGCCAACAGCGTTTAGGAAGCTGCATGTCCCTGCTATCAGAGTAAATAGCCCTTGTGCTTAGGTGACTCGCGATGAAATGAACAGCTCACGCCTGAGAGGGTATGCGTTGCCTGTAGCACTAGTAACACGACTTATGGCACCACATTCTGAATAAGACCCTTAGTAAGTCAGTGTAGCATTATATTTCATAGAATTATTCGAAGCATAGATTATTCGTTTGTTAGTCAATTTTCAATCGTTACTAATTAAAGAAAATTTCGAAAATTCTTAATTGATTTTATCGAGTAAGGAATTAAAGGAAATAGAAGGGATCCAATTGAATCGATGTCGATAGAGGATTTTGAGCGCTAATTACTCGAGGAAGCGTGGAAGACGGAAAGAGTCACGGGTGATCGGGTAATTCGAACGAAAGGCAATTGATTTCGTAGTTCCGGATATGTGTGCACGTGAGAGAACTTGTATGATAGCTAGCCGTGGGGCTAACGATAATAGATAGATTTTACCGAAGCGCATCACCGATCGCGATAATATCTCGGCTAATTGCTGGTTACCCGCAAACCACCGGCTGCACATCCCTTCTGCAACCAGCAACGGTATCACCCCAACCCCTTCTTGCACCCTTACCATCCTCAGAACTGTCTACGCCAACCTTTGCTGCCTCCTTCGCGGTATCGTTCGATCAACTTCACAGAAACGTGGTAAAATTTATTCGACGCTACTGATTTGTAATTAGTGCATCAATTATCAATTGTCCTATGCCGTTATTCATTAGCGTTTTCTGTGTTATCAAATCAGAATTTCAGTCTTTCGAAATCCATCATTTCATTTATAAATACCAGTTATTTATTTTACCAATGAAAGTATGACAAATTGGGATGTACGAGCAAAGATGCATGGTCTCACATTGCATTTCGCAATTCTGGTCGCATGCAGCTGTGCATTAGAGAAGCTCGTTGTTCACTGGCAAAGGTACTTTGAGCATGTACAATGAAGTAATCCATTACTTGCTTTGACATACAAGACGTAGAATTCCTAAGACATAAAATTACCTTTTTCTTTCATTTCTATTTTTAAAAAGATCTCTTCAGATTTATAAAAGTATCACCAATTATTTTTAAAATAAAGATACTTGGACTAAACCTGGAACACGGCACAATATTATTGAGATTTAATTACTGGAACGAGAAAAGCATATCCGCAATAACATTTGAATATCTTTACTGCATCTGGTAACATCATCGCTTAAATTAGAAGTACATAATTAGCGCGACTTTGGTACAATCATTTCTCCGATGAAAGTGCAATAACAACGAGACATTTAGTAAACACCTGCAATTTTCGATTCCATTTGTACCCCGTTAATGTGTTCCATTGCAAGGGCATTGGATGAAAAGAATTTCAAGGAATTTCGGTCGAAATTAAAGCGAATAAATTGCCACCCTCATCTGCTACCATTGTGTTATCGTACAAAGGAAAGTTTTCAATTGTGTCTTGGAAAATGAAATGAGAGATGAAACATTCAATTGTAAAGCGTTGAATTAAAAGGACGGAAAATTGGTGAAATTTTTCCAAGCATAAATAATTATGCGATTTGTCTACTCCATTGCTGGATTTTCTATAGTAGATTTATCAAAAACATACGCGCTTTTCGTTAATGAGAAGTGGCTGTTAGATGATCATCCGTTATTAGCTAGAGGGGACTTCGTCACGGCTCGGTTTCAATTAACACAACAGCGAAACTGTGTCGACCTAAATTCTCGAATCGCGCAGTGGTTTGTAACGGTGGATTTCTTCATCCCGCAAATATTAGCGAAATAATCGCTAGTAACCGCGGAAAAGACGAAAATCCAGCCAGTCATGCGATAATCCCAATGCGGATGCGGTATCATGCTGTAAAGCTGCGAAATTCTGCTTCTTTACTCTGTTAAGTTGCACGACCGTATAACTGAGCTCGTTGTTAATACGTAAGATTTCTTGTTCCGCGTACGCTTAGCTTGTTTATTTTCTTTTGTCTAGTAAAGTGGATTTCCCTGTTAACAGGGAGGAAAGTAACTTCAGCAAAATCTCGGTAAACGTTGTTGCAATAAAGAATACATGTTTGCAAAATATACAAATAATTATTCATTTTAATTTAAATTATTTTTAATAATTTATAATGTAAAATGTAGCAAAAATCAGGATGACAATTTCTTATTTTAGTAAAAAATCTACTGTACGGTGATAGTTCAGAAAGAGTTTAAAAATATCGCTTTCGAAATTTTTCAAATAAATGGTGCAATTACCATATTGTACATGATTTGGAGATTTCAGATCATTTATACCGATGGATCCTGTTTATTGTGTATTCGAGAAGCACGGAACATGCTAAGCGGAATGGTACGGTCAATTACTCCCCGAGGTGCGGTGTATAGTAATTGCGGTCTTCCTTCGTTATATACAAGTATATGCACCCTCCTGTTCAAGTTGATTCAGTTTCTATGTAAAATACGATAATATTTGTTCTACGAAATGTTTACGTGTAAAACATTAACCCTACAGATAATACTCAGGGGAACTGAAACACTTCAGGAGAACTCTGGATAAATTCTATCAAAGAAATAAATCAGACAATTATCTAAGCAAAATTGTTAAAAGATAGGCTAATGGCTATAAAGGTGTTTCTGTGTTCCGAACCTTTTAGGTAGAATGATCTCTTAATCCGTTCGAACGGGATATTCTACGGTCCTCCAAGAAATCGTCGCTTTCCTATTAACCTCTCTCTACTTCTAACCCTCTCGTTTAATGACACAAAACGAATAGCCAAAAGATATTCCCATTCTCTCTCATTTTATTGTCCACGAAATTCCCAAGTACCGTATTCCATTCGCTGTGCTCCTATCACATTCACGCAATGCGTATTCAAATAAACGGCACTGGGTGTTCGATTGTACTCATGAGACTGCAGTATCTCTTCGTTGATGAGCTAAATATATTTAGTCAGAATAAATGCGCCGTGATACATTTGTCACCGAATAACACGCTCCTGTAATTTCCAGTTTCGAAAATAAAATGCCCATTATATTTACAGTTAGACTGTATATTGCATTTTACATGAATTTGAAAAAGTAATTTTAGCATAGCATAATTGGAACTCTTAATTGTTTTTTCAATATTCACCTAATACAACAACATAATGGATTCCAACCTAAACCAACGTTTTCATTTTCCAAAGAAAATCAGATGCTGAAATTAAAATGTAATCCTTTCAGCAACAAAGGATCTGCATCGCTTATACCTTTTTTTTTATTCGCCAGCAAACCAGAACAAACATTCAGTATACCGATTTCATTCGATCAAACAGTGCCATCCAATCAAACAACGAATAACGATAAACAATTTAAAATTCAATTATCGAGCAACCATCCATCGAACAGGATGTCTGGAAAATGGCTCGTTCAGTGTTCGTAAGAGTTTGGCGTAAGTGCTTTAGCCGAGTCTGTTTAAGTTCGTTCCCTATGAAACGCTATTCCGTGGATTCTTAATTTCATCCCCTTTCCCATTCTTCAATTTTCCACCGATTGAGCCGTTTCATCGTCCTGATAAACGATTGAGATTCAATTATTGAACATGTATTTATATCAAGACGTTTGGCCTAACTCCAATTGGGTCGATTCATTTTATTTATTTCTTACTCCTACAATTACTGTGTTAATGAAGGCAGGTGTTATTAATAAACATAGTTCTTGATAAATGTTAGACATTATCAGCATGAGATACTCATTAACCTCACTAAAAGCTGTACCCGTGAAAGGTGTACCGTGGTATATTCACTCACCTCTAATGCAGCTTCACTACTTTCTTTGACCAGGGGTATTGTGTTCTCCCCATTCATTTTTCATTTCTCTGAAAAATGAAATTTATCGCGATCCACCCAAGAATACGCAAGAACGTATCATTACCTCGTGTCCTATAATAACTACTTTACTTTGCCCTATGAATAGCTCATATGTAATTAGATGAGCATTCCTAATGGAATTACTATAGGAATGATAGATGTATCTCTGTTGATGAATACAAGAAAAACAGTCACAAAAACAAATATAAAAAACACAATTGGGACACGGTACAGGATGAATGTTTTGGCTGAAATCGGGTCAAGCTCGAACGACAATTAGAAATAACGATCAGACAATTTTCACTGCTGCTGTTTTTAGAATAGCAGATTACCTACAAGCTTTTACAGCTGGTGATTATGCCATCTGAGTGGAGGTAATCAGACGAGTTAACGAGGAAACAGAGTAAAAAGGGAAGAAAGTAGCTGCGATTACTGTAACGCTGAAGTATCGATCGGTCAGCTCGTTAATGTTTAAATAAAAATGAGAGGAAAATCGATTCTTCGATATTTATTGAAGGAGAACCTGAAACACGGACGTTCGTGGCATCAGTCTCCGAGAAAAAGAGAAGGATTTAATGCGAGTTTAAATGTACTTTTGATTGAAAAAGCATCAGCTGCAGTAGGACTTTTGAAAACGAGAAACGATGCTATGAATAGCAACAGGAAGAAGTTCAATTAGCAGTGAACGTGAACCGATTTGCAAAATGGGCTTGAATTTAGAAATGATACGTTTTTCTTTCCTGAATAAAGTGTCAATGGATGGTTCGTTTCAAATTACTTATTTTCTTTATTATTTATTTTGAAAATTTAATTTAAATAAATTTTTTTCGAAATGAATAATCATTTCATCATTCGACCACTGGAATTAGTTCAGGTCGATCTCCTCCTCTATTCTCCCTCTATGAATATTTCTAGTGATAATGACTCTCTGAAGATAGGGAGTCGCCGTTTCACCTCGTCCTATTCCTTGCAACTACTGGCCATGATGTTCTGGACGGTTAATACCGGGTTTACAATCGAGATAAGCGGACCAGGTAGACTTTACTAGCTCGCCCGGATTTTTCTTCGTTGGAAAATTAATCCCACGCGATCGTTTCACGGTTATCTGCGAACGATACGAATGTGTTCCCCGCTGCAGGTTGAAATTTTCTTTCAAAACTTTGAAAGGAAAAAAAAGGTAACACCAGGTCGACCAACGAGGTTCAGGATTATCTACAAAATTTTTATTCATTTGAAAGCTTCTTCTGGTTGGGTGAATTTTGCTAGTGAATTTAATTAATTAAATGTAATAGGTGATCGTTATTTTTATTTTTGAAAATTAATTTAACATTTAAGTGAATGTTAGACATGGGAGCATGTAACAGTGAAGACATTAATGTCGTCGAGTAACATTGTCACAATGAAACTCGATAACGACGATGGGAGGTTCCAATCAGATTTCACAAGTCCAGATCCGTTTCAATCCTGTCTACCGATTCCGGAAATGTTCACGCTTCGCTCTGTGCGCACGAGGTGAACGACATGAAATTTCATGACCCTTGGGACCTAGATAACCATGGCTACCCGAGTTCGAGGTCATCGTTATTGCTTCACCATGGATCCACGGACTCAGAAATCTTGTCCCACATATTGGAATTCTGGATATTACGTTTCTGATTCTTTGCCACGCTGACTTGGTGCAATCCTATATCAAATCGACTTTCAAATTCCTCAGGTATTCAATAGTACGAGCTTCATAAAATCGGTATTGTATCGTAACACTATGTTATTCAAAATCCGATCTTCTAAATGACTATAATCCTTATTGAACAAAATTTTGGATTTGAAATTGAGGACACTCAGTTGTTTATAATATTACCATTTAATTTTGTTAAATTAAAAGAAAGAGAAATTTTAAATATTAATTGCATGGAGTAGCAATTAATTAAAAAAGGCTAAAAATAATTGCAATTACAATGCTTTGTCACTTCGAACAATCAAGTACGCAATATCGCCTGAGTTACAAAGAAGGGGTTAAATTTCTTAGCACAAAGTTCATTACGTTCATTTGTCAAAATTCTACCAAAGTTAGCGTAAGGTAGAACAATATAACCAAGACGTTTTATCAGGCTTTTTGTAGCCAGCAATCATATATTATAAATATTCCCTTAAGTGGGACTAAAAGCACCATTAACCCTAAAAGGCTGAATGGGATGAGGTAATATAGGTCAGTGTCGTCATCTTGCGAATCGTTGGCTCGATACATTTACCAGACAAGTTTCTTCGTAAGATTTGAATACAAAAATTTCGTTTCAACCAGCCGGGCATAGATAAAACCACAACAGAGGATCGTTTGTGATAAGTTCGCGTGTAGTTAGCACGTGTTTACGGACCTTTTAATGCTCGACATGATTTATGCAACCAAGCTTTTAATCCTCCGAATGATAAAACTTCACTCTGGATGATTTATTATCAATTATGATTTATCGCCTGCTCGTTGATTATTCGCATGCGCTTACCACGACGTATCAGCCAGCCTCTACGTTGGTAGTTTCGACAAAAGCTTCCTGGCTTGTTTTTAAAAACAATGCAAGGGAAATTGGCGACAAAGGAAGTGAAGTAGGCCATCCAAGGCCAAGGTCTAACCTTCAGGAAAGCCTACAAAGCTGAGGTATTCTAAAGGCACGCTATTATTCCAAGTTATTTCGTTCCAACAGAATTAAGGCACAGCCTCGACAATTTGAATCGCTGCCAAACTGTTCCGAATAATCTTACGATTTCTTCTTCGCTTTAAAATCACTGTATTTTGCAACGAGTCCTGGTTACCTGAAAGTTATCGCTTTTATAAAACATTTGAAATATTTATTAAAAGAATCAGCGCCAGTTGCAGTATGCTAAATATTTTAGAATATAAATAATATATGCTAATAAATGCAACTTTAAAGTAAGCAGGATACATATTTCAAAATGTGAACATTGTAATCGGTTTTCGGATAATTGACGCTCTATTGCATAATAATCTGACCTATTATTCTGCCATGAAATTTTAATAATGAATTGGTCTAGCTGGTAGCATAGCATACATTAGCGCATTGAAATCGGACACATTGTTCAAAGCAACATCGACACGGATTGCAATATCGAAGCGTCGGACAATTACAATCGGAACCGTTGTATTTCGGATTCAACGGGTTGATGGGCGCCGGCTACATCCACCTCTAATATAGTTTTAGAGACCAACGACCATCTCCATCGACGAACTGTCTGATTCGCTGGAGTAATTGATAATGTATTGGACTGGAAACAGTCGTATGTTGAACATGAGCAGTCATTCCTTGAATTGGGTTAAATATTGAAGGATTTGAATAGAGTAACTTAGAGTAGTGGACTTATTATAATACAATTTTAATTGATAATTCATTATTTTTCTACGAACACTAAGAGTTTTTATAAAGTTTTCGTAAATAAGAATATCTTACAGTTCGTGAAATGTCTCTAATGGAGATTCCACCAAAATAATGGTATCACACGAAACCATCCCTTAACTTCCGGTAGGGAAGGTATGCTGTAGAACTTCTGGACTTTGGTAACTTATCTTCTCGAAGTCTCATGTTAAAGAAGTTTAGGAAATAATGACTCAGGTTGAGACTTCGACCATTTAGAACTTGTTTAAGCGATACGAAACAACTAGATGCACGTGAAATTGTCTGAACGAAAACGACCAAACTTAAGAGCTTGCTTTATCTGTTTCAACGGAGTTCTTATCCTAAAGAAAACTTTAAAAGTTATCAAAGTTACACACAATAACAGAAACATAAGTATGTTCATATAGGCAGCTAGAATTTTATATAACACTTCTGAATTTATTGACAAGTCTAATAATTGGTAAATTCGGGGATGAAGTGTTTTCTTTTTAAAAACAGCGCCACGGAAAGATGTCACCCCTGCCACCTAATAGTCAAATTGTAGATTATTTCCAAAACGTTAATCTGTTGAAATTTAACCCAAAGTCGGGAATTTTCCATATGTAGCTCTAGGGGTTAGTGTATCCTTAGGATGCGCCGCTGAATGGCGCTAAGGTGATGTTTTAGTTCGGGGTAGTTTTCAGAGGTGTAACCTGCTATTGGTAACATATTTCTTTCCTCTTAGAAATTTTAATACCATCATTTGATGTAAAGTCAAGTACAAAAGATGTCAAGAAGGTAAAACAGACCACAAATTTAGTTCCTCGTTTTTTCTGTAGGGCGCAGTTGATTCGTTTAGTATGTGGGGACCTTTAGGTATATGCGAAAGGTGGCGCTTGATAGGAGTTGGGCTGTTTTACCTATGCGGAATTTATAAAGGTACAACATCTACTCAGTATACTTTTAAAAAATTAGAATATTTAGCTAAAAGTTACACGTATATCTAGTTCTCAAACTTTACTTATTTTTAGATATAAAGGTACCTCTTTAATAGGACAGGTTGTGCAATGAGGTTTCAATTATAAAATGGTACAGAATAATCTCAGCAGAAACGTTTAGATAAAATTAATTAAGTACAGTTTATTAACTGAAAACGTATGCATTTCGTTACACATTTAAAGGTAAGCGATTTATACATTTGTCAAATTATATCAGATGGCAGCAGGTCGATCAATCGAGCACAATATTTTCTCCGCTATACAATCATTGTTGCGTATTGCTGCTACGGCAATTTGTGGTACAAAGGGTTCGCTACGCGACAATTATTTTATGTACAGGCCATTGAGAACAGGAGAATGGAATGTTTATGATCTTATTTTTAAACTACAAATACACGCATTTTCTTATTGCAAATAGTTTATGCACCAATATAATAAATACATGCTACAATTCATTTCCAATTTCCAATGTTTCTTTTCTTTTTATGCAGAGGATGTTCAATAGAGGATGCTCATTTTTATATCAATTATTTTGTTATTATTATAATAAAATGTAGTAGAACAATATGACCTAAAATTATACAAAGGCAGTAGGAATTTTTCTTACGGCTTTGACTGCGAAAAGCGTACGTGTGACCAGTAAATTTTTTAAAAATATCCTTCCTTATTTGTAATAATGCATTTAGAAGTCATATATGCTAACTCGAAAATTTTCCTTTCCTTTTGGAAACATATGGTAACATGTATTTATCAGGTTCAACGAGATTCCCCAAAAAATTTCTTTGTATCCTTGTTGCCAGGTTCGAATCAAGTTAATCATCACACTTCTGTTTATATTTATTATCGCAGTATTGTATACAATATACACTAATTCATTGCATACAATAATTGATTTGACAATTTTCGTCTATTGTAATACTGATCTGTCGTTTGAACGCTTTCTGATAATCATCTATAAACCGATGATTGTACGGAGTAACGTGCAGTGATGGTTTCAAGATGTTTTGATGAGATTCACGGTGAATTAATCATCCAAATTTGAGACAGGAGCAAACTGACGATCATGATGTATAACCTGCTCAGTTTTTCATGGTGATTTGTTTGTGCTCCATTCCACTGGTCATGGTGAACTGCTGCTTGCTTTTCACCTATAAAATATATATCAATATTATAATTAAGGAACCATCACAATATCATTAAATTTATTTAGAATTTCATTTCATAGTATAACACTAATTGAGTTTTTATTAGAAATGACAAATATAGAAATCATTTATAAAGGTTTCCTATGTTTCGATCTCTAACATTCGCTATGATATAATTTGATATTTCATCAAACTAATTAAGGACTATGTAAAATAACCTATTTTATTTGAATAAATTATTACATTTCCATAATTGAATATAAAATTCGGTTTCCAGAAACGGAATTAATATCCTAAAACCGTAGGTAATGGTAGCTTTAATTTGGCGTCGTTCCATCTCAAATAATGTTTAAATATCAAAATGAAATAACCGATAAATTTGCGCTTCGTTCCAATATATAACAGATGCTGTACATTTAATAAACACGTGCTTCGTGCAAGCAAACATTGAAATTTCGATAAATATACCCGGTAAATACAAAATTAATGGTAAAAGGATTATAAAAGCTACGTATTTTTACTGAATATGTGGAGGAGGTACGATAAAAATTCGAATTCGTTTTAATAACTGTTTGTAGAGATAACACTTTTTACGAGCAGAAATTAATACCGCTTAAATTTTTGAGATATTTATATGAAAGATATTTCATGCTTAATTTATCGGGTAAATTTTATTATTGAAATTTAAATATTTAGATCTGAATTTTATTAATTGGTATAATAACACTATATTTTAAGTAATCAGATAGTGGACATAGCAAAATACTTTGAGTCAATTTTCAATTATGTAATTTTGATTTCATAAATTAGAAGGTTAAAATAATTTATTAACAACCAATACAAGGAACTTGTAGAATGTTATTACGAAGGTGTTGGCGAAAGGAAAATGAAATGGAATGCTAATGTGACAGCTGAACAATGAATAATGTAGTATTATAATGGAATACACTATGATTGACGTACAAAAGGATCGTTCAAAGTAATATGATTGATGTGAACACCTGATTGATACTGTTCTTTATTCGAATAAAGAATTCATTTATATGTATTTCCTGCATATACTATATGTATAAAAATCATTAACATGTTAAATGCCACGTCACTCTTATGTGGCTGACACTTAGAATACTTAGAATTAATGAAGCTTTGAACAACTTCAGTGCGGCAGTCAAAGAGTTAAAGCAAGTTCCTTTCATTTGTTATGATTCTGATAATTAATAGTATCTAAATTCTTATTCAGTCGTCTATTAATTTTTTATTTTAATTACTTTATATTTCTTTGATCTCAAAAGAAATGTCACGATAATCGTCAATGAAATTTTGCTCGCATCGTCTTTAATTTGATTTACCATTCAGAACGTGAATATGCACTGCGGCGGTACTGAATTGGCTCACTGAGCACGAGTATTCACCGCTGTCAGTCTTTTTTGCCTGTTCGATGTACAGCTTGGTCACCAGATCTTCGTTCGACCTGAAAAATCGGTAGTCATGTGATAGGTTGGACGTACGATGCAGATTTCAATAGATATTTGCCGGGAAAAACGCGAACGTTCGTAATTTTTTTCGGAGAAGTTGATCTAAACTGTAAATTACCTCTATTGAATTCTAATAACTCTCAAAATAAATCACTCAGAATATTTAAATTTAATTATTTCTAGATCGGAGTTTCATTAATTATAGTAATAACTTGTTAGTTCTTCATTATTTTCTGATTTCTATATTCCCTATCAAGTTGTACAAATTTTGTGGGTTCAGCATCGTCTATTAAATCGTAATTGTTTCCCTAAACACGGGGGATCCTGACTAGAATTGGACAGACAGTATTATAACACATCTAACAAGACACCATTGTGGTATCATCTAGTAATTCGGATGCTGTTGAGGCAAGCAGAATCAGATCGAAATCCCCGTAAGGCAAGTTAGTTAGGAGTAAGCAAGGATTATCATAATATACATCCCCTGTTCTTGTCTTCAGTTTTAGCTAAAATTAAGGGAATGTTACATCCAACGTCTTGTTTTGTGAAATATTTTGAAGACTCCGGGGTGACATAACTCATTAATAATTCTTCTGAATTTTATCAAAAATGGAAGGATATAATTCATTTCATTTTTTTGCCAATTATAAACAATAATAAAAAATTCTTGCAACGCGTGTTCTAAGATTGTTCGAACGACAATGAACAGATGCAGAAGAGGGAAAGTACCGAATCGAAATAGAAACGATGGTCGTAAAGGCATTCAGCATTTCAGAGAAATGCCTCAAGGGAGATTAAACGGTTCGCTCGTTATCCAGAAAGCGTGTAGTCGATGTAGCAGGGAGCTTTCATCGAAGAGTATAAAGCACACCGATACGCGGGCACAATTGAACATCGATAAAAGAACGTAAATCGGAACGTGGCCTATCTATCTGAACTTCCGTTCTCTCGCTACGTATGCTCACCCATTAATGTGATAAACGTTGACGCGATCCGGCAACGTTTCACCATTTTTCCTCCAGACGGGATGCGGTATCCTGGAGTCGGGACAAGAAGGTCGGGCCACACATGCCAACTCGATACCGCTTCCGGTTTTGTAGTAACGGTCCCGTAGCTCGTGTCTGGCCTCGTCCACGATCCTGATATCCGGAGCTGGAAAACCGGAAGAATGACTAGGGAATTTCGCCTTGCTAGAAATCCTTTTCTTTAGAAGGCTATCAATCAGCGATGTTTCCAGCAAATTAATTGCTATCAATGAATGCGGATACCTTTTTATTGCATTAATTGTCTAAATGAAAATGGGAATGAAGAAACTGGAAATCATAAATTGTTGATTCTTCCTAGTCGCTCTTACAATTAGAAAAATCAGGCGAAAAAACAAAAGCACGATGGTACGTGACACGAAACGCGATCTCGTACCACAAAGTATTCCGGTCCATGAGGTTCCACAAGATTTCCCCAGCATAATTGAATCATTCGCGGGATTGAAACTCGTATCGAGCACACCACGAACCGCAAATCAGTTTACGCGATTTATTTGCGAACGCTAGCGTTAGATACGCGGCTGGATTTTAAAAGCCGAATCGTTTGACAAAGCTATCGCTTCGTTATCGATAATACCAACGATGACCATTGTTATTGTTCGTTAAACGGGTTTAATTCGATGAATTTGTATCAGAGATGTGAAACGTGGTTGAGAAATTCCAATTGTGATCCGGTGGGAAAGTTATGAAGTCATTTCGAAGCTTTGAACTATCATTTATAACATCATTCGGTCAGATCTGTCGATTCACTTCCAAATAATTTCTAAATTCAAAATTTGAAGTTTCATGAATGAAACAAGCTCTTCATTAATGGTCTTGATTATTATTTACAACGACCAATTACAGTCTCATTCCAATTAATTTACCCCCGTAATTTCCTACCGAAAGGTTTATGGATGAAGGATCCTGAAGGTACGATTACCAGAGAACAACTAGTTTCCCAGGAAATCATTCCATGGTGGTTGACAATGATAAAAGCACGCTGGGAATCATCTTATTGTACCTTCGCAATGCTATCGATCGAGAAGCTTTGCCGTGACAGTTTGCTTCGTTGTGCTCTAATTGAACACGAGCTTCGTCGACACCGTGTAGTAAGAGTGATTGATATCGTATGCGAAGTAACACGGACGCCTCTGGCGTCTTCCGCTATGTACAACACTGCGATTGCGAGGATCGATCGAATTCGATCGATAGAATTAATAGATTTTTTATTTATTTTAAGTCAGTGATAGATATCATTTGGTTAAGCAAAATGAACAGATCAAGATCCTTCAACGGATACGCAAGAACAGAATCGAATGTTTTTCCTGTTTTCCGTATTCTGTTTTGTGAAGTGCCAGATAGGACGATTATCCGGAGTTCCGTGAAGCGGACCACTTTAGAGCCTCTATTCACGCGGAGATAAAAATCGCTAAAGCGACAAGGGTGGTCCCGATACCATACATTTTTGCATATCGCGTATGCTCCTCGGGGAACGACATTTTCGGTTTTCATCGTACTTCGGATCTAAGAAAATAAATGATCCTGTTATAGATAAAAAAGAAGTTGAACCATTTTTAGAGTTAAAAATTCTGTAGAACTCTACTGCATTTTAGTTTACTTATTATTTTTAATATTGATTAGGCATTTGAAAGATTTGCAAATTGAATTGACAACATAATTCATTAGAACATTCTCTTGTCGTCAAGGATGAAATTACGGATTCTAGATTGCCGACTCACAAAAAATTCTCTCAGTGAGAACTTGTTCGGCTCATTCTCTATTCGAACGAAACTCCGACCCGGCCCGATACCGTCGATAACGCTTCAGCTTTACGAATTTAATTCCGCCTAACGAGCACGCGGAAACACGTGAAATCCCTGGTGGTCTGATACAAAGGAGGCCTCGATCCAATGTATTGACCCGGCTTTCGACAAAACTGCCCGACAAATACACTCGACTTCCTCCTCGCCCCTATCCTTTCCCTGCCCTACAACCAGCTTCTCAATTAACCTTTTATTATCCGGCTCATAAGTGACCGAATAACTCGGAATCTTGGCCAGGTCGAAAGAGAGCCAGTGAAAATCCAAGAACGGCCATCTTCTAATTAAACGAATACTTTCTGGCTGCCGATAGCCACGAATGAAATTAAAAAAAAGGGGGATAGAAAAGAATAGAAAAGAAACGAACACTTGAAGAAGAGGAAGAAAAGGACAGCAAAGAAGGAAGTGGCCAAATGAACCTGTGGAGGATGAAAATACTGTGCCGAACTTAAAGATTCCATGAAGTACGGTGAAACGAGGACTTCCCGTTCGGAAGCTCGTGGAAAACTTCTTCTACTTTTAACTGGATTAAACGGAAGTTTCGCCAGAGTAACCGATAGAGAGACACGGAAATGTGCTGTGATCGGCAGAGGATTGCGATCGCAATTTCATTGGCACATACTAACTTGTTTAATTCCTTTGAGTCTATGGACCAGTTATTTCGTCCAAAGATTCACCTTATTCGAGAATATGAAGAAATATTATTTTCTTTCGCACATATTAGATTTATATCAAAATTATTATCAGGTTTGTTAAATCTAACGGGTCCGTTGATAGAATACCTAGGAGTAACCGCAAACTCAGTTAAACAGATGCTTTGTGCACGAAATTTCCCACACAACTACGTGTCTGATTTGTTCGCTCTAAGCAGAGAGCACGTAGCAAATGCAAGTGACGAAGTTGAGAAAGTTTCATAAATCTGTCGCATAAGCCGATTCCGTTCTCTCGTTTCGCTGTTTCGTGGCAAGTGAATCCGTTTGTGCCTCTATCTTCAGAGGATTTATGCGACGATTCGAATAGAGTGAAACGTATAGATTGCCTTCGTGCCGTATTTTCAATGTATTGTCGAGCTTTCGACGCAGACGAGAAACTTGAAGAGAAGTCTGAATGATGTTTCATCGAATGGAATAGGTGTATTCATTTGTTCTGTCAAACGATTTATCATGAAACCAATTTAAATTTAAAATGTTAAGTCTAGTAACTAATGATCCGAAGCAAAGATCGTTTACAGGATCGTGTTTTATAAACAACAGGCCATCTCGTTACTTTCCTGTGCCATTCTAGTCGCGATCCTCCTATTAACCGATAGAATAACAATTTTTTTCCACGGTCCAAGTGATGCCCGGTGAATTAAAGATCAACCCGGGGTGGAGGCCAGGCGAACGTTAACGAGAATTTAAAATAGGCCATCTCGAGTGTCCGCTGAAAGTTTCGCGTCGCAACCCAGGACGATCTGTAAACTCAGTCGCGAAGAGAAAATAGCAATTTGAAGCAGACAGCAGCTTCGTGTTCGACGAAGAGAGTTCCTCTGTTCCGCAGTCCTCGATCGAGTATTTTCCGATTTAAAAAAAAGCGAGAACTAACCGAGAATTATGCCCATCAAAATGACATTTCGCTTAAAATTTTTTTAGATAATATGGGCAAAGAAGAACGCGTTTAAAAAATTTTTTAATTGCTAATTTTGCACTCGGATATGAGTCAAGGTGTTGTTCAAAATTTCCATCGAGGGTCCGCTATCGCGAAGCTAATCAACTTCTCTTACACGCGCCGTTTCTAGCAGTTCTAAACGACAGTTGTACCAAAAGTTTCGCGTGCTACAAGTTGAGATTTTCGGGAAGATTTTGCCCGAGGCAAGTGGCGGAAACGCAGCAGGGGCGCGCGTTAATTTTATACCGCTTTCGAAGGTATTTATACAAGAATT
Source organism: Osmia bicornis bicornis (assembly GCF_907164935.1). Taxonomy (NCBI): domain Eukaryota; kingdom Metazoa; phylum Arthropoda; class Insecta; order Hymenoptera; family Megachilidae; genus Osmia; species Osmia bicornis. The sequence goes on along the minus strand of NC_060221.1, from coordinate 1,060,166 downwards.
TGCAATTGAACGCGGTACGAGATTGGTCGGTTCCTTTATTTTCCTCTTCGACGATATAATAAGGGAGAAACTCGACGAAATGATCGTTTCGAGCACCTTCTGTTCGAATATTTCTTAAGCCAAACCCCTGAAATCCTCCGATTGAATAGTACACGGTATAAAAAAAAAAATACTAAGCAAATAATAATGAAGCAGAAGTTCGCGTAAACATCAGGTGAACATTATAGATGCCTACCTTCCGAAAAGTCGAGCTAATTAACAAACTGTTGGCGTAACAAACTTCGCTGGCATGCTATTTACTCTCGAGACAAGTGTACCAAAGTGCATCAAGTTCAATACCAAGTGATTCGTTAAACAGAACTACTTTCTGCAAACCAAACGTCAGATAACGCTGCTATGAGAGTTGTAATCAATAACAGAAACCATTAAACAGAATTTACTGTACGTAGTGTTTCAATGAAAAGTTTCGTTTCCTGTTAATATATTCCTTTGGCTAGATTTTCATTGATTGGAGAAGTTTGATTACATTTCTTATCAAAAATATCCTTCTTCGTTTAAACATGCTTCCGGAATAGATATCTTGAGAAATCTGTACTTGGAATATCAGAAACTTTTTTTTCTGATTAATGGATAATTCGTGCTGAAAGAAAGTGTATATTACCTAGAACGGTGACATTAGTGATGAGCATTCTCGGGGGATGCGTGTTCACTTGACAGACGTATAATCCGCGATCCTCCTTTCTCACCCCGGCGATCGCCAGTCTCCAATTATTCGGATATTGAAAGCTAACGCTGTACCTGGGATCGGAAATGTGAGTAGTGTTACCCAGAGTTAAAAGGGATGCCCAGTCCGCGTTGCGGCGTAACCACATGACCTACAATTATGACACAGGGTTCTACAGTTGCGTATATGATACTGTGTAACAACGTGTGCGGTTAAAATAGGGGCAGTTAAATGAAGGTGTATCAAGGGACGTTAACTACGTTCCGTGTTACGCGTTTAGAAGAGTCTGCCAGTTGACGCGTTTCGGTCATATACAATGTTACTGTCATACTTTCAACAATTTATAGGGTGTCCATTCAAATTTTGGTCAAATTGATACTATCTTTACGTGAAAAACGACTCATATAATCAAAATATTTGATTAACCCTTAGAATTATTTTAATTAACCAACTACAAGTAATTTTAAGGCATTTTCATATTAAAAAATTTGTTTGAGCGAAAATAATGTAATTTTCATTGAAATAAGTCTCTTCAAGTTCAGTAATAAGAACTGGCTCTCAGGCGAAGTATGTTTATGTTTAGTTGTGCATGTAATTCTTTTGAGAAACAATACCTTTTTCCCCGCTAACATTGCAACACGACAGTCGAGGAGAGCTGTGGCACCAAGGTGTAACGCCACATTTTGAGATCCATTGATACCCTGACCTTCAGCATTTTCGAAATAAGGATCCCAGTCTGTCACTCGATGATGTCTCAGGCGAGGAATTCGAAGGGGTGGCAAATTGGCAATTATTTCCTCTGTAACAGATCGATGAATTGGACTGTTGGTAGAATAAAATTTATTATTATGGTTTTCTAAATTTTAGATAACATTTTCTTGATTTATTCAATAGGCAATTTTAATCGAAACGCCATTGTATACGTGTTATAGATCTGGGTCACGATTGACTCAACTCCGCCCCCAGAAGGTTAATAATTAGTATTTTAATCTGCCCTACTAGAATTGTTCATTTTCACTGTGGCAATTAACATGTTAAAACGTATTCATTAATTCATTCTTTTATTTATTGCTACACAACTAGAGAACAGTATCAACTGTGAAATACGCTAGTTAATTACTTAACTGTACACCTTGTGAATAAAGGGAAGTAAAATGAAATCAGATTTCCTTTTGGTGGAATGTATTCATTACAATTTTGTTTGAATAAAACCACCATAAATTGCACCATGAACTTCCCTGTTCACTGATTATATCTTCTTAATGAAAGGAAGATCGTGGCACTGTAGCAGGATGCGGTACAAAATGCGAATAAAATATAACCTCGATTCTAATTCCTCTAAAGGTACAATTTTCGCTAAGATTTTCCTCTAAGCTACGTACATCCATCTTACACGACGACGTTGTAATAGGATTCTCACAGACGCGACAGCTTTGTGTAAGGAAAACACGAAAAATACGAGCACAACGTTCAAGTAAATTGCACTCTCATTCTATGAATCATTCCACGATCGTTGATTTATCAGCTGCGACGTCATTTGTTAACAACACTATTTCCCGTGATATAAATCACGCAAACGCTTTATTAAAGTGTTATTAAATCACACCTTTAAAATTAAGGTGTTTCGTAAATCAGTGGATCGGTCTAAAACGATTTTCGTTTTTCGTCATTACCTCTTTTTCCTGCAGACCCTTCATTTTTCACCCCTGTAAATTTTGAAGTTTCTATCGCTTATTTCCTACACATTCAGAGATTTATACGGTTAAAATTTCTTCTGAAAAATATTTTTGCCGGTCAAAATTAATTGCTTCGTTTTTTCCTTTGCAAGTTCCTTCTTTTCCGCAGTCACGGGTGGATGTATGTTTCGTAAGAAAAACTGTTGCTCTCACCACGTATTCTGCGCACTGATTCACTCGCAAAACGAACTTATTTATGTCCCTGAATACGGCTCTGATTTATGAAACTTAAGGGGTCGAACGGGTAATGTGAAATTTCCAACAGAGTTTCATATTATTGTCTCGTTAATTAAGATTCATAGAACGCGTTGAACCTTCATCGAACTTCTTCCTTCCTCGTTGAATTCTCTGATATCAGCGACAAATAGGAGCTTGAACTGATAGTAAAATATCAAAGTACTAACGATTATGCAAATGACCGTACGTGATTTCACTTGTACCCTTCTGGCTTGTGCATAGTTTCGATACAAAATGAAAATATTATTCTGGTATCGCAAATTGCATATTTCCCATTTCCACGTTAGAATACCAATTTTGTTGCTCATACTTATTTACAAATTTTTAGATACACTCCTACATCGAGGAAATTTCATAAACATGTGTCCGTTCTTCAGATGTGATCGTTTCACTACACGCGAGGAATGCATTAGAAAGCAAAGCGTCGTTTTACATGTTCTATAACTTTCGCGAAGTTTAATTACTGGTTCTTCATGACGTCAATGGATATGCAGATGAAAGCTTCGCGTTTTGCTCGACGTTTCAGCGCGTTTGTAAAAACATCTTGTCGATGGCTAAACCGTGTATACGAGTACCAGACTTATGGCTTTTATGATTTCAATTGCATTCGAATGAAAATTATTGAAATTGACAGGTGGAGGTGCATTAAATAGCATTTTGAGATCTGTCAGAAAATATTGAATCTTAAAATTCGAAGTAGACGAATAATTTAGAAATATATTTAGAAGCTTTAACCCCTAAAAGATTGAATGGATACCATTATGTCAAATATTCAAATAATAATTGTTTATTGAGCCATAACCGTATGATAGAGCACTTTTATTACATAGTCAAATTACAAATATCCCAAGGCATTCACGGCTCCTCTTACCATTCGCCCTTAATCCTTAAAGGCTATCAGGGGTGAAATTTCAGTCTACGCAAATTACATAGTAACCATATATCTTTCTTTAATATTAAATAATACCACATTCAACTGCCTTTTATTAGAAAAAATTATTAAGGCGAAATTTCACCTTTAATTGACCATAGTCTTTAAGGGTGATTTAAGGGTTAAATACTGTCATGTACTTCATTTTAGTATTGAAATAGAATTAATAATACGTCAGATATTCAACTGAAATCACTTAGATCTTCAGATAATTCCCAAGTTGTCAATAAGAAAATATTATTGGGCAACGGAGCAAATCAACACGTTACTTTTCGAACTCATAACAGGCTTCTTGCGAAAAGTCCATCGGGGTCAATCCCTGATCCTCTTTAGGTCATTGAGGTCGAAATATCCAATATTTTCTTCATTGCAAAGAAACTCCATTTTCGACCGAAAGAAAATTGTTCGGGGTCGGAAGTAACCTTTCAAGTGCGATGAAATTGAAAAATCTCTGTGATTCACCTATCTGTATTTATTTCGAAATATGTTGACTATATCGAAAAATCTGATGACAAAGAACATCTGCAATTATTTATACGTGGGTGACGCTTGAATTTCCATAGGAATCCATCATCCATAATATGAAAAATTCTTTAACTTGCTTAATTAAAAATATGCATATTAGATATCTGAAACGATGGTTAATCTAAATTTTAATTACATAAAAATCACAACAATCTCGCGATTTCCCGGCAATAAATCGTTTTCCCAGGGACTAGGGGATCGCAATTACAATTATCGGCTCTTTGTCCACGTGAATTTTTCCGCTAGGCTCGATATCCCACGAGTGGGCCTCTTTGTTCCGTCTTCCAAGGAAATTACCCATCCGTTGTTGATTCGATTGTGCCAGGATACTTGGGGTTAACGGAGTAGAGAGCTAAATGTCTTTGGCAATGGGTGCATCCCTCACCCCTGTGCTTCCCTCCTTTCTACAGTTTGCTAGAGAAACTCGGTCGACGGCTAAACAATCCGTTCCCTTGTATTTTTTTACGAGACTTTCTATTTCTCTATTCTAGAGCTTTTAACATTTCCAATGGCCACTGTCATTCGTAGCTCTCTAATCATTTTTTATTTCATTTCTGTGTAATATAGCAATTTGGAAATTAATATTTTTAATTTTTTCATTATTAACACCTTGATTAAATTAGATTCAGAAGAATTTTCTAACGCCTTGATTTTTAAACAATCGCGTATTCAAATGCAAACGTTAAATGAGCACGAAATCACATCTGAAAGATAATGTTTCGAAACAATACACCGCCGTATCAAACCGGAAGCACTTCTTAAGCCCGTTTTCGCAGCAAACAAGGCGCTCAAAATTTTTCAGAAGCAACGCGAAAACCACCAGATTAAACCAACTATACAATAAGCGAGAATGAATGCCCGCAGGGTATTCATGATAGAACAAAAGTGTGTAGGAATTCCAATTCTTGAGGCTGCTTTCAGGAAAACAAATAAGAACAATATTCAGATTATCAAATAAGCTGAATATAATAAAAACAAATAAAAAGCCATCATTTGGTGCTAAATAAAGATTGTATGGTAGTAGTAGAAAATACAATTTTTCTAGAAAATTACATTTTTTGAGATAAGTGGATATAAACATTTATCACTGTTCGTATAACCTCGGAAGCTTCATTCAGATTTACATGCAATTGTCCACATCAAATGTTTACAAAGCTTTTTCCTGCATAAAAGATACAGCGACACGATGAAGTAATACTTTACCCGAAAACGCATCTACACTTGTTTGCTCGTATTACAAATATATTTGCCATTACCAAATGGAAAACAAAAGACCCAGAAGCATTTAAATGCTTTTAAACAAATATTTGCAAACGGGTTTTGTACATCTGTTTCAATGTTTCCGGGAAAAAAATATGCGGGCGAAAATGTTTATTGATTGACTGGAATTTATTGTGTAAAAAATTTGCTGAAATTGTTTACATTTCACAATTCACAAGAGTATCAATCCCTTCTCGTTTTACCCAATTCAATGACCGTAACATTCATTGAAAAATATTAGATTATTTTTGCGCCTGATGAACGAGCTCATTAATTGGGAACGCGAAAACAAAAGTTTAATAATAATTATTAAAGATTTCGTCGGGTAAGCAGAACACTGATTCGGTCTGGTGACCGAAATTTCGGCACATTGTAATAGTCGGTGAAATATTCGTCTGCGCAAATTACAAGATAGCCCGGTCCGAAAGAACATTAATTAAGCCCCGGTTGTCCTTTTCGAAAACTCGTGTATAGGAGGGCGAAAAAGGGAGGCGAAGTCACTGTACGGATCTTTCATTAGCGCTAATGGGAAGCGGCTGTATTCGTGCTGAAAAATCCCCTTCTGTGTACAGCTACCTCTTTTTGCCAGCCGATTCGAGAAATGATCGGGATTAAAACGTTCCAACGAAGTAGCATCGATCGAAGTTACCCATCGATCGAACCGCGAACAGCTTGCATTTGCTGATTAGGCAGTGATTACTCTGCGAGAAGAATTTCGAAGTAGCAAGATAAATTTCGGATGCCCTGAAAAAACCGCGATCTTCAGGTACCTTTTCCTGTAATTCGGAAATTTATTTATCCATGATAGTTGTTCGATCAGCTTAAGAGATTGTAGAATATTTCACAAAATGTGCGGTTATCGAAGTGTTAAATTGCAAGCGAGGAATTTTCCAGAATAGGAAGAATGTAGAATCGTTGGGACGCTCTGCATTGTTGTACCGTGACCTAATTAATAGCCTTTAAATGCTAAACAATAACGATGAATTGTAGTTCAGCTTGTACTTTAAAATTGCAGCTATAGATCACGTTGCAATGTGCATCGTGCAATACACTTGATGATTGTATTTTGATAGTCACTTTGAATCTCTTCAGTGCAGGTTGCTTCTACTTTCCATAGAATCTTTGTATAGTTAAATTTGAATTTAAGTTTTCCATCAAACTCAAAGTAAACTTCCAAGTTCTTGCAATGTACTATAAAGAGACTGAACTAACCAAAACTTCATCACTCAAACTAGAGTTTGAACATCGGAAGCTGCTGAATTTTGATTAATAGAATTAGAAAAGTCATAATTTTGGGTAAAAAGTATTTGTCAAATTATAAATCAAATGTTATTTCAATATTTAGGATTGTTTTTCATTTATAGAAGGTTTAGCAAATTTTGTATAATACTATTCGATACAAATAACAGTTCTTCAGGTGGACATAGTAAAGATAGCTTTAAAATTTCATCTTTTCTTTGCCGGTGCACTCTGAGAAACGTTGGAATAACAGAATTTGATGCTACCACAAAGGGTTGCAATTTACTATTTCTTGCATAAACAACGAACCACTGAAGAGTATAATAGCCTCCGGCTTTAAAGTATTAGACAGTTTCTACTTGCTTATCCTAGGATGTATGCAATTGTAGTTATCTTCTAAATTAAGTATTATACTGTTCATTAGAGAAAATAAACCATAGGAAAATTGCTTATGCATACCAAAAACATTCATTACATCAAAAGAATAAAAATTATTTTTCATATAGAAATGCAAGAAGGATTAAAAGCTTTTCTTATTAGTGAGCACATTTCTTTTTATATTATACTATTATCCTCATCACCCCATTTCCACTGTCTACCTACACCCTAAGTAGAATGAACCACTGCTCCTAAACAGCACGCTGCCCTAAGGAGCAAACGTGCTCCATTACAACGATGCTGAAGAAATTTCTCTATCTCACCCTAATGCGATCGAAAAAAAGCAGAACTGTTTTATTTGAGGCACTTAAACAGTACATGAAACGTTTGCCGTTAGTCATATTACGCCTGCTGCAAGCATCTCAAAAACCCAGCTGCCCTCGTTTGGTCTACAATGCATCACATTGAGCGAGAGATTGCCACGAAGGCAGGCCCTGTTCCAAAGTTGAAATTCCTCAGAAAACTGGCGCCGCTAACTATTTCTCAGGGTGCGCCAGTTTCTTGGAAACATAATTCGAGGAACTCGTTCCGCTGAATTACCTGCTTCTTACCTGTAAAAAGTTGCATACGGCAGTCACGAAGAATTATCTAAAGCACTTTCGAGTTATTTTCTCTCTCCGCCACGTAACAACGTCGCTAAATAATAATCTCGTTCACAACAATTCCATGGCTCCCTTCAACCCTGGGCCGTCGCAAGTCTCCAGACGCTCCACTAGAAAGAAACTCGTCGACAAGGGATGCATTGTCCCCCAGCGTCCTTTTTCCGCGTGAACGATGCACCCAACGAGGTCAGAGCGCGACTCGCAATCGAGGTCGTTGCAAGCATCCCGGTCCGCATCGCCCGATGTAATAAATGTACATCCAAGACATCATTTGTTTCCGCGGATTGCCTTATGGCAAGACGAGGCGCGAGTACGGTGCTAAGCGCGCCAGAACCATTCGTCTTGTGGCTCGTTTTTCATCGAGAAGTGGCAAGCTGGCTGATGCCTCCACGAGATGTCGGAACGACGTTTAACGGCCTCTTATGGACTCGCTCTGCAAATACGAAACGAACGAAGATGCCTCAGGGACGAAGGAAATGCACGAAAGCTACGGCAGCTCGATACTCTTCCCTCGGTGTCGATGTTTTACCAGCTTCTTGCTGGTTTTACTCGATACCGATTTTACCCCCTTCGAGCCTGAAAAATGATGGGAAAAAGTTACGGAACACAGGTGGTGTAAAATGAATGCAACGCTGAGGAACTTGTGAAGAGGATGTGGAAAATGGAAGGGGACGTGTTATAAAGTAAGATTCTGTCTTTTGTAGGATGTATTGTGTTGGTAAATGTGGAATTTTAGAACTGGATTTACCCCATCTGCCATTAAAATATTTTTCAAAGAAATTATTGATTTTAATAATGCAAATATTGTGCTTCCTTTCGATTTAATGTTATTATTAATTTTCATCAATCGTAAATTCTGATCAACCATTGACACAGAAAAATTTCAACATTGAATTGACCTATTTCTGAATACAAGTATTGTACAAAGAAGAACAAATTTGCATGGGATGACCTATTTTCATCTATAAACTGATTTATCGCAGAAAGTACGTTCAATTGGAAGGATTGAATGAACAGCTTTTGAGAAAGTTCGAGGGGATCATTAGAATTCCCTGAAAAATTTGTAAATGAGAATGTCGAAAGATATATGCGTTTTTTAAGTAGATTCTGCAACGTAATTTGACCTCGTTAGATAGAACAAGTATCGTCAGGTATGCACCTATTTCTACGGTATGTTTATTTTCATATCCTATATACAGGAAATCGTAGATCTTAAATTTAATTTTAATAAATTCAAAATTCATCTAGTAAAATTATTTTCCATAAGAATTAGTGAAAAAATATTCCGACGTTTTAAATTTTAGACAATATTGCAAAAATTTGCATTGATCAAAGAAATAATAAAAATTCCTATGGTGTTCGTAACTCGACAACATAGATCGATGATTGCGTGGATACATAATTAGGTATCTTCTGTAGGACGACACCAACTTTCGTGCTTCCACTTTCCCGATACGAACTTACTTAATCAAGGAAGTACATCACGAGTAGCATACTATGTTGTACGATAGAGACTTCCACGGTACGCGTTTTCTTGTTATCAGGAGTGAATCTTCTGTTCTAGTACTTGAAAAGGAAGATTCTGGTGTTACTAAGGTACCATTGAGGTCGCTTATCCACCGGTTACAGTTGTTCTGATTAAACGTTTGTGAAGTGTAACGTACAGTATCGATGGAAAGTTTCGAAGCAGTGTCACTTTGTCAAATTTCAAGTCTCTTCGAAATTTCTTTTTCCAAAGAAATTTGCATACGTTTCTGAATAATTACCTATTTGCCATATTATTGAATAACGTCATAGAATTAGTGTTACCGAATAGAAATTACATTATCGAAAAATTCTTCATTATCGAAAATATTTTAATCTTCATTCGAGTGACCTGATTTTTACGGCAGGACAGCCTGTGTCCGACAGCAGAGTAAAATTTGATAAAAGCGTAAAAACATTGAAGATTCTTTAAATATTTTTCAATGCTCTCAACACCGGCATAATTTCATTTTCTAGTCAAAGTGTCATTTTTTTTTTACCTTTTATTCACTTGACCCCATTTTTATAACAAAGCACGAGACTGAAGCCACTGAAGTGAAGAATATCGAGAAATATTGAAGGATATTTGAACATTTTTCATAGCGAAAGTATCAAAATTATATAAAAATGATTGTAACTGTATGGAAAATATTTTTAAAAGTATTAATGTGAAATATTAATTAAATTTCTCAGTCATATATAAATTATTTCTCATTTTTATATGCTAGTAATCACATATTACTAGCTGTCTATATTATTATTATATTAATGAAATCCACACTAGAGGTATCAGAGGATAGGTAGCACCAAGCTAATTCCACTAAGGCGACATGTTCCCCGGTAACGATGAAACTTTGAATTTAATCCTTTTGGTAAGCCTTCACCTGATGCGCGATATTTATTATGTCTCACGAGGTTTCAAGTTCTCGGTTATCGCTGCTTTCCAAAAGATACACGTATATCCGCTGACAAGAAGTTCCATGGAAATAAAGCGATCAGATTGTTCAATCTTCACCTCGACTCTTTCTGAGCAACTTTGAAAATTTTCACAGCCATACGGAGTCTGTCATTTTGATTTTTCAATTTTTCGCTTCTTTGAAAATCTGTAAATTCTGATATCCTCTTCTTCGGTTCCCCTGATTCAATTATACAGAATTCAAGTGAGCTCCACGGTAGTGAACGCGTGAAACACTTCAAACTGTCGTACTATTAGTACCATTTGATCACTCGAAGCTCTCGATTTCAAACGGCAGCGAAAACAAACGTCGATCGTGTTTAAAGCCCAGCTGCAGCTGTACTTTAATCCAGAGATATGGAAAACATTTCGCGGCTTAACGCGAATTGATCCAACATTCCAACATTCGACGAATGTTTTGTCCTCTTGTTAGTCGTCTCTGAGCTCGTTACGACCCATACTTCGATCGATCCCTACTGTCCTCGTTCCTGTTCCCTGTTGTTTATCTTGCCCCAACGTTACGAATCAACAACTGAGACTAACTGTGCTCGTTGCTGATCGCATAGTCTGATCTAGAAATCGATGAAACAAGCGTGGAAACAGGAGAGATTATCTACTATCCCGACCTATTCTGAGGATGGAATTCAATGTTCCCTGTTCATGGATCCCTTCAATTGTAATTGTTTATGAGAGTCGTATATCTTGTTCGGTATGTTCATCTTTCCTCGAAGTGATTGCATTCATCCTCTGTTCATTCAAAAACAGTGTTTGTAACGAGGTTGTTCCATATCAGAGCGGAGATTTTAAGAGAATCAATTATAGTTTGGAGATTATAATTAAATACATATGTCAGGCTTTTGATGTTTAAAAATCCCTGACATTATTGACTGAAATTTTTTTAAACAAAACTGGCTGAATTATTATCAATCGCTATCAGTAGCAATGAAAGATGATATTAATCCTTAAAAGCCTGGAACTGCTGGTTGAGTCGACCACAGTGCTTTTAGATTTCTTTCAAGGATGTTCCAACATTTTCTTCCATCATCCTTCAAATTCACCGTAAACGTGTAACTTCTTAGAGGCTAAAGATTCGAAAGCCGATTTCCTGCGAATCGATTTACACTTTGAGCTCAAGATCGGTTCGATCTGTCCATTATAATAGAAGTCTACTTGAAAAGTTCTATTTGTCGGAGACGTCTTTCATTGATTCAACTAACAGACTGTTCGAATCTGTAGGATATCCTTCGAAGCAAAGTCAGTTATAACAACAGTGAATGCCTTGAATTTTATTCTTCAAGTTGCACGCTGAAATTATTCCATTTTCGTAAGTCAGAATTTTGGCAATTTAATAAATTCATGAAATGATAATTTGTCTATTTTAATTTGTCATAGATTCTATCAAGTTTTGTAATATTCATTCAAAATTCAAAATTGTTCAAATTATTTAATATTTCGTCACAGTTACAGCTTTATCCTTCATTATCCTGAAATTGTAAAACTTTGAAATTGCAAAATTTCAAAATGTTTTTATTTTTACATATATATTTTGGTATACCAAAATTACAGTGTTAATTCCTGAATTCTTTTAAAGAGCAGTGAGGTGGTTGAAACGAGCTAACCCGAGAAAGAATTCCATTCGTTCGGTCTGCTGCCATTACGAGAGGCATTATAGCGCTTGAATTATTATCGAACGTCGTCAAAGGATTCAACCCTCTTGTTGCTTGGGAATCTGCTCGTAAATGGGACCAGCCGCGAACGGTCGTAATCCTGGAACGCCTGCATAAATAGGTGGACGAGGATGGCTTTTAACGGTTTTCCATAAAAAAAGAGAATATCGGAAAATAGACATTTTCTGCGTCCTTAGGTCTTCATTTTTATTTCGTTCCACTTCTGGCATCCGGTTATTTCGCGATATTTTGTAGCTGTTTCGTTCAAAGGGTTCAGACTAAAATTCTGCATGGTTATAATGAGTTTTCGATACTCTTCAACTTTTCTTGTCCAAAACGAGATAAAAGTCAAGAAATTTGCAAATTAAACGTGACAACCAAGATTTTAGGTTGGTTTCAATTTTCATTTATCAAAAGCACAACGTGCAGTTTTTAGCTGTTTCTGTGTTAATCGTTAGGGAGATCGGTATTCAGCCGGCATCACGGAATTTCACTTGGTCAGCCGCAACGACACACTTCCGGTTGACGAGACGACAAATCATGCGTATTTCCGCGTGCTGTTCGGATAAATTCTGGCGTTGAAAATGGCGCGATGGGCACCGATATATATTTCTGACGGTCGAGTGGCACTCTGTAAACGATCTCGTCAAATGCACGCGATTTGCATATGCACATGTGTGCACACAGCCGATGTGCTTACATCGCTCTCGTCTGCTTGAATTTCAGCCTAATCCCTGCCTAATGCTGTAATTTCATTTACAATTCTGTCCTTTGGTAGCAATCTTTGTTTATGTTGCTTACATAATTATAGATAATTAAGGAGCTTCCACTATGATATGTAATTATCCAAATTGCACTTCAGTTGATGAGAAGAAAATGTTTATTCAAATCGTAGAAAGCAATGATTTACACCCTGATTCGTCATTCAGAATCATGACTAACGATGACATTTTTCTAACAAAGAGAGATAGAACGGTTTTGCATCATTCATTTAATGATCGTGATCGAAACAAAGGGGGATTAAAGGGAAGGTGAAATGATTCATAAAACGCTCGACAATCGAGTTGGAGGCGAAATTCCGAAAAGAACGATTGCACGGTGTTGATCGATTAAATTTTAATTGCAGATTTCTCGATGTCGGCCAAGCTCTTCAACGAGTGATTCCAATTAATTCGGTATTGACCGGTCGTGGAACAGTGAAAAAGAAAATCACGTTGCTCTTTGATCTGTTTCACCGTCGATTAGATCATCGCTTAAAAACGGCGGATGTGATTAAATCCATGACGATGCTTTTTAAAAAGCTTATCAATTTCATTGTTACATGTTTGATTATCTGAATTCCTTCTTGGATTACAAGTGTCATGTAAATTTTTCAATTATTTGAATGTATTCTATCAGATATTAATTGCAATTTGATAATATAATTAATTTTATAGTGTACATTAAATGAGGAGGCTTCCAAATATGATTTTTCCAATAATTTTGATAAAAGAGAAATATAAAAGTATCGTCGATAGACAATTTTTGAAATTAAGTTCGCGAGTATCAATGTGCATTTTAAAAGATAAAGAAACGACGAAACTTTGAAGCAAAACTAATCGCTAATAAATATTTCTACCGGTGTGCATTCGACATTGTGCTCGTTTAAGAACTGAGATTCTTGAAACTGGCCACGAAATACAAGAACGACCCCTCGAATGGAATCTCGGTCGATTAACAGAAGCTCCGAAACGAAACTCGTTAAATGATATAATTTACTTTCTTCGTCTACCCAACCTAACCAGACTTAATCAGTTTCCGTTCTCGTTCCTCTGAAAATCCATCCAGCTCGTGTTACATGTAATACTCGCGAAAGTAAAGTGATTAACCGTCGAATGAGACCGATGATATGTCTGCATTCGGGACTGAGAACGATTTCGGAATTATTCATCGTGGTTAAATGTTTCCTTCCGTATCCTGTCGCGATTCTTCTCTCTTCTGCACGACGATTCAGTTTCACGGGCATTCGTTTTGAAATTGAAAGACCAGTCTGTAATGCTTCTAATTGTTTAATGGCAGTTCTTGTCGAAGATAGAGGAAACTTCTTCTTTAATTGCCTTTCGACTGAGGACTGTTAATCTGAATTAAATTACGCGAATCAATCAATGTTTTTTCTTTATATTTTTCTAAAATAAATATCATAACGATGTACGAAGTTTCGTGATGAAAGAGAAATAATTGTTGAATTGTTCATTCGAAACGAAGAGGTTTCCATTTGCAAGATTTGCGCATTAAACCCTTGTTCCGAACGTTAATTAACTCCTTCCGCGTTTATACTATATGTGCTGACGTAACGAGTTACAGAAGCACCACTTTTCAACTGAACTTGTATTATTCGTTATTTTCATTACGTTTTGCACGATATATTTATTGTATTAAAATCTCAACTACATATAGTGATCCCACATATTTTTAATTAAAGTATACAGCATATCAAAAAATCCAATGAAAAATATTGAAAAGAAAGGGATCAAAATCCAGCTTCTTATCAAAGCTAATAAAATACAAAGTTCCAAATAACACAATTAATGATCAATACACGTGGAAAAAAGTTTCTTACTTTCAATAAGAGGAGATTCAGATGTCGAATTTTTACGTGGCCAAGTTCGTACGTAACGACACACAAATTTCAAGAGAAATCCCACAGACAAGGATTGAAGGAAATATCAGTGGAGTCGCGACGGGGTATAGGTGGAAGCTTTGCCTTTCGGCATCTTTGTCGCAACGGAGGGATACACATAAAATGTCTTTACAATTCGTCTCGCTGCCATTTGAACGTCGTTCCTTTTTCTCTGTCACCTCCCACCTGTCGATCCACTTATCTCTAACTTTTCACGAGCAGCTTATCGATCTTAACGCACGTCCTGTTTGACTTCGACCGACGCGCGACGTTGTCCTGCATTTTACAGGTTGATTCAAAAAACCATGAAAATTTCAATTTCTTCGTACCGAAAGAAACTATCCTCAGCTCTTCTGTCATTCTGATTTAAAATTCGATATTGGACTTTACTGAGTACTTTTTATAATTGATAGACCGATAAATTGAAATATTGGCATTTCTACAAAATTTTGTGCAGAAGGGTCTAAAAGTTATTCTTTCTTCAATAATTTATGAAAAGATTGACTTAAATGATATATTTTATAAAGAGAAATAAGGGTCCTTTGATTTTGAACAGAAACGTACGTGCTCTTTATTTTATCTCTTCTATAAACTTGCAGAATTTCATTAACGTTCATCTTCTTCGCTGGCGTAACGTTTTAAAAGTAATGAATAAAATGAAAAAAGCAAACTACGTCCGTAATCACGTGTATTTAGCATCAAACCGCGAACAGATGCACGGTCGAGGGGTTTATGTCGTAAAATTCGTCTGCGAAAGGAAAGTTTCGTACAGCCGTAGGTTCGAGGGGATCCGAGCAAGAAAGTTCCTCGTATAACTTTCTCGGTAGACGAATCACCGCCAGGTTCGGCTCGGTTTCTGGCTTTAGCCGCGCACACCGATCAACCCCGAAGCGGGTAATTAAACCCGCTCGCCTCCTTACTCTTCGACTTTGAATTCTCGCGCGTCGTTTACTATATTAAAACGGAATCGTAGATTCTCAACCGTGGCGCAGTTAATTGTAGGATTCGTCTCATTATTCTATCGTTGAACACCGACTAACTTTCCTGATTTCAGAAGATACCGAGTGTCGAAGGAAGAACGATAGCTTCGGGGAATACAATGGACAGGAAATTCGTCTTTGATCGAAATTCCCTTTGAATTTTTTCCCATATTTTGGGAAACATAACGAATCGGAAAGTTCATAATTTTGGGACTTAAATAGCTGAAAATTGAATGCTCTTTAATGGACGATACTGAGCTGTAAATTAGTTAATGCATTGTTTCAAAAGCAAACCAGCCATTTGATATTATGAATATTGATGAAGTATTTATGTATTCATTTTCGTCAAAACTTCAAATTGATGTGCCATTAGTGCCATTTTGCGGTACTTTTATATAATGAAACCATATTAGAGCTCGTATGTTTCAAAATCCATCATTTGGTATGCAATAACCTAATAAGTTGTAAAAATTATTTTTCTTTTATTACAATCATGGTTCTTCTAACAGTTTGATTGTCAGTCTAAAACCAATGAAAATCTATTTAATTAATAGTTTTGCTTTCCATCAGTGTAGATATTATTTGTAGGGTATAACACTCGACTATTCCAAAAGACAATAGAATTGAATTCAGTATACAAATAAATATGTGTTTGGTGTAACTTGTTGTTAGTATTATCAATAATTATGTGCGAAATGTTTGCTGTCTAGCAGCTGCTCGTATCAGCTTCACAGAGCCAAATTCATGTTACTGAAATGAAACTAATTGAATGTACGAGTAATTACATATTGCATCTGGTCTCCATTGTTATAACGAGGTCAAGCATTCGCAGAGACATGCACAACGCAACAGATGTGACCATCTTCCTTGAATACATTACCCTTAGACAGGTATCACAGCATTCTACAGATGCATACGAAATTGCATATAACTGCTCTTGAAGAATATTTGATTATAAATAATAAACATATGAACCTAAAGAATGTGAAAAAGGACGCAAACGACGAAAACACAATTTTTAATTATACTCGCAGGTTATATGAAGTTTAAAAATAGAATATTTGCGCTAGTTAAAGCAACAGCAACTAAGTAGAATTAACTGTTATTTAGCACACCAGAATCTCGTTATGAAGTATCGACGTAAATTAGAAAAGTTTCACGCCGGATACCGTACTAGGTGGATTGTTTCCGTTCAATCGCTGAGTATAAAACAATTCTCTGTTCTCCTGCTAATAAACATATGATTTTATATGACGTAAATTTATATCCAAAGCAAGTGTAAGCTGATGTAAAATTTAGAGATAAATTTTATTGACATATTCATGAAACACAAAAGGGCGTTCGTTTTATTGAAAACGACGCGATGCTGGCACCCGTTTTTCAGGTTTTTATGAGCTACGTCTATGGGTAAAAATCAACTACTAGGTTCGCGATACCTCTGCTTTTCTATTCGCTTCGACGTGGTCGAAATTGCTTTTATGCCTGTCAATTCCATTTTTTGGTTGCTCAGAGACCGAATCCTGCACACCGATCATAGTGTTTCTGTTTACTCGACCTTTCTATTTCGCTGGATCAACTTTTAGGCATTGTTTTACGGCTGCGAGCTTTTAACGCGATCCACGATCATCCTATTTCATTTTCCAGCGCCCACGACGATGGTTTCTCGTCAGCTTAGAGTTTATATGAGTTTATTGCTGTGAATTGTAGTTCAATATTTGTATTTTTTTTCTTTTTTTTCTACAGAGAGTTTACAGAAACACTTTTTAAACAAACCTGAAAATGGTGCAAAGTTCTCTTGCATTCGTTTTACGCGTGACCGTAGAAAAATTAGTTGTGCTTGGGTTTGAACGAACGAGATGTCAGCAACAGTACTGCAGTAATTGTTTTGTCTCTGCCACAGTTCAATTTGTTTCGAACGTACAAATACTGATACTTTACTAAGCTTCTTTTCTGAATTGAAACAAACATCATTCACTATGAATTACTATAAACTTGCATACTCTATTTAATATAGACGTGATAAAAAAATAAAATCCCATGTAGGCTATGATAATACACGTAGACTCTGTTGTATCGCACGATCGCCTCGTACTTGAAGGGTTAAATAGGGTAAGTTTAATTATAACCACCCTGTAAATGAGCCTACCCATATCTTTGTCATGAAACATGCTTCATTGATACAAAACAATGTATGTACACATTGATTAATATTTATAATTAACAACTGACGGCTAATTTCATCAATTACAATTTTTTTTTTTAAACGATAATATATTCATTGACTGATTCTTGTTAAACAAGACTGACCTTGTAACTTGGTGATGTTCCTCGTTACTTTGTGCCCGTTAACGAGCTGCTCGCGTAAATGGGTTCTCTCACGATGACGCTGATAATTGCCGATAACGATCGTGGTCGTCATCAGCACGAGAAACAACTTCGGCCCCCAGGCCGGTCTCATTGACATCGTCCCCCGGTTTTCGCATCCCCCGAAGCTTCTGATATTCTCCGACGTCTGTTGATTTTACCCAGCCCTCAGCGTGGCGGTAACGCGGATCCCTCGACTATCTGAAATCCAAATAACGATGAAAATCATTTGTCGTTCAATCTTTGCGTTGCGAAGTGATTGCGTTCGATATCGTCATGGAGATATCGTGTGCTTGATCGTCGATTAATTAAGTACCGTACGGTACCATAGAATCCAGTGTAGAATCAGAGTTTTATCGGTATTCTCAATATTAAAAATGAATGCACATCAAATATTTGACAGCAAACCACAAGTGAATAGAGAAATGAGTTTTATATTTCAATAATAAAACATAGTAGAACTTTGAAACTATCGAAAAGGTTTCGATTACAAATTTTGAAATATTGGCAGCAATTCAAACAAAACACTCCTTTTTTCTATCTGTTCTCTGTTTTATTGGGAGAAATAGAATATTTCATTTTAGATACTATAGCGAAGTTTGTACGTTTTGAAAGTCAATCTGGTTTGCAATCTAATCCCCCATTTATCTTTCATATCCAAACGAGAACATACATTTTTTTATTGATGGCATATTGAAATTCCTGACAGCTTCATCGCCATTCATCTGCATTCTGTTACAAGCATTTATATGCATCAGAATTGATCATACCTTTTACAACAGATTTCATTCTATGGATAATGTATAACACATTCTGTCATTATCTTTAATGATATGTAACGCAATCTCTTTATATTGAAGAATTATCTTCTCATATACCCAAATACATTATCACTTATTCACTCTTTGTTATAATTTTGGTTTCCGCATTGTATTGGAAATCAGAACAGATTTCGTTGTATAATAATGAAATTTGAACGAAGTCAAATAATTGTTTATAGGTGAATAATTTTAGGTAATTGTAATTACAAATAAGGCCGGGTTTTCCAGGTAGAACGTTTTCAAGAAATTGACATCGAAATGAGAAATTTTAATATAAACTATAATAAAAACGCTTTCCATGAACGATATCAAACACGAACCTCGAAATAGTGTAATTATATCAAAAATTGCGGTTTTTTTTTTTCTTATAAAACATAATTGTCATAGGATAAAATGCAACAGAATTCATTAATGTTCTCGATAGTGAATAGAAATGTGTTTGACGTACGATTCAATTCTCGTTATTCGTAGTTACAGTTGAACGGTTCATTCCACGGAGGATTTCAATTATCGAGAAAAAGTTTGCAACGATGAATCAAACCCAATCGTCGAGCGAGATGTTCTCGTGACATATAGAAGAGATAAATATTTAATTGAAAAAGTTGAATATATGAAACATTAACGTGTCTGCGAACGGTTTTTGTACCACGCTGGTTAATGGGAACCAGAGTTATGAATATTAAATTATATTTCATGGGATAGCAGAAATACACGGTACAAGTAAAAAGACTGAAACAGGAAGCTTCTGTTGTGTTACTCGTAAAACGTTTTAATTCATTTCAATATTACACTTTATTGTAAAATGTTAAAAACATCTCATAATTGCAATTCTATTAAATTGCAGTTACAAGTTTGTTCAAAATAATAACTCAGACTTTTAAAACTGCTAATTGTTTAAAACGAAATACGCTGGTTGTTCGCTGAATATTGTATTAAATTACCAGTAACCTTCTCTGCGGAATGACCCGATTGAGATCCGTGAACGATACGCGAACACGTGAATTAATTAAAGGTTTCTGTAGCAATTTTCATGGTATTTTAAGCTGGAAATTGACACGGCGTTGGTGCTAATTTAAAATATCGAATCTTGTCAGATTTTTAATCAATTTCAAAATGATTCTTAGAAAACGCTAGATATTATTCATTTTTGTCAAAGTTGAAAATTTCTGGTTTTGTCCAGCTTTTCGGTAAAAATACTGCAGCGTGGGATGTGTAACAGAATTCCAAAGGGACAGAAATAAAAAAGGGGGGAAGCAATTCGGCGAGATAATTTCCCAAGGAACATGTTTCCAAACGAGTGTGCACCGTTTGACGTAAGCCACCAGTTTCAGTCGAACAATTTTTCGTACCCGCGCGAATTACTGTCAAAGTCTCGTTTCGAGCGCAACGATAACCCGAAGCTGGAGAGAGACCGATAGATAGAGCAGCGAGGAGATAGAGGGAAAAGAAAATAGCAGCTATTCTAACGGGGATGTGATCAAAGTACGAACACGCGCCATTGCATGCACGTCGGCAAGAGATGCAAGTATCCGCCGATGCATCGCATAGGAACATTCGGCAGCCCGACCGAGAATGATCTATTCAAGCATCCAGGTCGTTGGCGTATCTCTTTCATCGCTGAATCTCGAAAAATTGTTACAGCTTCGCGAAATCTGCTCGAAAGTCAGCGAGAAAGCCGCGAGGCAACAATCAAACCAAAAGATACCGATATACGAAGACAAAGAAACATATGCAGAGTATACTTTCAGATAGCATTCATTGTCAGATTCTTTGTTTAACAAAATAGCTTCTGAATAATACCAAATTATTACCTTACAAAAATAACCTTCATTTTTCTTCGTTAATTTTTATTTTCTATTTTAGAAGATTATAAATCATATCAAACTTACAGATGATATCTGTTTAAAATTAACATAAAAATTTATGTTAATTGACATTCATCTGACTCCTATTTTCCATAATTGAGCATTAATGCATAAAGGAGCCACATTCGAAATGAGCTGCAAAATGATTCGCTGACTTTTCAAATGATTTGATGAAATAAATGGCGTTGATGTGAGTATCACGTCAGTGCGTTAAGTGGGAAAAATAGCACAACTTCGTTTAATCATCGCGTTAATCCTTGTTGCTTGGTTGTCAGCCAGAGTGAGTAGGAAATGAAAAGCGAATCACCAGCTGGAAACCTAATGAGACGGGACGAAAAGTGCCCTCCGCTGATAGAGAATTCAGTAACGCGCGACCCTCCGCTCCCACACGAGTTTCATCTATTCAATTACGGCCTTAAGCGCCACTTCCTTTCTGTCGTTGTTGAATGGATCAATAGAATGAAAACCGAGCGAGAATAATGAGACGAGCAACCGGTTAAAAGCTTAATAATCCGCCTTATTTTAGAATGACAATTCGCTGGGACCGCGTGCCCGCAGAAGGATCGATCAACACATTGCGACCCTTGTTCAAATATCACCAACTAGAAATACCTCTGGTTCGAATGTCATCCCATTTTCGTGTCGTTGCCGAATGATGCTGCATAGACAAGTAACAAGCACCTCGTTCTAGAACGGTGAATACCGATCGAAAAGTAGCATCATTACTGTTTAACGCTTCAGCAGTGACACGAGACACGATCATTTTCCTCGAGTGATGTATAAAAGACAATGTTAACACGTTCACCTTTCTATTTGACCTGAAATAGAAAAGTGCAAGTTTCGAATAAAATAGCATCATTATTGTTTGACGCTTTGGTGGTGGGATTTGGAGGTACTTGTTTGCAAATTTTCAAGAAAGTCAAGCATGCGGAGTTTTTAAATTGCTTTGAGACCGATGTAGACTTGCGAGTTTTGAAAATCTCGAAAGTGAAACTTTGAAAGTCTTGAAACTTTTAAGAGCCCTGAAGTGACGCTGATTGTTGTGCGTTTTATTTCAAATAAAAATTTCCTTGCTCTGATGTAAATTTAATTTTTATAGAATAACGTGATATTATATTTATTAAGAAATAACTGATAAATAATGATAACTCGATGAAATATTTCTGCTACTGAAATTAAGAAAAGGGGGAGAACAATGAGGCGGTAACAAGGTTATTCGCCCTCAATTTCGAAGTGCTAACTTTTATACGGAATTTCTTCTAGCCGGGGTATTTGATTTCCCGAGTTAATACGAGCAGGGACATCAAAGTCTCAGAGACACCGAATTTCGTTCGCAGTTTGCTCAACGGCTGACCGTTCGATGTAGACACTAGAACAATGCGAGGATAATAGAAAAGGAGGCATTGATCGGGTTGTCTTTTTCAAATAGACGGTATAGGTTGTTCAGGTCATTATTAATCAGGATTTTCCTCTTACATGATAAGAAATAATAAAGAAAATGGCACAAAATATTGTTTGATAAATGAAAAGCAAAAAAAAAAAGATGAAAGAGGAAGGTAATCGATGAAGCTCTTAAAAACTAATCAGGTCAACTCCATAAAATGAAAAAGTAGAGAAAATTAATGAAGATGCTACGAATTAAAAATTTTCCAGCAATTTTGCTCAAATTAAATTTGAAATTTAATTACCATAAGTAAAAAGCACTGTCTGTAATAAATCCTCGATCATAATACCATGCACTGTGTTTGCAATTAAAAATTCTTCATTTGCATGAAATTTGCAAAGTTAATATTCATCAGAACCGTGTGCTCGCAATAATTACGACTTTTTCATACGTGTTACCATAATCACAGCCTCGCTAACTTGATTCTTCATTTAAAATGTAAAACGCGTACCAAGGAGCCGATCATGTTGCAACTATGTACAAGCGTTTCCCGTCCTGGTACCTACGGGACAATTAGACAGTTGTGCTGGAAAAGGGGATTACAATTGGAAACGGTATGAGGACGTGACACGGGACCGAAATTAGGTGAACGACGTACAATACGGTGGAAGGCGATAGTAAGGAATGCAGAAAAAGGAGGAGCTGGTGAAGAAGACAAAAAATTTCATGCAGCCAACAGAAGAAAATTGGAGTAGTACATGGCGGAAGAAATTACAAAATATAAACGAAAGAGAAATTGTGAAAAAGGTCACGGGAAAGGAATGAAGTAAAGAAACAAGAGGAAGATAAACAGAGCACAAATTGAAAAATCAATGATGGAAGAGAAGAGAAAATTAACTGGATATCCAAAGGGATCAAATGAATCATACGGAGGATGATGGAGAAAAGTTTTATTTCACTCAAGAGTTGACACCTATTTCATTTAATTAAATAGTAAAAAAGATGAAAATTATTCGAGGAGGAAAAAGACCGATTGAAGCGAAGAATAAACAAAGGGAAGAAGTTAGATATTCGTGGAATAGAATTAGAGTGCATGATCATCTCGGTGAACGAACTTTTCCCGGTTCCATGGGATTCAGCTGTGACCACCGGATGTTGTGAACCGGAAGCCACGACTTTTCTGAGCCTCAGCTGGTTTTCATCCTAAAATATGCGCGCGCCTGGTTAGCGTCGTTAGGTAACCGGACTATTGTGTCCGCATAATAAAGTAAATGCATTTGCAATGCAGAGCTTATCACCATTGCGCAAACGGCTATACGAAGCCTTTGAAAGTACCCTGAACATTTTGCACGCGTTAAAAACTGCCTTTAAAAAATCAGATATTTTTTTACGAGTGCTACATCATACTGAAGGGGCGTAAAAATCGGCACGTATCATTTGCATAACATTCGTTAAAAATAAGATTTATTGATTACTTTATTGGATTAAAACAGAAGCGAGTAAAACGTACTCGTAATATTATGTGGAAACGAAACAATTACTGAATGAAAACTTATTATTTAGCACTCTAGCAGCACTTTACCACGATTTACTAAGCTGGAACAGCGTTATTTGTTAATTTAAATGCTAGAATACTTAATCCTGATAATTTGAGAAATGTTGCACCATTATATGAAAGAGGCAAGTTTGCGTTCCTTGCATAATGCAATAAAGCACGAAATGCAGTGCAATTGTATATCACATTATCTTGTGTATCTTCAGTGGACAATTTTCATTCTTAAATCTCATCTACATACGAAGACATTTTGCTTTCTAATTAAGACTCTAATTGAAGGCAGTAACAGGTGCACTAATTAAGTATATTCAATCTTCAAACGAATTAGAATTTTAAGTTGAATCTCTTTAATTATAGATCAGCCTTTCACGAACAGAGAGAGAGAGAGAGAGTCAACTTCTAATTCAAGCTTTAAATGTTAAAGAGCAAATGAGCCGAGAGGAGGAACCTTTAAAATTTGAGTGACGACAAGTTTCTGACCGACAGTAATTGAAAAACTTGCGACCCAAACGAAAGCAAGAGGAATTTAACTTCGTGACAGCAGTGAACAGTAACAAGGATGGAGAATAATTTCCCGTAGCAAGAGTAAAGGCTTCATTTCCTCTGTTCCGTTAATCTAGAAAATTTAAATTCCATGTTTCCATCCTTTGCCTGATATATTGGCTTGTTTCATATCGAAAGGAATACGTTGAGATGTTGAAAGTCTGCTACCTTTTAACCATCAAATTTGTTTCGTACAAATCTTTTTTTAAATATTATATTCCCAATGAGCCCCACATTTATTATAATTCCCAACATACGCACAAACAAAAATCGAGTAAAACAAACATCCTGAATTAAAAGAAATCGTTTAATATGTAAGGGACGAATAAGTCATAAAACAAAGGACCATGAATTATTAAGAACTAGAATGCGTAACCTTGCCTTAGATTATCCTCTGGCAAAGCAATAAATTCTCTCCTATACACACCATGCCAGACGAAAACGTACATACATACAGTCGTAGATGAATTTATTCGAACAGCGATATATTCACAGGGGAAATTGATATACTTTTCATTTAGAATAATGGCCAAATATTTATAATAGCCATCTTGAATTTAATACATATCTATTTTAATAATATCACCAGACGACAACGAACAGTTTTCAATATTTTTCTTCTTATTCTAAAATTGAATAATCCAAATATTAGCAAATTTAGCTGTCAAAGGGTTAACAGGTCTCAAACATCTAGAAATTGCGAAACAATGCGGAATTTTTCGAGTTCAGAATGCAAGATAAAGAGAAAAAATGTTAGAATGCGAGGAAAAAGGATTTGAAAACAGAGATAAGAGAGGAATTTATGCTCATCCGGGGATTTACTCATAAAATCTGACGTTAGGCACGAATGTAACACGAACTTTTTCTTAGAGGCGTTCTTTTTGAGCGTCGTTGAGCCACCGCAATAACGAGGATGCTGGTCGTTGCACAAAAGAGGATCGATCGTCGCAGGGATGTTCCGGGGTGAAACTCTCACGAGATCTCAATAGTCCCTTCTTTCCCTTTACTCGTCGAAGGACGCTCATTGAATGAACTTCCTCGAAGGAGTGGAGCGAAATACGTACTTCGAAATGAAAAACGATTCTTTTTTATTTTGTGCAACGTTCACGTAAAATTTTCACATTAAAAGTCACGAATAACATTTGTCAGTAATAAATTATTTAAAAAAGCAAAAATATATTACCAAAATTGAACGAAAATCACAGTGAATCTCAAACATTGTTGACTGATAAATATTAAAAAGGAAATCAAGGAATATTTTATTTCATTAGTCAGCTAAGGTAGAAACGAAACGCAAGTTTCACGATTACAAATTGTCCGTACAAAACGTAATTTTCATTTCGAAATATTTGCAATTTATTTCGCGGGTGTTCAATTATTCATTGCCATTACAGCGTCTGTCGTTTTCAAGTTTCCCTGTTACGTATTCATTGGCGCGGCTAATCCAATAAAGTCGAATAAATATTTGTCAGAAAACATTTGTTAGGACCGGCTGAAATTGGACGTTCTCCATACAGACGTTAATCTAGAATTTACAAAGAAACTTCATATCCGCAAGTTTTGGAAACTTCATTTAACGGAAGAACATTCTTTTCTGCTGCATGGAGTAATCCCGGAAAATTAACCAAATTATTTCCTTCCGACTGTAATTATAATAGAAAAAATTGTCAGAAGTAAACTTTCAAATTGCATTACTATTTTCTGGGTTACATGCCAGAGTTTGATATAGCCTAGCATTAAAACAGAAAATCATGGTTTCAGATAGAAAATCTATGGTCTTACGTATGTATGAAAAATTCATCTTTCAACTCCAACACATTTTTCTAATTGCAATTAGAAAAAAGAAATTATATGACTTGTACCAGCGCGACTCCCCTGTAGAAAGATACTTCCGGTTTATTGTTTCATCTAGAATCAGTTCGTGTCCGGTTGTACAGCCCAACTCATTTCTAATGAGTCTCTTTAGTAATGTCGAGTGTATGAAACAGTTCCGGGTCCCACATGTTGTCCTCGTAACAACATCAACTTGTTGGAACGTCAACCGGGACAGTAAGCTCTGTAGGAAAATGGGAATAAGGGACAATTAAAGATGCAACGCAGTTGCATTGTCGGTGTGGCGCGGTGAAAATGGAAGAATAGTTGCCTTTTCTCTTCCTAATGTACACACTAGTCATTTGCCTTTGTAAAGAGAACTTGGTAATGAAAATATTTTTTCTTCTTTTCTGTGGTTGGAAATATTAAGATCGTGTTAATATCTTTTCGTTGGTTTAATTTTAAAAGAAATTAATATCATTTCTAATTCTGAAGTGGTGGATCCTCATTCTTTAATATTGCTACCCTCTTCAGCGTACAAGTATCACCTTTACGTTCGATCTGAGATTGCTCATAAAAATTCTCTTTCATCTTCTTCGATACGTCCTCTAACGTGTAAGTTATACGTCAGGGTGTCGTCGAACAAAGTAATAAAAACAGACATTGCGATGCATTCGTCCATCGAATAGGCGATCGAAGGTGTTCTTGCTCGAGTTGCAGGCCAAGTTACTACGATTTTGGAATGCATTTCATGCTACGTGCTTGGACCACTGATTCTTCTGCAGAGAGATCCCAATAGGAATAGATTTGTGTGTATAAGAGAACCGTACGAATCGTAATTTGAATATTCGTCGGAATTTCATTTCGCACATCTCACGCTGATTTTCTCAATTACCTTCGCTAACTTTTGGTAAAGTTACTTCAGATAAAATTACTGGTGAATCGCGTTCAAATTGTAATCTAATTAAATCGTCAGCACGTGAAGATCTCAGAATTTTTATTAACATTTTCATTATTTCTTTCGGATCACGATACATCAAGAGACAGTAACACGATTTTCCGATAAATTCGTTAATCCAGGCCGTGAGCTGACCGATGAGTGGTCCGCGTTTAATTAAAAACTCAATTCCACGACAGTGGCCCAAGGGAAGTACGAAGCACAGGATCCACATGTCTATTTAATGTAATTATTAATAGCAGAGCGTAACTTTGAATCTGGTTTTAGCGTGTGCTTACGTAACGATCGCAAATGGATACATGAAGAGGTAACTTCCACTACCCTTTGGTTCATAATTATAGCCATCGCATACTTTCCATAGTATCGGGTAATAAGCTTTGGATTTCGTCATACAGAAAACTACGAATCATCAGATCCATAACTTTGACAGAAATATTCTGTATTTATTATTATTATTAATTAAAAATCATTGTTTGACAGCAATGTTGATGATTTAAAAGAATAATTAATTTCACCTATTATTTTTGGTCCATTATTTGCCCATAATGAACCTCGCTTCAGCTTACGTTTTACAGCGATCCGTATTTTCAACAACAATCCAGAGAAATAGCTAGAAAACAAGTAAAAACGGGATGGAAAAAGGAACGATAAAACAACGGGGCAAGAAAAAGCGGCAGCTGAAAGGCGAAGAGGAAAAATTGTTCGCCGTTCATTGTGGCCAATCGTTCAAGCCCTTCGTCAGACCTTTGTTCGAGTTTAGTTTATCGAAGGCTACTTTAAAAAGCTCGACCCGGTCAATCCTGGTGTCGTTTAAGCAGAAGACAAAGTGTACCAGACCCGTATTTTCAGGAATCGGCTTGCCGAAGGTGGCTCGCTGAAACCTTGCCCTAACATTCACCAACGTGGCCACGTAACAGTTCGTAATCCAGCGAATTTATAGTCGGGATCACTGGGTACACACCAACCACAATGCGCGAGAAGTTTTTACCTTGCAGAAAGGGAAAGAACGCCAACACTCTCGATTGACCTCGACGGGTTTGATTCTTTTTCATTGGGATTAAGTAGCCCAGACTTTTGACCTAGACTCCGGACCGAAGAACAGCATGATTTAGGAAGGGTCAACATTGGAAAATTTAAGAAGGGTGAATATATTTGATGGAACCAGTGGCGCAAAAAAGTAAAGGCCAAGGCGAGTCTAAATCCTTCAATTATTATTGGAAAATTGTACAAATTATTGCACAATTTCAGCTTAGCACTCTGACATTTCATGGAACCTTTGACTTTCACAAATTTAAATAGCAACTAACATTTTAAAGTAATGAATACGTGATACCAGATATTCAAATATTAATAGAAATAAATATTTGAATCAAGAAGGAATAAATCATACGTATTTCTTAAATAGAACCATATTTTAAACATTTTCTATATATCAACTAGATTCGTCTAGAAATTACTAGGAAGTGATAAATAACATCACACCATGACTGCCCAAACAATAATTTTCTCTTCGCTTCTCGCACCCTACATTTTTCATTGGAATCCTTGCCGTTTCACTAAGAAAAAACATCTCTATTATCTGTAATAGTGGCTCTCCATACAGCCCCATTTTTCTAGAATATAACTGGGATCACGAATGATTTTCTCAGGATTTCCTCTACTCGTTACGCTACTTTCGTTTCGAGCCAAAAAAATTCTACCTTCGCTGTTATTTTATTTTTATTCGATAGCAACTTAGTATTGTTACGAGTGATGATATTAATTCATCATACGTTTATTTACCATCAGTTGCAATATTCCAGCGATGTTCAGAGGAACGGGGTGAAAATTTAACCAACAACCGAAACAGTGTAAGCCACGGTAAAACCGTATACCACAAGCTGGATCAACACCTGTGCATTTAGTAAAGCTGTTGTTTCAAAACTAATAGGATTTACGAAAACAGACAAAAGTTGGAACAGAAAGAATTTTCCATAAATCATTTCCTCGGGTAATGAAGTTCGAAAAATAATGAAATTTAAATGAAATCCAAAATAAAGGGACGATTCTGTTTATGTAAAAGAATTCTGCAGTTGCACTTAAGATCATATAAATTTTTAAGCAGTATTTGTAACGGCATCGTGTTCTATAATTTTTATGGTATTTTTCCATTATCTCGTTCCAACCAACATGAGATAAACAGAAAGTAACTCGAAAATTACCTTGAATATTAAATGACAGATAGGTGAAAGATTTACGATATAATACCTAAATCAAATGTTGAGAAAGCATGGAGGTTCCATTCATGAATCGTAAATATTAATTAAACGAAGAAGCAAATGGAAGCAGCATTGAGGGTTAAAATATGAAGTTCACTGAGTTGGGAATTTTAGTGTGTGGCAAGGTGCCGTTAAACTTTACGGATTGTTCCTCTGCGTAAAGCAACGTAACTTTGCGGGCATGATCTCGTCAACGTGGTAGGAGGAACTTGTAGCTAACCGCATTAATGTAAATAACCAGAGAAGATTTTAACATCCTCCTATTTAACCGGAAATCAATATTTCGTTACATACTTGATTACGAATATATAAGAAAGGAAGAACGGAAGTTCGCTATTTTTCACAAAAATTTATTAGCCGTAATAATTCGCCTTTACAATGTTAATTAAAACAGTACAACATATTGCTTCATTAAATTCCCTGATATCTACTCGTCGTACATTCCAAAATAAAAATACAGCAATGGAAAGACAATAGAATGAGAGGAGAAAAATGGGGTAGATACAATTCACATATCAGTAGCGACAACTTTAAATTTGCACGAGAACAATTTCCTGTTCCGTATTGCATATCAGCCATGCTAGAATCGAGGGTGAACAACGTTTGTAAAGCGCCACGCTTGTTCTACTTCGGTACGTTCGATCATTTTTCTTTTCGACCTTTCCACTTCCCCTGTCCCGGTATTGTCAGCTTTCAAGTAATTTCGAGCGGTTCTATCGGCTCGAACCAAAGCCTATTTATTTTTTAATCTAACACGTCCTGGCTGATCCTGATGAGCGTGCAGTTTTCATTTCGAGGAGCTGCAGTTCATCAGCCGTTTTACAGGATTTTTCAATTTTCTTTTCGTAATACAAAAGGAAATTTTCAATTTATCGAATTGAACATAGGAAATAAATCATCAGCAGAAAATTATCTATGACTGAATACCAAATGAATAGGGACGGGAAAATATAAAAATTTTAAATTAAAATATTTAAAGGCACCGACTTAATTCGACAGCAATATCTCTCGTGAAAATTATAACAAATGTCCCAAGATTTTCGCGGGTGCATGTTCAAAGCCATCACATCCTTCATTACCCCGATCCAAAAGCGTCAACCACTAAAAAACAGCATCCGTACGGTCGTAAGTCACGTCGCATGGTTTCCACGTCCCATAGATTTTCATTTCGCGCGTTTCATGACGAAACGAGGTACGAGTTTTCCGCGTCACCATCTGTATCGATCTGATTTCGGTTCGTTAAACATTGCCGAAGTGGCCGGTAATTCGAGCCTGTCGATTACCCACGAACAGTATTCTAATTAACCGACCTTTCTCTTTCGTCAACGACCAACGGGAAACTGAAAGGGTTGCAGTTGACAACTGTGGCCGATGCTTCCCTCCCCTCGCGGTGTTATCTTTTCAAGCTCGAATAGCTATTTAACGTTTGTTGTTTTCAATTAGATGATCCGTTTGTCCTGTTCCGTCCCCACCTACACCCTTCGGTAACGCGGCGATCATAATTAATGAGCCCGTGTCGGGCTAACTGGCTGCGTTCAACTATACAGTCTGATTTGCAATTTCTGCACCGCAATGTAATACTTGCGTGCATTTTTTTCTTTTTTTAACACCTCCTCGATTTAATTTCATCGATTTATGCGCCGCACTCTGCTCGGCTTACAATTTCACCCTTTATGACTGCTATACGTCATTCTATCACGGCAAAAATGCAAGCATATTGGAAGCGGATAACGCATGGGAAAACGGTGTTAAGCTGACCGATGGCATTTGAGAAGCTCTTAAGGGATGAATATAATCGCCGGACGACGAATGTCGGGTTAACTGTAATTCAAATCTGCTTTCGTAACGAAGAATAATTATCAGAAGGAAAATTTTTTATTGAAAAATAGAAACAAAATTCGAGCGAATGAAATGCAAAAAGATAAAATGTCTTGAATTTCATGAGACGCGAAATGCGATAATGGTAGAGGAATCCCTTTGGTATTCCCGCTATTTGTGAGGAACTTGTCAGTGTATATTCTACTGTGAGAAAGTCTAGCAATGTAAGTCCTCGTTGCAGGGGCCTTTTCCTGGAAAAAGTGAAAATACGACCTAAAGTATTGATCCTTGCACGAACACAAGGTACGTGGCCATTTTTTGCCGACCATGAAGGCGGCAGCTTTTTTTTTTTTTAAGAGCGACCTATTTCCTTGAACGTGAATGAAACAGTGTCAAAAAGCTTGCAACAAATAACAATCTTAATTCTGAAAATATTTTAATTATGATTGAAGCCGTGTTCCTTCCTTATTTCTCTATTGACCTCTTAAACTTCTAAGAAGTTTACGAACAGATAATCAGAAACGGGAGAATTTGATTTAAATTATAAAAAGTTAGCGTACTTTCATGGGTATAAGGGGAAGCACCCAGCTTTCATGGATTATAAAAGGGTAACATTTTCGAACATTTTGCGTAGAAAGTAGCTAAGAAGAGAAGTTTGTAAATTCAATTGCCTGAAAAGCAGTGCTCGACGCTCCCTTAGTTAGGCATGTTAGAAACTGTCAAGGGGGTTGATGTATGAGTTTTACTTTGTAACAATATGGTTATGCGGTAGGCTGTACTCGTCTTTAGCTATTGTTAACAGTTGTTCATGGAAAGTTAGTAACATTACTTCACACTTCCATAAACTTCGTTTCTCAACTTCGTTTGAACATTCATCATCTAATACATTTATCTTATATTCCTTAGAAAGTATAAATTTCATAATTGTGTTCCTTAGAAAATTTTCAAATAGAAAGGGTAATATTATACCTTCAGAGCATAAAATGATTATACATTCTAATTTGCATTCTACTTTCAAAGTTCTATAATATACCAAATAATTTTATACTTTGTTACAATTTGTTTATAAAAACTAATAATTACAGTATTATGCTTCATCATGTTCATCCTAATGAACGCTTAATATCAATTTTCCAAGTTAAACCGATAGTATAGTGTATCGGTATTAGTTTCATCCAAAAAACAGTAAATTAACTATGAATATTAAAGGCCTTTATAACTAATTTGCTATCGCTGGTTTTGTTAATTAATTATTCAACTATTACAAAACTGAGAGTTAATTTAACATTACGATATGTTCACTACGATATGTTTAATTGGATATTCGATATAATAGTTCATAAAAAATTAACAACAGATACCGATCCTTCCAACAGATATAATAGTTCCTTCGTTATTATTCAACCATTACACCCATTTGAATAGGAAAAACTATTATCAGAGAACAAATCAATACGATCCTCCAATGCAGATTTATTAAAACGAAGATCTTTTTTTTATATTTTTCAATACCTCTATGCTTCATCGTTAGTTGGTAAAAAGGACGATGACAGAAAGAAGCATACCTTTTTCACCAGATTTGCAATACCCTTCCTTTTCCTCTTATTTTCCGCAAAAAGCACCATCAGAAACATGCTAGTCTTTTCTCATAGCCGAAGGCGAGTTATCTTTTCGCGCTTCCGTTTCAGGGTGGGGCATTATTCGAATAATCATCGAACACGAATTTCGAATAAAACGAAGACATTCAAGAATTCGAATAAAAATTTAGAGAAAAACCAAGTTATCCGCAAAATATTTTAAATTAAAATATTAAAAGTATAAAATATAAAAAATTGAAATAGCTGAAATTGGTATTAGCGAAATTTGTATTCGGAGATTATCCCAGTGATGTCTAATGCTGTTTCATTGCAGCATAGGTCCGTGATTTCCGTCTACGATGAAATCATGCGTCAACCGCAGCAATTTCAACAGCCCTCTGCTGATATTGACTGTACTAGATAACAGCCAGTGGATAGATACTGGATAAATGCAAGATGCATCGATCTAGTCTGGTGCCAGGTATACCGACCAGGAAAATAAATAGTTTACGTGTCTGATTTCCCTCAAGTAATAAAAAATTCAACGAATCTATTCGCGCGAGACGGGCTACAGCAAAGTTTTAAGAGCAGTATTCTCATAGTAGAAGTCTATAAATTGAAAGGTTATACGGAATCATTGAAAACCGGATTGCTGTTTATCTTTTCATTGTCGTGAATCAAGCAATACGTTATTTAACACCTTACGCTTCGCTTGTTCCTTTTTCTTCAATTTCAATATTTGCTCTCTCGTTAGTTCTCCTTTCATTCCGTTCGACGAGTATCTTTAATGAAGCAATTCCTATTGGTAATCGAATTAACTTACATTTAATAATGTCTCATTGAAAATGACATATCGGATTTATCGGTTGAATTTGACGCAATCAGTTTTCAACCACATATATGAAACAGGTTGATTATTATTGATTGTCAACCTTTTTGCATTCTCGAAAAGATGAATTTTTCTCTTTAAAATTGACTGCATTAGTGGTTGGCCAGGAATGAAAAATTACCCTCGTTAAGGAAAGGGAAGCCGGCTTTCTTTCACCTGGATCGTTATTTTTAAATGCCATCGACGTATTTCAACGTTAATGTAGCACGTGAAGATGATCTTATACCAGTGGGTAGAGATAATTTAGTGGCCGATCGACTTTCTGCGGATGATGAAAAGCTGGCTTGGAGTATCGCGTGGGTATAGAAAAAAGGGGTGGTTGGGGGAAAAAAGGGTGAAGTGCTTTTCACGATATATTTCCCGCGTTTCGAAGGGAAATGTTAAAATTTAACGCAATTTCCCGGACCCCGAAAGTACGTTTTGTTTGGCCCGCTGTTACCCTCCAGCTGTGATACATGATGCATGTTTCATAGCATTTTTCGACGCGAACATCGCTTTATTAGATCCTAGAAAGTATTTGGATCTATTAGAATACATATTTTTATTTGACCTAATAAAATTAAAATTTACAAGTTTTCAAATATGGAAACGTAGTATGAGCTCATAGTATACTTTAAGTAATTTAATGAATTGTCCAAATTAAGGGTATTAATTAGTAATCAGTGAATTATTTATAGTATAGAATTTTTACAAGACAACGTAATGAGAAATTTTGTAAAATAATAATAAATTTTGAAATTTTACAACTTGTAAAATTTTATTAACAATACGTTTAAGTTCATTTGTGCAATAGGCTTCTAATATTTAATTATTATGGAATTGATGCAGAACCGAGAATCATTAATGAACAGTATCAGAAGCTCATTATACCAAGGCATGTGACAGATGACTATCGATAACGTATACATATGTGCAGGCTAACGACAGATTAGGCGACCACCAAGGTAACGTCAGTCAAAGCCTGCACGATATACTTAATTTTGCAAGTAACCGATCACGATCAGTCTCAATTGATTACCCTCATCGATTGAATAATAGCGGTAAATTCCGTGTTTCATCATATATGAATTTAGTGATCGCGTCTGACAGACTATTGACTTATACTACTTGCGCACGAATGATAATGCTTTCAAATGCGTGTGCGTAAGATAATTAAATTTGTTTTAAATTTAATTTAATGTCGTTTTATCTTATAAATCCATAGATATATCGCAATAGATACGAATTCCACAGGAAGGATCTGTAATCTTAAACAATTTAACCCTGATCCCTTAGTAATATCGATTACGTGCTATCCACCGTTGACCCGAATCCGTGGCTCGACATTTCATTACACGATCGATAAAGTAATGCGTCCTATGATTGAATTCCGCGTCTGTAGATCGATCGTCGTCGTTCGATCTTCGATTCCGTGTACGTCAAGGGAAATCGTCTAGCTGGATTGTGTCTCTGACGTTGACACGTTTGTCAAGCTTGACTCTATTCCTGGCGGTGTACAGCTTCCATGGAAATTGAACGGACGGCTTACGTGGACCGATCGTTGTACCGAGTCGTTTACATGCTAGACCCGGCTAAGATGGATCGTCGATAGAGTCGATTATTATCGAAATAAC
This sequence comes from Osmia bicornis bicornis, assembly GCF_907164935.1. Classification (NCBI taxonomy): domain Eukaryota; kingdom Metazoa; phylum Arthropoda; class Insecta; order Hymenoptera; family Megachilidae; genus Osmia; species Osmia bicornis. The sequence continues at coordinate 1,025,232 of NC_060221.1, read as the reverse complement.
AAGCGTTCCCTATCCTTTGCAGCGCGTGTGCGATCCAGACGATCAGAACTTTCGAGAGTATCGATACCTTTTGACGCGTTTTCAAAGGCTGCGATGCGTCGCCACGGTACAATATCGCACAAAAGTATCGCATTACATTTTTTCAACAAAAAGATTGGACAGTCGGTTTTCTCATAATTAGATGAAAAAATTATAAGTCAAATTAATTTATTTTAATTTCTGAATTATAACAAGGTTATTAGCGCAAAGTTTATTGACGATCAAAACTTCTAATGAGTTTTATTAGTTAGCTCAAAAAGGGCGGAGGAACTAATGAAAGCACATTTGGAGGGAGGTTTTAACATTCTCAATTTATGACGTGAAATCAGAGAATTAATTAAAGAAATTCTGAGAATCCAACCATTGGCTGAAGCATAAGATCCTCGAACTTCTTCCATGCGTGCAATTTGGGATCGGGTGTTTATGTAAGTCTAAGAAAATGATAATTAGTTCTTTTAATTAATCATTAATTTTGAGTCTAATAACGTTAAATACTTATTAATTAAGCACCTCCATTTCTCTTCAATATACATGTTTAATTCATCAATATTATTAAATTCCTTCCATTTAAAAGATACTTAACCCAAATTTTCAACCTTTAAGGCAATGTAGGTCTGCATAACTGTACAACGACTTCTTATTGAAATCTTGAAACTCAAAAATAGCAAATATTCCCGATCGTATCGTAAACCACCCCCCGTTGATCATTCTAACGCGCCATGCACAACATTACGCGAAGGAACTCTTTGTAAAGCTTGCTAGCCTTTCACAAACGTGTTTTTACACCCATATGGACGTGCAATGCTCGCGTGTCCAAGAATTCAACCAATTCATCGCGCGATCATTTTTCAGAACGCTGCGTGACATTAAATTTGTCGACTTCCTTCGAAAGGATGCAGGGAGAAACGGGTGAAACGGAAATGACTGACGTTTAATCAGGCTGAAGCAGATAAACGTGAGTTCTTTCATTCGTATCGTTAATATCTATGAATTTTATAGATTCTGTGCTTGACAATTCCATTCATATAAAGTGTTCCGAGTTCTTCTGAACAAAAGATGTTCACTTCTTACAAATAATGTATGATTTTGTATAACTTCATCTCAATCCAACTTTATTAACTTCAACATTTTATGTTCTTTAATTTAATCTATCGCAATGAAAAATATTATCATCGTGAATTGGAGAGGAAATATCGAGTTCTTGGGAATTGATTAATACAAATAGACTCAATGAATCCACAATATGTTCGTTCAGAAAGAGAACAATAGAATCGCAGTTAAAGCATAACGAATGTCCAAACTGTATAATGAAATCAATATCGAACTTTTCCATTGTTATCATCGGATTATAACCACTCGTCGAATCAAGCATTAAAATTAAGTTTCTCATGCGGTTACGACCACCTCATTATTTCGAACGTTTAAAAGTGGAAATAGCAGATGGTGGCAAATTTTACGTTTATTTTTCAACGAGTTTCATAATACTAAGGTGGACTTATAAAATGGAAAAACAGGAACGTTATTTTGTAGATGAAACACAGTAACAACGGAAGTATGTCAGGAGACATATGATGTTACTTATGAAGCATCGATTGCAAGCTTTCGTGCTTCGAGTAATCAGTTTTCTCCAGCTTTATAGCGAAACAACTGTTTTTTTTTTGCATCGAGATAACTTCATCTTCCTTAGCTTATTCTTCTTTGTATTTGACTTCCTTTGTAATTTAAAATTTGTCTCATATTTTTCTGTTTTCAGTTGTATTGTTTACACGACGAATTGCTTTCAGAACTTCAGTGAATAAAATTCTATTTCTTACGAAAAAGAAATTGCTACTCTTATTTTTATAACATTCAATCGATTGGTTCAATGAAATATTAATTATATGGAATTTCTATTTCGTTATTTAGTTGATAACCATAAATTGCTTGATTTTAAACGAAAAATTGTCTAAAAGTGGTTTCAAACATTTAAGGATATAAAAATCGTTGGTAAAGCTTTTCAAAGAGGTGGCATATAGAGAGAGGATAAAACGACCATTCAGCTTTACAAAAATACCCTACTTTATACCCGTGAAAGAGACGGGTTTATTTATTAAAAAGAAAGAAACATATAAACATCAGTATTATGACTGTGAAACGTCGTTTGCAAAAGGAGAGTAATGCACACTGTAACACAAAGGGAAAACCTTTGCTTTCGGAAAAGCACGTAAAATTAGCCTGAAGCGGACTTGTGAAAATGTTTACTACGATTGGGACAAAGTTGTTTTTAATAACGCGTGCCCTTTTCAGACACTGTTTCCTGTATGAAAAGCTTGACCTGTGAATGGAAATCTGCTTATTCGAGCCATTGTTGGACACCCCATAAAAGCACAAGTTTGCTGTGGCTTTCACACTTCATGGTACATACTTACAAAAAATTCAAGAGAATTGTGCGGTTATTTGTTCTTAATTAATCGAATTACTTGACCCTCGGATGGCGGACCATGGAGAGAACCACAATTTTTATTTAATTTTATATTTCATATTATTTTCATTTTTTAAATTTGAAACTCTATTATTTCAATACATGAAAATTCGAATTCTTCATCAGTATTGTAAATAATTCTGAAACATTTCAAATATACAGGAAGGAGTTTTAGCAACAGTCTGGTCGTTAGACAAGTTTTCGAGGTTTCATTTAAGTTGACGCGTGCTTACGAACGCATCAACGTGTCTCGCGTCTTTCTGCCACTGTTTGAATACACTCTGCCACCACATACGTCATAATTATCACGAGTTAAGACGTCCGCGGCGTTTTTTTTTTCTCTCAGACGCCGTTCAGGAAACTAATTAGCTACCGCGTAACGAGCGTCGCACGAACAAAAAGAAGCTTCGTAATTAGTCGTGGCTACAGACTGAAGCTTGTATCGATCCTTGAAAAGATACATGCTCACTGGTCGAATATTATGAAAAATTAAATTCGAAATCTGTCATTTTAAAACTGAGAAACGAGCTGACAATTAATACCGTTAATAGAAAAACGGTTGATTGAAAAATTTTAAGTCATGAATAATAAAATTGCCCATTTATTTTTATCTATTTCCTACTGAAATTTTATTTTTGCAACGTTACTTATTCCAGTATTATTTCTTCAACGATTAAACGACTGTCACCAGTTGCTAATCAAAGCCAGGAACTTATCTTCCCTCTTTACAATCCTTTAGTATTTCCCGCGCGAAACTCTTCAACTTCGCGAAAGAACAATATACGCGGAACAATGTGTTAATTCGCGGAAGAAGAACTTGAAAACCTGTATAGCACCCAGGCGAATAACGAGCTGAAGTAAAACTTCCTTAGTAAAACTTTCTCATTGAAGATACAACTGTAAAACCTGTGCTATTCAACGAAATAAGAAAGAAAAAGAGAAAGAAAGGAACTTGGTTCTTTCGCGTGCAATAATCGTCATTTGTCGCTTCATGAATTTTCAAATAAAAAATCTTCATTTGAAGTTTCACTTACCGCTAATGTTTACATTCCTTCGTTCTGTTGCAGGGTCATAGAAGTCCTCTTCCGGTATCACAACAACATAACTCACATCTCGTGCAGCACGGTCGGCTGTCGACTGACTGTTTTCAGTTTGAAAGCTCGCAAGCTTCGGGGGCGACATCTGCCACCACCACGTGGATCCGTTCACTCCCACGCCACACGTGGTGATCCTACGAAACAGCAATTGTCCTGGAAAAAGCTCTGCTTTTCCATCTGCAACAACGGAAAAACTGCGGCTCGGATATCGCGACGATGATCAATGCACCCTGACAACTACGTTTCTACCCAGTATAAATAAAAGGGGAGCTTGCAGTCATGGTAATCCGTTCGCACGGTGCAAGCTGCATTCATTGGACCTGGCCAATTGAAATTTACGGTAACGATTCCTGTAACACATTTTTCCTTTCAAAAAACCCTATGTTTTTCTATTGAAACCGATGCTCCGAGTTCTTTTGCATATTCAGAGGCAGACTTTTGACAGTTTTATTTTAGATCAGCGAAATTACACTGCACCGCTGAGCTGTTTCAAAGCCAAAATATTTCAAGTTAGGTATTTAAAAAATGTTTCAGAGTTCAAAGTGAAATATTATCCTGCATATTTCGTGCAAATCTCAATTTCAATTTACCTAATTAATTAAATTTCGATCTGGAATCCTTATTGAATTAATTGCTGTTTGTATCAGTTTACAAACAGATTTCTAATTAGCGTCGAAATTGACGAAGATCGATCAATTTCTGAATGTGTATCCTCTGTCAGAGCATTCGTATTCTTTCGATTCCGGAATAGTCTTTATTGTCGTACGAGCGTTTTCTGTGAAAAAAACAAAAGCTGGATGACTTGTATGGACCACAGGTGCTCGTAAATTTCCGGCTTGTGACACCCCACCGACCTTCCAATTACATTCGATGGATTAATCTCGCGATCGAGTCGAGTTGCTGGACGTTTTCGGGCCGACGACCTATCCGATCGTTTGTTTTAATTCTGCAACCTCTTCTTCAATTCTTTTTCTAATCATCCCTCGCGATGCCGATCGCTTCCTACTGCGATTGTTGAACGTGTTCGTTCGTTTGAAAAACTCGTTTAAACCTGAATATTCAGCGCCCATCCTAGCCAGGGAATAATCTCTGCTGACTTTCCTTTTTGCCGTCCATTTTTGGTCGCGTTTGCGATTGACTTTTTCGCTGCGACAAGAAATCCGTTCGCTCGATTTTGTCCGTTACCGGTCAGAATAAGCGATGCGATCTTTTCGCGAGAAATTGAAATTTTAGCTCGTCGAAAGTTCTCTTTATCCAACGAAGATTGTACACGGTAAAGGAATTTCTTCCTCATTTGAATGGGTGGCGAACGAAAACATTCGAAGATACAACTTCCTGTTTTGCGAATCTGAAAGAAGCTTTCCACGAAAAGCTTTCACCCTTCTTCGAGACTTTTAAATCTACTTTATTCCAAGTTGATGAAAGATTTATTCACCCTCGTTGATCTCATAAATTCAGAATGACCAACCCTACTTTCTTTACCGATTATTTTACACCAATTTTCAAATTGAAGGAGCTCAATTATCGATATAGATACAATTAAATTACAGTTCAATTTTGGTTGGAATAATTTTAGTATTTATAGTAGCTCCTTTGAAATTTGCCGTTTGGTGTGCAATAACCTGAAACGTTCAATCATAATTTCAGTAAAGTTTATAACAAGTACATATCTCGTATAGTGTAGTAACTTTTATCAAAGATTTTATGTTTGCTTTCTCCGATTTCTTCGTATGCAAAGTCGAGGCTGGCTTCGTCTATTCCCGCGTGGCACATCCTAGCAAAAGTTTCCATAAAGTGGACTAGGAAACTTATCGATAGGATCTCCTTAATCGGTTTACCTCGATATCCGGATCGAAGGCCGCTTATCGATCTTCGATGGTTCTTCCTCATTGTTGCAGCCGCATATCTTCAACGAGTAAGGTGCATGCTTAATGCAAACTTGAAGAGGAAAATTTCCCTCATATTCTGCATAGCACGTAAACTGTCCAACCTTTAAACTATTCCATCATCGATACTATTACCGAATCGCAGTTATTGCTTGTGAAATGTTTCGTCATTAATTATTATTGTTTATATTATACAATATATCTGCTCGTTTTTCTTAAAAGCACCGTAGGTGCAACGAATAAGGTTTATACGGTTATTTCATCCTCAGCCTCTTCTTTGTGTTCTCCAATAACATCGTAAAAAGCCACGGCAACTTTCGTGGTAACCGTGATTAATGATTATCCTTGTCTTAGGCTGTGCACAGGACCCACGCATTCATGCACTTAAAGTCGATTCACGGATTATCGACAACGATTTCGCGTGGATCATCCTTCGTCGAGCTCGTTCACCTCCGATAAGACGATGAGTTTCGAATAAAAGACAAAAAGCGTTTTAAATCGAGCCCATTACGGCAACGTTTATCGTACGGATAAGCGTAAATCAGCTTGCGTATAACGTTCAAATTCCTTTATTTAACGCCTTACCAAGATCACTTTTCTTTATTATTTTAACCGGAAATTCAGGAACTCTGTTATTTCGTAGGCAACACATTCTCCGCTGCAGCTTGTTTTTCTTCTTTCGAGTACGTGATCAATTTCATTTTTGATTAGGCCGATCGCTTATCGAGGCTCTCGAAAAATTGATAGTAAAGAGAAGAAAAACACGATCTAATTATGCTAGATAAACATTCCATAATTCATCCGTCAACCGCATGCTGTATAAAGTTTTCGCTTTCACGAAGGGTGGAAAATGTGCTTGAAACGGCAAAGGAAGATTCAACAGGCTTTTTAATAGCGAATCAAGAGAACCTTTGAACTTTCACTAGAGGGTGCTTGAAGTTTTTCGCAATGTCGCTTTCTATCCTCTGTTTTGTACAATTTAAAAATCGCTGCCACACTATCTGTGACCGATCTACTTTCATGTCGCGTCTTTATTTCAGCGATCATTTGAAGTGCTCGCAAAACAGTAGTCACATTTTCCTCGTTTTGTAGCTTATCGTCTGTGCTAGTTTTTTAACGACCAACTTCGTCGACGGGATGCATTGACATTTGCAGTGCTCGCGAAGTTCTGTTTCGGAAAGAATACTTCGCGTATCTGTTGGAAAAATTTTGTACACAACAATGAAAAGAAAATTGAAGGGATCGTAGAGAGAAAATTTTTAATTCGTACGGTTTAATCGATAAAAGCAACAACAAGCGTGAACAATGAGGAAGATGATGAAAAGGGAAGAAGTTAAAGAGAACGTTGTTCGATCCAAGAGGGTTGGCACGTAACCCCTTAGGATGATCTAGTTTTGCCGGTTGCACGACTCCTAGCATTAAGCATTGTTTGCGGTCGATAGTTTCCCACCCTGTTCACGTATATATATACCAGGACATGGCAGTTGACAGTTTTTGCTTGATTAATTGTAACGCGTGTCATCAGCCTACGGGAATAGTTTAGTCAGCCGCGAGTGAGCTCGTTGTCGCTTCCATTGCGGTTTTTCACTCTTCTCTCCTCGTTGCATTGCCCGCCACCATGAAGAAAAACGTTCTTTTCAAGTCCCACTGGGAAATTTGCGTATAACGATTTTAGGATTGCCAATTCAGACCGTCGTTTTTCATCTGAAATTTCGGACAATTTAGCGAAACTGCTCGATTCTTGCGCTTCTGATTTTGACTGTGTTTTATGATTTCTGTTTAATGGCTTTAGGATGGTCTCTCGAAAATTTAAATTTGTTTGCTACGTATTTATTGCTACAATTGTGGATGTTTATATAAATAATATTCTTATAAAGATATTTAGACAGATTTTAAAAATTCTTTTTATTTGATTTGTTTTTTATAATGCATAGGTTTTGGATGGTGCATTTTATGCACTTACATAATGTTCGTATATTAACTTTAATAAATTAATTCTATAATTAAGGTACATTATCTATCGGTGCTGTTCTAGTAAAAAGTGTGAAAGTATTATAACAGCAGAGTGCTTCGATTCAACCCGTTACCGATCGATTTTCCGAAACAGCGGAATACTGGCGCTGTCTATTGGGAATAAATTGAAACTAGTTACTGACTTATCGTCCGACCCGCTGGCATTAGATAAGTTGTCGACTTATAGATCGTTCCTTCGGCAATCGGTAAATTGTCGTGTAGTTTTCTCTGTTTTTTGATAGAGGATGCTACTCTTCCGGTATTTCGGAAAATCGATCGGTAACGCATTGAGTAGTTTGAGCCGTTTTTGTACAGACTACCATCTAGAAGTAGGTTTCATATTTGCCAACCAAAGTTAGCAAAATTGTTAAATATTTTTCATCACTGTAACAATGACTACAGATCCAAAAAGAATGGACATGACTTTGTTTTCGAGGAGTAGTCAATTTATGAATCTTCCTGTACAAATTCCTTAGTTGAAGTAGCATTGGGTGCTTTTTATAGGTCTGGGTCACCATTAACCCTTCTCTGCCGTTCGGGGGTTGAAGAACGCCTCCATGGATACCAGTCAATAAGGGAAATCGCGATACTAAAAGTAGCTTCTATACCACATTCTTCCACTCAATATTATTTTTCTGTTACCCAGTAATGTTTGAATACAAAATTAACATTTTATTTTAAAATAATTTAGATCAAGAAGTTATTAAATATAAAAAACAGGGATAGTTTATAGTGCAATCTGTATTTCGTTAGTTCTATTTAAAAATTTGGGTAGATTTACTTTTAATACGAATCACTATCCGGAAGGCGATTTCTTCTTTTTATTAATTATAGCTCTGATTTAATCATCGAAATCCGACATCATGATGGACATGGAGATGAACGCAGGTTTAGACGTAAGTACATCTTTTTATGTTAAATAACTTTAGAAAATTATATTTTATTTAACGGTAATTGTTCGAACAGAGACTTGGTAGTGTTAATAAATAATTGTGATTAAAATAGAATCTTAAAGGGGTTGTCAGATACTTTGAAAAAATCTGTTAAAATAAAAATAAATTTAAAAAAAGAATTATTGTAGAACAAGATAAACTCTATAAATCAATTTAAACAACACAGTAGATAAAAAAAAATGAATTGCTGCAGCAACGTGAAATTTAAATCAGTTCTAACTCGACCCTCGACAAAGATCACTTTTGATTTATATTAACTGATTTTAACTAATCATATCTCGTCAAGAATTATTTGAGAAAGCTGTGAAAATGGATAATGGCAATAACGAGAAAGATGATGGAACAGCAAAGCAAGCTGATGTTGTTATTAAAATTGAACTATTTCATGTTTCTATAACCTAACCGCGCGACTATCTGCGGTAAGAAATCTTTTAGTAAAAGATTAAAAAAGACATTTAAAGCTTTACTGGATAACATTGTTTTTATCTATCATTTTCCTTGCACTTATTAAAAATTTTTACAATGATGATTTTCTATGTGAGACTGCCATGTAAATTGTCAAAAGGGTAATAAGAAATTTCTTTTACAATCTTTATTTATTCCTTACTTCTATATCAATCTCCAATAGACAGACCACTAATCTCCAATGAAATATTAATAACCCCTGAAAAGAACCCATAAGATAACTCAGAAAAACCATTCCGTAACTTGACGATATAAAAGGAAGCCAAAATAGAAAAAGATAGCACGGAGTCTCACAGCATAAAAACAATGAAAATCCAGACGAGCAATATCGCGAAATAATAAAAATCCAGATAAATCATAAAACGTGCGAGACGGTTCGTCGAAGGACGAATCTTTCGAGGTTCTTCGAGTAAGTGGCCGGTAATCGATGTGTCCTGGCTACGATTTATTAGCGAGGCTCGTAAAGTGTCGCGAATAAAAAGAAATCGCTCGTAAATTTCGGCTGGACCCGGTCTTATCGGGTCCGAGACGCGATTAGTTGGGGGTAGACCGACGGTTAGTGGCGCGGCTGGGTGACGAGGATCGTGAAAAAGTAAGGAACGACGAGATGGATGTGTCCTGTCACCTTGCAAGAATGACACGTTTCAGGACGATGGGAGCGAGGACAGCGAGGCACCTTCGGAGGGTAGCTCGGCGAGCAGCACCTTTTGTACTCTGGAGAAGCAGTACGAGAAGGTGAGGAGGATCTCTTTCCGGAAACATTCTTTCTTTTTGTCCGATAACGTTAACGTTAAACGTCCGATCACGCGATATCGCGTGTTTCATCGTCACCGCTTCATCATTCAAGTTTTATCATTGGTGCAACTAGGATTTTTCCTACGATGAACTAAATTTCTCTGAAATTTTGGAATTCTAAAATTCTAAAATTTTGAAATTTAAAAATTAACTTGTATTCGCAGATCCTTTTTCTTGAAACAATAACTCTGTCAATTAAAAGGGTAATGAATAAGTTGCAGAGTTTCTACACTTTCATTTACTAACGATGGATATCTTGGTGCATTGAAATGATATCAGTGGTTTCGTTTCTTAGGCGCTGGGGGAAATAAAAGACAACGAAGCATTGGTTCGTTTCAAAGACAAATACACCACTCTCTTTGAATCTCTATACAATGCGCATAGAACGGAAAAAGAGCTGACGGAGAAGTATGATGCACTGCAGGTATAATTGCACTTACAAATAAAAAATTAAGTAAAAATTCTAAAATATTTTATTGAAAATTTTGGTTTCGATCTTTCCTATCGAAATGGTGAAATTTTAGGTGTTACGGAACACGTTAAGAGTCCTTGTCGAGTTTCGAAGTGAAAGGTAATCGAATCTAACCGAAAGCTGGTAATTTCAGGAGGAAGTTTTCGCGAGCGAGGAGAAAATCCGCGAGTTGACGGAAACTATCACGAACAACAACGAGGAGATCGAGAGGTTGAACCTCGAGGTGATGAATACGATGAAGCGAGCTGACGCGGCTCACACGCGCGAACAGAATGCACAGGAAGTGATCGAGAACCTGCGATTGAACGTCACTCAGTTGACCCAGGAAATCGCTCAAAAGAACAGACTGCTCGCCGCTGGCGAGGAGTAAGTCTCTCCTTTGCTATTTTACCCATTCACATTTTCACACCATTTCTGCCTTTTCGTTGCAAGTAACTGCTCTACCACTTTTCATCTTTCGTCTTTCACCACTTTTGAATAATTTTAAAAGTATCCCAAGGAAATTTCCAATCACAGTTTTAATTAATAATATTGCCAGAGTGAAAATAATTTCGACACACTTTTGAGGCTTGTATTTGGGATCACTATGCAGAACCGTCGAACGAGAATCCGGTTAAAGGGGATAAAGTTCCTAGTGACAAAATAATCCTTCGTGGGACGTGTCTGCGGGAAGCTTGAATAATCTAATTTCGTAACACGTTCTACGAACGAACGTGCAGGATCATTTTACAAAGCAATTTTCCTCTTCGAAAGAAGATCGTTGGATTATCGGTAGCAAAGATGTATGTACGTGTGTGTATGAATCCAGGTGAAATCTGAACAAATTCCATGCCTCTAGGATAGTTATTTGATAACCTCAAGCCTGTGGTTCGCCACAGGAAGCAAAATTATCCTTTAGAGATCCATATTTCAGTACAAGGGTCAGTTTACCAGGGGCAATCAACAAATCTGAAAATTATAAATTATATAAAATAGACGTTTAATTAACGAAATTTAAGGTAAATTTCAATTTTAATGGTAACACCCCAATTGCACTCCAAACATTTTCTTTGGGGACTTAGAAATTTCTCTCTTCTTCTGTGCTTCATTCCTAAGATATATTATAAACAAATTATATACCATATTCCAATTATTTGTCTTTGATTATTGTACAACGGATGTCGAGGATTAAATTTGCTCCAGTTCCTGTAGGTTGGTTCACGTGACCAGATTGAATAAATGACATCGTCATCATGGCATCGATGGTGTGTGTGTGTGTGTGGGTGCATCGTGATCGCGTTGAAGCCACAAGGATGTCCCGAGAGACTAATCCTTGAGCAAGAAGGAGCGTGTCCAATAAAGGTCTCTTTGTTTAGTCAACACGGTCAGAAATGCAATTCCGTTCCAACGGAACCGTAGGTTGTGGCATGGTGGTCCATAAAGATGTTGTGCTTCGTTTCACTCGGTTTAACAGAGACAAAGGACTGGCAGAGGCTGTCTTTAACTTCCGGCCAACTCCGTCGCAAAGGGTTGAAACGCTCGATCGATGCTTCTCTCACGACAGCTTTGTAATTGCTTAATAGGAACCGACGGTTTCGTCCTTCTCTCCTATTCACGGTCTTTTGTCTGCTCCTGTTTTCGAACTGCTTCATCTTCTCTATCACTTCTTTTCACATTTGACACCTTCTTTCTTACATGTTGCTATCTTAAGTTTTCGTGAGTTAAAAATTAGGGGGTATGGAATTCATAAAAACGAGTAATTATTAAATGATTCGCAGCGAATGTGTTAAATTCAACAATTCAATTAATCTTGCAGTAGTACAGCTACCAAGCAAAAGGAGATGCTTCAGCAGGAGAAGGAGAAACTGACGAGCGAGGTGGACACGTTGAGGGAACGGTTGAAGAACATGTCTTCGTACACCGACGAGCTTGAGAAGAGGAACAGCCTGGTGGGCCATCAGATAGAGCAGATGCAGGAGAACCTGGACACCCAGCTGAGCGAAATCTCGAAAGAACGACGAGCCAAGCAGATTGCTCAAGATGAAGTACAAAATCTGCAAGAGGAGCTTATTGCAAAAACGGATAATCTCCATGTAAGGGTTTCTTGATTATTCTGCTGGCTAATTTCTAACCACGTTGTATAGTTTCATGATTTCTTATAAGTTACAATAATATTAGAGAAATTAATAAATAAATAATGAAATGTTTATTGGCATGCATTAGAAAAAAAAAGAAAAACAAAACGCATAATTTTTATAAATAACTACATTTCGACATACAATTCTTCCTGTTTTAAATTTCTCAGTTCTGTTAAATAAATGTTCAACTTTGCCTTACTATTTTAAAACCTGAACTTCCATGTTGACTCGTATCCGACGAGAAAGTCGCGAGTTTCGCACTTAAAACTTTTGTTCCCAGCCTCCTTCCCAGGCTTTTTCCGAGTGAAAATCAAACAAATAGCATCTTCCTTGGCTACATCGTTCTACGACCTCAAAATTCACGTGAAAGTTTAACAAGTTTCACGACAGGTAACAGAAACGAAGCGACTCTGCTAGGTTGAGATAGTAAGTGCCGTCTGACAACTTGAAGAAACTACATTTTAATGTTTCTCCACTTTCGAGAACAATCCTCCCTTTCATAACTACTAAGATTCATTGAAAATATTAATATTTTATGTAAATTATGACGACTTTTAGCAACTTCATTACTTGAGATTAATTACAGAATTGAACTTATCTAGGCTGCGAATTCGTCGATCCAAGCAGCAGCGGACAACATATTCAGGCTAGAAAGTTTAGTGAAAGAGCATAAAGCATCCGGTGAGAAAATGCAGAAGGAGATAAACAAGCTGTCTGTAAAAAAATCGAATCTTCAGACGGATCTCGATAACGCGAACACTCAAATAGAAAATCTTGAAAAGGACATTGCATCGAAGGAAAAGCAGCTGAAGGAAACGAAGCTGGCGTTACACAAGTAACTGTTGTTATCTTGATTATATTCATTAAATTTATTTCATTAAATTTATTAACATGTTCTTATACTATGAATATTTTTAATATACGAGTAATAGAGGGTAGTAAAGGGGGTAGTTTTTACTTCTTAATATGAATTTCTGGAGATAACAAAAAATATGTTTCCAATATTTTTCAACCTTCTATCCACTTGTCTCCTCTTGTTAATTAAAATCTTTAAAAAAAAAATAAATGTGAATTTTCGTTGTACGTAACGAATCAACTGTCACGTAACCCATAATGCATCATTTCGTTTCACGTTAATAAAATATCAGTCGCGACAGAAGCGTAATTGATCGCAACGACGAAACGGGTAATTCGAGCAGCATTATTCGTTGGGTTATTTGCGAAATTATATTCGTGACGACCGATACCGATTGCTAGTTGCAATGCACGGGGAGGAAATTTATTTTCCATTAAATTTTGCATTACAATGCAACGTCGATACGTACGCGGTGTATGTATAATTGCTATGCAAATCGTTCTGTATTTCACAGGGAAACAACGGGGACATTGTTGACAAGAATCGCGCTTATTTTTCTTCCCTTTGACAAAATGATAACAGTTTTTTGCATAGAAAGAGGAGAAAAGTGTTTTCTTGTCCCTTGGTCTGCGAGAAGAAATGATTTTCAAAGGATTAAGCTCTAATTTATTTATAAATAAGCAGCAGTTATATGTATCTTTGGTGCATTCAGAATGCAACAATGAAGACGGTCTTAAATTAACGATCGTTAGAGCGCATAATACTAGGTTGAATTATTAGGTCTATGCGGAGGTTCTGCTGCTTTCCTTAGCATTGCAACGAGAACAAATAACAGGATCAATTTGTTATATAATGTGTACCATTATTTAGAACTGTTTGCTACTCTTCATTACCATAATGCAATTTAACATCATAATGCCAGTGCATGTTCCATTAAATTTCCTTGGCTTCTCCTTTTCGAATTTATCCTTCTCGTGAGATGTTGCACGTGAAATGCTAATTTCATTTTACTTAGAAGATTGCCTAAGCTAAATTGGGAACCGGCTGAAATTTAATTGAATTAGAGCTTAATTACTTGGAGAATTTTCTCATTGATCTGTGATCAGTTGAACTCTTTCAAATAAAGATTTTAATCTTTTGCTTTTGCTAATATTATTTTATGAAATATGAAATTCTTTCGTTTAACAATTAATAGATCGTAATTGACGGAGGGTTTTTATTAATCAAAGTCGTGTAATCAATTTCCCAAAGAAAATAGATAATTTTCCAAATATATTATTACTTTTCCACGTTGCAGAATGAGAACAGAGATGACGAAGATGAAAACCGACGCGGGTACCACAACGAAACGGTTACAGAAACTCGAGTTAGAACGATCAGATTTCGAGCAGCAGATGAAGCAAGCTTTGATATCAATGAGAAATGCTGAACAAGAGACGCTGATACACCGGAAGCAGTATACTGACAAACAGCAACAGATCGAGGTTTTGTTGCGCGAGAAGAACATCCTGGCGCGTAATCAGGAGACCCTAGGAGAACAAATTAAGAGGCTGAACCACCAGCTGGTGGTGAGCGACTACGGTAGGCGAAAGATCGAGGCTGAATTGGACGATACAACGCGAAATGTCATGGAACTGACCAAACAGCTGCAGACGGTTGAAAAGGAGAGGGAAAAACATAGTCAGACGATAAAGGACTTGGCATATCAGGTGAGCTTTTATCATTTGGTGTAGTGCAATATTCAACACGATATTTAAATATTGCATGATTAGTTCTGTATAAAATGTATGACTGCCCAATCGTTGACTCGTACCACTGCATTCAGAGTGCATCTTTGATTACGTTAACAGGTGGAGGATCACATAAGTGAAATTAAGCTAAAGCAGCTGGAGATTTCGAATTACAAGAAGAAGTTAATAGAAGCTGAGACAAAATACCGTCAACAGCAGAATCTATTCGAGGCTGTCCGTGCTGAAAGAAACGCGTATAGCAAGAGCTTGGTAGAGTCACAGGACGAGACACAGGATCTGAAGAACAAGTTGTCAGTACTTAGCCATCAGATCGAGCAGTTGAAGGAAGATATCGTGACGAAGGAGACCAACCTGATCAAAGAAGAATTTCGTACGTGGTTTTCATTTCTTATTTTTATGGCAAACATAAAATACCATTACGTCCCAATGCTGAGAAGACCTATCTAATGCTTCTTTACTCGAACTTCTCACGCTACCGTTTGTCTTCCAGTTCGCAACAAGGTAGAAAAAGAAAAGGAAGGCATAAGAATCGAACTGCAATCTGCTCGCAAAGACGCGAGTGCTCTGAAACGCGAGATCGAGAAGATGAAAGAAGAAGAGAAGAGCCTTCGTCAGGTGATCGCGAAGGCAGAATCAGACATAGGACGCCACAAAAAGGACATAGACACCGTGATGAACGAAAGGGATATTATTGGCACGCAATTAGTCAGAAGGAACGACGAATTGAGCCTTCAATATAGCAGAATAAAAGTGTTGCACGGTACTCTTCAACGTGGTGAGGTTCAGTACAACCAGAGGTTGGAGGATATTAGATTGCTGAAACTAGAGGTGAACAAACTGAGGACAGAGAATACTCTGTTGACGAAGAACATAGAAAACATGAGTGATCTACGTCAGGAAGTATTTCATTTGAATCGTGATTTAACCAGAGAGAGGCTGAAGGTTATGGCACTGGAAGAAGAAGTACAGACTCCATTGAATATTCATAGATGGAGAAAACTTCAAGTATATCGATCTTTATTATTGTTAATGAAGAAATTTTCGAAAAACGTTTTATCGATATTTAATATGAAATCCGTTTTTCTGGATTTTTTAATAGGGTTCTGATCCTTCCGCCTATGAATTGTTGAGGAAAACTCAAATTCTTCAAAAGCGAGTGATTAAAATGGCTCACGATATAATTGAAAAGGAAAAGAAAATTAAAGATACGGAGAAATTGTACACTAATCTTCGTGAAGTTCTGTCGCAGCACCCAGGACCTCAGGTGGCGATTTCTCTGAATAAAACTCAGAAAGCCTTGCGTGAAAGGGGAGAAGAAATGAAGGTAACTCAACAAATTTCTTTATATACATTTTTAATTTTTCTGCTTATATCCATTTTTATATTTTTCTAATATTTTAAACAATTCTGCGAGTCTGCAGCAGCTCTAGAAAAAATTCAAGAATAAATTTTTCAAACTCCAATTCATAAGAATATTTCTTTAGTGTCTGATCGCAGAATTGAACATGTATGAAGTCCAGATCTGCGATTACAAGGTCGACATGGAGAAGATGAACAACGAGATAACGGATCTAAAGAAAAAATATTACACTCAAAAACGAAAGTTGCAAAAATCGAAGGAATTCAAACCAAGACGAAACAGCGACACCATGCTACCAGTGGTAACTCGTTCCGCAAAGAAATTCTGCGGTGGAGGCTTTAACATGGCAGCTCCTACCCCGCGAAACTGTTTTCTCGTACACTCTGCAAGTAGATGAACTCGATTGGGGTTTCTAAGGGTGACAGGAAAGGGGTGCAGCCCGTTCTATTTGCCAGAGGTGGCGATACGACACTGTAATGAAAATATAACAGTGTACTTGACAGAATTTCTCTTGTGTGCTTTTCGTGTTTTCGAAGCTTTGCTCTCTGCTCTGTCGTTTTTCCCCGGTCCTCTTAATGTCTGTCAATATTTGCGACCACAGTCTCTGTTTTGCTCGACCATGGGAATATAGCGTCGGTGATTGCTGTCCAGTAACTACCAGGGTAAGTCTGTTTTCCGTTTCCCCTTATCAATGAAACAGGTACTTAACAAAGTAAGTCGTTATATCTTTTCCTATTGATGTACGAATAATATATGAAGGTACAAGTTTATACGGGGATATACAGACAGATGTACGTTATAGTTTACCAACTAATATCGATTAATTTCCTATAATCATTCCTTTCCTTCCCCATTCCGAGCATTGGAAACGTTCCTACTGTGTCTGACACAGTTTGTGGTTCATGGTACGCGGCAAGTAATAGCCAAAGCAATTGCAGGGACCGCAGATAAACGCTTCGGGAGTGTTCATCGACGCGTAAATCGAACGTTGCTCGAACGGATATCAAATTAAGCAATGATCCGAGCAAGGAAGCCAATGGAAGAGGAAGCAGGTATGCTACGTCTCGAAGAAACCACTCCGTTTTCCGTTTAATCAGGTATGGTTCAATCGCAGGCGACTGTGTTGAATTTTTTCAATTTAAAATAAAATAAGAATAATATTAGAAATATTAGAGATATTATTTTAATTTTGAAATATTTTATTATACTTATTGCTTATAATTTCAAATGACGTGGCAATTGACGCGATGAAAAAAGTCCATCTTCTTAAATTTTGCTCATCCCTGATAAAAAATGAAATTCCGGTCAAAGTTATAAATTATTCGTGAACATGTTCTTGGAGCCACGAACGAAATATCATTTTGGAAGGTGTAGGTAAAGGTGGCGACAGTGTAAGTTCACGCGGATGTCCTTAAAGGTACTCCGGAGGATCGGCCGGATGTCGAAGATTCATGCGGACAGCAATATCGCGCCACCAGAGATGTTTCGTAGCTGGTAATTCCATTTCAGATGAAAGTAATTCATCCCAGACCGAAATAGATACGACCTTTGAATTTACTAAGGAAATTTATCAAACCTTCGATGCATAAGAAGTCGCATTGGGAGAGACGAGTAATAAACGAATATAGTATCGAATGTAATTAAGAAGAATTATATTCCTGGAAAAATCGGGATACAAAATAGACGTTTGCCGGAGCTTAAACGCAGAGAGAAGCTTAAGCTGAAAGTAGCCTTAATACAATTCTCCAGAAACGAAAGTAATATTCTCAATAAGCTGAAGACGAAAGATGAATCTTTGATTGAGCTCGAGTGATACTTTTAGAGAAGGGTCTTCGAGAAATTTATAAGAGTTCCAACATTTTTTATTAATGTCATAACGGGAATAATGGCAATAATTGAACATTATTACTGTTACTATTAAGGAATGATGATATTATCTCGATTTCAATGCTTACATCAAAGTGTAGTGATAACGAGGTAGTAATACCGGATAACAATGTATAGGAACCACCCGATACGTTGATCAAATTCGTATCACGATTGCCCGATTGATGCACCATCACGCCTTGTTTACATAATTCAGGTTTCGATTAACATTGCATCGGCAAGAGCCGTGTAATCCGCGAGCTCAGGTAGAACAATTGTCAGAATTAGGATGCGTACTATCGTACGTTGTCCAGTTAATTGCATTATACATATTAATATAGACCTCCGATTTTCCAGGCTTTAACGTGCAATATTATTTAAAGATTTATGCTTGCTCATTTAAGCATTACAAATTTTAATATATTTTATGAAACTTTATTGTTGAAAAGGTGCATAATTTTTCATATTTTTGCAATAATTTGATTAAAAATATCATATTGGTGAATTTTAATGACTCCGAAATTTAAAATTTAATTATTTTATTTTGAAGTTTGTTTAATTAAATTTGTTTCTACCCTCGTTATTTTTCAATTCTCATTTTTGAAATTTGCAAACGTACGTAAACCGTGTCCAATAGGAAAATTTTCCTGTTGAACACAGCTTACACCCACGGTGCAAACTGTAAACCACGAAAGCCTGAAATCTCTAATCTAGTCATTTTTCAACTTTAATCTACCTCCATAAATTCCATAAGCTAAAGCTATAATATTTCAACTTAAAAGAAAAAAAAACTATCTTCTGCGTGAAATCTCAGCCTGAAAATGTTCGAATCGAATATCCTGAGGATCAGAAACGATTGTTGAAGTTCAATTATACAGAAAATGTCTTTATGTAGGGGGTGGTTATTTTTCGAGAGAGTACGTCAGCCTTTCCCCGGCAAGAAAATCCAATATCTGAGGTCTTTCACTTCCTTCGAATATCCGGCTCGATTCAATTCTTCCAGAAGGATGCGCAACGACCTCGTTGATTTTCGGAAATAACATACGAATCTCAGAGGAAGGTCGTTACTTATGGTTCGACTGTAACTACATTCGATACGGTAATATCGCGTGTTATAGATTCCATCGACACAATCGACATTTTATCACTTCCACTTTTTATTCCCTCCCTCTTTTTGCCTGGAGAAACAAATATTTTAGAAGGCGATTCTTCTAATCTGCTTTCGAAATAGAGGGATGGTCAAGAAGGACTTTTTCTCACAAACTACTTTTATAAATTATCCTTTGTTCGTCGCGTGCTAGCGGCGACGTCTTTTTTCCGGCGACGGCTTTTGCGGCTAGTTTCTCCTCTAACAGAGAAACGTACCAGCATTCCTGCTGGTTCTTGCAGATTTTTTTGTCCGTCCAGAACGCGTTGCTACCCCTTTTTACCGAAGCCGCGTTTCTCTTAACTATTCCGGCCCATTCTTTGCACAATTATTCAAACAGGCTGCAGCAGCCTTTTTTCGCGTCCGCCAAGCGTTCTTGTAAAAGAATCACGGTTATTCCACCAGCTGATACGAAATTTCACCGTTTAGAAAATGTAACGCTTTCATTTCAGGCTCGAGATAAGAGTACTTCGTTTTTATTGGTTTTACTTTGATGGCTCTTTTCAATTTTTCCATATGGATGAAAGTGAATAAAAAGGAACAAGTTGGCAAATATTTTATTAACTTCTTAAAAGTTTCTGGAAATCGACGTGTGTCACTTTGGTGGCGTTTCAAAATTCTTGATATTATTTTTTAATACGACGTATTCCATTTTACGGAACGTTTTTAAGGAATCAATTTTTTAACGCCGCAACTTCCGTCCTTCGGCAAACTTCCGTGTCGGCTCTTATTTACTGTCACATGTCTTTCCTTTCAAAGTTGAAATTGGCTTCGATAGCTGCGCTGAAAGGAGAAACTATCTCAGTAATATTTTGAAAACTTCCAGCTTTCTTCTGTTGTTGTTCCATTAGCCGAGTGCTGGCCACTAGAGTATCTCGAATTCGAAGGTAATTTCCTTGAAAAAGAGAAAAGAAAAATAAAGAAGTAGATTAGAACTTCATCTTAAAATTTCCTCCAATTTTGCTTCCTTAATTCCATTTAATGGAGACAAATTTGAAACTTCTTCAAACTTTTATAGTCAGGGGAAAGGAAGGTATTATAACTCCTTTCCTCTATCTGTAACTCTGTGAAAATGATTGTTTATACAAGCTTTGCATGAGGAATTACTTGGCGGTGCTCGTCTTCACTGAAAATTTGAAAGCATCAGAAACGAAGGGAAATATACTGGATCGAACTGGTAAATAGAACGAGAAGCATTATTTGTGCAAATTGTTAAAGTTTGCTCGCACAATATTTACGGTACCGTTTGATGAATACATATCACGCGACGCCTCTCTTTACTCTGAAAATACACTTTAGAAACGTCGTTTTTTTTCACAACTCGAGAAACGAGCTTTGCCTGAATATAGAATATTCTTGATCGGAATTTTCAATCAATTTCTCTGACGAATGTTCTTTGTTGAGAAAATTCAATCGTTTATCCTTCAATTACAAGAGATGAGATGGGTCAGGTCCCGTAAAAATTTTAGAATTTTAGAAATTTGATTTATTTTTTTTTTTACAAAGAAGTTTTTATTTTTCTGGCTTCATCATTTTCATAGTAAGTACACATTTAATACATCCTCACTGTGGTTCAATCACCAAAGTTTTCTAGCAACTCGCGACCATAAAAAATTACGATGACCATAAAATGGCTGTGGCGCGGAAAACAGAAGGAGATTCCGTATTAAATGTCACAAAGAAACATTCCACTTTCGTTTCAAGATTAAAGTAATTTCTGCAACAAAGTACGTGCTTGAGCCGCTTTTTCTACCCTTAAGTAAATGGTCTCCATAGACCTCCTCTTGATACGGAATTGGTCCGAGATCCTTTTTTAATTCTACTAAATAGTGTTCCATATTTTAGAAAATATTTCATTAATTATTAAGACTCGTTAATAATAACAAGATCGAATAAATAACGATATTCCTATAAATTCCTTGTATTTTATCAAACAGTATGCAATTTTAAAAGGGTCTATGTTATCTTTGTGCATCGTTGGTAGATAACTTAATTTCATCTTCGACCGATTATCGATTATCAGTCAGTGTCGTACACGGAATTCGAGTTAATATCCGTGGTAGCCAATATTGCAGGCTTTGCCACACGAAGGGAAACTTAGTATTGTGAGGCTAATGCTACGGGAACGGTTAATTGAATTTTGTTAGCCTCGAAATTAAAGTCCCCTCAGATATTGTAGAAAATCTCTGCTAGCTATCGCACTTTATCGTTCTTCGTAATTATTTAGTCTATCTACTTTCCTCGGATTAATTAACATTTTCCAGCCCAGTAAAGATTTAGAATTTAATTACCGTGATATCAACACGTTACTCATTTATAAAATCTTCTCTTTGATTTATTATTGATCTGTAAGTGTTGAAAATGATGGGTACACTTGGATGTGCATTTGTTAGAAAACATTAGAAAAAATACTTTTTTTTTTAGAAGTCCATTTTTATATACTATATATAAATTATTTATATATAGTTATTAATTAAATAAATTGATTTTGCGACTTTTATCAGTATTAAGAAATTCGGACACATTTGTGCCATCATTATTCGGACATCATTAAATTCTGAACTCTGTGTGCTGTCTGTCCATAACTACTGTCCGACCATGTCTGTCTCTGACTACTGTCGGAATCCAGCTACGGTTCACCCTCCTATACGAATTTCTATTCAAATATCCAACAGTAGTTTATTACCTAAATACATACGGTTCTATTTTCCCTATTCTCAAAAATTTTAGAAAAAATAATTAACCTTATCTCAGTACGCATCCGTACGTTTGTATATTATCAAGTGAAACAAATTTATGGTACCTTAATTAAAAGATTGAAAGGTGTTAATTTAAATGGCTTTTACGAACAATGATGGCCTTTCATCTACTTTATTAATTTTTAACACAGGAGTTAATTATGTAAACGGTCGAGGAGAGTTTTATTTAATTAAAATTTTAAACTAAATCAACGTTTCTTACAATTAAGTGTTTCATTTGCAGAGCATTCTATCTTCTCCTCCATTTACTAATTAACTAAAAGCATTACCTTCACACACAGTTTACTCCGTAATTACCTTCAAATTACAATAAATACAGCTTATTCCGACGGATCGTTATAGCTTTATTTTCTTACACACCTGCTTCGTTTTATAAACGTGAATATACTGCTGGAATAAATGGTACCTCATTTAATTCTAAAATAAATGTACCGATAAACTCTCTGTGCAATTAACAGCCTAACAGTACGCTGTTAATTCTACAGAGGTACATGCGTATTGTGAATAATTTAGCTGTGTATTAAATGTTCTCGCATGATTGTAGAAGCAATTAAAGAAAATGAAAAAGCGCAACATTTTAGTAAACTCGGTATGATTTACAACTGAATCATGAACTTTGTTTAACAGAATAAAAATGAAGAGGTTTCTGTAAAGTTATAAGAGTTCATCGAATCGAATAGGAATGGACGGCTGTCTCCCTGGGCCGTGACTATCGAAATATTTTGATCGATAAACCGTCGATCGTAGCTCGCGGTGATAATGGCTTGTCACTCAAACCTTGTCAATTTTCGTTATCACGATGAATGTGCAAAGTTCAGTTTCTGCGCTCAGTACTGTCACGAGGATTAGAATTTTATGATTACACAGATTGAACTAGTCGTTTGAAACTATACTCTGTCCTGAGTTAAATGTTATTAGTGTCTTATAAAGGAAAGGAATCTTACGATATTTTCATGGAAAATATGAAAATTATTATTTTTCATAAGAGGAATTAGAAAGAAAAGTACATTGCTGTGGTGTTTTCGTCTATTGAAATGTCGTACAGCTCGGTTTACAGATGTACGATCGAAATCTGTAAAACAATTATGGTTGGTAACAGGATACGGGCAGCTTGCAGCCTGTCGAATTCGCAGGACCCTGCCGCACAGGATATATCTGCATACATATGTATCTTGTGTAATTGTTTCCGCCGTGGTGAGTTCGCTACAAAGTTAGCGTAAACCGAACTTGCCGTGAACATCGCGAATGTTTAACAAGTAGAAGCTAAACGTTTCCTATTGGAAATCCACTTTAAATTGCAATCAACTGGCTTATGAATTAATTCGTAACGTGAAGTGATTATACTACGTTTAACTCGTTTATGTATTTTTTTTCACTGAATCTTAAGTGCCATTCTGCAATAACTTTGTTATCAAATCTTTGTAAACTCAAGCAGTCACATTGAAAAATGTGACCAAATGGTTTGTGTTATCAAATCTTTATCAGCTCTAATAAAGTAGGTCTTTCTAACGAGTCTACTAATGGATTTAGGGCGAAATACCGTTTCCTCTAATTTCCGCAGGAAACAACAGTGTCCATTTTCCAAATGGATGATCCTATAGGGAATCTCGATGTATCATATGAATCAAGGAATAGTACGAAGTGAATTCAGCCAGTACAAATGCCTGAAATACGTGGTGAAAATATGTTTCTGTATGTTTCAAGCAGACGTAGATTCGTAGTCTGCATAGTTTCAATAACTCTGGAGTTTATTCTGGTATCTTGATGTAAGCGTTAAGTTAATTAATTACAGCAATGCAAATAATGATGCAAAAAATGATATGAAATCAGATGCAATCGAATGCATAGAATATTCAATTGAAATATGACCATTGAAATTATGGTCAGCAATTTCCTATCCTTCGATTAGCTTTAAACGGAATACGTGTTGTTCATTCACATAGATTATAGCGTTTTCCAAAATGAAATTGTGGTTTAGATTAGTAACAAGAACATCGCTGCAGTATTTCGGTCAGCTTTACTGCACTTGACTGCATGCATGTAAATGATACGAAATTACTGTTCGTAGATAAGTTGGCTAGCATTGATAAGGTGTAGAACTTTATTACAACAATTAGATACAACAGAATTCATAATAAATTTTTGTGTTTTTCGTATCGAATATTTTTATTTTGTGTAATAGGCGAAATAATAATTAAATGCAGTAGAATTTCAAGTATCAAAATTAACAGATTATTATAAAAATTAGATTTTCATCGATTATTCTGTTCACGAATGAACGGGCTAATGTCTATACTTATCAGCAAGATTGATCTATTTTCGTATGAAAATTTATTCAGATCCGTGAGAAACTTTGTTCCAAGAAATCTACAGAGTATAAAAGATACAATTACATGGGCTTCGTTTGATTTATGCAGAATTCTTTCTATCGATCGCGACCTAAGCTATTACGCGCTTATTCCAATTGACCCGTTCATTAATGATGACCGAGTCTAGATCATTGCTCTTCATTCACGTTGCTTCGATCAATTTCCAATGCGCATAAAATTGCAAATTGTTTTTGGTCGACTTTTACACTAAATTTTGAGTAACTGTATATTAGAATAATAATAATAATTATTATTTAATATTTCAAATATGATTTAAATTAAAAATATTAATAATTTCGATAAACTGATTTAAAATAATAATGAAAATGTTTAATAGCAAGGAGTGACCGAATTATTCAGAATTATTCCCCGTGTCCTAGGGAACCCTAGATCGATGCGTTAGGGCTGCCAACCTATCGATGCCCTTCACGAAGTGTTCCGGTTGCATCTGACGTTATTAGTACCCAAGCTAGAGTGCTCTCTGTTCGATAAAACGTGTACAGGCGCACGTGAGATCGGATTAACGATCGGTATAGACCTTCTGTCCCACAATGATAGCCGGATTCAAGCGGGACAATGAGAGTTCGGAGACGAGGCTGACCGAATCGTGAATAATAGTTGGTGCTCGCGCACCAACACTTGTTGCTGAGAATTCCAGCTAAATCGTCCATAAAAATTGCCACCCCTTCGATTACTACCCTCGTTAATCTGGAAAGCATGAGAACGTTTATGAAACGAATTGTATATAGGTGCCTGAATATTAATTGAATTTAATTGAAAGAAAAGAAATTGTATTCTATTTCAGTGGAGTAGGATCAGTTCGATGAAATCTCCTGTGAAAATGATTGCATTTTGCAATCATGTGTGAATTATCATCCGAATACCTATAGGGTGCGCTGAATCCCGTTGCAAGCACGTCGTAAAAAGCGGAAATTCGATGGTGTAGAAAATCCTTTCCGCGTCTTACGAGATTTTCGAAAGCTTTCGAGCCGATTCGCTTCCCGAGGCAACACTCTTTGAAAGGCAACACCAACCGGCGCCTCTCGAATTACTTTCACGCTGAAATTACTTCGCTCTCTCGCCTCCAGCTATTCGTTTAACTGCGAGAGTGGCTTCAGAAAAGCGGCCAGACTCGATTTCGCACTCGCCGCGGTGCAACCGAATTCGTTGCCGGCAATTTAAACGCTAATTCCCGGCTAGATCATTTACTATAAGGCAATTTGTGGATTTTCAATGACTTCAACGATTAAGGGACACGATCATTTTTTATCTTCTCTCGTTTATTAAATGAATTTTTTTATTAATTATGAAAAGAAGTGCAGTTCTAAATACACTGGTATTCGATTATTATAATCACGGATAATATTATCAATCGGTCAAATTTTAGAAATTTATTTAAAGAACAATCGTATAACGTCAAAAATTTGAGATAGTACGTAAAATAAAATTTATAATTATGAATGAATATATATTCCCATTCTACATCCGAAAAAATGTAATTCAAAAAAGTTAGTTAACTTTTAACTCCGATAACAACGTGGCAATTTATTTGGTGTCATGTATTTTATGTTAAAAAAATAAAAGCAGTACAAATACACCAGATACGCGGAGTTTGAATGCGCGAAACGTTGAATTTAGTAAATATTGCCAGCCTGGCGTGGACATTCTCGAAAATTATATCCCACGAAATTAGATCGTTAGGTGGAAACAAAGAACTTTGGTTTACTGCAAACGAGCCGAGTTAAAAGTGCAGTTATACATAATGTTTTTCCTGCAAAAAGCATCTCTTTTCTTTGAATGAAGACCTGAGTTTATTCCAATTTGCTATCAAAATAATTTTTGAAAGTTTGTAAAAAAAGAATAATTTTGCTTTAATTTCTTACGAAAGATGAAAATGATCTCTGTTTTCTTTCTATGATTTTCTTCCACCTCTTTTCACACGCCTGAAATCAGTGGAAATGGACGCGAAAACATTTTAGTTTCTCGGTGTAATGGGACTTTTTGGTATTCGCGACGGTGTCAAGGCGACTATCTTAAATTTTCGCTCGAAGATTACTACGAAACGACGTTTTATTTTCTTCTCGAACCATTTCCTTGAAAGTATTATCGTGTAAAGCCTCGGATACGGAAAGTTACGATTAGTTGTAAATTTCACGCTATTTTATAGAAATTATCACTCCACGATTTACAAAATTCTGAGTGAAAAATCCTCAAGCCTATGAAAAGATTGCTCTGTTATCAGATTATTAAATCATTAATTAATTTAGTGAAAATAATAACTTTGTTCTAGTCAAATTCTGCAAAGTTCAATATTATTGAAGAAGAAATTTAATTTAAAATTACTATTATCGTAAATAGCTATTTTCTATTTCAATTTCAATTTATGTTTTTCTACTATGAAGAAGGGTTAGTACAAAAGAGTGGTAATTGTGAGATATTTAAACAAAATCTTAATGGAATTGTAAAGTTTCAGAAAATAATACTTCCATCAAAATCCTCTTCTATTCGCTTTGAAAAGAAATTTAAACCAAAGTGATCTTTCCGTTGTATACTCTATTTCTTTTTAGGGAAGTACTTTTCTATCAGTTTGACCATCCTGAAATCCATTATCTTTCCTTCTACACTTTCATATTGTTATCCCGAAAATTCACTTCTATCATAAAAACGCGTCTACGGACAAGACGAAGAACACGACTGGAAAGCGAACGATCGATGTGAACGACTCGAAAGCTCAGTCTTTATGTACAAAGAAAACAGTTCTTGCAGAACGTGGCGCCATTATATCAACGAGAAAGTAACGAGTACTCATTCTAATTAAATTTTCCATCGTGAAAAGAATAATATTTAGCGTTTCAAATTCACCGACGCGAAGATAGAAATTGCATTTCAGATTGTTTGAAATTCATCTTGCCATCTACTAAAATGGAGATTAACCCCGTGTGATATAATTCCAAGAAATAGGCTAAGGGATGAAAATTTAAAAAAATTATCATCGCAAGAAAATATTGCTTATTCGCTTAAAAATTTTTGAACAAAAACATTCTTTCTTTAATTCTACTTATAGAAAATTATTGATTTAGTTTAGTCGCTCGATTTTGAGGCGTTCTGTGTAGGTAAATTTGAATTATATCCGTATCCGAGAAGTTAGGGGTTGAATTCGCGGGGGATCCGTGGCGCGAAAAATAAGTTCGCCGAACGGACGCACGCGGACGAGAAAACGGCGGTGATAGGGCGTTACGATACGTTGCGTCATGTAGCAGACGGTTTTCCGGATAGGATAGTAATTTGGCGGCTCGACGCAAGCGCCGCAAGGCGGGTCCAGGTCAACGGCAAAAACCCGGTCTAGTCGTACGACGAACGTCAAGCCGGCTTGTCGGTAACCCGAACGCTTCGCAGACACGCGAGCACATCCGTTTCCCCCTCCATCATCCCCCGAGCTTTGGAAAACGAAGCAACAGGACGAAGTTGAACCGGAGCAACTCATTGTCAGTCGGTTTCTTTCCTTCCACGAACAATCATTGAAACATTTAATTAATTACTCATCAGATAACTCGCGTTAATGATAAAAGTGTCATCTGTCAACGAGTTTGATCCTCTATGATTATATTCCTTTGAAAATGGAGCGATTCATCGCTGGCGTGAAAAAGAATTGGAAATTCGAGGAAAAGTGAAGGATGTAATAAGAAGAAAGGGGTAGAAAAGCTAGCCGCATGTGTTACCACTGCTTTTCCCTGTTTTCAAGAAGTGTTTGATGTTGTCACTCAACGGAGGGAAGAGCGAGGTGAAGAACAAATAAAGAACAACTGTATCACGAAGAGACTGTGTATTCGTATTTGTTTATTTCATTGGAATATCAGTGAAGTCAGGCGCGCGTCAGTTTGCTTGTGGGACGAAGAGAACATCAACGGAACAGTCGTGAGACGGACAGAAAGGTCGACGCACCTGTTTTGTTTTCGTTCGTCCGTTCGACGTTGATAACAGCTTCAGCTGGCTAGTTACAAGTGTCGTCGAAACATTAATTAATTAGAGGAGTGTTGTGATGAAGCTGTTCTGGTGATACTCGAGAGAGGAACGAATCGACGAGGGATCGACGATCGATCCGTGAAGGTTAGGAAGCTGAAGGAATCCGGTAACCTGCTACCTTCGTCATGAGCATAGCGTGTCACGGCTTGCACAGGTACGCAATTTTCTTTAATCTTAATATGTTTACCTTGGGAAATAATCGGAAATTACCTGCGAGGACCGAGTGATAAATTTTTTATGGTTGTGGTCATGCCACTCCATTGTGATAGGCGCAATGTCTTATGACGACATCCGATCGTTTCGGACTTTATGATCACATTCGTGCTAGACTTAGGCCTCTGTGGCTCGGGGGGTATAGAATACAGCCACGGTATCCCCTGCCTGTCGTAAGAGGCGACTAAAAGGGGGTACACACACACATACCGATTAAGATGAGACTCTAAAAGTATGGACAAGGATATAGAAGTAAAAGTATGGAAAAAAAAGAGGGAGAAATTTAAAAATGCGCGGTGTTTGGGGTTGGCGGTACTGCCAGCCCATCCCCGAGGCGCGTGGATGATAGAGTTCCTTTGGGCAATATGGGGACAGATTAGTCCCCAAAAAACGCCGGCTCCTTTAGGGGCGAAATTAGTGAGTGAGTGAGAGTGCTAGACTTATTTTTTCCGCCACAAATTACGAGAATAATTTTAAAAAATTCTTATTACTTCAAATTATGAATAAAAGTTACATTAGAATCAAGTAATACTTGACAGTAGGAGAACTATCATTTATGTAGCAAATATGGTAGCTCATCTGTAAAGGGTTAACCTTAATGTTCGATGTCGGGGTTAGTGTTCGCTAGGTAAAAGGGAAGAGGGGATAAAAGCGTGTTAGATGGAACGATGAAAAGGAAATTGGTTCGTATCGACCTCTTCTCTTAGTCGACGAATGCACATGGTGCACTTCGAGGAAAGGTCGATCGTTGCTTCGGAGAAAAAAGTTTTTAAACGATTCCTTCATACACATATGCCACTATAGGCTTGGGTATGTGTATTACATAGATAACTATGTTCTTATGATAATTCTTTAGTCTGTGCAGGGTCTGCAATGCTAACTTTCGAGGTCATAAGCTCGTTATGAGATGCATTGTTTAAAGTGATTATTTATTGAGCTGTTTATTGGGACGTGGGTAGACTGACTATAGAGGTAGATAGATTTCATTTAAAATTGAGATTAATAACACGGTACACTACTTTGTAACATAGACAGTCTGACATTTGTAAAATAATAGAATCAATTTTTTTCTTAAGTCTGAGTATGATAATAATTATACAATCTAAAATACCGTAATGAGATTTTGGTGTTAGAAGCAAATTAATCACGATATAAATTAACACGAGGTTTGAAACAATATTTATGAAGCTGTATCGGACGATATTAGTAGGTAAACAGGTTACTACGAAAGAATAAATCGATAAATTGTTACCGATGTTTACTTAATAAACACATGTTTCCTGTAATTATTTGACAGGGAGAATTAATAGGGTTTTGTTCGATCGAAAGTATTGGAAACTTTCTCAGCCAAGGTGAAATAAATGTCACGTTCGCGTTTTATGTTTTATCGCTTGTATGTCCTGATCATAAATTACATAAATTGGAATTGACATTTAATGTTCACATTCGATGGTGTAGGATCTATATTATTGTGCAGGACAGGAATACCTGGAGTACAGGATACTTGATTAGTAACACTTTATTTTTACTTCTATATTTAATTTTAATTGTAATTAGATCATTTTATAATTGCCATAATTTATTTTTGTATAAACATTGAAGTAAATAATCTTCATGTATAACGAATACAGGGTCATTTGGATTCAGTAGATAATATAGCAAAAATTTATTTGAAAATTATTATTTGCCGAATTTTAATAAATAATCCTGTAGGAAAAAATACTAAGATCGAAAATTTAGTAATTTATAAAAGATTTGAGTATGAAAGAGTGATTTGAGTAAGCAAGAAACGAGAACAACCCGGTTTCCTCGTTGACCCAATACGCTAACACGTGTAAGCAGCTTTAAAACAAATGGAAATATCATGGTAATGCTCCATTATCAATCATCCCGTTGTTACAAGACACACGCGACGTCTTCAAGGCTCTCAAGTGCAACGATTCCCTTGATTACTCATTGCGTTTTCGACCGATGAAACTCTATTGTCGAACGAACGAGATCCTTGAGACCTTAACAATCTTGACTTCTTGCAATTAGTGCTATTTGAGTGGAGTAAACGGTAGTAATAGATAGGGTGCTTTCCTGGAACGGATAGTTTCTAAAATTAGTTGGAGATCGATCGATATCGACAAATAACATCACTGCTGTTCTTTTATTTTTGTTAATAACAAAATTTCAATTAACATTGTTGATGAGAAAATCACCTTAAGGGAGAATATGTCATTAAATAAATAAATAAAAAAGTGGATGCAAAAATCATCAATGCCGAAATTATAAAATATTTTTAACTATACACTTGCAAAAGAATACTAAAAAGTAACGGTTTGAAGCAAGGAAAAAATTAAATGTGTTTCATCCGGATTATCTTGAATGAAAAGGGTGTAACTACCCATTTTTTTTTGAACCTCTGACATCAAAATTTTGCATTCTCTTTTTTATTACATAGATAATCTTCTTTGTATAAGGTGTACTTATTTTGCCATGAAATTTAATGAAATTTTTTATTATTTTTATAAAACACTTCTGAAACTTTCTTTAGTTATTACATTCTATTTTCTCATATTTCTTTATAAATAATTTCAAACATATTTTATAAAATTTACAGATCATACTTTATTGTTTAATTTAATTAAAGAGGTCCTTTTGTGAGGCTATGTGCAGTTTCTTTCACAGGCTTCGTGAAAGTTGCAAATGTGAAATAATCAGCTAAAATACCGAGGACGAAAATACTGGTTCGAAAAAGGGAAGATTCCTCCCTTGAACCTCGGATTAACGAGATTTTATGAGCAATGAGGGATTATCTGGGTAAAAGAATGAAAGAGACCGGATGAAATTAACCCCGACCTTCTTTTTTTTAAATTTTATTTGAAACCGCAACGAGTTAACTTTTCAAGACACTTTGGTGCTTCCTTTGAGCTCCTTCTTCCCCCTTGTATCGCTTCCATCTGTAATTGCGCGAGATGTAGAATTATGTTTCTCGTGAAGCTTTTAATTACTTCTCGGAGATTTTCCATTTGCCCCGGGTACTCGCTGATTCAACATTCCCTTTTTCCCTGTCTTTTTCCGCAAAAGTGAACCAACTGGAATGTAGAAAAAAAAATTATCTATATGTACTGCAACATCATTAAAATGATTTTTGTTTTGAATACGCAACTACGAAGAAGAATACCGTTGATTCGTCATAATTATGTTTCTCCCTGAAACTTTTAATTGCTTCTCTGGGATTTTTCATCTACCTTGGATATTTATTAATTCGAAATTTCTTTTTATTATTTCTTTTGCAAAAATGAAACCATAATGGAATAACGTAGAAGATACGCTGATTAGCTTGAATTTATTGTACGTGGCACGAGTTAATTAATTAATTTTAGATAAAGTTAATAATTACAAATTTCAACGAGGATATTCAAATGATTTTTAAAAAGGGGTTAAAAAAGCATGTTATATCAACATGTTTGCTTCTAAATAATTTCGTTTTTGATGCTCGGCTATGGAAAACGACATCGTTAATTTGTCTTTCGTTCGAATTCGTCATAATTATGTTTCTCGTATTTGGAGAGAAAATATTTGAGTAGAACCCTGTCCGAGCGTATTTCTCTTTCCATCGACGTTTTCCTCTTTAAATATCACTTATCTCGGGTTACCGTACAGCCGGTGGAAAGAAAAAAATAACTTTTCTCATCAGAATCCTCGTAATCCCTTCGTTTTAATCGCTCGATATTTTGTTTCATTTCGTCTCATTTGTTCGCCGGTGTAGGTCGTTTTTACGGTGCGCGCCACGAAATGCAAACGAGAGGTCGAAGAGTTGTGCATTTGAAACGCAACGTTACACAGAGCGCATAAATTTAATATGCTTTAAGTATGAAGAGTTATGTTTCATATTTTCGCGGTTGAAATAACTGGGCTTTTTGTTCGAAAATCGTGTTACTTCGCGTGGAAAAAGATCCGTTGAATTTCTCAATTAAGAAACGATATACGTATTTTATTTGAAATGAGCGAGGAAACGAGAATTAATTTCTGAATTTCTGAAATAAATTGTAATCCGTGATCAAAATTCATTCTAAAAGCGAAATAAAATATTCCTTTGAAAGAAATTAATTGAAAATCTGCAAATGAGGATCTTTTTTTTAATCTTTATGGAACTTACGGTGCAAAGTTAAAATAATATAGAGTTAAGAACGAGAAGTCGACTTTGGAATTTTTAATTTTCACTAGAGTTTTTAAATGTCGCAGATATTCGAAATTAATAGTTAACAGGTGACTTCAGTGACCTAGGCGCTTATCACAAGCACAACTTTAATCGAGTCAGAAACTCTTCCGTTTAACTTTGAAACAAAACGGGGCAAAAGTGAAACGAGAGCATAATGAATGCAACATAATTGGAACTTTGTATATTAATTTTTAAACACACTTTAAAATGCTCGCCATATACCATAATTCGTTGAGAGGCTAGTTTTTTTTTATCAAGGAATGTTTTTTTTCTCGAGACAAAAATATAAAATATTTTGGTTATTTATAATTTGAGAGATGAAATCGTGTATAATTTTATTCGTTGCATCGCGAGCACGTGCTGCAAAATGACGTCGCTGCAAATATCTATCGACAGTGGCACTTTGTTCGCATTGAAATCCCATTCTGTGAATCTCAATGTTTATCTACCCTGCTAGTCAATAACAAACGTACAACTCGTATATTGTTCGTGTAGGTTCCATTTGCTTTAGTTACACATTGTGCCACAGACTTTCTACTTTGAATCAGTGTTTTTTCCCCGTCCCAATGAAATACGTACATTTTATTTCACTCTTCAACCTTTAATGCATTTTCTAACAAAGCGTTACAGCGTTTATTTTACAGTCATTACATTAATGATGAAGCCTTTTGTGATATTAGGTCTGTGTTAAAATTCTATTCAATTCTGGAAATTGCACATTCGTCAGTGAACAATACTAATTGTAAGCTGTAAATTAACCATTCCTAACCAATTTGTACGAGAAATTTTTGCATAGTTATTTTTATTAAATTTAAAACTTATGTTATGAAATTTTATCAGTTCATTATGTTACGGTTTTAGATATTGTTTTCCAACAATTTAGTTAGATTTTTGATAGCAGTATTTATTACAAAATAATTTTTTATGAACTTGTTTCCCTCCTTCTCTCTTTTTTTTAATTGATTTCAGTTTGTGTAACAGATTGAAATTCAATAATATCGTGTCAATTCATTTAAAAAGTGATGAAAAAGTTTTGAAAAATATGATATCAGTAAAAATAGATTGAAAAAATATTGGAAAAGTTAATCTTTCCGCAAATGTGTGTTATTTACTTTATCTATGTAAGCCAGCTTTCACTCACACCGTGACGTACAATTTACTTTGCAATATTTCCTTATCCTGTCAATATTCTTGTACGCTTAATGCTATTTCAAATGCATGGCATGTGATTCTACAGCACCGACAAGATTCAAGCTTCGAAATGGAGGGTAAATACGTGGAGCATCCTTCATTGAAAAGTCGAAATGAAAATCTCCTTTTCAAAGAAAAACTACATCCTTTCTTCCATCTACTTTCTTTACGCTCATATTTGTATTTCGCTCTTGATGGACATACTTTGTCCATTTTGTTTACTTCCATTAAAATTTCTTTGATCTTTCCTATTTTCTATTGTAGTAATTCAAATATAAATTAGTTTCATTCTAGTACTATCAGTCAGGATAAAATTTTCTCAAAAAATAGGAGCAATGTACGTTGAGACAAGTCGTATGCGTTGTTTCGAATTGCGCCAAGGTTGAAATATTACAAATTTTCTCGTTTTCCCTCACTTATCGTTCGCCCTCTTTTCACTCGGTCGTGTTCCATTTGATGTTCCATATCATTCATCCCCGTATCGTGCCCTTTCGTACATGTATGCTGTGCGGTTATAACATTTTTTATTCTATATTTAGTACATGTACAAACAAAAATAGAAAGTAACATGCGAGGATTACTCGATAACTGAAAAGAAAAACAATTCGGATTTCTGTTTTCCCTTTCGTTCGACGCGACACGATAGTCGACGCGAAAAATTTCCCTGGCATTATCGTGACACGTAGTGTTCAATTTTTCCGAGCAACAGGAATTTCTGCTTTATATTTCACGGTCTGCAGCTCCTTCGATATTCGCTGCGACCGATTTCCCAAGCCTATTCAGCATTTCTCCAGTTTACTTTACTCCATTCATGCGGCTAACATTGTGTTCGATTATGAGCATATGATCACCATTGACTTTCTATGGGGTGCTATGCAAATCATTGGGTGGTGATGATTTCACACGATGAAAATGTATGCTTTGGAAAATTCATGGCATTTTTTAGGAGTATTAGTATTAAAATCGTATTGATGAAATAGAAATATTCATGTATATTTTTACTCATTTGTTAAATGTGTGACAGAGCTCTATTTCACGAATAAATTTAAACCAAAATAAAAATAGACACTACCAATATTTTATCTATTTACCTTTAGTCTTATAATGATTTCTTTTTAGTAACTGTACCTGTTAGTTATATAATAATACATTAATCTTTATATATATCTCGTGTATCGTTAACTAGACATCCGTGTTTCTTTCACCAGCCTTCATGCTGACTGATTTTCAAGTAATCTTCGAGGATCGAGGTCTCTGAAAGGATTATTCGAAGCTGACCGTTCTTCGAACCTTATCGGAAATCTGTTGAGATTCAGCGAGTGTTTGGAACGTTTTCAGGATCCCTGTTACGTTTGATTAAACTCGAAAAATCAATCTTCTCTTCTCATAACATCTTGAAAATCGAGCAATCGATATAAACTCGTGTCGAGTTCTTTCTTCCAATATCTACTTGCGAATCTTTCGTTCAGTTCGGCTGAAGAAGATTCAAAGACACTGTATTTTTCTTATAAATTTCTACTATTCCCGAGATCTATTTTCAGAAAATATGTTTGGTGCATCAACTTTAAGGAAATTGAATGGAATAAAATCGATGATGATATCCTCTTTAAGAGATGGTACAAGGTGTTTAGAAATTAATAGTTGAAGACTTTAAAGATAGACAGTATTGGGAAATGCAATTGAAAGTGGACTGTGGGGATGGAAATTATTCACGTGGTGAAGATTGAAACGGAAGCGACTTTGTAATGGACACTGAAAACGGAAACCACTCGGGTAGTAAAAAGTAGAGATGGAAATAATTCATGTAGTGGAAAATGAAGATTTTCATTATTTCAATTTTCTAAATTTTGCAAATTCTTTCGTTTAAAAATTCCACACCTGCTTATGGTAAAAATATTGGGTTAGTTTCGTAAGTATAGGTCGCGATTGACCCAGGCTCAGTCGTTCGAGGGTTAATTGCTCTTCCTCCAACGATCATTATTTATTTAACGCCGGAACCTTGGTCAGTACTGCAATTATTGTATAGCTTGTCCACTTTGTGCATAGTCGTTGATAGTTACAGAGAATATCCCGCTTGTAATTAGTGCTTCCGGTGGAGAATAGATTTCATTATTCTTTCAGAATCGATCACAGACCCATCTGTTGTTATACTCATCCTTGCTAGCGAGTACTGTTTGTCCCGCAATTACGTCTTCGTTCAGTTATTGTTTGTTAATCCTATCCGGAAATACTTAATTGCGTGAAGATTATAGATATTGTCTGCTGAACCCTCGGCGGACCATATAGAGAGTCCCATTTTTAATTTAATTCTCGAAAGGTCACTTCAAAACAATTTTTTCAATTAAAAATTAAATACACTAAAGAATGTACTATTTTTCGTAAATGTTTATTCACAATTCAAGGAAACACAGTAAAATTTCTATACCATTATAATATTACATGTTGCTTGTAGAGTATCACAGAATAACTACATTTTATTTTAATACACGTTGAAATTGCATGCTGCTTTTTGCAATGCGATTCTACTTTTGTACAGAAATTTCAATGTGTGTTGGTGCCATTAAGCTGGCTAGATTCGTAGCTGAAAGGTAACAGCACGAAATATGGAACGCCGAAATTTAAAAGCTTACCCGGAATGGAGAAATGGTTTCTTTTAAATGAAACCAACGTCAAAACTTACCAAAATTAATATACTTTCATATAATGGGCTTCCCTTGCAATGCTATTTTACTTAGGGAAGCCTGCTTTGCTCGATACTGTAAGTTCCCTGCATCGAGAGGGTTAAAATAAATGTAATGGTTGATTGCTTCATTAACGATGGTAAATTACTCTATCAACGATGAAAAATAATTAATCATCGTCAATTACTCATTTACAGAGAAATTGTATCGATTTCGTAGAAAGAATTTTTTATTTCTAATTTATTAAGATTGCAAAAGAAAGTTTTCTTTAAATAAATTAAACAACTTTGAGGCAATAAACGTGGAAAAATGGGGAATTACTTAGCTCGTAAACGTTTTCTTCTAGAGTTTAGGGTCTTTCAAAGTTCCATCTCAAAGGAGCTATTTAAATGCTTCTTTCAGGCCATCCTTTGAGATTCAATTCTACAGATTTCTTCGTTTCGTGGTATCTCGAATCTCTCAAAGAAACGATTGTTAATCCACGAAACCTCCATAGCCTTGACGTGGTTTACATCTAACAATTTCGAACGCTTTTGGGAATTTTTCAACCGTAATTTTCGGTCATCCGTAAAACGAGATCGTGAAACTTCGATTTATTTATTTTCATGAAACTGACTGAAATAAAATTGAACTGACGATGTAAATTTGCAATGTTCGAACACATGTTATTGATCAGAATAACAAGTTTCGACAAAATAATTTTAATAAATATTATAGTAAGATGAATTCGTAAGCATTTCAGTTGGAAATATCGATTGCACGGTCGGTCGTGCGGGCAGGCAAATCATTCAATTTAATAATTCATCGCAACATTTCGTCATCGCGTAATTTAGCACGTTCAGTGTGTACGTACGATGTGTATTGTCACTTGAATGGCGATGCTTAAAGTACCATGCAAGATATATCGTCGTTTCCATAACAGGTTAAGAAGTGTTTGTAGATCGTTATGATGTTTAGCTGAAATTTGTTAGTTACGCCAATGATTAAATATTATATTAATGGTAATAAAAATAACAAATATTTATATTAAACTTTCCAGAGTACTGATAAATGAAATTGCTTTAAATTATTCCAGAATGAAAGTAAAAAGAATTCACTGGGGTATCAAACGTTATCGAACCGAAGAATATGAAAAATTAATTAAAATTCGATTCAGCGCGTTACTGGTATCGCTCGAAATGGTAACAGATTTAATCTCGCTTTTCCGAACGAATGCGAATGAAATGCTTTAATTAAGCGAGAAACTTGCTTTCCAAGATGTTTTCACGCAGCTGATAAATCGACCAGAATCGCTCGCTTCTCCGCGGTACTGACTGAGCGAATAATTCCATTACATCAGTCGAGTATTCTCTGTCGAAGCTGTCTCCACGTGAATTCATCCTTAATTGTCTACCGACGTGATCTAACAGCGAGTTAACACTCGCAAATGATTATTTCCATCAAGCTCTGAGTCGTTCCCGGCTGATCGATCCCACTTTCACCCCCTTTTGTTGCGCTTCTCTGTGAACGGGAGAATTTGATTCTGTAAAAAGTATACAATAGAACTTCCGTTCTTTATTCTTTATTAACGATTATATAAACTATTAACCGTAAGTTAGGAAGGGAATATGCGTTCACGCGTTCGGTGTTTTTCGACTCTGACAGTTTGATACCTTTGTTTGTCACGAAACGCCGAAATCCGTTCGTTCTTCCCGTTCAGAATACTTGATTGGGTTTATGGTCGAAATGGGGTAAACCTTCGGTCGATATGAGATTTTGTAACGTTACATGTGTGTTTGGGAAGCATACGGAGGAGCAGAGCTCTATCTTGCTATCCCTTTATCTCGGAGAGCTTCGGCGAATGTTACGATACTCATGGGTGACATATTTTTAAGAGGATCTTTGTTGGGGTAGATAGAAAGATCGGGTATTCTGTGATATTGTTTGAGGTTCTGTTGCTACTTTTTTCATACAACAAACAATTTACAGTTGATTTATTGCAGTAGTTAGATGACTAATTCTGTATTGTAGTAACAACTACGAAAACTTTTGTAAAGTACCTATTGTAATGTTAACAACAATTCAAAGCAACTGTCAACCATTTTAGTTAAAGTTCAGCTGCGTAATTAATGTCTGTTAGTGCTGCTGTGGAAAGTTTGAATACGCTTCTGTTCAACAGTGATTTATAACGCTTTATTTTGCGATTTTCAAACAATGATTTTTGGCTGATTTTATTCTAAGACATTATTACAGTAGTTTACAATAAATATACCTTCGTCAATTTCTGAATCATTGAATCACAGTATGGAGAGTGAAAACAATTCTTTTACGAAGAATGAAACCGAGCAGAAACAATTTAACAGAGAAATCTGTATACAGAGAACGAGGTAAATGCGGAAAGAGTCAACTTTGTATCACAATTGTGTGTTCGATGCAAACACGTGAAAGAAGTATCAAAGGAGAGGACGGATGTTCCACGGTTAGATAGAAACGCATTTCCGTTGCTAACGACTTTCCTTTACAACCTTTCAGTCTCCCAAACCAATTGTGTACCCGCGAGAATCGAATAGCATCTCGAAGAAACATACTTTTCGTGAAAAGAACACTAGATGTCCTCGTGAAATTGTTCTTGTTTGGTTCATTCTATTTGGATTTTCACGAATCTATTTTCCTTTCGTATATAGGATTCTAAATATACCTACTCTATTAGTAAACGACTCAATTTATCTAATATTAATCAGGTGTCAATTAGAAGATGTCTACGTGTTTCTTTCTCCTCTATGGTGTTCGTTCGAGCATAATTGGCCAGTCGGCGTGTTCGTAATAATTTACTCAACTTTCCATAGTCCCTGATGGGAATTCAGAAGCAACTGGCATTTCGCTTCGGCTTATAAGGGAAGAGGAACCGATGTTAAGCCGGCTATTCCTCCGTAAGACGACTTTGTTTTAACAGCACATGGACACAAGCTTTAATCTGTTTGCCTCTGAATCGATTTCGAATATCCTTCAAAGGTTATCTTCGAAAATTAAGTTTTCCTTCGAAAATTTGATTTTCTAATTATCTCAGTTTTCTTCTCTTTTATAGTCATTTTATCGTGGAGCAATTTTCGTGTAGAATCCCCAAGATTCGTATAATTGTAAGTTTAAAAGGACATATGTATTTCTCTTGTAAATATCGTGCAATTTTCTGACTCCAGAACCGTAATTAAGACTTTCAGCCATTTAGTTGTGTTTACACTCTGCATAAAAGTTTCATTAAAAAATTCTTAAGACGTACCTTCAGTTTTTAAAGCAAGGTTTTTCTTTCCAAATTAGGAAGCTACAGTTTCCTCTTGAGCATTGAGCCACAGGTAAATAGTGGTAATTAAAGTTCTTGCAGTTGTAACTTCAACGAGGGATGAATAATAAGGATTATTTTCTTTCAAAGTAAAGGTAAAATGAAATTTGTTAGTTGATAACATTTGAGGGATAATATTTTATTACAAACGTACAGTGTAAAATTTAAAAAATGAAAATAATATGAAATACGAAATTAAATTAAAATTGGGGTTCTCTCCATTCTCTCTCTTTTCTAATTAAAAAGAAATACAATACAGAAATAGTATTTTGAATAGCAATTATATAAAATAACAAATGGAAAGTTTAAATTTGAAAATTAATTATTTCTCTTCTCATTAATTACAATTTCATATCTATTTTCCATTTTAACCCAAATAATTGGTCTCTCAAATATTCCTCCTACTCAAAAAGATTTATCAAACGAAAAATGGCCATTCTGAACCATAGCCTGATCGATGAATTCAGGTGCACGGTATATTGCCATACTGTGCACCTCGGAGTCACGACATTAATTAATGTCACCGCTGTAACCTTAATCCCGAATCAAGTAATCCGTGGATTATACGACACACTCCTATCTCGACTGTCCAAGCTAGTATGCATCCTCTTTGGTTACTGTTGTTCGAAATTGAAACGGTGCTAGTCGCTTAACGCTCACCACACGCCAACTGTGAAAGCTTGAATTCGGCCCTTTGCATCCGTAATAATCCGGACCCTGTGTATTAATTAATTTCACACCTGTTTCATAGTGCAGAAACTTTTGTATTCTCTGACAAACGTGACTCTGCTTCCACCTAATTTAGATAGAGATACAGCGAGGAATGCTGTAACGAAATACGTATTCTGTTATTTGGAAGCTTTGTAGTAAAATTCATCTGTAATTGAAATTTTCCAAAAATAGAAATAATTTCGCAAATACCAAAAGCTTTTGTTTCCTTGCAATTCCCACGGTACAATCTCTATGATGGTCGTAAAACATCATATCAGTTTTTTCCTGACCAAACCTTGGAGCAATTCTTGTGGAAGTCGATCCAGTTTTGCGAAAGTTATCAAGATGTAACAAAAACCCATCGAAGTTATTCGAAGTGGATTCTAGACGGAACTAGACTTTGTTGAAGTCCGCTCGATCCTCTAAGAAGCTGATTCCAAGCTGGACGAGATTAGAAGTTGAAAATGCGTTTAGAAATGGTCAGAGCTCGCGAAAGTGGGTCACAACTCTCACGAGGGTCTATCGCAGCTACGTATTCGAAGTTGAAT
Source organism: Osmia bicornis bicornis (assembly GCF_907164935.1). Lineage (NCBI taxonomy): Eukaryota > Metazoa > Arthropoda > Insecta > Hymenoptera > Megachilidae > Osmia > Osmia bicornis. The sequence goes on along the minus strand of NC_060221.1, from coordinate 983,933 downwards.
GAAACCTGGTGAATATACCGGTGTACGTGACACGAGATGATCGTCATTGAACTGCGTTCATTTACCTCGAAATTACTGAAGAATAGAATGTTAAAACAATAATTAAAAATGCATCGATTCAGGTATTTTATTTATAGTCAGAATGGTCGGATAAATTGAAGCAGAGGTAAATGCATCGGAATCAAATGAATAACTAAAGACGAGGAAACAGGTTGTTGGAATGAATCGAAACTTTAGTTGCTTGCTGTTCGCTTGAACGAAGAAACTCGTGAACCTTCAACGAGATTCGATTCGAAGAGAAACGCTATTTAGACGCTTGTAATCAGCCTAGCCCAGATTTAGAGAAACCCGTGGCCGGTTTTCCTCTAATCTATTTAACTCGTCTAGTGTCCTTTGAAGTCCGAACCACTCCTCTAATTTCGGGCTAAATCGAGCCGGATTATGTCGTTTCTAAGAGGATTTTTCAACGAGTCTATTTGAGTCTACCTAGATACTTGCCCGTTTCACTAAAACTCTCTGTGAATCGTTCCTGTCCATATCGACCCTATTCATTAGGGAATTTAAAAAGTAAATTTTTCATCAATTTAAATCGTACACAGGGTGATTAATTTTTGATAGATACGATAATTTTCCGAGTACCTTCAATAAAAATCAATAGATTTTCACATAAATAGACTGTCTGATTAAATATTGGATTTCCATTTGGGGTAAATTTAATCAAAATGGCACACAAGGGTCGAATCAATTTTTCTGATATCAAATCTCCATGATTTAGTATTATTTACGATCGGAGAACTTAGATATAATTTTATCTAGGACCTAGATTTTAGGTTTTCATTCATTGATTGTTCCTGATCAGGTGGCCTAAATCTGTTGTTCAAGGATATCGTGTCTCGGTATCCGATTCAACGTAAAGGAAACATTCGAACTATGTATCCCCGTAGCATGCATAAGCCGATTGGTGCAGGAACGTGCCAAAAATGGCCGATGAAATGTGGCGAAAGTTTTCGGTTGTGCATCCGAAGCGATCAGGATTTACGAGATCCGAAGATTTATGAGGCTTTGTCAGAAAGTTTTATCGCTACCGGCTTACCACCAGCAAATTTCATAATATTGAATTGGTGCATATGAAACTGCTGTTTGGAATAATTTGCTTCGAATAAGTAATTTTTCGTAATTTTATTTAATCAATAATTTCAGAAACTGTTAGATGTACAAATTGATTCGGTATCCTTTCTTTTCTGCCGGTAGAATATAAAATATCGCCGTCGCGTTATTAACGTGACATTATTTGTTCTCAATCAACAAAGCAGCGATATTACCCGATGAATTTATTATTCATCGCACAAACACGATATAACGGTATGAAATTATTACCGTGAAATGGCGGTTGGTTCTGTTTTCGAATAATGTCTGAAGTAGCAATAAAACGACGTGGAAGAGGAATAATAAAAATAATTAAATCATTCTACGTAATTATTTGTAATTACTCGTTGATGCATAATATCGTATGAATTGAAAAACAGATATAAAGAGTTTCGTACAATACAAAATACCAGAACTTTGATATTGATGATAGAATCAATGAATTAATTTAATTAATTAATTCGCTAAGTTTATCAGAAAAATGATTGAACATTCGTTTTAAACACGCGATCGTAATGTCGAGCGATCTTAAAACATGATTGAAGATAAAAAGTCTCCGAACTGTCGAAGATATAGAGAGCGTTTTAAACGGCTGGGTAAATCTTGAAAGCTTGGGAAGTTGTGAAATACTGAAGCTTAAGCAGAGACGAAAGTTACATGAACGTTGTAAAACTCGTCAGAGAAACTAACCTCGTAAAGTTAACGCGATTTCCACGGATATTTTTTTTTCCACATAAAAAGGAATTTCTGTGGAAATTATACGTCAAGCTTTACCAAGTCTTCCGACAGTAAAACAACCGATGTTTAATATTGCTTTCGTTTGAAATTAAAAATAAGCATATTTTATATTTAAATAAAAGTCAATTTTGGCAATTTAAAAGAAAAAGTCTGAGATCTTTAGGGTTGAAGGGCTTCATTATTCCAGTGTTAAAGTTTTCAACATTTTCAAGTACCCTTTCGGAAGCTTTTTCAACTCAAATCATTTTTCCCGATCAAATTGCCAAAGAATTTAGAGAGCAAAGAGTTCGATCTTTTCCGAAATTTGAATTCAATCCGTTTCCAATCAAAAACTGTTTGCACCGATTCATGCGGGTATTGTTCCAATCCTCTCTATTTCCTGAATATTTTTTCTGCTTCGATTCACTCTCAATGTAGAATGATCAATTCTTCTTTAAACAGTCACGACGATGAAAAATGTACAGACTAATTTCTATTATAGTAGTTGAGTTGTTCTCTAATTAACGTTCAAATCATTATCACTGTAATTACGTGGAGCTAATCAAGATGCTTTAACTTGTGACTCGTACATTTTCATTGAAATCCTGATAAAGGATGTGGAAGAATGAAAAAGCACAGCAACAGGAAACCGCAGATGAATAGAGCAGAGACAGGATCAGGAAATAGAACAGATCGAGGTCAAAGCGAATAGAACGAAATCAAAATAGAGCATGAAAGTGAATAGAGCAAAGGAAAGCAAAGTGTAAGTAGATACTGTAACAGGAAATAGAATAGAGCAACGTCAAGTGGACAGGGAAAAAGGAAATAAAGTACAGAAAAGGATAGAGTAACGATAGATATAGCAGGAAATAGAATGGAGTGAGGAAAATAGAAAATAATCGAATATAGCAAAAAGGCATTGATATTTTTGTGTAATTAGTTAATTTTTCTTTATTTTGTATTTATCATTATCAAATTGATTAAAATTATTTCATTATTGTTTCTAATAGAATCACAAGTTTCCTACTTCACATTTGTCAAAATAGCAAAATATATGATAATAGAAGAAACTACATAGAGTCTATAAATACAATAGAATAGAACATACAATTTCCATCGTTCTACTTTCCATCTTGATTGAACCAGTATCGAGAAACGTCAATGAAAGGTTTTCTTTTTTCCACTGGTTCTAAGATGCATCATTATTAAATCCGTACCGCGAAAAAGCACGAGCAGGCTTAAAGTTTTTCTCAGAAAATTCCATTATCGATCGACGAAGCAAAGTTCTATTCAGCTTTAGCTAGCCGATACCATTGGGAAAACGAAGACGAAGACGAACGATGGTGGTGGGTACCTTTGTGAACAAACAGGGCACCCATTTCTCGTGTCGCGTTTACTCACTATTTGCACCGTTTGAGAGACGTTTGACCGAGTTTCCTCCATTATTAGAATCAATGGTACATTAGGAGCGTTGCTTGCTTGAATTTTACAGATAATGTCCAAAGTAGACCCTGGAGGGCCGACTTAGCCTTTTATCGACCGATGAAAAGGTACCGTCAAGAGTTATCGCGAAACTGATATTTTGTCTCGATAAAAGCCACTTTGCCAACCTTTCAAATCGTCCTGATACCTTTGATCCCCGTTTTTCTCCCAACACTTTAGGCAATTTATGTTTATGATCAATGTTAGAGAGGATATAGACTGAACTTCTATTTCGAAACTTTAATTACCATGTTGCCATCTATTTTGGAAAATCTATGAAATTTTTTATTTAATAATTCCGATATAAATTCCAAATAATTTGATAAACGATAAGCAGAAAAGTATTATAAAAATAATTGAATATAGAGAAATCAATCGTTGAAGGGAGGAGAGATTTAGAAATCCATCGTCCCTTCAAAGTTACATAAATTCTACTTTGCCATTTTAAAATATTCATCGATCATTTCGTCTCGTTGTACTCGATCATCGTTCTACTTTTCCCTTCGTTTCGTTTCGAACAGCCCTCTTTTTTTATAGAAAAAAAACGGTGAAAAAGCTTTCCCGAACGATCGCCAGAGGAGCCATTAAAACCCAATAAATCCTCAGCCCCATATCAACGAACTTTTGATTTGTTTTACGTTGACGTACCGATGCAACCGGTTGAATTTGATATATTGCAGATAGAATGAAATATTGTGACGACATAGGTTTTTTCTTTAATCCTTGAACGGTGGAACTTGGGTCAGTCGTAACCCAGATATGCGAAATGTGTATATAATAATATTTTGAGTAAAGTTTATAAGAAAATTTGTGGAATTTGGAATTTGGGATCTGGAATGTAGGATTTGGAATTTAGAATTCAGAACTCTATACTACGAAACGACATAATTCATAAAACCAACATATGTGAAGTAATAAATTCAGATTTAGCATCCTTTCTCTCGAAACTTTCCAAGTACTTTCAAAGTTTCGCTGTACTCCCGAAAGCTTTGCTCTCACCACATACTGTTTGCTCACACTATTTGAACACTCATCCTTCAAACATTTCCGGAAATACAAGAAGAACATAACTACTCTAATACAAGTACACCTTGTTCGAGTTTTCGTCCCCAAATAATATTCTGTTCTCGTGAAACTTACTACTTTCACATTTTCCTCCAACCAAGAGATAATCACAACAAATTGATTCATTTTACAGACATAATTGCTGGAAGGTATTAGTAGAATTATTAATAGAAGGCATGTCTTCGGAATGAACGTTAAATCCGATCGTTAGTTACGGAAACGAGATACATTATTAAGCTTCCTTTCTAGTCCAAAGAAGTGAACGTTTGAATAATTGAACTATCGCGATTAGTCTTTTGGATCATCAAAGAAATTAAAAAGACAATTGGTTAGATAAATAACGAATTCAATGCAATTTTAAGTTTGGCCATTAAATTAAATTACTATAAATTAAATTAAATGGTATTACTCTTCTTATATATAATTTTTGTAAAAGAAATTCAATGGAACATTTTCATTCTTATCGGTCCTGTAAGTTATGATGCGAATAAAAGTTAGATGCTTTTCCATCCCGATGACAGAGTCTCAAAGGGAGATTTCTCCGCTATTTCTCAATCTTCGAGCTAGAAACGTGGTATCCAGAAGGACGTTTTCAGAATTCGACTCAACTTCCACCATCATGCACCCATAGAGAAGTCGAGGTTCAGAACTTTAGGTCGTTGAGTTACTGGCATGCGACGACGCGACGCGACGTCGCGAATAAGAAACGATCATCCTCCTGACGGGATTTGCATGATAAAAAACGCTGAAATGAAACAGACTTTGTGCATCTTGATGTTTTATATTTTCATGATTTTCTCTTTTGCTGTTTCCTTTGGAGGAGAATTATTCCTTTTCCAACTTGGAAAAACTTTTGGGAAACGTTCAAGAATAAGAGGGTGATTCATGGTTCAAATGTCTTAATTTTTATGGATTATAACCTTTTTGAAACATTCAAACCTTGGTAACTTGAAAGTGATATAAATTTTAATTCCATTCTAATTTCATTTTAATTTCCATTTAATTATTCGAAAACTACCAAATTACCAAAAGAAGAAAAATTATTCGATTGAAAAACCATTTCCAAACATAAATTGTGTTTGGTGAAAGGAAGAAAGGAAGCGACATAAGAAAGGTTGAAAGAAACATTGAAGATCGTTCATGGAAGACCGCTCCCTTAACAATTTTAGCACGTAAATCCGCCGGATTCGTTGACTCATGACGTTTAATTTATTTATCGAAATAAGAGTGAAGCAAAGTTAATCCCTTTAAACCGATAGACTTTGATGTATTGCGGCAGTGACGTCGCCGCCGCTGATATTTTATGTATGAACCAAGGAAAGTAGACGGACGCTCGATAATATCTGAATTTTCAACAAACCATTAGAACTTTGCCTTGGGAGGTATACCTTGTTCCTAATGCAGTTTTCATTCATAATTCTTCAACCAATTTTTCTACATACTTTTGTATGATTGGATTAAGAATTGATTCTGTTAGGTATAGTCAGCTTGGGTATATGTAAGAAATCCTACATATTATTTTCAAAATAATAAAAATAAGAAAACGAGATATTGATCTGAGATATTTCTTACTTTGAAAACAAAGGGATAATCTTTTCCATGGTTCTTGAAAATACGAGTATAAAAGTCAAATATATGATATTTCCAAGACTGAAACAAAGCATCTGCTTCTTCTGTTTCTGGAATTTTTTACTTCTTGCTTCTTACCTTTTTCATCTGCACACTATTTTTCACTTGTTTATGGATCTCCATTGTTATACCTTCAGTAGTAATTCACGTTTTTATAGCTTTCGATCTCGTTGCTCCGATTTGAAGGGTTCGCGAAATATCACTGGCAACATTTTACAAGGATCAGCCGTGGATATCCCAGAAACAAAATTTCTGATATAAAATCCTACAACCTTTTTACGGTCCTTTTTTTCACATCAAAAAGTCAGTAGCTTTAAACTTGTCTGTGTAATGAAAATCATCGCATTACCAAAAGGAGTTTAAAATGACAAGAATCAAAAATTTTATAAGATTTCTCCAATATATGAAAATCTTCCACTTAGAAATAGCTTTAATCAAAATTCTTCTTGTACATGAATATTAAATAGCTTCAAAAATGAAAATTCAAAAGGTTAATCATAACAAAAGCAGAAGCTGTCAAGTGCAGGTATTTCGACGAATAGTTAAAGGGCATATTTGCAGGTGTACACATGTGTACGGTTGATCGAGTGGTTAGAATGTGCTTTGATTATACACAGAATGTATTCAATCAGGAAATATTGCTTTCACCCCCCGATTCAGGGAATGATTTTCACCGCTGACACGTGTTAAACGTCGTTTACACTGGATTGGTATAACATACAGGATCAAGCTGGTGTCATTTTAGCGCGAATTATTATGATACACATGTGGGTGCATGTGTAAGTGTCAAGAAAGGTCTTTTGTTGGTCCAGAGACAATGATTTATTGTCCCCGGTCAGAGAGATGATGTACCAACCTATTTTGAAATTCTAATTAGGAATTTCTATCACACTCTGTTCGCTTAAGCTTATTTCGTACACGATTGATATTTCGGAGAATTTGTGTTCATTTTATTATTTTTTATAATAAATAAAAATGTTAGATTCGTAGGTAACAAGAAGGGTTGGTAAACTGGATAATTTCATTGGCCATGGCAGCTTTGTAACATTATATTCAAGGGTGTCTCGTCGAAAGTTGTTGAAACTTGTTTCGTTGAAACTAGCTAGCTGACAAGCTGTTCGTTTCTCATCCTCGTGTGACAAGGGAAATTCGATTCGCCACCGTGCACTCAGATCATTTATAACACCTCGACTTCTGACGATGGTGGTTCGTTAAGAACAGCCATTTAAACTTTTAGTCTTCTTTCTCTGGATATTTTTTGAAAGTTCCGTTAATTATCACTGCTATCAGGCAAGTTTCCACCAAGAAACAATTATTCTTACCTTGTAATTAAGTAAGAGAATGATCACTTCACGTCATCTGCATCGTATCGAAGAAGAAGTGCTTTCGAAGGATCAAGAATCTTAAAGATACCTCTAGGGAAATCATTTACAAAACGATTATGAAGACAAATTTCTTTAGAAAAAGAATTTATCTTGAAATCAAAGCTTGATGATACATCGATATAAAAATTTGTATTATAGATTTTATTAAAAAATAGTATTATGGATGATTAAATAAGGATACAAAAACAAGGAGGAATTTCTGAGATTTTTAAAGGACGATTGTCGATCACGGTGATTGGTCGCCAGAGAAATTGCAATTAGTTCGATAATTACAGGACGTCGAAATAAAAGAGAAAGGAAAAGGAAGAGGAGGTGGGCGAGAAGAAAAATCGGAGGACATCTAGTTCAGCCTGGGAAACGCAATTACCAGACGATATCCGAGAACCAGGACCCTCGTCGCAGCAAATATTGAAAGAGCACCGATGAACACACAAGCTCGATCGTCGATGTTGAAGGCAAACGACAGTTAATACAACACAATTGCTTACAGGCATGCTCGAACGAGCTGTTAAAGATTTTCGTTTTAACCCTTTCCGTTCATAATCGTCATTATCCTTATTAATTTTGCTAATGGTAATTAGGAATAAAAGGTATACACAGAACTAATAATATAATTACTTTAAATACTTTAGCTTAACGTGCCATACCCTGATATCTATACATGGTCATTTACATACTTAATAATAATTTAGGCAGAAAAAGAGTAATTTTTTATTTCCTTTCTCTTTTCAAATTTTTCTAAATTTAACCAGAGAGATATTTTGTCCCTCAATTATTGTAATACTACTATCTTCTCAATCCGTTTTTGGTGTACACAATGTACTGTTGTTTAGTATCACATAGGACAAAACCATTCAGCTCTTTGGCGAATTAGTACCTACCAACGTAACGCTTTGTTAATTAACGCATAGCTACGCACCGAGCATGTTAACGTGTCCCTGTTTCGTTACAAATTAATAATACCACGTGTTTCTAACGATGTTAGCGAACGTGTACACGATTCAACGTGTTCTCGTCGGACATTGTTCGACGTGAGTTGTGCGAATCATATACGAGAGTATGGATTTAAGTGTATGTACATACACGTGCATTCTCAGTTGATTTTAACCCATTTCAACTTTGGTATAAAAATGCAATTTTTTATTCTTCTAAATTTTGAAGGAATGTAATTATAATTTTTACATTTAAAGAAATTTTTACAGATTCCAACAAAAATTTATAGATTTTAAAAAGAAAATTAAAATACGATTAGAATGCTTTTTGATTTATTTTTTGGGAGGTTAGAATCTAACTTTGAAATTATCTTCGATTTCGATATTTTGATAAATTCATTCCTACTTATTTGTATTTTATACCAATTTGCTAGAAAAGAGAAGTTTGCTCTCTTGATTACTAAGAAATAAAGGGAAGAAGCTTGAACCGTTCCTCGATAGTCTTTTCGAATTATATCCCGTCACAATTCATTTAAATGTCGTTAAGGGAAATTGCTCTTTTTCTACCTGAGAAAGTACTCGATTCGATTTACCTTCTTCTCTATTCGCCAAGCGCAGCTCGAGTTCGTTACGATCAATCTTCATTAGCGTACAGAACTTCCGATAAGACGAGACAACATCTTTTCAAAGTATTATTTTCCGGCTTATCACCGGGGAAAAATTGTAAAGACAGCTCCTTAATTTTCAACCTCGAACACGATACAGAAACCTGATTCCGTGAGATAAATTTTTTTTTTCTTGTACTCTCATCGATATTCATGAAGCAAAAGAATAACCCAAGTATGGGTCTATTTTTCAGCGATCTCGTTTCAACAGTTTCTTTCATGAATATAAATACTGTCTCTTTTTGACATACACTTGGGACAGATATCTCCCTTTAATTATGGATATTGTAAAAAAATGATGATTGAAGGAATGGATAATAATACCTTTAGATAAATCTACTAATCCCAGAAAATTTGATAATCAGTCGATCGCATCGAAGAAAGTATTACAAGTTTCCAATAAAAAATATTAATTACACGCTAAATAGATTATTTTTTTCGTTATGTAAGCACAATTTATATTATATAATTTTTTATCGATTTCCAATAAATTTAATAATTGAAACATGATCAATCGGTTCAAGAGAAGTCTTTCCAATCTTCAACAAAAATTAGCTTACAAAATAACGTTATTAAAATCTTTATAAACTCATTCCTCAGATAACAAAAACTAATTATATTTCGCAATTTTTCATCGATTTCCAATCAATTGAATAATTAAAACATTTCAATCACTCGGAGCGAAATTAAATTGCCAATTAATCAGCTCATATTTCGTCTCTTTCTCGAACTCTCTATCGATATGGAAATTATCCAGCCGACTTTCCCAATACAAATGAGATTGTTCAAGAGAATGGTAATCATATCGCGTGTATTATTAGGAGCGCAACAAATTGCGTATGTATTAGAGGATTAATCGGCATCTGGTTCGACGAGGAATTGGCTGCTCGGTAAATTAGCCACATTATATGAAACACGGTTTAACACCGCACGTGTGAATTGGCTGTTTCGATTGATATGTGATTGATGGACACAGCTGCATAGCTACAGAGTTCCCTCTGATAACCAGCCATTGTTTGTTTGTGAAATTCTAGGGAACCGGACACGAGCACGTTAATTGATCGAAATTTGTTCGTACGTGGTCTGTTTCGAAATTGTCGTAGAAGAGAATTCGCTGAGAATAGATAGCAACGTGGGTGAACATTTTGTTTTCGGACAATTTACCAAAATATCGTTACTTCTTGATTTAATTAGATCGGTCATCGTATCAATGATTTACTAATACATTGATTGCCACGTCATACATTTGTGGGAGATATTTGAATTTTTATGAAATTATTATTAAGAATTCTTTCATTAAAAATACTCATATTAGGCATTTGAAATTTTGAATAATTAAAGTAATTAAGTATCGTGGAAATAATCAGTAGGGGACTAGGTGCTATTACATTTTTTATAGGGCTTCTGATTAATAATTAATATTACAATAGACAAATGATTCCTGCAGAAAGCCGATAACTCGTAATGTCGGGTCAGCAAAAGTGTCTGCCAGTGTAATTACCAGCCACAGTTAATACGGCGATAATAGTGATCCACTTAGGGGTGGAACTTTAGCTAGCAATTCTAGAGTAAATGTAATTGCAATTTATGGGTTGAATAAGACTGCAATTATTAGGCTGTTGCAGATCAATTTGTGCAATGAATCCAGAACAAAATTTAAACAACCACAACCCATAATTTTAAGTACCATTGATTGGAATTTATCATAAAATTTTTATCAATTTTCTTTTCTCCCCATTTTTTCAAATAACAGAGTCTATCATAATATTGAAAATTTTGTAAAATAATTGATTATTACAGTGGGGTGAAATATATGAGGGAGAAATGTATTCTATTTGATCGATTTCGACAAGTAGGTATTAAACGTCATTCAAGCAGTAAAGCCTGGTTTCGTTATTACAGAGGAATACCAGAACGCAATTATGATAGAACGGCGCATGTACTCATCATCTAGCATTATGATCAATTCACGTGATGCACGTAATAGGATCGTAGGTTGTAATGCGCAGGTACATGCATAGGTGGATGGAACGATGTGCCAAACTCTGGGGGCCTACATGGCCACGCACGATGCAATAACGCTCCTGGTGAAGCTCTGATTTCACTGGAGATATTAATATTGCAACTTGCCCTCTATAGATCTCGAATATCTCGATGCATAATTTGCAGCATAATTGAAAATAGTTACCTCGATAAATCTATACCTTTCAGATTATTGTGCTTTCAGCAGATATTCAATCAATGCTATTTAATTTCTCTTTCACACGATACAAAAGTAATGATCCATTTGTAAAATGAGAATTTGCTTATCATTTCCAACATCAAATTTAATATAATTTTTTAACGAATTCTTCTTTCTCTGCTATGAAATTCCAGCATACATGGAAAGTTGCCAACCTACTATAATTTTTACACCGGCGTAACTAGATGGGTCGCTTGTAACCCATTTGGTTTCACTTCACTTAAGATTCATTATTCGCACAAAAGAATCACGTCCATTGTAATCCCTTTTTGTCCCAAATTAAAATTCTGACGGAGAGTTCATAGGAGTACCGTGAAAGTAAAACTGAACGTTGTTCACAAGGTAAGAGAAAGGAAAAAAGGAAAAGAAAAATGTGAAGGAAAGCAGAAAATGAAAGACGTCACTCAACGAGTAGAGAGCATAATGGATCTGGAAGAAAGCAGTTTTCAAAGTTTATCGTAGAAGCAGCGTGATCCTGGATGGAAGCGTGACGATGATGGCGCAGTTTCGCGAGGGAAATTATGCGAGGCGGGACGAAATTCGCAAAAAATTGCAGGCTACTCATAAATCATCCGGTTGATTGTACGTTCTACGACCACGAAATCCATCGGTACAGCGTGAACCACGTTTTCTGCTTTTTATTCGAACCGAGTCGAGGTTCGAACTTTCGAGGGTGGAAGAATTCACCCTAAAGATGGGAACGAGCTTTTTATCAACACGTGGCCAGCCTTTCCATCGAATATCTCCTCGTTCGATGAGGACCGCCCTGTTTTATGCGACAGTTCCTCGATAAATTGCAACAATTATATTTCGATCAATTTTCATTAAAAACTGTCATCTGCTTTCTACCAACAATGCACTGCACAATTTTGTTTCTATATTGACTTTCTAATATTTCTCCCCGTTATGTAAATGACCCTACATCGTGGTATTGAGATGGAAAAAGGTGGAACAAAGAGGGTGATCGCAACGTTTAAATTACACGAACGAAGAGCACGAAGAAAGTGTTGAAAGTTAGTTACCCTAGTCACACTTCCCTCTTTATTTACGGGGTAGTAACGACCCGTACGAAGTTTCTACTTCAACACCTTTATCGTTGAGTTGAAACTTTTGCACGATATTTTTTCGTGCCTCGAAAGCATCCATTACCTTTTATGAAGGCATTTAGAAAAAGTATGTAATATAATCGAATAATTAATGAAAGTAAAATAATTTTAATTATCCATATCCTCGATACTTTAACTTCCATAAATTTTTATTTTGAAATTTTCTATTTGAACTTGTAACACTTGTACATATCCTTCGCGATGTTCAGAAAAAATAACCATATTCGTCTTTTAATAAATCTACAAGGATACCAGGTGACCCTCGTTACACGCAACCCGGCGTACTTCTAATTATGCATAATTACATAGCATAGGGAACAAGTGTCCTTCTCCTTCGAAGAAATTAAAATAAAATTTCAAGGCTGAACACACCATATTAAAGCCTTTCTTTCACGTCTGCTGGGAACAGAAAGTGCAAAGAACGATACAAAGAAGCGAGAAAATTTTAATTATGAGTCGGAAGATGTCACGAATGTTCTGCGAGTGTCACAGAGAAGCAGCTTCTATATCGTTTGGAGGAAATATTGCAAGACGATGGGATGTCCTTTGTACATCATAGTCTTTGAACGCTTCGCTGGCGTTATTACACGATTTATTTCATTTTTCGTCGAAAGGAATTTCCAGCTGGAAATTCATAGAAACGCATTAGCGTTTATTGCTTGTCAATTTGATGCGCCGTTAAATGAAACGTGGATCATCCGGATAATTAGTACATCGAATCCGTTTATTAAAATACTTTGCTAACTGTATGGACATTATTACATTGCAGAGCAGGAAATTGATTTCATGCGGCTTTGAGTGAATTCAATGGCATCACGATGATAATTGTAATTTAATATTATTTGCTCAGAAAGTTAATAAATAAATGGATTTCGAAAGGCATGATAAATAATACAAAAATAGACCAATGATTTTATCTATCTGGAATATTTCTATTATTTCCAATTAGATCAGTTTATTGGAGAAATAAATTGATGTGCATAATTATTTCTTCTAATAGTTTGTACAATTAAGTAAACCTATAAATCTCGAAATCCATACAGAAATGCATAATTAGTGTATTTTATTCTGCATACAGTATCCATTCATTTTGCATATGCTTTGCATATTCATGGCACATCATATTTGCATAAATTTCGCCAGTCTGGCGGAGTTGACTGAAAGGTAACAAAAATCCCATATCCTTATCTCAACCTGGACCCCTCTATCTGTTCCTAAAAAACTTGTTTCAAGAAAGTATTACCCTTGGGTGCGATAACATTCCCTGAAATTTTTTGAGATAACAATACTTTGCTTTTAACAATACAGAAGCCCATATCCAACAATAATTGCACGATTTACTTCTTGATAACTTGGTTAGATGAAAATCCCATAAAATAACATCTGGATCGGTGATGACAAAAGAATAGTGGTGAGGTACATCACGTCACGCGACAATGAAGTATCGTTTCGTGATGACGTTGGTAAAAGCAGTTTCTACTTGGGTAATCCTTAAGAAAGAAGAGATGAATCGCTGGAAGGGAGTAGAAAAGGGTGCTAGGATGATCCAGGTTTATGAGGTAGACCGAAGCTGACGTGGAAATAGTCGGGCCGTGGCCTTTCTAGCGACGATGTGTTGCGAACATGTCGCAGAAATCGTCTAGCTACTTCACTGGCGAAAGTAAAGTGGCATGCAAAGCCGTGCAGAGTGCATTATACCTTCGCTACGTGACTAGGGGAGAATTGAAATTTTTCAGTGAAATTTTTCTTGAATTATTCAGATGGTATCGGGTCAGAAGGTTTCAGGTGTGATTTATGCTATTGTTTGAACAGAAAATTAGTCCTCCGTTGTATCGTATATAAAATAATAAATTAACTACCCGTTTCACCAAGATTGCAAATTTATAATATTGAAAAATTGGGCATTAAAAATGGGTAACCCAACAAAGGGTTAATAGATTAGGTACTTAAGGGTCATAAAGAAGAAAAAATATTGTTCTATTTTAAAAATTAATTAAAAATAATAATTATATAATATCAAATAAAATTTTTTTCTTATTTAATCAATAGAACAGTTATATTAAATTTGATTCTTCTAGTAATCTGGTAATGGATACCAGACTGATATTTAGTTGTTGGAAACTCTTATAACTTATGTGAGAAAGTTGTCCTCTGAAATTAATTAACCGAAAGTTTCAGAATATGTTCCCTATAATCTTCATTCCCCAAAGAAACTCGAAGAAAACAAGATAACAGCGATTTCGTTAGAACCCCTGCTATAAGAATTAGTGTTTGGTGTCTGTTAATTGTATTTATTGTTCACGGTCAATTTAGACTGGCTAAAGACATACCGAGGGTTCCAGCAGGTTTTTTTTTTTTTGAAAATAGAGTTTGAAAAGTTTTTCTACATTTTTTTTTTCTTTTTTACAATGAAGCAGAGAAATTAGATATTAAATAATCAAAAATTAGAAATATCGATTAAATATTTATGCAATCTTTTTATGCAGGCTTCAAATTAATTTGAATTATGTCATCAAATTGTGTCAGACTTTCTGTATCTCAAAATAGCTGATTCATTAAGCTGCCGGGTATAAAATTCAAGGCTAAAATTCCCATTTAAATTTCCATAGAAGAATAATTTATTTGCATATCATTAGCTGTACACTGTGTTGGAATAATAAAACTGTAATAAACAACAGATCCATTGGATGGTAAATTAAAGTACCATTTCGCTACTGAGCAATTGAACCTTGCGTGTTGCTTGACAGACATTAACAGTAAATCTCCATTTTGTAGAAACATTTGTATTTTCTATTAAAAAAACGACTCGTTAATTTTAATAAATCGATAACAAACGACCTTTAACATTGAATACATCGTACGAGTAGTTGCAGAACCTTGTCGTGGAGCATTACTAATTTTGTTCGTATTGAAATTAACTAAATTACATATTCAATTTTGAAAAAAAAAAGAAAATGGAAAAAGGATTTAATGCGATGAAAGTTTAACCAAAATCGCGGTATTTATTCCGGCAACTTTGCGTTCGTACGAGCATAAAAATATAAACGAGAGGTTGATTAAAAAGAGGAAAAATTACAAGTTAAATTTACGTTAAAATTTTCGTCGGTAGAGGTACGTTATCGTGTTATTCTGTTCGACAACCGCATTAAGAATTTTTAATTAATTCGTCGCTTGTGGGTGCTATGTAATTAATTTCACGTTTAAACAGCGCACGTGGGGAAATTTATGGCAGTAGAATACACATATCTCCAAGCGAAATTTTTCGTAAAATAGCCTCTATTCTAATATGATAAACGTATTTAAAAGGATTTCGTGAAAAATTGCCGCTTTTTTAAAGCGTTTATTCGCTTGCAAGCTTACCAAAATTTGTTCATTTATTCTTCTATCACCAGGGTACAAATTTCACGAAGGTTACAAGATTGATTTCACCTCCTCAATTTAATACTATAACATTCAATCTTTCTCCCTTATACATATTCCATCTTCCGCTCGTAAATATCAGCCTACCCAAGCAAAGATCTCATTCGTCTTCTATTTTTCTGCTACTCTTGGAACATGTATTTGGAAACGATATTTTTATTCTTTCAGATATTCTCCAAACACCATCGTGGCTCCAGACTAAAATTAATTTCAACATCAAATTAACTTCGAATCAAGCAAATTAAAATATTTTATAAAGAAGAAGAAAGAAAAAAAGATATCGAAAGAAATAGAAGAACATAGATGATAAATGGTGATACGTCATCGATGTTGAATTCGTGTTTCTTTGATAAAGAATCATTGTCGAAGAGGATCGAAAGGTGTGAAAGCAGCGGATATGTAAATTTGAAGAATCGTGGGGAGGTTAGATGGGATTGGCCCTCGTCATGAAGCAGAATCAAGCGGGTAGGATCGATTAGATGCGGGATCTTCGTAGTCGTGGTGGTTCGATAACGCCGCGGGACACATGCCGAGAATGTCAATCTACTGTCACGAATTATGGGTAAGTTGGAAATTTCTATCTCGAAGCTTCGTTTGAACGTGCTCTGCACGAAATACGGGGGTTGTTTCGAAACCTGGCAGAATTTCTTCCCTGTAATTCTCTGTTTATACGGAAAAAGGGACGAGAAAATTCCTCTCTGAAATTAGATGAAATCTAGAAAACCACCATTGGTGCTTTTATTTGAACAAATTTTTATTTCAAAATATTGTAGGAAAAGGTTACCAAACTTAGATTGTGTAAACTATTTTTTAACTTGAAAGGGTAAGAAAATATTTTTTAAATGAAATTGCATCGTTATTGTATTTAAAAGCAAAGCAAGGGTTAAAGCTTAGATTGGATAGAAGATTTCGATTCCTTTAAGAATGTTCCCGCACGTGTGGCCTTAAATCACGCGTTCGATAACCCAACGAGCAAGTAATCTTGCGAACAAGATATACTCTGTCCATGCGAGTATCAGTTGAATCGCAACTGACCGACTTACCAACGAAATTATAGGGCTCCTGCTTACCTGAAACGGTGAACAGCTACGAGAACTGCTTAAACGCAATTTCGTGAAATTCCTCCAATTTACTCCGTGCTCGAAATGGTGTTCTGAAGTAAAAAGGAAAAGAAAATTGCATAAGTAGAAAATGTGTACGACTCTTTCGCAAGAAAATTCTTCCATCTTGAATTTTTTCGTAGGAAAACTTTCATAAGACTCTTGAATTCTTTCATAGGACGAGTTTTATCCTTTAAAACGATTAGGGAATAAAACTTGTTGGAGCATCAATTTATCGTTGAAGAAAATAAAGCTTTCTCTTAAACTACAAAAAATCGTTAGAATAATTTGTCTCTTCTTAATAAAAACGCTTCATCAGCGTACAGCGAAAAGAACAATAATTCTGCAGCGTTTCGCTACATGCTTCAAGCATAATTCTACGAATGGAATCGTCACGATCGCGTTCACGAGGGGGTTGGTTCGAGGTGTCGTAGAGGGTTTATGCGAGGAAACCTGCTAGCAATTCCAACGAAGCTTGAACCTAAGGCCAGTAAAAGCGCTAATTAACGGGGTCGAGTCACGGAACACCCTCGATCATGACCACGAATCGTGCATATGCGTGCACAAACCACTGCGGTTTGTCATTTTTTTTATTTGGAGAAAAATTTGTCGTGATTTCGTTCTAATTTGCCATCTTGATTGCTGGCTGTTTTCCTTTGGTATAAAAATATGGTAGAACTTCTATTATAAAAATCGATTAAAAAGAGCAAAATAAAAGTACTTAGCGAATGAAACAAATTTTCCTGTATAAGTGTTAAGGAATCATAAATATCTAGTAATTTAATAATCAACAAGTCATAAACGATCCAGCCACTCGAGGTCGTTCCCATTTTCACGCCATCCACTTTATCTTGTAGTTCGGGAAGAGGTGGTAGTACTTTCTTAAAAGCTTCTCCAGTTTGTTTACCATATAGAGGCGGTATCACAGAGGAGGTATAGTCGAGGCTCGTTCTCGACTCGATTCTCCAAACAGTACGCCCACCAGCCACAGATACATTAACAGTTAAGTGCTCCCCGACGCCAGACACAAGATCGCTTACTACTCGAACGCTACGTGCCACCGGGTCATGGTGGTAACTGTTCTCAAAAATGACCCTTAGTCTGGCAGTATGCTCACGTGCTGTCTGAATTGTGGAAAGAAGAAAAAGAAAGAAGAACGACCGGCTGGAAGCATCGCTCATACGTGTTTTCAGAGATTGCGAGAAGGGTGCTTTAGATTCGTCGTGCATCAGGGTTGATATCTATTCATGGCCTTGGTCCTCTCGATGTGCCGCTCGAGAAATTGGCTACGGATTTTCGAAAATTATTCATCTATCCACTATGAATCTATTTAATGAAAAAAGCTTCTGAAAGAAGCTTCAGCAAAGAGATTGAGATATTCGAATGATTTAAAATGACCTACTTGAAATAAGGTTACAGAAATATGAAACTTTTCAGAAGATTATATTAAGAATTAATTTTTCGTTTCATCGTTAATCGTTGCCAATCAATTTTCATAATTCATTTTATTGAACTGATAATAGCCAACTTTTGTTACGATATTTGAAACCCTATTCGATAGAAACTATTCTGGAATGGAAATATTACACCGCAGTCGAACAGCAGAAAGCTTATTGACTCAGCGCACGATGCAAGCATGGTTCTCGATAAATCAGAAAATACCGTGTATTTATTTGAAACGTTTAAGCCGCGACAAGCGTTGCGGTTACACGACTCACGAAAATGAATAAAGCACGAACGTCCATTACTCATTCCCCATGTGCTTGGCTGTAAAGCGATATTTTACGGGGCTGTGCTCTAATGAAAATGTATGGAGGACCGGGGGGGTAGAAAAGAAAACGAAACGAAGAAACGTGAAATAATTAATCTTGTTGTTGAGTTAAGATCCGTTGTAACGTTGGATGGTTACACGACAACGGATCCGCTCGTTTCACCAGCAAAATTATGCATCTAATCGGATATTATCATGGGAAGTTAGAGGAGCTAGAAAGCCAGAGAAATGTCTTCGAAATGGTCTCCCGTTATTCCGTGTTCCCTTATTTCCTACGCTCCGCAGATTACTTCGGCGATATTCGGGCCGATCGATGGGAATGCACGCGAAAGTTGCATTACGTGCCGCCATTGAAATAAGAGGAACTCACGTTACAACGACACGCTAAGCAGTTCTAACTAACGTTCAACCTTTCCCGCCTCTGAACCTAACTAAATCCGGCGAAAGTTCCGCGAAAGCGGCAACCACGAGCTACCTCCATTCCGGATGTGATCAGATCGTCAGATTGCTGTTTATAACTTACTTTGAGGAAAAAAAAGGCTATCCACGTGTTCGACCAACGTAACAATAATTATCAGATCATTTCATAAATGATTTCGACTTCTATATTTTTTCATAGATAATCAATTAGAACAAAATTTGATCAAATGAAATTTGTATCATTATATTTATATCTTTTTGTGAACTTCATCCTGTAAGATGGGTTGATACTACTTCCGGCGTACAGCAGTTTGTATCGCGTCAAAAGTTTGCTCAAAGTTTAATCATACATGTTGGAGTAGAGCAGCTAAAACAGCTGAAGCTCGCTTGGGACGTTCTTGTATCCGTTTAGCTGAAAGTAACTGAAACTAGAAGCTCGTTTGATATTTGCTCGTGAATTCTAAATGAGCTTCGTAATTTACAATAATGAATGCAACCGGGTGTCGATCATTGAAGACGATACTGATTGACGGTTTGTTATAAGAATGAAAACCTCTCAAATTAAAACCTAGAACAAATTTCTAAAAATTTAGAACTTTTTAAAACATTTTTCTAAATGATACACAAAATTTTATAAACCCCTCAAATCCGAACACTGTTAGCTAAATTGAATGCAACCCAGTTGATTCAATTTCTTCCATCAAATTGTTTGTACCTGTTATACAATTCTACACAAATTGAATCTGTTTTGAAAAAAGGAAAGAGTTGTACCGTCGAATTTTTATATAAATTGAAGTGAACTGAAGAGGGCAAAGAGCTTGAAATCGCTTAGTTTTCTTGTGAAAAAAAAAATAGAAATAAAAGGGTAGTTTCGATTTTCGAAACTGTTATCTGCATTGGAACAGGGACGTATAGAGGAAACCGATTTTCGATGGCTCTTGTATCGCGCGATCAATTAACGCCACTACTCCAGAGAATCTCTCGTTCCATGGTTAATTCATTGTTCAATTCGAAATGTAACGTTATCGTTTCATCGGACTGAAATCGTTTTTAAGTCTCGTTAGAATGTTAATACATGAAATGTGAACGAGGATTTATCATGAGTTACAATATTGAACGAGAATCAGTCAATATATTTGTTAACCCAATTCTGTTCCTCCCCTTCTGTCCATTTTTGATTGATAGCACTGTGATTCTCGAGTGTTGTATCGTTAAAGTTCCAGACAAATATCATATGTAATTATCATTCCACTTAATTTCTCTTTCGCAATCGTTTGCGTTGCGATTTTAGGACGTGTTTGAGCGCGAAAGCGTGCCACATCGGTATGCCCTAGCAATTAACTGGATTGGACCTTTGAACTGGAGTTCCTTTGAAGATCATGATCAGACGAACAGAATATCCTTAACGTTACCTTTAATGTAAATTAATATTCTCAGGAGAAAATGCCATTGTGGCTGCGTACCCGAGCGTAGTGCTTCCCGATTACTTCCGATAGTGGAAAACAGACGTGACTATTTTGACCCTTAACATTTTGATAGTCATATATTTGATGAATTGAATGACTAATTAAGAAAATTACATTTAGGAGCCTTAATAGTACGTATTAAAAATTTATCAATTTTGAAACTGTAAAAATAAAAAGTGACAGCGAAAATAATTACATATCAAAATTACTATGATGGTTACAAAAGGTATCGAATTGAGTGTTGTATAAAAATAACAGAATCTGTTTCTTACAAACAAAGAAGCAAGTTTATCCTCGTATCAAGAAAGTTAAATTTATTGGTGACGTTATTAATAAATCGAGCTTAACCTTGAACTCTTCCACCTGATCTCACCCCATTGAATAACCAATAAATTATCAGCCCCGATATTTGGAAACTACCTAAGCTATAATTGTCGAAGAAAAGAAGGATCCAAGGAAACTTCCGCTTCGGTTATTCGCTCTCGTAACAAGAGAGCCTTGCTGGAAAACTTTCGAAACATTGAGCATCAAACAAGCCATTGCAATCAGAGCCCATGGGGGTAAAACCTTCTCGACGAGATACTACTTGGACGTCACTTTCTAGTTTCGTCGATGTTGGCCAGTTTCGTTCTCTCCATTTGGTGAAAATGGAACTGGTACCTTGTTACGAGATCCACGGACGGGAAGTTCTGTTTAAATGAACCCTTTCACGCTAGAATGAAGTGCGGGAGCTGTGACAAAAATATACGTTGCTTGTAAATTACTTGAATTCACGAGGAAAATATTGTGGAAATATTTACGTTGGTTATCATAAATGATTTTGAAAATTCGCACATCTTACTGATAGGTTTCCAAAGGGTTAAAGATAATGGGACCAATGTACCGCACCGGCAGCTATTCCATAAAGGAACTTGTCTAGTTACGAGTCGACTTAAGAGTACGATTAGGCAACGCAACGACGCTGAACGACACGACATGATTCACTATAATGGATAACAGGTTAAAAAGGGCTTAGCTAGAGCGATTACGTGAAGTTTATCGGCGAAGAAACGGCTACGGTCGTGCACGCTCGGTGTACGACGCGGATGATAAGTACACGGATAAAGGTGCGCTGAAATATGATAGCTAAGGGATTGTCGTTGTCGCTTTTCATAATATTTGTGCAACATATCTGGTAGTAAATAAATAATACTACAAAATGATGGGGATTAAAATATTAACCCCTTTAATGATTCTTTAATAACTGTTCTTACGTTAAATATCGTTCTATTATCAGGCATTCGCGTGATCTCTATGATTAAATTATGGATACCACGCGTGGTATCGGATAATCCCAGGAATTCGAATAATTTGAACGGCGAAAGGTGAACTAGATCTAACGCCCAATTTATTACTTTCACGTTTCCTCTCACTTGGAGCTTCATTCGGAAAATAGTTTCACCAAGTGCAATCTACTCGATGATAACAATAAATGAAGTTATTAAGATCTTGTAATTAAGATAAATCGAAAGTTAGGAGAAGATGTTCTGCATCCCTCTTTTATCCTTTTCTTTTATTCAACAGTTGTATCTATTTAGAAAATTAATTCTAGGAAAGAATTAATTGTTAATTCGTAATTTTTTTTCTGCCGATATTATTTCTTTATCGTTGATCCCAGATATTGGATACAAATGACCTACCCACTTGTAACAATTACCGAAACGATTGTTTCAGAGACGGGTCGGTCGAGGGGTAACGACGAGCGCTTGAGGTCTGAATCGTGGGTCCAGGAATCAAGAGAAGATTCCCATGCACGGCTCGTATCTCGCTGGAATCCCATGGTCGAGAGGAGTAAGGGAGCATGAGGTAGCCGTCGACAAGGGGGGCGCTTCGGATGCTCCGGACTGCCGACTAGGCTCGTATGGAGGGGAAGAACGCAATCACCACCGAAGGCACCCTGCTTCTGAACCTGACCACTATCGCCACGCAAGACGACGACGACTTCCTGCGAACATTTCCGGGCAAGAACTCGCCCTACACGGCCACCCAGGTAAGTCAGCTTTTCTTTTCCTTTATTTCACATGCATCGACAGATTTGTTCAGTCGTTTGTTAATTGAAGGGGTTGCACCAATATGGAGGCAATTATTTTATTTATTATTTATTATTATTAATAGCATTATGCGAGAACACAGTTCGTATGACGTATAAATAATCTTCCGTTCATTTCTCAAGCATCTGCCCGAAGCAAATTAATTACATACTCGTCATTAATTGCACAGCTACCAAAGTTTTGACCGCAAGAACTTGGCCGAACGACAGCGTTCGACATCCCCTTATTTCAAATCTAGTCTGGTATAATTATTCATGGCTCTCACGTTAATCTTCGATCAATAATCTTTGCCTGGTATCGACAGAATTCGCTATGTCAAAAGTTACAGAAACTTTAATGGGTTTCGCTGTAATCACGAAATAGTTTCGGTTAAATATCACGTACATGGCTTTCTCGTACTTTAGATAGTAGGTATCTCACATATAGCACTTTCAAAATTATAAGTAAATGTTAAAAATTACCAGATTTATAAATATCTAATATATTAATTGAATTCGAAATAGCTATTTGAAATAGGAAATTACAACAGCGTGTATAATTCATTTGAGAGCGGCTCTTGAATTCCCAAAACTCATTTTGCACGAGCTCGAAATTCATCACGCCAACCAAATGGATTAAAATCGCCATTCGGCAAAACGTTGGACGATTAATTAGACCGCGTTATGTTCCCTTTATTTCTCTCATGAGACACATGATCAGTTGCATATGTTTAATACTAACACTCAGTAATTTACACGAACCTTCAACTTTTCGTTCCTGAAACACAAAAACTCATCTGGGCAAGTAATTATTTTAATTGTCGAACGGTATCCCCTGAGTTTAAAAAAATAATTTTATAATTAATGAAAATGAATACAGTTGAAAATCAAAATTAGATTTATATTGTTGCTTTCGCAGATTTAATTTAATCAGCGTTAAAGAAGTGTAAAGCGCAGTGCAAACATTCAGTTTCATTTTTCTGTTCCCTCAGATAATCAACGATAAATTGCAACGTAATTTCCTTTTGTTCTCAATCTCTCTGAGTTTTTCTGCTCTCAGTAAGGAAAGTTTGAATAACTGCAGAGGATCGCGTTTGACTTTTTTAATACCCAAGAAAAAAAATCATAAAAACCAAGATATTTATACGAGGCTATGAATCTTTCCTCTTTCTTTATCCCCTTTTTCTTCTCGTTTCACCGAGACCTCGTGCATCAAGATTGCAGATCTCTAGGTGTCCTGTTAAAGGACCTTTTGAAAGTCCTGTCTCGTTGGAGAAAAATCCTACGCCTTTAACGACCGGCCATGCATTCTTAATCCACTTCAAAATTCCATTATAATGCGGTCGAGGAATTCGAGGTGTTCGATGAAACTTCCGTAATACGTGTTAGTATCCCGTGAACTTCGAAATTAGTTTCCTTCGGGCTGAGTTTAAGTGACACTCTTCCTTTTTTTTTTACGAAAAAACCTTTTCGTAAGCAGCTCGGGAGGATCGTGTCGGAAAAAAAAGTACTCGAGCAGCTTTTCAACTTAAAGTGTTTTAGTTGGACGACAATGTTCTCGTGTTTGAGAAACTGTATTAGTGAAAGTTGAGCGGAAGTAAAAATGCAAGCGTTAATGAAGACAACATCTTCAAGTGAGGATAATATTTAATTTATTTACATTCTTAATTATCCTAAAAATCGATAGATCACCAATCTCAATTATCCTTAAATTGAGTGATTAAAAACTTTTGGTTTCAAATCGTTTTAACTACGTCCAAACATTTTCCCATGAAACCGTTCACATATTGAAGAGATTATCGAAGTTTATCGGATCGTTAATGGGCTCGTAATCAAGACCAGCATTTCGTCCATGATTTTCGCAGATTTTCATAATCGAAATACGCAATTTCGTCGGATTAATGGTATAAAAAGATTAATTTGATTAACGATCAAGATTCGTACAAACGAGGTTTGATTTTGAAACGTTGCGGCTGACGTTGAAAAATTTAATGACAATTTGACGAATCGATAGTCGAACGCGTGTAACTTGTTCCTCTTATCGATTTCGATGATAATTTATACGGGAACCGCTCTTCAGTCCGATAAAATATTTATTGGAATATTTTATTTATATTGGAATTTATATTGGAATAGCTAGAGAGAATATGCGTGGGCTCGATATTTTACGTGATTACACGCTGTTGTCAAAATTGAGAAGATATTTTTCCATTTTGAATTTCGTAGATACGATCTGATGGTGTGTGAATGTGTAATTGCTTTTGCAATTCGCATGGAAACATCATCGCGTCGACCGACGTAGTGAAAATGGACAGGTGTTGTAAATTCTACACGTTACAGTATTATTAAAAATCTAATCCTTTCATTCTTTTGATCTAGATTGACAGTTATTTTCTTGATTTAAAAGTCTGCATTATCATTTATCCGCAAGGTCCGTCGAATTACTTCATTCACACAGATTTCCATTAAAAATATGATTTCGCCGACGAGAGTGGCGAACAGAAGTGATTTAGTAGGACCACTCAGAAATTACCGGAAACGCGAGAGAACAATGATCGTGTTGGTGTGAATCTGACATTACGTAATTTTTGCGTAGCATGTTCCATGACAAAAGCACACCACACATTTTTATCGCGGTTAATATCGATCCTATTCACCTTTGAATCATCTATGCTCGAAGTAGGTTATTGGCTCGTCAGGTTGACTCGCGTTCAATATTCATGCATTGGTAATAAATAATTTCTCTGCCTTTTTATCGAGTATTTTTCTAGCCACTAAGTTTCTTAACTTAACTTAACTTAAGTTTCTAGCCGCTTAACTTAAAAAAAAGACACTTAAATAATTTTAAAAGAATTATTTTATTTTAAAGGGTCGATAAATATTTGTAAAATCTACAGAGGATAATTGAAATTCTGTGATATTGTTTAGCGTGTTGAATTTGTCTGGGTGTAATAGGGATAGTTATCTGATTGCAGGCAATACTAATCGCCCTGGTGCTTGGCAGCATCATCGTCGGGACAGTGATCGGCAACATTCTGGTCTGCGTTGCCGTGTTTCTCGTTAGGAAGCTACGAAGGCCTTGCAACTATCTGCTGGTTAGCCTTGCAGTTAGCGATCTCTGTGTCGCCCTTCTGGTAATGCCGATGGCGTTGCTGTACGAGATCTCTGGTAATTGGTCCTTCGGTGCATTTATGTGCGACTTTTGGGTTAGCTTCGACGTGCTCAGCTGCACCGCCAGCATCCTCAATCTCTGCATGATCTCCGTTGATCGGTGAGTTTAATCGATTTCGAAATTCTCTCAGTAATGTTACATTATTTTATCAACTGCACTTTCTTTCATATTTATAATTCACTTACAAATTACTTATGTAACTAATTAATTAATAATTAACTATCTAATTAATCGTCAGTAGCGAATGATAAATAATTTTTTAATTTTTTGAAAAAATATAAAACATAACTTTCGTCAATTTTTCAAAAACTAGTTTGAAAAGAAAAAGTTATTGAAAGAATGTTATATAAATAAAGAAAAATATCTTATATTACGTTGTATAAAACTTATTGTTAGTATAAGTTAAACTCGGCACGTCTCGTCTCGGATGAACCAATGTATACAAGCAAAACGAGGTTCCATTGCCCTCGACGTTAGACAGGCCTGTTCGGTTTCCTCAGTATGTAGCTGTGCTTCATCAGAGATAAACACAGTTTATGTCTCATCGATTTCCAGTTTCTGCGCCATCACAAAGCCACTAAAATATGGGGTGAAAAGAACACCTCGACGGATGATCATCTATGTGAGCCTCGTTTGGTTAGGAGCAGCCTGTATCAGTCTCCCCCCGTTATTGATAATGGGAAACGAGCATACTTACTCGGAGACTGGGGCATTTCATTGTGTAGTCTGCCAGAATTTCTTCTATCAAATCTACGCTACGCTCGGCAGCTTCTACATTCCTTTGTTCGTGATGATTCAGGTAAGTTTGCTTTCCATATATTGTTTCCCACGTTTTCTCATTCTATGGTTTAGAAATCCTTAGTGACCAGTAAGATTCCATGGTAAATTTTTAATATTTTTCAATTTTACGTACATACCCGGGCAAAGAAAGAGAATATTGATGGAAAATTTAAAAACGATATTTGAAATTGAAATTACTTTTTAATTAAGGGAACGCTGTTTTCATTGACCATTGGAAGAAAAACAATGGGATAAACTGTTCGAATGGCCAGTGAAAATTATACAGCTTACAAAGCAGCTTGAAATTCGAGTTTCTCGAGGATTTCAAAGTGTACTTAATTATCAGTTTAAAGTGGCCCCCAGTGAAACTTAAGAGCAGTTCTTAAATCGAGTTTAAAAGTGCTTAAACACGAAGTGATTCCAATTAATCTTTGAATAAACTTAAACGTTTCAACCGGAGTGTCTCTCATCTAAATTGAAATTCATCCACGATGATATTTGAATTTGATTAAATTTCTTGCCCGTTGGTTTAGCTTCCTTCATCCATCATATTCGAGAGCCAGCCTC
Organism: Osmia bicornis bicornis; assembly: GCF_907164935.1. Taxonomy (NCBI): domain Eukaryota; kingdom Metazoa; phylum Arthropoda; class Insecta; order Hymenoptera; family Megachilidae; genus Osmia; species Osmia bicornis. The sequence goes on along the minus strand of NC_060221.1, from coordinate 956,800 downwards.
GTCCCGAATTGTTAAGCTTTATCAAATTAATTGAGACGGCGACGGTCTATACTGATTAGAGGGTCATCGAAGTTTAATAATACATCGACCGACAACAAACTTAGTTACCTGGCTCTAATGAAGCCTAATTAATGCGTTAGGAAGTGTATTACGTTAGCAAGTGGATCACCGAAAGCGATCATTATAATTTCGAACTTTAGACTAACTCCTAATAGAATGAGCCCTTCGTAATTCAAACTAATTGAACTTCTACGTTATACAGGCAAGGTAACTGGTACAACCAAAAAGTAGATTATTCTACGTGCAAAGATAAATTGAAAATGTGAAATGAAATTTTTTCGTATATTGCTTCATTTCCAAGATAATTGAATTTGAAAATTTGTCGGATTCGCGTGGGTTCAATTTCTGACGACCAACTTCGTTATACGCGATGGATACAGAGAATCCCATATTAAAATTACCGAAATGTGTTACAAATTAATAGTATTAATGCGTACGAATTAGTATTGTTCATTATACTATTAACGTTATTACGTCCAGTGAAATTAGCAAAATGCTTTCGCGTAAGACTTTCCTTAGGGAGCCTAGAACATCGACATTTTCACTAGCGAAAATTAAACATATCATTAATACTATTATTACACATATCCATTTTTCGTATTGCATTTAATGTACTTAATACACAAGGTCACAGTATCGCAAATTTTTGCTTCGAAGGTCTTATTGAAAAGATCTACGAAAAAAGGTTCTTACGACGCGGTTCACGTTCTCGATAAATAAGTTTCGTGGAAACGTATCCGGCAACTAGATCGCGTTTATCCATCGCAAACATCAGGACACATTTTATCGCATTAATTAAAGCAACGGCTGGCAATAAAACTGTCACTCGTTGATCGTCGACGACGGTACGACGGCCTGGCAATTATTTCACTGCTATTATGTCAATTCACGTTAACGTTGTCACACGACCGCGAAAGTGCGCGCGACCGTTTATTTTCCGGACTCGTTACGTTGGTTTCCCACCAATTATTTCCATGGGTTTGTTTGCCACACGTGAAACGTCCAATCAATCGGGACCGCAACATCGAAAATCAATTCTTCTTGTCCAGGTGGAAAAACAAAAAGAAATTTTCTGAATTTTAACGATCCCCCTGTCCTGTGGTCAATGGTTCGCTTATTTACCCAGTGATTTCACCGTTTCCACGTAGAGCCTAGATTTTCATTGATTTTCCATCGCGTTTCGATATTAAATTTAGAGTTTGAAAGCAGAGATACAGATCGAACTTGAGGATAATTCGTGTTACAGGTGTATTACAAGATATTCTGTGCCGCGCGTAAAATAGTCCTGGAGGAAAGAAGAGCTCAAAGTCACCTGGAGGCTCATTGCTACCTGGACATAGAGCCGACGACGCAGCACCATCAGCCGTCAGTTGTGAACCGTCAATTAAATTCTGACGTTCAGGGGGTTCATGGAAGTCCACCTGTGATGCAACACCGAAGTTCGAGCACCTCCACCACGGTAAGTGAATAAATAAATCTCTCTTTTACGCTCGTTATTCAATCGCAGCTAAAATACCTACTAAACAAAATTTAACATAAATAAACGAAAAGGCGTTTATCACGCGAACTTCCGACGAGAGCATCGCGAAACAAAAGCTCGGATTTACAGAGACGAGCACGAACGATTTAATGGATGTGATTTCGCGATCGCTCACCGCAAATTAGCAAGGCAAACTTTCCACGCGAATCTCACCCGAATACAAAGGGTCACAGATAGTCACAACAAAACTATTCAACGAGCATGATCTCGCAACTGTCCTATTAACGCGAATCGTGAGTTTACAATGGAACAGTGCATAGGAACTTGAACTCATTCTTCAAAAGAAAATGTAATATTTATTCTCGTTCACGAAGTTTGCTTCTTTACTAGTTTAGTATAAGAAAAAAAGAAAAAGAAAATGATATTTCGAATGAAAATTCATTGATATTTGAATGTTGCATACTAACACGATTTCATGACATAAAAGTACTGCAAAATGACACTTATAGTACATCAAATTAAAGCTTAAGGTATAATAATAATAATTACGTAGACGCTTCATAAATATTTTTAATACAAAATGGCTGATTTTTAATTACAGCAAGCAATGGAGCACATGGAAATTCAGGTACCATTCTTTGACAACTTGTCAGTTTTTAACAAAAGCCTTATGTAGTGAGTTTTTATAAATCTTCAGCTTCAAATTGGCATAGTGTAATTGCTATTTTAGAATACTTTTATGTCATCAAATCTTGCCAGACTTGCTATATTTTCAAATCTACTAGTTGATGTCCTATAATCTAATATTGTTTTGACACTAATACGTAGTGATTTTTCGAACGGGCTGTCCTGTAGAATAATTTTTCTTCTTTTCTATAAAACATCGCCGTGTAATATACGTAAAGCGCATTAAAGTTGTCGACATCCTGCTAGCACCCCAGGGTTTACCGAGTACTATCGTTGGAACACTTTTGTAACTTATTAGTCTCGCACGTGCCATAAACTAATTTAAGTAATTAAGGGACTTCAGGCCGGAGAATTCGAGGAAAAGTTTCTTACTTAATTCACGACGGTTGAGAGTTGATGTTTCTAATTTCCTTGCGCTATAAATTATACTAGGGTCAGATTATTTTTGGTTACATCAATTTAAAAGTTTTTTCATTAAGAATATCGGCGCATTAAGCATCTTCAGTATCAAGATTAATTGAATTCACTAAGCTAATAATAGTATAATGCCATTGAAAATTCTCTTTCTCTTTTCTTCTATCAATTATTTCATTATAATACATTTAAGGCTTCCAAAGTAATTAACGCGTTAGTATTATTATCTTTCAAATCACACAATTAAGCATACTTTCAGTAATAAGCAAAGATTACTTTGCTCACGATTTCACAAGAGAAATTGAATTAGTTCCCGTGGAATACGCGATGTTTCGTCGAGTTTCAACGATAGCTTTAGCAGCGTTTAATTTTCTTAGCTGTTGCACAATCTATTATCAGTTTTAAGGGGAGCTCATCATAGTATGCGAAGAAGCTTGCCAGGGATCGTTAAAATTTTAGTCGACACTGGTAGAAGTTCCCTGCATATTTCCTGCAAACCTGTAACATCGTAGATGTAGTTAGAATAACGAAGTTTACTCTATGCGACGGGCAACTAGAAAATTATTTCCTGTAACGCCTTGGGACAAGAGTCCCAAGGGACACTGTGACACACGAGATTTTCAAGCAGAGATGTCTTCATAATTGAGAAACTAGGTTTCATCGATGAAGGATGTATTAACATCTCTGATCCGCATTTTCCACAGCGAATATTATAATATTTCGTACAATTACAATATAGCTTTCTTTTCTCTGTCTGTACCGATAGCGTGAAAACATTTTCTTAAGGGCCGAAAATTCTCGCTAAAGAACGTGACTTTTTACAAGCTTCTCCCCCATATATTCTCATGCCAAGTGGAAATTAGCAAACGCAAATGGTGGAAAACAAAAGAGTCTGACAAAAACTTGCTCCGACCTCGTTACCGTTGAATTCTTTCGTTTCACCGATGGAACACGCCATAAATTCACTTTTCCCGGCTCTCAGAAAAATGCGGAAAATTCACGCGGAGATGTCGGAACAGCTGTGACACTGTCGCACGCTTTTACTGGCCAAGCGGTTTGACAAAAAAAAGAAAAAAGGTAAAAATAAAAATAAAAAGAAAAGGAAAGCATATGCTTCTCGCTTGGTCGCGGCTGCAAGTTCTCACGTCGAAAACAATTCGAATTTTTTTAATTACTCGAGGGACTGCTTTCATCGACTCGCGCGTGATACGCGACACTCGACGAATTTGTTTCTTTTTTTTGTTTTTTTTTTTTTTTTGTTCGAATGTCCACCTGTCGGATATTTTCAGTTTTGTTTCGATATTTTTTCAACGTTCTTCTCCGGCGTTGAATTGGGTTTAGATTTAAAATAACAGAATTCGAAAAAAGTCATTTCTCTTGGAATATTTTAAACAATTTTTAAATTATTTAATTTTGAAATGTTATTATAATATTTTGAATTTACCTACGTTCTTATAAAATATAACATTTTTGTATTTATATTTCTCTGAGAAATATGGTACACTTGTGTCAAGTTAATACTTGTCTTATTACTAAAAGTGACCTGACGTTCCTATTGTTTATAGTAGGCTTGCTTTTATGGTTCCAGAAAATGGTAATTTATGTGACAGGTAGTTCTAGTAAAAATGTATGAGTCTAATCTTCGTATTCTCCTTTCTGCTTGTACTGTCATATTTATCTGCTTACATAGATCAAGATAAATCCAACAATAAATGCTGCTATTTGTTGCTAGCAAGCTTAGAGGAGAAATGAATGTTGGTATCAGATTCAGCTACCTGCGTATACCATTAAAAGTTAGATGTTTGCAAAATTTCTATATAATTATGGATGCTTAATCATTCCAATCATGCTTAAAAGTACAATTTTAAAATATAACATAACTTTTATGTTTGAATATAATATAAATATGATATTTTTAATGATACAAAATAATTACTACTCGTGTTTCTGCAACAATTTTATTTTATTCGAATAACGAACTCTGTTGTTCGATTCGGTAATAAAGGGTTTCGAGAGGTCGAGGGTGGGGTTCGAAGGTGTTCGAGATAGGGGTTGAAACAGTATCCGCGTTAAATTCGAAGAATCGAGTCGCAATCTCGACATTCTTAACTGGTAGAATGATAAAAGCAATAAAAAGGGGCGCAGAGGGAAAGAATGATAAGGACCTGGCAAGAGAAACGAGACTTTCTCGACGAGTTAAGATCGCCGCGGTGGGTCGTTCGAATAAAATCGATACGGTATTTACGCTGTTTCTTCCCGATTTCTCTATCGTTGCATAAAATTGCAATTTACCGTACGATGAGGCTTTTCCTACAGCCGGGAAAACCTTTGAATTAATGAAACGTCTTCTGCAATCCTCCCTTTTCTTGCCTTACCACTGTCTGATTTATCACGTACACTTTCTACTTGTCGAGCATCGTAATGGCGGTATTTATTTGTTTCTTTTAAATTAGCCGTCTGTTAGTCGACTCGATAGGATCTTTGAAAAATGCAGGGAATCTTTATCTAATACCACATTGCAATTACAAGCTTTATTTAAAATTAATGAAAAGCTTTACTAAACTTAATTTTTTTTAATTTTACCTAAAATTTCGTATAATTATTATACGAACGCTAAATTTAGATTTGCAATGAAAAGAATCGGATCGTTCGTTTATCGGTTATTATTTCAAGGGCGACGATAAAAAGCAGAAGGAGAAGGGTGAAGATATATCAAGTTCTCAGGCTTCCACGTGGATACATTATCGTACGTCAAACTTTCAGGGGGGATAAAACTAGTTGGACCAACGCCAACAGGTTCGAACAGATGCGTGAGAAAAGCCTCATGCATCTTTCATCGAACGACGAGCCTTCTGTGCTCCTGATGCCCGTACCGAGCTATAGATTACACCTTTACCCGGCGATTCTTCAGCATTTTCGAATGCACGCGTTTACACGAGTTACTGGCTGCTGGCCAACCAGCCAGAACTTATCGTGTCTCGTCTCGAACAAATTTACGACACGCTCGATTGCCTTGGTCGGCAATTAAAAACTCGCTGAATGGAACCTTTGAATTGCGGCCGAGCGAAGCGCGAGTAAATATTACTTTCGAAAAGGTGAAATATTCGTCTGCCACTCGTTTCGAACTTTATATGCTACGGATGAGTTTCAATATTGCCATTGCAGTGTACGAACTTCTAGTAGATCCTTTGGAAATTTTAAATAAACATGAGTTTATTCTGATGAAAAATTAAATTTCCAACTCGGTTTCATAATTTTATTTATTAATTACAAAAATATTAAATCCCAGTGCCTGTTTGCTGGTAACAAAAGCTTTTCCACATGCTTTTCTTTGTGGTTCTTGAAATCCAGAATGGCATGAATCAGAAAGCGATGCACGACTTTGGGAGAGGCCAACAAAACAGATTTTATTACCAGCATCATCTGGTGCCATGATAGCATTCGATTTTTCTACGACCTCCCATATTGTAACGTTGCCTAGGATAAAAATGGCCTGCAATATGCTGCCTGATAAGAAATGTATTTTCTGTAAAGTCAATCATTCTACTATTTCAAAAGCATTGAAACGAGTAACTAAAATTATACCGAACAGCTGTTTTACATTTTCTTGTTATCAATATCTACAAGATATTGGTTACATCAACGGAAACGGAAATAGCAATGGCCAAAGAGGGTATCCAAGTGAAAAGAAGGCGATTTGAGGTAGCGTATCGAATACGTCTCTCCTTTACGTGAAATATGCTCCTGTCACGAGGTAATGTAAAGAAAAATACGTTTTATAACGTTACCTTATGCGGCGAATTTTTCTCTATTGAAACGCCATTATAAAGAAAATTTCTCTCGGTAATGTACCGCGAAAGCCACGCGTATTTCATATCGTAAAGTGTATCGAGCTACTTCGATGTTCCTGTCATCAGACACGTGGCTTTTGTGTGTTCTCAGATGTTCATTTAACAAAATTCACTTTAGTAAATGGAAAACCATGAAAAGAAGAATACTTTTAGACGATCAGCATCTAATCCTGTTGAAAGTAAACATGGATACTATTACTTTAATAGAAAAACTTGGAGCAAAGTGGAACAGATTTTATAAGAAATCAGAAAATCTTCTGTACTTTTTCACTTGACCCTAATAATGGAATAATCAAATATTTTAATTATTTTATAGTAACTCGAAAAATTCAATCTTCAACGAATCATCCAAGTACACTTCTTCTTTGTTTAATTTCCGGTGAATACGTCTACTGCGGAACCGCGTATCATCGTCGATTCACGTTAATTGACGCCAGGCTAATTACCGCGTTATCATCATCCGCGTTGCGTCGACGTCGAATCGAATGAAGTCGAATCGAGCATAGTTCGACGAGTAAATTGCCCGGCCCTGATCCGATAATTGTTTCTCCTTGCACACGGCAACCAGTTTCGACGGCTAGCACCGCCTCTAATTGGTTTATTCCCGGCTGGCTCGTTCACTTTTATCGAGGACCACCAGCAACTGCCTGAACGGCCAATGGTCCGTTGTAACTGCGGCTTGTTTATCAGCTAAACGTTCTTTGCTGCGGATTACGAGGCTATAGAGAACACCTGAATTTTAGTATTCCAAAGATGCCGATGGTATTTCTTTTCTTTCTCCTTGTAGGCGTTTAGTGGAGGGACGTCTGTTCCATAGGGTCAAGTATTGCCATACATCCTGATAACTGAGACTTTCACGTTTCATCTCAGACAACATTGTTTGTTTCCCATTCTGTTGTAACGTTCAAGTGGTGACATTCGTCTTCGTAAATCATCCGGCAGGAAATATCGCCAGTCTCTGGTAACTCGGACAGCGTTTCCATTATCTGGGAAAACCGAGTGTTTGCACGGTGTTGTCCGCAGCTTCCGTCGGGCGCGCGATTCCGTGGAGCGTTCTATATCTCGTGTGTCAAAATTGTTGGGCAACTGTGTTGCTGCAACGAAAACGGCAAATTTCAGTGGGAATTAACACCGGCCGACAGCTTTTGCAAAATTCTCCGACCGAAATTCACCGTCGGTGAACGCGCAATAATCTTCCAGCCGTTCATTGTGTTCCTGTTTGATGGTTCCCCGACCGGAAGCGGTAATTCGTTGCAGCCAAACGAACAATCCATGATTGCCTGCTATCTGTAATTCCCGTTTCGGAATGCAACGTACAATGGTAGGAATTTCTTTTCACTCGATCGTTGATCTGTTACCAGTTTTTGGCGAGTTCAATAGCGGGAAAAAAAGGGAACGAAGCCGTTTTTTGTTGGTCTGTTATTTGTAAAATCGATGTGCTGATGCAGACTGTTGGAAAATTTTTATTTTATTGTTTGTTCATTTTAGTCTAATAGAACTTAACAGAATTATTTATAGTTTAAATAATAGCAGAATCGTGTATTCATTGTAAAACGGGTCGTAACAGCCATAATAAAATGGGTCATGGTGTCACAGGTCACGGGATAAGTAGCTCAGAATTCAAGGCTTTGTTCGTGAATAGGAATAATCGGGTACAATATACGGTTCCCTGAGGAGGGCTCGGATGTACTGCACGTATCAATTTCAATTTACTTGAATAAATTTTCTAAGGTCAGTGTGCTTCTTTCAAAAACATTCTACCTTTTTAAGCCTTTTTGGAACTAGATGATGAATCAATTTAGAAAATTATTAATTATTTTTATAGTACATAATTTAGTTATTTTTACATGTTTATTTTCTTTCATAAGTATTGTTAATAAAATTCACAATTGAGTAGCTTTTGAAAATATTCTATGAAAATAACTGAGTGAAATTGACGTTTAAAAAAGTGGATTGTTATATGCAGTTTTAGGTCGAGGAGTGTTCACTGAAATATTTTAAATCGTATTTAATATGCCGTCTCTGTGTCTGATGCTATATTGAAATTTTCCAATGAAATGAGTATTTGTAGATAATATCGATGATATACGGTGAAGCATCTATTTCTGTAGTAGCAAAACTATGATAAACGGAATAACTCTTACTACTAAGCACATGCTATTGCTTTACTGCTGATTGCTATGCGATTACTAGACGATTAGTTGCTTATTATTGCATAATTAATAGTTAATCAATAAATGATTGCCATTGTTATCGACTGTAACATATTGTAGAGTAATTAGAAACTGGTCTGTAGATAATTTCTAATTGATTACAAGGATGATTAACTTACAAGCTTTTAACTTATATAGCAGTTATTCAGTTATGGTTAACACTAAACCACCATCGAACAGTAAGAAGGGTGTACAAAATGAAAGACCATATGAAAACGTCATAATAAATCCATAGATCATCCAGCCAGTAGGGTGTGTATTCTGATAGATTCGTAGCTTGTTTGTTTCTGTTGTCGACAAATCGGGTATCGATTTTCGGTTTATTCGGAGAGCTGACCCGGTCGCCAGGGAAAAGCTTCTCCCCTGCCGCTGGATTTCGCGGGATTTTCCTGCTTCATTTCACCCAAAACACTCTAAATCTCTTCACCCTCGGCTCCTTTTCGGTGTATGCTGCTCTTGAAATAAGTTAAAAAGGAAGAGCTTCCAGCAGGTTGCGCGAGAAAAGATCAGAGAGAAACATCCCTCTGTTGAAAGCAATTGAATCTGCGAAGCCAATATCGAAGACAAAGCTGAAGAAGCTTGCAGAAGATACGGGAAGCCACCGGCTTAACCTATTTCCTACTTAAATTTCAGATTTAATCATTTGTCGGTCACCTTGTTCGATTTTTAATGGAGATTACAAATTAATAATCCTTTCATCTTTTCGTGCTAAACTAAAAAATTGTTCACTTCATCTGATTTAAATGCATCGTTGAAAATAAAGTAGAAGTTGGTAAATGATTAGAGTGCTGCGGGTTGTTTATCATTGTTCAAATCTCTTCTAGACCAAGTTCAAGATTAAGAGCTCTTTACTTTGACCCACAAAGATATCTAAACGTTCTGATTGTAACTTGCAGTTGAAGTTTTGCCCGGAAATGAAGAGCTTCAACCTCAAGAGCCCATGACAACAATTCTCTAATGCAGAAGTATCAAGGACGAAGGCTTTAACTATGAAATCATGAGATAAAATTGTCCCAGTTTCGAAAGTTTGATATTCATATCTGCGATTCGTGTTTAAGCGAAATAATTAATATTCCCTTTATCACAATAATGTCAAAAGAATGAAAAATTCATGACATTTCAAATTTTCCCACGAAATATCTGATTTTCAAATTAAAAATATTTCAAAAACTATTTTTATGTAGAATACCATGTATTCATGAATTTTTGTCTGAAATCTAATCTCACGAAACGATGAAACCGTAACCAAAAGTAAATCTGTCAACGAAATGTCTCGAGAGACAAGAGGTAAAGGGCCTGCGGTTGAAATTAAATCTCGGCCAGTCCTGTAGTTTCATCCCTTGACAAAGGTTGCAACTGTACAGCGAAAAGTGACGTGTAAATCCTTTCTATCTATCCACCTATGTGTCCGTGCAATGTTCGGAGAGCAGTCGTAAAGAAACTTCTATCGTTTCGTCCAGCTCCTTTCATTGGATTTTCGGTACCATATTTCAACGTTTTCTCGGGTATTCATACGTGGAAGCGTCGCGGCATAGTATAAATCCCATAAGGCGCATAACGCACACTCCATTTCCATTCTAATGGATCCTCTTCTCTTTTCTTTTCGTTTTCTCGACCGGTTGGCCCGCTCGATAATCCTCGAGCGGAATCTGTTCGCTCATCTCACACGTCTCGGACCGATTTCGCGGATTTAAACGGAGAGTTAGGGTGCACGATTTCCCATCGATTTTCCCGCCATGGGAGACGCTGATAAATGAAATTCGGTTGCTGGCATTCAGAACCGGGCGACAGACGCGATATTAGGCTGATATTAGGATTGGTATTAGGTATAGCAGCTTTCCAATGCCTCACCGGTAGATTCATCAATCCTCGATGGGATTTTAGGATTTTTTTTCGGCATCATTCTTTCGCGATGATGTTCTGATGATGATATTGCTGTTTTTTACGTAGCTGAATTTAGAATACCTTTTTATCCCTTTTTAACAATATTCGTTTGAGATGAAATATTCTAATGATCTAACGGGTTAATTTAACCCTCCTTAACCACAATATTGTCATTGAGTCGAAAGTGAAGAAACATTACAATGGCGGAGCAACCAAAAGCATTACGATATCATGCTTTCTCGAAAGATGAAATGATGTGGTAATATATTCATGAAGTGTCACCGTATCGAATTGAAAGCGTAATAAAGGAAAGCGATATTGAGTTTTCCACTGTCAAACATGATCAATTTCCTGCTCTATTTGATGATCAGGGTGAAGGTATCATCACATTGATCGTTAAACGAAATTGTGTGTGATCCAAAAAATTCATTCGTTCATGATTTCAATTATACCAGAAAGTCAAGAAGTAAAATTTCGAACAAGACTGAATGGTAAAATAAATTAGATAATTAATTTAAACAATGAATGATGGAAGATGTAAGATCGAGCAACCTAGACAGGAAATATAACATGGAAAGAACAAGGCTGTTTCAAAAATGCGATGAACAACACAATTTATCTGATGGAAACGAGATGTACTCAGTTTGTGAAGCTTGCTGACAGGGAATATTTCATGGAGACGTATATTTTTGTAACCGGTCGCATACAAAATCCTTTCAACGATGTTTCAATCCTCCTGGCAAATTTCTATTCCAATATTTATCGAACTTTCCCATTTTTGGTCATTTTCGTTTCGTCAAGTGGTAAATCTACTGGTATTTTCGAATCATCCTTGCTTTCCATACCAGCTGTATGGAAGATGGTTGCAAATGCTGTTATACCTTCATAAATTTGAAAAAATTCTCGCAACTCCACTATTTTTCTTCGTTTTACTTTCTTTCAAACAACATCACGGTGCTCGTTGTAAACTCGTTACACTTTCTTAATTGATTTTTACTTCGTTTCCTCTGGAAACTACCTTTAAACTCTCAGCAAGGATGATGGAATCATGTCATTTCTTTCTTATCCGTTTATTGGCTTGTGTGATTCTTTACTGTGATATCCTCTTAGCTCGCAATTTCATGGCTTAGAGCAAGACGATTGCCATTCGATTGAAGAAATTCTACCGAAGTCCCCTTACAGCCTGTAGATAGGATTAATTATTATCATTTTTTATCTTTCTTTTCACCATTTTTCCTGAGGAAACCTTCTTTGCTCGACACTGCACATAAAACAAAACTTTTATTTCTAAACAAATTTTTACACTTTGTACAATAAATGAATATGAATTTTAAGGTAAAGGCAAAGTCGAATATTTAGACTACTATCTATCATTCACAATTCTATGTGAAAGGTAAATAGAAAAAGTTCTGACAACTAATTGACGAATCTGCGAGTGCATTACACCTTGTCATCGAAAACTACAAGAGCAGTACCCTTGTGAAACAGCCTAGAATTCTGAACACGTTGTATTTCATCCATCAAATACATTCCATTAAACTTGATTTATGTTTATACTGATCGGCATCACTGAAGAGGATGATGAAGAAGAAGAGGGTAAAGATGAAAAAGTGAAGGCAAAAATATCAGTAGCCTGAAGCTAAGTTCTCTCAGCGGGAGATAAAGCGTTCCATCGTTTTCGCGTATCTGTAGTATTTTCTCTGTTATACTTGTTCGGGGGCCAAGTCAAGGGTTGTAAAAAGGAAATAAGAAATATTCTCGTTGGAATTCCATCGTAATTTAATGTCTACGTTCTCTTGACATGATTGTAAAATATTTCGAGTGACAAGTTTAAATTGTGATAGACGCTTAAAAATTCAAACTGATCTCTTCACGGGGTTGGATGATATTTTACGATGCATTTAGTCGATGTAGTATTCTGCTGTTAAATAATAGAAAATAATAACAACGATAAACAGTAATGGTAGATTGTTACGGTATAATAAATGATCCAAAGGGACAGCGACAACGCGAGGGTGTATACTTTAACAATAACAGTGCAGGTGGAAAGTGTACGGTAACTATAATATGAATTGTTCATGGAGACGGGTTTTCCTTTGCTGTACGATTCTACAAAGCTTTGCAGCCGTTTCCGGTGCAACTGCAGGCTCGTATCGCACGGGGACACTTTTCCCTTTGTTCTCGTTTTGCCCTCTGTACATCGATATCGAGTATCTTCGAGGCACAGACGTATCTCATCGAACATGTCATTACTCATACCCCTTTTTCTCTACTCGAATTTGAATATGCATCTTTAGAAAGTCTCACCTGACTATCTACACCTACAGATTCCTTCATTTCCATTTCCGGTGCGTTGCAGAGGAAATAATGGGATTTTTTTTAAGGACAATGCAGGGTAATCCTCATTGTAGAATAATCGCATTATTCTTATCATTTATCAGGATTATTTCTCGTTAAAATGGCCCGTCTCTTCTGAATATTACATAACTCATTCTGGAAATAAATTGAAGCCGTTTGGAAATTAAAATAGTATAAAATTGAGGTTTCAAAAATGATTTTTTCATCAATTTGTATCAGGCAATTATTTTATTGGAAAAATTTCATCCACAAAGATTATGTCGGTTCTTGGCTGCGTGTGCTCGTTGTTCTCGATAGACGATAACAATCTCGTGTTAAGTCAGGCAGGAGAACCACCCCATGGGGTGGCTTACGGAAACAGCAAAACGCTGCTTACGACTCCACTCGCACCCCATTTCCTTCACGAGAACATTTTTTTCTTTCGTTCTAGCGTTGCCTTTATATTTGCACACTTTCACCCTTTCGACACTCAATTCGTTCTTTGAACTGTTTCATCTGATTTATTTTATCCCTTTACGCGATTCTATCTGCGATTAATTATACCTTGAGTGTAGAATCTAGTAATAATTTTATCTATTTAAATTCAAATTTTTTGTCTGTCTGTAGTATACTCATAAACGATCTGTTGAATTAATTTTGCATAGGAAATTATAATTTATCGTCAATGTTATTATTCTAAACCTCCAGTAATTGCTTCGCTTATCATCGGATTATTTCTTGTAGTTTCCTTCTTACTAAAATTATGGTCATTACTGTTTCTCTTCGCTTTCATTACCTCAAAGAACGAGCAGTATGCTGCGTTCCTTTTTGCATAGTCATTTAAGTAATTGCATTCTTATTACGAACAACAATTCACTTTATTTCACATTCATAAAACATATTTTCAACACAGTCTCGCGGCTCCTTTGTACATCGTTAAAGAATAACGTTTTTTCAGCTTGCTCGCTTTGCCGTCTCGTTAACTAAAGGAAAAGTATTTCGAGCAGCTGTCTCTTCAAAATGAAAATTCCATTAATATTTCAAGATCAAACATCTCGTTCTCGTGCTTTATTAAAAATGTACAATAACGCTCCTTGTTTCGCACCTTTGCTTATTTATCGAATAATATCAATTCACAAGAACAATTTCATAAAAATGTAATTGGTGAAGAAAATAAGTTCAACGATGGTGAAATAATAAGAGCAGAAAATTTAATTAAACATTATTTCTTTCATGATTGTATCTCAATCTTTACTATTTTTATGGTTTTCGAAAATCCACCCTGCAAAATATTAGAAAACTTGGAAAAAAACATTTTTTTTAATTCTATAGTTTATTTTATGCTGATCGAAGTCGGTCGGAAAGAATTTATTTCAATAGAAAATAAAAGGAATTATTTCGCCGGTGAGAATCATTATCCTTGATTTTCCATCACTTTGTCCCTCCATTCAAGAAGTAATAATTCTTACCCCCTCTCTGTCAGCAACCTTAATCTCTCCAATTTTCACGCTTTAACGGACCCTTTCAGCGGCACTTCAATTTTTTCTCTCGCATCATTCGTCAGGATTTCTCCTTGAAACGGAAATACTCGGGCTCTCCTGCAATTATTCGGTCGTACGCGCGAGCTGAGAAGAGCGCTACGCGAACGTCGCGTCGTTACTTTGATTCCTAATTGAATTTTTCAGCTATCAATTGGAGAGGGTGCATCGCGTTTTCTTCAGGATTACTCGCAGACAACGGTGATTTATCTTTCCTCTGGGACACGTCTTGCTGGACCTGGTAAATCGGGTTAGAATGAAAAAAAATGTTAAAAATGGATGAATTTTGGTCCTCGTTGGAAATGAAAAATTCTTTCAAGGAAAGAAAAATGTTAATTCGCTTTATGAATTAAAACGGTGACAGTTTTAGTACCTAAATGAACTTTCCGCTTACTTTATATTACTGTTATGTATGTGTACGTTGAAATTTCCCACCACGCATAAAGGGGATCCATTTTCCCTAAGTACAGCAGTCTCTCTCCCAAGTTCTTTGGGTATCCAACAGTATTGTTGAATGTACAACCCCTGGATCGGTGCTACAAAACCTTACCCTGTACCTAGATTTGTTGTTGGTTCACGGAAACCGTATATTCAGGGATAATGCAAGAGGGTAGTACTCTCGCCATACTGGTATGTTTTTGCTAGTAGGGCTGAACTAATGTTATACAATCGCAAGAAGTCAAAATGGCAAACGATACGAGATTAAATAGGAAGTGGAACAGCGAGTGTAACAGTAATCTGATACTCTCTATTTCGTATTTACAGTCCCTTATATATAATAATAATAATAGAAAGTAAATAATTTATTTATTAGATAAAAATTTATAGAATTATATTTGAGAACCCCATTTAACGTAGGCTGCGAGATTACTAATTTTCAAAGCGTAATTAGGCTGACTGGCCGTAAAAGTGTTAATAGCCGATGAAAAGGACCCCTTTCACAGTTATATACTACTTTGCTGCAAATTGTCTGCTCAATCTCGATGAATAACGATCGGAAGTCGAATTCTAATTGCGTCGAAATCAATTTCCAGAGGCGTACTTTCCGGACAGAGAAAGATATTTTCGATGATGAATTTTAGAATGCCTCGAGCAGCAATCTTATGGAAATTCTTCCACGGATTTTTACGTATTTTAAATGCAAATTTCGAAAACAAGTTAGCATATAAACGTCTCCTCTGCAGTTCGTTGATTGTTCTCTGAAGTTGCTCCTCAGAAAAGGAACAAATCTCGATTCTCCGCCAGTTATTTCATTTCAATATAAATCAGAATTTTTCGCATTCAATAGAGATGATGCTGCAATTCATTCTGAAAGAAGTTCTTTGATTTCAAAGAATTAATTCAGTTACATATATGTTGTAGCAGTAATGAATACTTATTACATTTTCTAAAGCTTCTTTAATTTATCTTCTGAAAAAATTCATAAAATATCAATTTACTTGGAATATTTCGACCGAAACCCTCGTGTGGCTTTACGATTTGAAGAGCACGTTGCCTGGGATCTGGCTCAGAATTCAAATTCGTGCAGCTTGAATTCGGAGAGCATCTTTATTTCACGAACTCGAGAAAGCCAAGAACGGGGAAAGAGCGTGTGATAAATGAGAGACGGCTGAGGCTCGAGGAAAAAGCGAGGAAAAAGCGAGGAAAAACCGAGGCAAAGTCTTCGAAAGTCCGGCCCCCTGGGGCTAATTTTTTTTATTCACCTGCATCTCGAGACGTGAGTTTGATAAGTGAATAGTTGCTGATAGATGCATCGAATAAATATGCATCCATGGCCGTGAAATACTTGCAAATGAAATCTCATTTGACAAAAAAAAAAAAAAACAAATTGAAAAGAAAAGGCACAGAATTAATTTGTTCACCTGATCAAATTACTCCAACAATTTTCGAAGCAATGGATTGAAGCATTAGATTGAAAGATTGCTTTTATATCCTATATTATATTAAACATAGCTATTTCTACCAGCATCAATCATCCCCTTTGTTCGCGTCAATCTTCCCACCATTTTCCCCTTTTCCACTGTTTTTTTTCAAACATCTCTGGCCGTCGATTATCCACGGAGAAAACGCTGAGAGTCACTCTCGTTGCGTGGGTGTTTATTGTGCCAGCATTATCTTGCTCGATTTTCCCAACGACATCGGAATGACAATCATCATCATCACGCTCGACATCGTCAAACTTCAGCCTGTATTCTATGAATACGAACCGACAACGCTTTAATTGCTTCCGAATTAACGGAAACGAACGTCGTTTTGATTAAACCAGCCAGAAAAATAAAAGAGCCTTCCATCGGTAGCAGAGATTTATTGGAGTTCGCTATTCAACTATCTGACTGGAAAAAAAAGGTTCAGCGATAATGGAAGTATAAACACATTCGCTACCAGCGATCAATTGGATCATTTCATTTTCTCATTAAATAGATTAATTCTTTATTCTGATTATTTTCCGGAAGCTGTTGAACACTTTGGTTGAAATTTCAGCGAGCAATCTCCGACGATTACGATTAATTAAACCGTGTAATATGCTCTGTCGAGTTTACATAATAACATGGCCAAGGGATACCCTTGATATCTTGAACAAATTTCATTTTTCATTTTTCTCATCCCTCTTTACGATTACCTTTGATTTTCAATGTTTTATTTGAATAGATATCTTCATTTTCTCAATATAAACGCGAGATAAAGGATATTATAATTTATAGGATATTTAATCAATTTTTAATTCAACAACGTCCATCGCGGAAATTTTACCACAATTATGGAATATTATAATTGCACGTTTGTTTAATAATTAATATCGGTTGTACACGTGAATTTATCTGATGCGTTTAATATTCATAATAATGAATTGTTAACACTTTATGCACATGTGTAATTTTATAATTTTGTCTGAATTTTAACAAAACTTAAATACGTTTAAACGATGATCAAGTGACACCTGATATTTTTTAATTTTGTCTTTAATTCATTTTTTGATTTATTTTAAAAACGAAAGCTCTAGGAAGAAATATAGGTAACATTAAATGATTCTAATAATTTGATATTGATTCTGAACAATCGTATCGTTAAAAGTTTCTGATTGCTACGAATAAATTGCTACTTGAAGCATAAAATACCCTTGGAGAAATGTCTGAGAAGAAACTTTTTTCACAGAACTTTAGTGGTTCGTTAAAATTCCAGACCAAACAAGGCAAGAATGTTCGAACACGTATTGAAAGAAAGCTCTCGAATGACCCAAAAGCTGCAACATGTTCGCTTTCGAATGATTATTATCTGCAGAGCAATTCGAAGAAGCAGTTTCACCTCGCCGGAAACCCGTGGGCAATTCCTCGATGATATCAGATGCTGAATTTTCCAGGATAAGGAAGAAAGTTTCCTTGAACGTGGATTGAAAGAGTAAAATTCGACTAGATCTAAAGAAAACCGAAAATTCAGTAAAAGGAATTGACTTGTTTTCTATTTCCGGTATTTCAATTCTCATTTTTCACGAATTCCTACAATTTCACAATATTAAATTGATTATCTACTATTCGATACGACGACAATTTCAATTTTTTCCCTATTTGTGCCACGTAGATGCGAATATAATGAGTTCCAAAGGAATATAAATTTCAACTAGCCGCATCGGTGCTCATTTCCTCTCGCCGGAAGTCACTTCCGTTTCTGACTGGTACGGCGAAAATCGTGAAACAAGAATTGCACGAGTTTCACGCGTAGCCCAATGTTCCTGTCAACCCCATTCCGATCGATTTTCATTCAAGAATACTCGTTCGAAGTATCCAGATTGTCGTTCGTCAAAATTAATTGAAGCTCGCTTCGCTCAGCGTCGAAGCGTCGCCTCTTATCGAGACTTACGTTGAAAAATTGAAGCGACAATCTTCTGTCGACAATTTTCTGAATTTGTCAACGAAAATTTCGGATAATCCGCGTACGATTTCCTGGAAGTGACAATTTATTATGACAGATAACTGGAAGTGACAACTCCCGAACTACTTTTCATTTCTGTTTTGTTCGTCGTTTTCGAGGGTTTAATTAATTCATTAACCAGGTATCATAGTTAAAAGGCTAGTTATGCAATTATTCTCTCTGACGAAATAAAAGGAGAGAAAAGTCCTGAAATGCAAAATTAACAAATCTCATTAGGTAATATTTTTATTATGTCATTTTTAGACTTTTAAAATATCTAAAAATATTCTTGTATTCGAATCATTGAAACTTTTCTCTTTTATAAAAATGCAAATTTCAAAGAAGGTGAAATTTGTGATTCAGATTGATCCTGTTGAATTGCATAGCAATCATCTCTTCGCTGAAAATTTCTGTCGTGGTCAGGGATGCGTGTTTCCGATTGGAAAGTTGGTAACCGATGGTCGTGATAATGAGAAAGCAGAGGTGGTAATGCTTGTTAGCGTCAGGTTTGGCTTCGATTTCCGTTGATTTATCGGCGATATCATATAACCTGTACCTGCTGGCAAATACCTGCAATGGTCATTCATGGAAATTCAAGAATTCCGGAGCAAACCGTGTACTAGTTTGAGGAAAAGCGATGACGTCCCTTACACAACTCGCGTGAAACTTTCCATAGGACGAGTTTATCTCTAAAGCACGGCAAACGAATTAATTTGACTCTCAGATGAACTCACGAATGCTCGTCTCGTACTAGCAGCAATTAGAAATGCTGATTTCCTTCGTCCTGTGTTCATTCCCAGGAATAAATATGTTTCTTTCTTTTTTAAATAACTTCGAAAGAAAATAAAATAATAGTAAAATACTTTTTCAAATAAATTGCAAAATAATATTTCCATGGTTCTTACGACGTAGAATCATCAAATCATTAAATTGATAGCATCTTGATGGATGTGTGAAGCATCGAAAACCATAGATTGATAAAATGATGCACTGATGAATACACCAGCGTGCAGTGCATGTGTAAACGAGTCGATATATTGATTTATTGGGAGGAATACCATCCGCATTGAATCAATACGTTGGTGAAACTACGTCGATGTATAGGAATGTCGATAAGATGACAGACACATGATACTGTATCTTAGAAGATCATTATGCAGATATGCAAAGTACGATAAAGGAATGCAATCTGTATCTATGAATTCCCTTGAGTGTTTGAAATAATGAAGTACTAATTTTTTCTCAATAATTATTTGAATGAATAATCCAGTGCTCCAAGGCACTTAACATATTAAAAAATAGATCAACATATAAAAACTTTCATAAACAATTCAGAGAAGAAAATGAGAAAAGAGGATGAAAAATAAAGCGATGTTTCTGTTGGAAAGAAAATTTGCTGTCCATGCAGAACACCATCTCTGTCGCTCCTTTAGAATGCAACCCGGCCAGACAGGTCATATTTCAAAAGGTACAGCCTGTTAATCAAACTTATCTGCTTCTAATGAAGCTGTCGTAATTTAGCCAGCCGAATGGCGTTCATAATGGGATTTACAATCTTCTCAGGCAGCATCGGTGTTCGCTGTATTAAATTCACGTTCATCGGGGATTGATGTCTGCTCGTGAAATCGCGTAGAATTGACACTCACCCAAAATTGATTCGTACTAATTACCTCAAATAAAAATAATTATCCAGAAATATCGAGCTAATATTGGTACACGAACCAGATGGCTGTGAATTATTAAATTACTGTACATCGAGTGGTACATTTCAAACCCTGTAAAATCTACAATAATTTGATGACATAAAAGTACCATGAAATAGCATTTATAGTATGTAAAATTGAAGCTTAAGGTCTCATCGAAATGACTGCATAAACGTTTTCGATCGATAAATTATTAGATCACAGATCTAAGGCGTCGATCTCAGATGACTATCACAACATTCGACGCGGTAAAGAATAAGAATAAGAATTTCAGGATTCGGATATGTACATACGTGTATGTACGTATGGAAGGTACACAGGAATGGAAAAGTGTACGGACAAATTCTAGCGAGGAATGGAGAATCGATATTCAATTTGCGGCCTCCGAGATGAGGAAACCAGATACGTACGCGTTTCAGTAACAACGTTTTTAAAGCGAACCGCGGAATTGCTTGAATTATGATCAAGTGTTCTACTTATCTGAATTTAATCGGTTGTTTCACTGCTTTCCTCGAGTTTATTATCTCGGATTTCAATCACGCTAGCGCGAACTGCATCCATGATCTTATTCGAATCTTTTTACGCGTGTTCTCCAAATTCCTCTTCTTTTATCTGATAAAAAAAAGCTCTTTCAATTTTGGAAAAATCTAAATCGGTCACCTTACAAGAATTTCCAAGAATTTCTCAGAGATATTTCTTTCGCCTGAACGTTTCTTGTAAAAGATTCTACGATTCAGTGAAACATGAAAGACGAAAAAGGCAACGGTTTATCATTCGTAAGCGATCCACCTATACAGAGAAAAAGAGTCAAGGATAATAATTCTTTGGATTGTGAAGAGCTGAGAACGTTGAAGTTCCTAGACGTTGAAGTAAAAGTTGTTTCATTGAAATGGTGGAGCTTTATGATCATCGAAATTGTAGAATTTCTACGGATCTGTGACTTGAAAAATGTGAAAGAGCTTGGCGCTTTCTTGTAAGAAGACTAAAGTTGTCTTCTGCGCGAGACACGGCTCGTTGAGAACGCGTGTGGACGACTTGGAGAGGAGAAGGAAACGTCTTCTGCGGTTTTCCAAACCGGCGGGAAAGCAACTCGGTTGATCCGTGGCAATATCCTGAGGAAAAGGGTTAATAGAGGAAATCCGGGCTTCCTTGACGAACACGGTTTACGTTCTACCCTTGGATTGACGAGTTTGTTTGCTTGAAGGATGTAGCGAGGATAAGAATTCGGAAATTGGAAATGTACGAAACGTACAGGATATTGAAAAAAGATATTGAGCTTCCGATATCGACAGAATTGGTTTCTTGCTTCGTTATCAAACAAGAGTGACATTTACTGACGATGATTATTCATTCTGCTCAAATTTTTCATTATTGGCCGATTTCCACACATTTCACATTTTGATTGACATGAAAGTTAAATAATTGCGGGAAAGAATATTCCAATATTTATTAACAAGTTGTTATTTTATTTTGCTACCTTTTGTTATTCATTTTTACGCTTCGAAGATGTTGATTGATATGAAAATCAAACATTTATTATAAAATTTCAGTATTTATATGCAGATCATCGTTTTATTATTTTTACAATTTTTATTATTCATCAATCTTTACATAATGGAATAATGATAAACAAGAAAAGTGATTTTCAATATCACTATTATGCTGGTAATTTGAAACAGCAAATTGAAGTCTTGAATTAATATATTAATCTTCAATTAACCTTAATAATCCATATTATCAAGCAATATGGACTAAATATGACTATGTGTACTATGTTAATCAATACGCTGAATTATTAATTTATTTTACACGGATGATTCATTTGTATCAGAGATAATATGGATCATTACTTTTTTCCATTTCATGATAAGGATCCTGTTTGGAGGATTCCATTAAATGGACTGAAAAAGGATGAAGGGTTACATTTCACCCTTGCCCTGGGTAATGGACTTTTTAGAAGGGTTACCTGATAATTTCGTGCTTTATAAAAGGGAGTAACGTAATGGTAAATTTCGGTACATTATCTCCAACCAAATGAACTTTAATGTTATTACACGATTTTTATAGAAATTTTGTTATACCAATTATCACTCTTACTTTAATCATATCTAAAAATTCTATTCTCTAAAATTGCATCTATTCGTCTAGCTATTTATTAGAATTTTGATACAAATGTCTTCCAATTTATCATAATCATTCGTTCGTGATGATACCGCGAGGGATACGATTATTCAATTGTGAGGAAGAAGAAAAAGGTAGGCAGGGAATTACAAAGGGTTAAAGTGGGAGCGTGTTCAGCTCGTAACACGAAACTCCTGCTATTCTCAGAACCCATCAGTTCCATGTCATATATCAAAACCTAGAGGTCGACGAGACCTTTATTCTCTGTATCCAAAATTTTCCATAATAGTTAATATTATGGAGGTATTCATTACATGCATTATTAGGTAAATTTTAGCTGCATAATCAATTTGTTAATTCTAGCCAAAAGTAACAATTTTTATATTGATGTTAAACTATATTCGACAGCTGGAGTATTTTTATTAATAATAAAAATTGTTATTAAATAAAAATAGGATAGCAATAGGAACTCTTCGCTTCAACATGAATTCATAAAAGCATCGCTTGTTCTATAACACTATGCATAATGCAAAATGTCACTTTGCATGTTTACTAGCAACGATATTTTAGGACACAAGTGTGTTATCTAGATCAATAGACAAATAAAACTGTATTATTTAGTTCTGCCATAAAGTTGAGCGAAGCTGACGCTCTGCGTAAATTCAATGAACATCGTATCTCAATTGGCTGCACCCAAAATGGTTGGCTTTACACAAAATACGTTTATCGCTTGAATAATGCAAAAGCGTTCACTGCATCGTACCTTATATCTGAATAGAATATCTATGAATAGATGATCTAGCTGTTCTATACGATGATTACTTGCTATTTTGTGAAATATTTCAATCTTCGATAAAAATTGAAAAATTGAAAAAATTAAAATTCACGTTATAATTATAAATTTTCTTTTTACATAATCCAATATTTCAAGTATTTTGAAGGCTATAATAAAAGTTGCTATTGGGCAAACGTGGCATGGGTGTGGAGGGGTTAATTCCATCATTTAACAAATGTTTCTATCGAACGCACAGTATGCCTACAAATGCCAGTGTTCAGCCACCGTGTTCCTGTAATTTGTTTATTCAATTACGTTGAAATTCCAGCCGCTTCGATCTGCGTTGTTGGCCCATCGCCAATGGTTCGCGATTTCGGTTCGCACCCTGTAAAATGGCGCTATCTTTCTTCGTTCCGCAAACGAATTCGAATTCGGGGTCACGATTAGATGCAGAGGGATTCGCAATACCGTACCAAATGATTCTGTAGCCCGGTTGTATTTCAAGAGCGAGAGTAGCCATGTAAAATTCCACTCGATAGGGGTACGTGTGTGCCCGGGCCGCGTCGTAAATTTTCCAAACTGCCGGTATACCCGATGCGATTTCATTTCTTTCCGGTGAAATGGAAAACGCGTGGAGCCGAGCGTAACTTCCTGCTGCATTTTCCTCCTGAGGAAAACAGAATTCAATAGGTTATTCATATATGTGTGTCTCTTTATTCTCCCACGACGCGACGGCGTGGTACAGGTTTCCATCGTGCCATGATAAAACTGTGCAATAATATTTCTCTTCGAGACGGTACTTTCCTTTCTTATCTCTCGAAGGTTGCTCGTGAAATTCCAGATTTTATGGTGTAGTTAAAAATAAAGGTGTATATCTCAGGGAATGAAAATTGCCTGTTCGTGATTTTGTTTTCGTCAGTTTTTTTAATTAATTTCATTATCGAAACGAACACTCGTCGGTTCGAATATAATAATTGATCCTCGTTCGAATGGTGGAATTGAAAAGCATCAGCTGATGACAACTCCAGCACGGTCGGGTAATGCGATAGAGGCGTAAACCGATGACGATAATCTGGCAAATAATAACGAAAGGGCAACAATGTAACGAGCAATCATTTCCATAATAATGTCACGAAATAATTTGCATTAACGGATTATATTTATGATCGGCGTGCTGGCGGCCGAGCACGAATGTTGGAATAATCGCGATTCAAAGGAGAGGAGAAACATGGAGGGAACCGAGAAGAATGGCAGATTGCAACGACGGTGCATCGGGCACAATGCAGAGTGCAGCTGCAAATTGCAAAGCAATCAATGAAGCTGTCTCTTCGAATTCATTGCAACGTTCTCTACATAAATGAAATAAAGGAACAGATTCGCAATAGTAAGATATACTATGGATCAGAAAAAGAAAATATTAACATGGTTTAATTATGATAAAAAATTCTCCATATGCAAATGAAATTTTCCCGCAACATTAAAACACATGTAACCATTAGTTTTACCAAAGAAAACTTTCATCCATAAATATTTATGGTGGCAAGCCCAAAACCTATTCGCATGTCGTTGGTAAAAATATACCGGTCACTGATTTAAGCAGCGGGAGGTCATAAATCATTTATGCAAAATACAGTTTTTTTTTCACTTCATAAAACCCTTTCTTCACTGCTTTTTGACTCGAATTTATTCAACTCAAAGATTAATCAGAACTATCCATGAATCAGTTGCTAGTAGTTGATCAAGTAGTACGAGTCAACGCGTAGTCAGACAAGTAGTACGAAGTCGAGTTTCAGACGTTCGAATGCAATAGCGTAAATAAAATAAAGGAGACGGATTAGAATGAAAGGTAGACACAGCAATACTTGACATGGATTGAAACGAAATTTCAAAATCTATCGATATCTCTGATCCACCTAGTAAAACACCGTACTCGTTGCATTTCAATCAATTAAACACACAATAATCCCAGCCCCGAAGAAAGATTGCGACACAATGAATTGTTTGCTTCCGCTGAATGAGAGCAAACGAATGGAACAAAAAACTGGCCAAACGAAAGAAAACCATCGATCCATTAACGTAATTAAACGCTCGCAGCGACGCGCCGGAAATAAATCCATTTCATTGGTTTTGCGTTGCATTCTCACGGTACTGTTTATTTTTAAGATAGATAATACCGGATTCAACAGGAAATGCAGTGAAACTCTGTCGATTTACAGCACGCATTCACTTGTTTGGTGGAATTTATACGATTTCGTTTGTTTTATGTCACTTTTCTCTTCTTCTTTTATTTCTGTTAATAAATCGTACCATCAGCATATTAAATTCCGCGTTAATTGAAAATTCTATTAAATAAATAATTCTCTCTTTTTCTCAGATATAGGAGTAATCGATGCAATTTTTCATTGAAACAAGAAATCTTCCATTGATTGATTTCAATCAATTGACGTAAGGGCTTGAAATAATGGTTAGACATTTTTTACAACTGGGAACGAGCAAGAAAAGACTTTGATGGATCGATAGTCGTATAAAAGTTGGGCGTGCAAATATTAGCTTAATTTCCACCGTAAAATCTATCGATGAACGAAAACACGAGCACGTAAATTTGCTTTAAAATGAAAGGAGAGAAAAAAAGCGTGAGTGTATGAAAAATAATCGAATAAATTAATATTGTTTCATGTGTAACAGCGTATGTGTTTTTACGAAGAATATTTTTTCATTATTTCGCATAGAGGTTTCACGCAAAAAGAAACAAATGAAAACTTGTAACGTCAATCAATAACTAAAACGTTGAGCTACAAGTTGTCACTTTTTGTTTCTCATTTTGCCTAGCTTTTTCGTGAAATTTTTTCTACAATGCATACTCGATGTTGAACCTCGATAATTTTATTAACAAATAATAAACATGTTACTTTATGCTTTTCCTTTTTTATTTATGAACGGCTAAAAAACTGGAATATTGAACAATATTTTTAAATTTTGTTTACACTAATTAATTAATCCTTGGACTGCGGCCCATGGATAGAGCCTTAATTTTAAACGTCCTCTCTCTTAATCAGAGTAGTTCTGTTCATCAATTACAAGTTGACTCTATGCCACCTGCAAGCTATTATTGACTGTCGACGATTTTCTTGCATGGTTGCTTTAATAGATTCGAAGAATAATGGAAAAGCATAGAAATTCAATTACGATCTTATCGGACCACCTCGGTAGTCCAATAATCGTTTCTAATTGTCGAATCGTTTGCTAATGGAGAACCTTGAAAACACGTGTTCCTGAATTATCGTTATCTAACGATCCTTCGATCAAACAACCTATTTCATATGGGCGATTGAAAGTTTTATAAGATCTTTTGTTCTCATCGCATCTTTCAACTTTTAGCAATTTCATACATTGACGTGGGAGCCTCTGGTATAATTTAAAAGTAAAAAAAGCGACGATTTTCTTCTGAAATTGCACTAATCACTGTGACCATCAATTTTGCTTAACGAAAACTTTCGTCTATTAATATTTACGATGGCAAGCTTGAAAGCTATTCACACGTGACTGAGAAAAATATGCTCGTCACTGATTTAAACAGCGGGAAACCATAAATCATTTATGGGCACGAAACGTAGCTTCTTTTACTTCGCAAAAATATTTTTTTATTAGTTATCGTTTGTTCGTTGTTTAGATTTTCAACATTTTATTTTAAGTTATTGGGGATCGCTATAAAACAGGAAATATTTCCAAATAAACCAAAAATTTCATTAAATTTTTCACTTAAACACTTTCACACGTGCCGCGAATAACCATGTTTTGTTTCCATATTGTTTTTTAAAAGCCTCGCCGGTTAAAATGCAACTCACACTGGCGCGACAAGATTTATTCTAAACCATAAAACGCGGTTTCAAACGTTCGATTCGCGTTGCCTTTTTAATGATCATCGACGGTGACAAGAACAAATGGTTTTGCAAAATGGAATTGATTGCATGCGCATTTTCACGACCATAGCGTGCAAACTTCCATTAAAATCTGTCGAATTAATCTGTTATTTTTATCTGGTTATTAATTATCTTCCGAGATAATTAACGGAGTATGAAATTTACACAGATAAATCATTTCCTGTGAAAATTGTGAACAATTCTCTGCTTTGAAAAAGAACAAAAGGGAAATTAAAGATTCTGGTGATATAAGGGGTCAAGTCAAAATTTCGACATTTTTATAAAATTGGATCTCTCCGTTTTCTACAATGCGTCAAGAAACTCATAGTCATTACCTTTTTCTTCTTTTTCTTTCTATTCTTGCAAATTACTCGCTTTGGAACGAAGTTCATTAACGTGCAGTTTCCGAATAATTATCTTAGCACCCTTGTAATTAATCACGTTTAGCGAACGATTCGAAATGACAAGCTTAATCGTAGGAAAATGGTTGCACCTGTTTTTAAGTCATTAAACAGGTATCTTCAATTATCAAACTTTTAATTTATTTAAAGAAACTGTGTTTTCCGCTATTTTTTACAGATATCGAATTGATCAAAATGATTTAAAAAATAATTTCCTACTTTTCTGAAAAACCAAAATTTCAAAATAATTAAATCTTAGTGTTTACGTTTATTTCGACAGTTTTTACGTAAAATCTTCCGGCAATTTTAGCCAAGATCTGATTTTTCTTTTTACAACACTTTTCTATGCGACTGATTCACGACACGCAAGTTCCCTATGGGTTTTACCACTACCTGTGATGCTTGTCGCGGTTTCATCGCGATTGTAATTAATTTGTTGCCACCTCGTGGTCGCCAGCTATATCATTAAACCGTATGCATCAGAGAATAAACACCTTTTCAACGAATCAATTACTGAAAACGTCGCGGAATCTGCATTATTGAATAATTGCACGGAATTAATAATTTTATTGTTTCTCATCGTAAAGAGTCGGGAGGATGGTTCAAGATTGGATCAGCCACGATTTGCAACTGGTACCGCGAGAGCCTTCGAATCGATCGATCCGTTGAACGTCGAAATTACAATGCTTAAGCCTCTTTTCATCCGCATGCGATTCCGTGGCTAGTCGTAAGCTCGTTATCGTCTCCGGGACCAGGATTCTATCCGGAGGAATTTTATTTTCTCGGCCGGCGTTCCCTTTAATCGGAAGAGTGGCGTTCGTTTTAGCGTCGCCCATTTTACACGGCTAGCGTAATTAAAATCGTTTCGCGTTCCAGCGACCGACCACTCTATCTCTGTGTCCGCGTGTACGCGTCCCTTGATAACCGTAATCAATTTTTCGATATCGTCGCGCGAACCTTCACAGCCGTTGCACGGACAAATCGATCCAGCCGCTTAATTATTCGCATAATTTCCGCGGATATAGTGGCGGAAATGTCACCAAAAAATTGCGCCATCTGCGATCATCAACATTCGTGTTTTTCTTTTTTTTTCCTTTTTCTTTTATAATCGATGAAAATAGCATTGCCAAAATCACACGTATTTTCTTTCATTTGTTTTTATCGAGTTTTATTTGATCAATACATTGTTATCAATTTTTATTCGCTGCATTTTTATATCTAAAGAAAGTAGGATCTGTTTGAAACGAAAGTCGCGACTTATTTAAATTTAATTGAAATTATCAATTAAGAAAAATGACACTTGGAATACTAAGTGTTTCATTTGTTAAATACAGCAAGCGACGCGAAACAAGGTATCGCAGTGAAAATTTTAACGCATAATTGAACGATCTGTCACAGGGATTAAGCAAATAAAATATTTCACGCGTGAACAAACGTTATAAAGTAATTATAACGTGATTATTGACGCGAACCGGTGTCGATGCGATTACATTTGTGGCCGATGATAATTCAATGATTACCTACTACGGGCAACGAAGTTTGTCGCTCCAAGCAATCGTCATCGGTGTTTTAAACTGAATGAATTTCCGCTTGATTGGAATTCAATTTGTATTCAAAATTACATCTTCTTTCCAGTGGTATGAAGATGTATAAAAATTTGATGAAATGAGAAAATTACAGAGTGTGATAACGCTGTTGAATAGAATTCTTGAAATTATGTAAGAAAATGAGCTGGTTAAATTGGGATCGAAATTACTTGAGAAAATTCTACGGTTCTCCGTGGATATTTCCAAATGGAAATCGCAATTCCTTTGCAAGCTTCGTTAAAGAACTTCGATCAAGGCTAACTAAGATGAAATTACACCGCGATGAGATGTGCAGAATTTGAAAGAAACGTTTCTCTCGTTAACCAGGAAATTTTTATTCATTAAAGATTCCTCATTCAGTCTTGAATATTCATTTATTTATTTATACATTATACTTTCATAAGGTATGAATTTTAAGTTACAGTCTGACGAACGTTCACATTTTTCGCTTATATTCTTAAAGAAATACACCAAAGGGTGCTATTTAAAGATTCTTAAATCAAATTATGAATGGCACTTCATCGACAAAGCGTTTGTTCAAAAATTTGTACCACAACGAAGAAAATCTTCGATCAAAAAACAATTTCACCTCGGAAAGTCGGCTGGTCGATGTTAAAAGCGAAGACAGTGGAGGTCGCTAATTAATCTCGCATCGCGGGATACCTTCGGAAGTTTTGAATTACAAGTATCCTTTGAAATTTTCAAGTTATCCCACGAAGCAAGAGCTTTGATCGCGGCGCGGAAAATCGCTGGGAGCTCGCGAACTTTTAACGACGCTTCATTAACTAACTCCAACCTTCTTAAGGAATATTCTCATATTTTATGCAGTTGTAAATAATTGGCAAACCGTTCTATTCCAAAAATGATGCATAAGGAACATGGATAGTTAAAAATTAATTTGCAAAAAAATCGTGGCAATTCTTAGCTTGTAGTCTGTAAATCTCCTTTCCCTGGGGAATAAATCTGTATATATGTATTTGATAGATATATAGATATGGGATCGTAACCTTCAATCCCAATAATAAAAAGGAATTATGAGAATGGGGATATCAGTGAAGTGACGATAGTATGGTGAATAAAGTAACTTGGTTATCATGGAAGGACAGGGTTCGATTTTCGCTGAGGGTATTTTCTCATGAATCCCTACGATTTGGGGGCTTCAACGAGATATAGGAAAAACATCGATTGATGACCGTACAGTTAATCTGAAAACGATGACCATGATGATAAAGAAATACGAAAAAAAGTTAACGAGTTTTCAGTGAAAAGAGAGTGTCCTATATTTTGCCCTCAATTGGTTCGCTAAATTGACTTAAGAAATGATAAAAAAAAACATTGTATTCTCAATTTTTCTCCCTCACAATGAACAACCCCTATGAATTGATCAGAAATTCTAACTTGCCGCTCCATAATACTGATCTGTAGTACAAACATCAGAGGATTCAGAGAATTCCTGTTCTGTGAATTTATCTACCTTCACCCTTTACTTTCTATGCACGCGTACACGCGAATGTTCTCAGCCATTCACAGTGTAATTGCATTTTCGTATGCGTTGAGGCACGGCCGGATGATACGGCACCTAATCCTCCGTTAACATCGCGATTTCATGTATCCGTAATGAGCTTGCATTAAGACGTTGCACCGTACGAACCCTCTTTGTCGGCCATTGGCATACCACGATGATATCAGAGAGAAATGCAAGCAAGCAAGGCAGCTGCGAATGCACACGACCTGCCTTCTCATCCTTGAGACTGGTGGAAACGTGATTCAGCTGGGAAACGTGGGAAACGAGGGATGAAATCATGATTCCTCGTTTCATTAATACCTTTGCTGCAATCGGCGAACAGATTGGTGATATCTGCACGAACATATGATTTCTTCAAATATTTTTTCCTTCGTGGTACACTTTGCAAAGTGTCTTTTGCATTTTTATAAATTTACAGTCTGCTTAAAATAAGCACATTATTTATTTAGTCGTTGAAATGTTAATAAAATTAATAGTGATCAGCCGACAAATTAATAAAGCTGCTGCGAACTTCCCCGACTGTTCTGCCAACAGATATATCACTTTCATGCCAGCCTGGCGCAACAACAGCCTGATTTTCTGTACATCGAATGAATCATCGGTTGATTTTTGATGAAAAATCGATGTTATCGGCATTTTGGGCGCATCGATGCAAGCGTTCAGCGTCGATAACAGATCATCGGGCTGGAAAAATGAAATTCACTTTGAAACGAGCTATGGAATCGAACTTTGACTGACGGAATGATGGAATTGTTGCACGAATGGACTGTTTTATCTCCCGATTCGTATAGCTAGTTCCGTTTCACGCGAACGATTGATTATTAGGTCGCTGCATATGAAACGATGCATTTCGAAACGTAGAAAGATCATTTGTAGACACAGAACATCGTTAATGGTATTAGCTATTACTCAAGGTGATTTGATATTAAATTTGACAAATTTTCTCTTTCAATATTGTGTCGGTGAATGCTTGTTATCCGAATTTTCTTATTTTTCTCCACTACCAAATACATTTCCACGTGCAGAAAATATTCCAAATGATCGTTCGACCTCCAGATTCACAGCTCAAATTTCATTAAAAGGCAGCAGCCTCGTAAAATTCAATCCGTCTGCCAATTAATTTCGAGTGGCCCTTTTGGAAAGGTTCGAATAGCTTTAATTGCTGTCTCGTGCAATAACTAGAGACCTATATCCAGCTTACTTAGAATCGTGGCATGATTCTTTCCAAAACACAGGGTGAGTTTTGAATATGCATTTGCAAGCGAAATTCACGATACCACGCAGTTAGACGACGTACATTTGAGAAAGGACACGGTTTTTTTCATTGTTTTTCCCACGGTGCACCGCATGCATTATGCAACAATGCTCAGCGTCATTTACGTTCAGTTGTCCGCTTCGTCAGCGATGTTCACATAGGAAATTGTTCGTGAAGAATGCGCCTTGATACTTCGCGCAACTACCAAAGGAAAGTTTTGAAAGAGGTACAATTGTGTATGGAAACGTGGAACTTTTGAGAATGAAACAAAATTTTCATGTAGAAAATTCATGCTTGAAACGTCATGAATGTTTGATTTCAAGAATATTCTAATTCTAAACTATGAATGTAATTTATACTAAAGGATCGTACGTGAAATATAAAAAGAATTTCCTTAAAATTTCACAATTTTAAAGTTTATACAGCTACGCGATAAACTTTGAAAATTCTGTTACGTCTATTTACATATTTAGATCTTAGGCTGAAGAAGGAATTTCTTGCGGTCCGTTGTTGGAAAAGTTCATGGTAAGTTGAAGTACGAATTTACCATGCTTTCGGGAACGTTTTCATCGTTAATCTCTTCTTGTCTATGGTGTTTCTACGAATCGAAATGTCGTAGGTGGGCAGAGTTGTCTCGCTTCGAGCAAGAAATCGAAAGCATCGTTCACATTTGCATTTTAACAATGAACGGGAAGAGCTACAGAATTTCCCGTTGAACGAGTTTATCGCTCGGCAACGTGAAATTTCCATAGAATTCTATCACCGTTGTTTATTTTCCGTTTCTGTTTTCAATTGGAGATACGGTTTCCCCGAGGAAATATAAGATTTTCAGTCAGAAAATTAAATAAATTACTACCGTTTTACGAGTGAAAATAAACGCCACGTGAATATTCAGTTTACCTTTTTTATTTTCTGAAGACTTAACGATCTTTGTATGTAAATTTATTACTTTACGAATTATAACACCTCCTATTTCAACTATATCAATTTTATACTTGATAATTCATTGATGTAACAACGAAATAAAATAAAACACTCAGACGCTTTGAAATGATTTGATGCAATTTTCTATGCACAATAGTGCAACGGAGATCGTTCCCTAAAGAATGTAAAAATTTATAAAATAATGATATCATCTAGGACCTGAAGATTGTCCCATTTGCAAGCTCAATAACAACCAATTGCAATTCCAAAGTCCTATCCAAGATTAATACTATTAGTTCTGAGCTGCATCCACGTCCTGATTGATTCTGTCTTGAAAGCTAGATTGGGGGAGAATTCTCCCTCCAGGAAACCCTCACAGGATTCTGTTTGGAGGCAGAGGCA
Organism: Osmia bicornis bicornis; assembly: GCF_907164935.1. Taxonomy (NCBI): domain Eukaryota; kingdom Metazoa; phylum Arthropoda; class Insecta; order Hymenoptera; family Megachilidae; genus Osmia; species Osmia bicornis. Next base: position 923,818 of record NC_060221.1, on the reverse strand, counting down.
TTAAATATTCAATGGAACCTTAGGTCCGGTCCTCTGATCGTGCAACGTTCCCGAAACTGTGAAAAAGTAACTTGAACAGTAAATCTTCTGTCTCGGGCAAGCTGTAGATAGTTCTGCATTTAGCATATTTCCCAAAATTCTCTATGTTTAAGCGCTCAGCCGGCTTAATTCATGCCACAGCGAAACTTCGCTGAAATTTGAAGTTATTAGAACCTATTACATAGAGACTATTAGAAATAACATAATCCATTTAATTTGTGCCTAGACCGAAATAACTAAATCCTAATTTAAATGTCGTAAACCTTGGAATTTCTGAAGGATCTGCTCTAAAGCAGATTTGGGTAAAATAGTGTTTGAAATGAGAAATTAGAAATACTTCGAGATACTATTTTGATTAATTTCAATTAATAATGTATTTTTGTATTATTTAAAGTGTGTTACTTGAAATATTTATGCGATGCTTTCGATTTCGTCGGAAATTGCTCGCAAGGGAGCCTCGTTTAAACGTCGAGGAATTTTCATTCCATTTTCCACCCTTTTCATTCGCTATTCCGATCTCTTCCCTTCAGCCAATTCCCGTGGCAACTATTTTCCAAATGCTGGGGAAATAAGTAACGCGGCCGCATCAATATCAATTTACCCGACCATCGATAAACGTTCAATACATGCGTATCAGGACACTATTTTACTAGAAATTTATATTTTTATAAATCGGTTCATAAAAAGAGTAGGAAATTATTTCAAAACACCAATAGCTTCTCGGTTCCCGCTTGGGATTAATTTTCAGCCCCCAGTTCAGTCGCTGTCGGTGACATCAATTTTCTACGGCAGGAAAACCATCGTAGCTCTTGATTTCCCCTCTCGGACAGACTTAATACCCTGAAATCGAATGTTTTACGAACCTCAGGCATCGAGGGTACGGTTTTATCACGCCGATCGAAAACACATCGACCATTTCTGCTCTCGTTGTATGCGTTTTATTTACCCTTCTGCACTACTTTCAGCCCCTAAACGGCCTCCTTTTTCTATTGTTTGCGACTGCCAGTCACCTCGTTTAATCGAGCAAAGGAAGGATATTAATCTCAGCTTTTCGTTAAGGGATGAAAGGGTAGCTTGTGTTATTGGAGTTCATTAGAGTTATGAAGTTTCACATTCGTACGAGGGAAAGTTTACTCGGTTCGTCTGCATTAAAGCTATTCTACACTTGAAATTGCAATTATAAAATTTTTATTTTAAATTTACACTTGCAACTGTGGGCAGTACAAATTTGAGGATAGTTAAAATAATTACAAATGTATTTAAAGAAGATAACTGTATTTCTTTAATGAGAAATATTGCAAATTTTAAATGCAGGCAGTCTAGATCCTATTACCCCATAACGAGAAAACGTAAAAAATCAATACCCCATTCAAGAATAAACGTTATCACGTCCAGCGATAAAAAGTGAATCATCATCGTCTAATTACACCTAAGCCCCGAAAGAACTTTATCCAGGGTTCCTAAAAATAATCGTTCGAAACACCGCTCGGGGAACTCTGCTACGTCCCTTAGCGTAACCCCTCGTAACCCTTGACCTGTCACGCGAAGATGAAGAAGCATCCTAAGAATAACTTGTCGACCTTGCTCGGCTGGTAGAAGCAACGCGAAAGAACCATGGCCATCTTTGTTGGCAAGAATTGAAATGTGTCTGACAGGATTATTAATAGAAAACAGAACGTCGTAGATGATGATAATAATAATAATAATAATAATAAAGGAAAAAGGAAAAGGAAATCGCGAGGTTAAGAAGAGGAGAAAAAGGGAAGAAATAGTTAATGAAGAGTCGAGAGTGGCATCGAGTTAATAGGGAATGCGGTGGAGGGAACCGAAGGGAATACTGGAAGGGATTGAAATATTAAATTAAACCAGCCACGTTGGCTCGACTTGGCTGCCTTATATTCAGCGCCAACCTCGATTCGTCGCCGGATACGATACGTAGGTACATTATCCGGGCTAGCATGGTCCCGAACTTTTTGCAAAATGTCCGTGTAATATCAAGATTAATGTTTTCTTCGTCGATCCTGTTCGCTCTGTTCTTTGCCACGTGCAGGTTAGAAGGACAACCGGGCTGACTTTTTCGATGCCCTTCTCTTGGAAACGATTCAAGGTCGAGGACATTGATTTTCTAAATGTGGACGATTTTTGGACGATGCTGGAAAATAACGTTCACGTCCTGGAAAAATATTGAATCGTATTGCGAGGGCGATTCTTAACATATTGGGGTGAAGTTATGATTAATGTAGATTGGTGTTATTCTGCTAAGAGGATAAGGAGGGTTGTATAGAAACCTTCTCTTTTTTATCTAATGTCAAATAACCATGTAAGGTTTTGGTTTAAACATTTTTGTTGTAAGTGTAATAGTTTTTCCCTACTCGTAGTTCAAACTCAAATTGTTACTTTTGTCCCCGGTCTCTCATGCCTCATTTTGTCTTACTTCCCTTTATTCTGGGGGGCAAAAATCTCTCAAGTGGAGACACACCCTAATATAATGCCTTTGTAATATTATTCCTTTGTACTATTCGCATTTCTGGTACTGAAGTTACTGTGAAGCTTATGTCAAACGCATATTGTCCCTATTGTACAATACTTGTCTGACTGCATACCATCCCTATTCTGCTTGTTTGGTAATGTATTACCTCCATTCTACTTCTTTGACAGAGTACTGTCCCTGTTCCACGCGTTTAGCAATGTACTGCTGCTATCTACTTGCCTGACCACATCTACCTCTATTCTGTTCGTCTGAGTATATACAGACCTGTTCTACTTCTATGAACTTAGGTACACAAGCGTGGTTTGGAAGATTGCATTAAGATTTACTTGAATAAATCTCAGTGAATCGTTTTGAAATGAAGATTAAATGAAATATAATTGTTTAGTTTGGATGCTTTTTTAAATGATAAAATAACAGATCATTAAAGTTTTTTATTTTTATTACTTTATTTTCTTTTAAGATGATATGAATGAATTCGTAATTTTGGAATATTTTCTTAACATCAAATCTCTGAACCATTATCTCTGAAAAACACTACAGAAGACGATGAATATCTTCAAATAACAAAGAGATGCTACAAGATAAAAATAAAATATAAAGTAGATTAAAGCCCAAAGCAGAAATTATCATTCTCTCACAGATGCGACAAAGAAACAGTAACGTGAAGGAGAAACATAAAAGCTTTATTCGATTTTTAAGGCAGCTATCTTGTTGAATATTTTCTTGGTATGTCCTTTTTAAAAATCATTTTATTTAATTTTAATAATGTGCCATGTAACAATTTTCAAGAACATTGTATTATACAAGTCACATTTATTTTGCAAGGGATGCTCGAGGCAAAAACTGAAATAAGCAATTTTCCAATAAAGAGATTGGTTTTAAAGAAATTCTCATTTTCTTAGGAAAAACGTCTGAACAAAGAAGCGAAGTTAGCGTGATTCGTTTCCCTAAACTGATTTAGCTCGCTGTTATAAGAAAATATCAGATTTAGTCGTCTATATTGGATCAACCACGTTAACGTGGAAGTCCTTTGTAAACCCAACACGCCACTTCCCTATCTGATCATCGCTCGCGAAAATAAATTCGCCCCCCGTGTGTGTACGGTTGTATCAATCAGCACAATCGGTCATCGTTAATAAGCAACAAATTAAGATCCCTATCGTGGATCTTAATTTGTCTGGGCGTTAACAAAGAGCCTTTTTGCGAGCCCCAGAATTCTTCGAACAGGAAAAATATCATGAATTATTAATCAGTATTTTATCAAATTAAAATGACGATCCTTAATGTTGTATTAATGATTGATTTATACATTTATCTTTAAGAAATTTAAGAATAATATTTAAGAATATTTAACTTCGTCTACACAAAAATAATCTTTGAGAGTTTCTTGCTAATAAGAAAAATGCAGAAACGACAAAAAAATTTTACTCCACCGGTGGCGTTTGAATCGTTTGAACGTTAAAAAAAGAAGTATACCGCAAGCGAGACTGTATCGACGTTTTTCTGACGACTGTGATAAATCGTTGGATTTGGAGAAATATCGACTGCCAGCAGTTGCAAGCTTTCGAAATGTCGATGGTTCTATCGATAGGTTACGTGGCCTAGGTTAAAGCTTTTCGTCCTTGCACTTGCTGCAAACATTCCCTTAGTGGCTTGTGGTCTGTGCGATGTGATTCTGGCACAGTCTCAAAGGGAAACACGTTACAAGAACGGTATCAGAGCAATTTTATCCGTGGGGATCCATATTTTCGTATATTTTATTACTTTATCTGATCTTATCGGGTACTTTGTTCTTGAATGCTGTTCGTGACAGATAAAAGCATTATTTAGTGTCATGAGATACGATTGATGTATTAATCCCTTGTGTTTATGAATTCTTTTTATCAAGGGGTTGAACCACCTTGACTAATTTATAAAGATATTAGATCCTTGGGAATTTATTTCTAAACAATAAAAATGTCTAAGTAATAAATGAAGCAATCGTGTTTCATTGCCGACAATGAGTTGGAATTCTGAATTTCATTTTCTCTATGTAAAATTAGGGGCGATTCAAGTGGAAAATAGGTACTCAATCTACTTTATAGAAGATCGAATTTTATTATCTAGAACACTTTTTGTTGTGTTACGTGGAACATTTCGGTGTGCGAAGTAGGCAAAAAAATAGCGCAAATAAGAAGAACACGTAATTAGATTTTCCGCTTCTTGAGCGCACTAAATCACCAGCGGCCATAAATCTTGAAAGTTATGCCAGGCGATCCTGATTACCTCTCTGCCTGCGGTTCGTCTTATCATTGTGGATAAAACCGAATCAAACCAGCGCGTTTTCGGTAATTTGCATAACATTGATCGTACGATGCAGATGACGGAAAGTTTGATTAATTTTTCCTTCCATCTTCCGATTAGTTCGTATACAAAGCTTAACTTTGGAAATTAATTATTCTTATTCTTAATACCTAATTAGGAATACTGTTATTAAATACTTAAATTGATGGGCGATAAATAAATGTAACAAAATATTGTGAAAATAACAGATAACGTTTATTCGAAATAAAAGTATCGTACATTTTTAGTGTTAATTACAATATCAGAAATACGATAGAGAATTTTTCCAATGCAATTGTTCGAAAAGCCCGAGGAAACGTCCGATTAATCCCGGTTGTCATATCCCTCTGCCATGTAATCTGTGCATTCGCATGGTGATACGTATTGTCAAACAGTGATACGTGCACAGGAATATAATTAAACGGGCTTGTAATTCTGAGTTTCCCTGGTGAGAGATACGTACAAGCATTATGACAGGCAAACCGAGAAGCCAGAACTCGTATACGCTTGCGATAATCATTTGTGACGTACGAATGAAGTCTAACGTTCCCACATATTCCCGGATGCACTTTGCAATCGTGATGCATTTAATGGAAATGATTCTATCAAACTGCTTTGGAAATTAAAGAATTTATACAGATATGTTTGATGAAATTTCAAATGGTGACTGACGTGAAATTTAGTTTCATAAAAGTATGCCTGTAATAAAAATGAAAGAGTTACAATTTATTGTATTACAACGGTGTTTTTGCATTTTCCATTCACAGCTCTGCACAATTGTGCCCTGTTAACTGAAAATTAACAGATCGTATAAATTCACGTTCACCGATGGAAAAACGTTCGCATGAAATTCACGTACGATAATAAATTCGAAAGGGGTATTCTTGGCAATGGCGAGATGTAACATATTTCAACCCTTTTCTGCTGCAACACATTTCAACCGGAAATTTCACGCGTGGTTCTTCGAAAATTCGTTGCTCATAAAATCAGAGACGCTATGTATCTTGATCGAAATTCGTGTCACTCTTCACGCGCCATCTATCACGATTCACGACGACAGGACACGTTGTCCCGAGAGGATTTTCGGTTGAAACCTTGTCCTCGCTCGAGTTCACCAACTACGTATACGTACGAGCGTGTTTCGTTGGAAAATTCAATTTTTCCAGGATTTGAGAAATATAGAAATATCGAAAAATATTTTAGTTTTCGTAGATTTCTTTATTTTAACATTTCAAGTGACCCACTCCGAAATGGATACAATTTTAAAATAAAGAAATTTGACGAATTTAAAAGAATTTACTTTTTACTTCAATTCGAGCTGTATTCTACAGCTAAATTAACTTTCTAGGTAATCCTGGAAGACTGCGTTTAATCAATCGTCGAAATTTGAATACTTGACTTTCAAGAGCAAATGGGTTTTACGTGTAACAAGAAATTCTCTTTTATTAGAACTTCCTCCTTGACTCGTTGACCGTCGCAGAAATCCTATACGAACTGTTCCGTACCGTACTTCGTTGCACTTTTTCGTGCTTATTTTTCGCTCTTGGTGCATATGGGATTTTACTGGAGACCCTTTCGATGGAAACTTTTCTCTCCCAGCTTTAAAGGGAACATTTTAATGCTTATTTCTTTTTGTTCCAGCTGGATGGGAGATTTTAATTCACAGTTTTTTTAGTTGAAATTATTCTTCTACAGCTGCAAAATGAAAATTGGTTATTGCTATGTAAAATAGAGACAGTTATATTGATAATGAAAATCGATCCAGCTATTTCAATAACATAGTACGTAGATTTATTTAACTATACTAGAACTATACTAGAGTAGAACAAATATTTTTGTGACTGACTGTAGTTTTTGAAGAACTCAAGTGTCAAAAGCTCGAAACAAAACCGTCTGTTTCCCAGCAAGACAGCACGATTTCCGGTATCTGACTGGTTTCATCAACTACATATAATCTGTTCTCTCGCATAAATTGCACGCCAAGAATATTTTACAACAGTTGAACTTAACTTAACCCAGGACTATCAGTTTGTCTTGATTTCATACTGCATTATAAATGTTAATTTATGCGAGCTCTGAAGATTTTCTGCTCACAGTTTTGTCGCTAATTATTATAATTTAAAGCTGTTTCAAGATAAAACTATAATATCTTACCATTTCAACCTTTCAATTATTGAATATTTTACAAATAAATTTTAAATTTAAAAGTTTATAACGAATAAGCGATTCATTAACATTTTATTTCTGATTGCAAACAAGATTACAGCTAGTTTCGTAATGACTCAGCCTGTTTGCTTGAAACTGATTCCAACGCCTCGTTGAAGTTACTTAATGCCTCCAAGTGACTTTAAGACGATTATGAAACTGCTGGTAAACACAGGCTCGAAGAAATAGCGCGATAAAACGGTTGCTGTTTTATTTCGTTGAAGAAGCTTGCTAATTAGTACCACGTTCGAAATGCTTAAGCTCTTCTGTATTTAAGGTTACTGGAAAAATATGGAATACGTGATGGCTTTATCGATCCAGCTGCTAATTCAGCGAAGGAAATAAGTCCTCGATTAAATCTGACGGCAATTCATTTATGGAAAATCGATGTTCGTTAGTATGTTTTAAGAGAAGTTTCGAGTAATTGTGGAATTTTCTTCTTGAGAAGATTAAATTCCATGTATTTTACAATTTGGAAATTATTCAGAAGCAAAGATTAGAGTTTCAAAACTTGCGTGGATCGATTCATTATAAGTTCATATGAATTATTCAAGTATGTACGTCAAGTTTGCCTTATTAACTGTGAAGTTTACTTTTTAATAAAGCTAAATTCCTGCTTCAATATCAATATCCGTTACTAACAGTAAAAATCCTGCTCCTCGACATTATGATTTTGATAAACAAAAGAGGTGAAACGTCGAAAGCATTTGTTGAAGAAAACAAGTAGCGAACAGACACCACCTGAATTCGTTATTAACCAGCGTTACATTCACATTCTACTATCATAACTCTATTTTACATAAAAGAAAACGAGCAGGGGTAAGGAAAACCAGGTGGCCTAGATTTAACACCCGCAAGATCATGACGTATTATATCTTGAAATTAGAGCATGAAAAAGGGTGGCATCGATGATAATAATTAGAAGAACGAAGAGTAATTCGAAATAGGTTGAGATAATTGGATACCACTAATTTTGTTAACAAGGTTGTTAACGTCAAGCAGGATTTAGGGGATGTAATGGTACGTTAACTCTCTATCGAACTTGCAGGCAATTCGATTACGGTTAAAGCAACGTCGAAGTTGAATGCGAAGCTAGAGGCAATCCTTAGGGATTCGTTTCTGTGTACATATTTAATAATGAAAGGGGTTGCTTTTTCGATGCTCTGAAATGCTAGGAGAATTGAGATTTATCAAAGCATTAAAGTGTTGGTGAATTCTGATATCGTATTTGATAATTAAATAGATCCGAACAATTTATCAATCGCATTAAGCTACGATAATTATTAATGAAATAATGAAAGAATGATGTGTGTTGTACGAGAACATGAAATCTACTTTACATTCATAGACAACATTGCCTTCATAAAAGAAACGCTGCAGATAAAAAATGAAATAGATTCAACCTTCTGTTTCGTTCTCCTGTTTTATTTACAGAAATGTCGATTGAACCCCTTTGAACTTCGGAATCAGAGGATATAAGGATAAATTTATAGCACACGTTTACCCGTGCTCGACGTGTAATTATCGTTGCAATCGTTACTTATGATTTATGCATCGTTACACGCATCAAAACGCTCCCGTGAACTTATCGAAACACGGAATTCCATATTTGCTGTGATAACTGTTCATCAGCAGTCAGTTGCACCGGTATACACAAGAGATTTGTTTCACCAGAAGGAAAACCGCAGTAACGTTGTTATCGTGCCGGTGAATTGCGAGGTGAATTCGAGTAGCATATCTGATGGCGTATAATTCGTGAACGCTTTGAAAATGGTCTAACTCTAATGAATATTCTCTTTGTTGGTTACGTTTCACGTTTACCCTGTTATTATTTCGTCATTTAACTAACCGTTTATCTTTTTGTTACAGTGCAGCGGCCACGCGGTGCGTTGTTTCGCCGGTGGTCCCCGGAAGAGCAACGAGTCCCAGTGCCCGATGCTCCAGAAACTCGAGAAGCCGATCCTCTCCTCGTCCACGACTACCACGCCGCAAATCACGTCGACGAAATCGACGATCGTAAGGAACCACCTGAACAGTACCTGCAGCGTGACGAATTCACCTCATCAGAAGAAGCTCAGGTTTCATTTAGCGAAGGAAAGAAAAGCAAGCACAACTTTGGGCATCATAATGAGCGCGTTCATCGTCTGTTGGCTACCATTTTTCGTATTGGCCTTGGTCAGGCCGTTTCTAAAGAATCCCGATGCGATTCCAGCCTTTTTATCCAGCCTGTTCCTATGGCTTGGCTATTGCAACAGTCTGTTAAACCCAATCATCTACGCCACCCTGAACAGGGACTTCCGGAAGCCGTTCCGCGAGATCCTCTACTTCCGTTGCAGCAATCTGAACCACATGATGCGGGAGGAGTTCTACCAGAGCCAGTACGGTGATCCGATAAACAATTACGAGATCAAAGCTGGCGAGATGGACGGCGCTGAACGCCTTGACAATCAGGGCATCGAGGCGATCGACGTCGCCGCGAACGCCCCTAACGAAAGCTTCCTATGATCCTCGGGAGACTCGTTCCTTGATCGTCGAATCGAGTACGGCAGCCTCGAGACGGCCTTGGACCGGCCGTGATCGATGCGCAACAACGATCGGTCGATCTTTCAACGAGAATATTGTTCAGAATATTGTATGGAAACTAGCAGGAGACAAATGCTTTCGGTCTGCAGCTGGACGATGAAGAACGAAGGTGCAAGTCATCCGTGAAAAACTTACGGCGATTAAGCTTGCTGAAGAAAGAGTTTTTTCTCCTGGACCTACTAGAAGACTTACAGTAGTAGAGGTAAATTGCAGGATGTTTTTGGTGCTGCAAGTATCGATATAAATTGATACTCGGAAGATGATCAAAAGTAGTTAAATTATTTATTATGAACAATATAGAAGCTCTATGTCTTGAATTATGTATCGAGGACCAGTTTCTAATTGCAATAAAACGACCTGGTCCCTCGCGTAGCCAGCTCATGAAACCCTTTCTAAACTTTGTGATTAAAGAAAAATTGTGGTATTTCGATGAAAACGATGAGAACTATTCTTTGAATTGGTTGGATAGAATGTCTCTTAGGATTTCAGAGGACATCTGGATATGAAAAGTTGAAGAGCTTCGATGATTAAAAGTACATTCTACGCTTGATGTGTCCAGTTGTATAAACGATTTTATGGAAACATATGATCTGTAATGTTGTACAGAAGATCAAATAATCTGTGTAGTGTCGCGTTGATAATCTTGAACGGTGTGTAACTAGAAAACAACAGAGGTATCTTGAAAATAGACACTCTTTCGATTTAAATGTGAGAAGCGTGTTTACCAGTGCACTCGATTCTAACAATTCTCTTCTTCATTATTTTTCATAAATAATTGAAGACGCGTGCGTTCTAGCGACAGTTATTATAATAATATTAATTACACGATTCTTGTTTCGAAAGAAGAAACAATTAATGGAGGCAGATTTTCTTAATATTTCCTAAGGTATTAAATAATTTTGTAATGTTAATTTTCGACATTTATTAATATTTTATTTATTTAGCTTGAAACAGTATTAGAAAGAAAATGTAAGAGTACACTAAATGAAAATTATTGTTATTAAATAACAGTTCCATACTTTTGGAAAACAGGAATAGCAAAAGAAATCACGATGGAAAGCAATTTTTAAAATGGCAAAGGAGAAAATCGTAACTTACGATGGAAGGAACTCGAACAAATAACGTGTACCAGTGGGAAATGTCAATTGGAAAGTCGAATCACCCCGGTTGGAAAATTACTGGTAACACACGAGTGCAATAAAACCATCGAAATCTTTGGTTTCTTGCATCTCTAGAGTGTAATTACGAGAAGTGTGTTCCCTATTTGAATCGTCGTTTGTCCAAAATTTGTAGGACACAGAGATCCTTACATCAGATAATATAAGCAGTAAGACAGTGTTCATAAAAGGTTTTCTGTTACATTTTTTTTTTTAATGTCATAAAGCGCTTCATTTTCTTTAACTAATCGATTACATTAATTTAATGTGTCAGCCACTAACACGGCAGTGAACGTGTTAAATGGTAACTTGTCTTTGACAACATCTAGCCATTCAGAAGACAAATTGATCAACTCGTTGCAACGAGGGGTAGAGAGAATTGATGATGTTAGAAACTGTGGAATAACTTGTCTCGATATTTCCACCTCTTTTAGAAACTTTGTTATCTCTCTACGGAGAAATTTCCATGGAAGAAATTGTTTTTGCTGCCTCGAAAACGAAGGTAGTGTAACAAAGTGAAGCGAGAAAATCGAAGGATCTCAATGGAACAAGAATAAATAAGAAAAATTAGAGAGTTGGCTTTTCAAAAAAAATTGGAACGTGCAAGAAAATATTTAAAATAATGTTCAAGGGCATACTTCCCTCTATTTATGGACGGTATTTTTTTATAAATAAATATGTTAGAAAAATAATTAATTTTATTATGTGGGTATAAATATTGATTTGTAACAATTTTCAATTCTTTTTGTGGATTTAATTGAAATTTTATACTGAAAGGAAAAATAATATCTATAATCAGTGAAAAGAAACCAGTTGAGCATTAAAGGACAAGAAACTGTAATACTCTGATAAACGAAGTTCCATCAAAGCAAAGCAAACAATTTTCCTCGTTCGAAGCTGGATTACCGCTACGAAGTGGAAAAAACTTTTCTCTCGCGATTACGTTCGCTGACGAGGAAAAGGGATAAGAAGTAGCTGTCCGATACGATACGTCGATCCCCGTCAGAGAATCGTGATTGTATCGAATTTAGAATGCTTTCGTAGAGAGAGGAATTGAGAAAGTGGCACGAGGAAAACGTAAAATCGTGTACCACTATTGCATGATCGATACAGAGTGCATCGAGGAAAAACCAATGCGAAACTCAATGGGAAACCTCTGTTACACATAGACCAAGAGAAAACTAATAGATAACAAGCTACTGGTTATCATTTGAATCATTTCACTGAATTGTTGCTCAAAAAGGTGAGAATTCTACGAATTTCATTTTTCAATCGTCAGAAAACTTTTTTCATGGTAGTCTTAAAGGAAGCAAACTCTTACAAATTAACAATTAATGAAGTCATGCTACTAACAGGCCATAAATAACGTGTTGCCTTTTTCAGAAGTAGTGCAACATGCCTTGACCACATGCGAAACAAAACAAACATGATCGATCCATTATAGTTACACTGTGTTAGTTCCTTAGAGAAATAATTTAGATTCTCGTGGTTTGTTTTATGTGGTTTCCTTTGTGGCCCTTTAGTGAAATTTTGCACGATGGAAATAATTGTTTAATATCTATTTTCAATTCATAAACCTTGATAATTTTAGGCGAATTTTCTTATAGACACCTCCAAAAATATTACTATTATAAAGAAAGAAAATAAAAGTAAATGTCGCAACGCATGCAATAGGATTTGTTTAAATTTGAATAGGCGGTCACTGGTAGACTCGTGATATTACCAAATATTATGAATAAATATTCCGTAAATAATAAATAATCGTGCATGGTGCTAACAAGGAGAATCATTCCAAATAACGGCGATAAATTAATGGGAGAAAGTGATGTGATTACAGCTGAGAGAACTGAAAACGTACTTTAACTCGAGTCGAAAGTTTTGTAGAAATAATTTCTGACAGTATTATCATAATTAAATGATATTTTCATATGCGGCTATGTTGGCTCTTGAATATTTTAACACAAATGATGTTTGCTGTATTTTACTTGTACGATATTATTTATTCTATACACTGCGTTAATTATAATGTTAATATTTCGTTCCAAAAAGTAGAATCATTTGTACAGATCCATCTGCTTTTATACTGCAAAATATATAGTCACTCGCGAAAGTCTTCGTACATTTTATAATATTAATTAAAACCGACAATAAGATATGTAATATTTTCAAATAGCTTTTCCTTCCATCTCAATCTCCAGGTTTAAATTTTACAGAATATGTTTGAAGTTATTCAGAAAGAAATATAATAAATGAAGAAGGTCTTGTAAGTGCATTAGAAAAAGAAAATGAATAGTTTCATTAAAAAGACACTTGGCAAATTATAGGTAGGTATACATTAATGTACGGACACTTTTGTGAAATGCATAATTCGTTTATTTTTTTATTTATGCGTTACATATTTCATTATAAAATAATTATTATTGCCTAATATGTGTTAATAAATACATATGTCATTACATCAAATTATTGCTGTAAAACGTTCTGTTTCGTTCCGATACAATTGCGACAAAAATAATACAAAGGATATTGTAATTTTTATTTATTTGTTACCAATGACAATCTTTTCGTTATACAAAATGTTTGTATTGATCGCCAAAGTCTATTAAATAAGAATCGTTACTGATTTATAATGAAACTAGCGATTTATCAATGGCTATTTACGGATAGTCATCATTATCCATTATTGATAAATAGCTGGTAATGCTAGCTATATAGTTGACAAATTATGAATAATATAAAATTCTGACTCTATTTGTAGATACTATTTATCGCTGAAGCTCGTTTATTGTTATTTATAACTCTGATATATGTTAATGACTACTAAAAAATTCGAAAAAGAAAAATAGAAACCACTATATAATTGGCAGTATTTCAATATAATGTTCAAACCATCACTTTCATATTAATTTTAGAAAGATCGTTGTTGCAAACAGAGTATTATATTTTGCTTAGTCGAAGCTGAAACTACTTTAAGATAATCCTGCTTAAACACCGTGAAGACCGAAGTCCTTTACATGAAACTTTACTCCCATTAATATACTATTATAATGTTATGTAATAAAATTTTGCTACAAAAATATTTTTCTTGTTGATATTATAATATTAAGTTGTCACAGATAGAATGGTCGGTTTGAAACACTCAATAGCTTCATTAACAGATGATATTCATTAATCAAAACGTGTTTCAAAAAATCTATATTTTTTAATACTATTGCTGATGTTTATTTAAGTTAATCATACGATTCACTTTTAAAAATTATATTTTCTGATTGAAATTTGTGAGACCAATGATATTATCTATTCTTTCTACAAATGTTACATTAAATAAACAGTAGCCTTTTCTGCAATATATCTTGATTGAAATCTGTGATCGAATTTCACGCTGATCCATGAAAATTTCTGTAGTCATTTTCATCAAAGTTTATGCTTCAAATTGGTGTTGTACCATGAGTGCTGTACTTTGCGGTACTTCTATGATTTCATTTTATTTACGATGTATTCCTAAATTTAAATACAATTTTACACGATTTTAACTAAATTTCTGTATGATGGTAAAACAGTGTATTTGTGAATTAAATTGAAATATATCAATCTAAAATAAAATATCATTTATGTAAAGTTGTATTTAAATTTGGGGATTTAATTGTGTACGAAATTGATTGAATTTATATTATATTATACAAATTTAATCTATTTGGGAATTAAATTTAAACACGTTGATTTAAAAATAGAATATCACTTTCTTTATTTGTACCCTTACATCCATCAACTTTTTGCCGCTAAAGCAGTGATTACAGATGTAGAAGACTGGACGTGCCTTTATTTTCGAGGGGTCATGATTAAGGGGCTCCCAGGCACCCCCAGATGAGATTAGATCTGGATGCAGAGAGCACAGCCAATATGATAATCATGCCTGTTTTACCAGTCACTCTTTTATCGCACCTCAAACTGACATCTGAAAAGACCCAATTTTCACTTCCTTTAATTCAATTTCTTTTTTAAATCAGTCAAAATCAATACAAAACTGAACAATTATTATAGCGATTGTTTGACAAACTTGTATTTCTTCAGCCCTACATTCTTTTCATCCCTACATTCTCTTCATCCCTACATTCTTTTCATCCATACATTCTTTCCATCCCTACATTCCTTACATCGCTTCATCCCTTATATCCCAACATTCCTTACATCTCTTTATCCCTTACATCCCTACATTCCTTACATCTCTTCATCCCTTACATCTCTGCTTCCCTTACATCACTGCTTTTCTCACATCTCTACATCCCTTACATCTCTGCATTCCTCACATTCCTGCCTTCTTTATATCCCAACATCCTTTACATCCCTGTATCCTTTACATCCTTGTATCACCTATATTCCTGCATTCCATACATCCCAGTACCTCCATGAAGTTGATTTGAAATTTTTGCGGCTCCAAGGCCTGCGATTTTATACAAATTTAGTTCCTTTTTTCGCCACCAGAGGGCGCTGATTCGACATTGAGATTTTAGTTCACATTTTTGCCGCAAGAGGGCCAGAAATTGAGCAAGATTTAGTTCCTTTTTCCAAAACCAGAGGGCGCTGAATCGACATCGAAATTTTAGTTCACATTTTTGCCGCTAGAGGGCCAAAAATTGAGCAAGATTTAGTTCCTTTTTCCAAAACCAGATGGCGCTGATTCGACATCGAAATTTTAGTTCACATTTTTGCCGCTAGAGGGCCACAAATCGAGCAAGATTTAGTTCCTTTTTCCAAAACCAGAGGGCGCTGAATCGACATCGAAATTTTAGTTCACATTTTTGCCGCTAGAGGGCCAAAAATTGAGCAAGATTTAGTTCCTTTTTCCAAAACCAGATGGCGCTGATTCGACATCGAAATTTTAGTTCACATTTTTGCCGCTAGAGGGCCAAAAATCGAGCAAGATTTAGTTCCTTTTTCCAAAACCAGAGGGCGCTGATTCGACATCGAATTTTAGTTCAAATTTTTGCCGTTAGGGGGCGCTGTTTTTTCGAAATTTTCGCGAAAATAAAGGTAAATTACCTTTACTTACCTTTACTTACCTTTACTTACCTTTACTCGAAGCAGTCTTTATAATATATTTATTATAAGGGATGCAGAGATGTAAGCAATGTAGGGATGAA
The DNA here is from genome assembly GCF_907164935.1 of Osmia bicornis bicornis. Taxonomy (NCBI): domain Eukaryota; kingdom Metazoa; phylum Arthropoda; class Insecta; order Hymenoptera; family Megachilidae; genus Osmia; species Osmia bicornis. The sequence continues at coordinate 907,880 of NC_060221.1, read as the reverse complement.
AAGAATGTAGGGATGACAGGAATGTAGGGATGAAAAGAATGAAGGGATGAAAAGAATGTAGGGATGTAAGGGATTTAGGGATGAAAAGAATGTAGGGATGAAAAGAATGTAGGGATGTAAAGGATTCAGGGATGTAACGGAACGAGGGATGTAAAGGAATGCCGTAGGAGTCCGGGGCTGGGGCCCCGGGACACACGGTCCGAGGAGTGCCGGCATCGGGTGTGGCCCCCGATGTCGGAGTTTGGCATATGGCGGAGGGTCAAAAGACCCTCCTTACCGCCCTACTGCAGGCCGCCGAAGTGGTTTCAGTGGGTAAAAATCCCACACTACTTCCGGCCCCTCCCCACGTTAAAAAAAAAAAAAACGCTATTTAAGGGTTGCAGGAATGTAAGGAATGCTGGGATGGAAGGAATGCAGAGATGTAAGGAATACTGAGATGTCCTTGGCCTATAATAAGGGGTAAAATTATATAAATAACTGGAAAAAGTAAAATAAATGGGGCCCTTGGCTGAGACCCAGAAGAGGGATATAATCATAAATGTTATTCCACTTCGATGAGCTTATTTAATAAGCAAAGAAAAATAAATTAAATAAATTAAATAAACTCTGGAAAAGAATTATACTGGTTGTGCCCTCTTCATACGGACCTGATTTTATCCCGGGGTGTTATGGACCCCGCAGCGCCAATGACGCCCTCTGCATACCGACCTGATATCATATAGGGGTATTAAGGACCCCGAAACGCCGGTGACTATCTTTGCATACCAATGATATAGCACTGGGGTGCCAGGGACCCCGAAGCACCAGTGACTATCTCTGCATACCGACATGATATCATCTTGGGGTGTCAGTAACCCCGAAGCACCGGTGACACTGTTTGCATACAGACATTTTGGTATGCGGGGTGTCTGAGACCCCGAGGTACCGGTGACGATGCATACCGATATTATGCCACCGGGGTGTCAGGGACCCCGAAGCAAATAGCGAAATATAAGACCTAAAAACGAACAAATCGTGAGACTCACTTGTTCGGGATAGTGATGGGTACGACCGGATTAGTGTACGGGTTTCCGAGGACCCCGCTGCTGTCTGTAATGGGGTTCTGCAGACCCCTTTTGGGGTTTCAATCGCCCCGCGGTTCTACTATGTGGGGTTTTCAGGACCCCGTACTTGTAAATAATTAAGAAATTATTCACTCACAAACAATGAAAATGATATATTTGTAAATCAGAAACGATTTCCAATTAATTACAGTTACCAGTTATCAAAAATCTGTTTATTATAAAAAATTAGTAAAAAGTTTCGGCTCACATCATGATCGAAATAAAATTGCTAATTACAAAAGAACTAATTTGTCACAAACGTTAAAAATAGACTCACAATCAATCACAAACGATTTACAAACGAAATTCACTAAAAAAAATTAAAAATAATCATATTTTATTATTCTTTCCGGATAGCTTCATGTAGACCTCGATGCTTCGGGTTCATATGCCGATATGCATAATGTCGATACGCAAAGAGTATTACCCGTGCTCGCGGTCTCTGACACCCCTAGCGATCAGCCATTGCGCCATCTATATAGAAGCGGCGCAAACTATTCGTTACCTTACCGATTGCCGAAGGGTCGATTATCGACTGTCGGAGATTCAGTCGATAAGTCGGTAGTTTACTGAATAGTTTCCACCGCTTTTGTATAGGTGGCGCAGTGGTTGAACTTTAAAAATAATTCTAGGCGGACTTCTCAAAATATAAGTTTATCTAATAATTATTCTAATAATTTTTCGGGCTTGTTAAAAATAATATTAATTCAAATACTTTTTTCAGTAATTGACATACTTCCAACCTATTTAATCTTCAGAGAATGTGTTAAATATTTTAGGAAATATAGACATTGATAATAATACAGGAACAATAAGAAAAGAATTGTCAATTTTACAATCCATTTATTAAAAATATGCACTAATTCACATTGCATAGGGGTGTAGGTCTGTATCTTTGTGTATGTGTGTGTATGTCAATTAATGCGTGTGTATGTTTGTTCGATTACTTTCAATTAGAGTAGAGTATGACACAATCATTAATATTGTCCTCTATCTACGCGTTGAGACACTTCTAGCACGTAATTGATTCTCAAAATATACAACACTCTCGGTGTTGATCGTTTACAAAAGGCTAGATTCATTCTTTCATTTCATTTTTCTTTCTAGACTTAGTTTCGGTAGAATTTGGAATTTCTAACTAGAATCCTGAACGCTTTTTCTTCCTCGCTTTTCATTTCACTAAATGCTTTTCCTTATTTTTTTTTGGTTTCTTTTCATTCTTTTGGTCCTATTTCACAGACATTCACGTCTGCGAAAGAACACCAGGCTTCCATCCTGCACGTACGTGTACATTGACATATACATATACATATAGACTGAGTATATAGCTATGAATTTTGCGAAAATTTACAATTGAAAATCCATATTTAACGACGGCAAATTCCGCGTATCTGGCTAAAAATCATGGATACCAGTATTTTTATTATGTAAAGCAATGCAAAATAATGCCATAATTATTATTTTTTCTTTAAATACATGGTAAGAGATAGAAGAAACACAGTACGACACTGTTTAATTATTTAAGTGTTGCTCACAAGGGTCCGAACCGATCCATGACCTTTAGGAAAATGGATCTTTAATCATCATTTAGATCATTAAACATCATCATTCATAGTGTAGCTCATACGAATCAAATGAATGAAATTAAAGTTCGCTCGTTTGTGTAACATAAATACATAATTTGTTACAAACAAAATATCATAAAATCCTGTTAAAATAATATTATCTTAAATACATATATGCAATAATAATAAAAATGGTAATATAATCTAATATAAAATGTATACATATGTTAGACTGTTCTGTTTCGTGAAGGTACTCTGAATTGCGATACTCTAAATTAAAAATTTGGAACTAAATTCTCGAAGTTTTCTGCATTTAAGAATAAAGTAATATACATTCTAAGTATTTTAATAGAAGTCAATTGTAGATTGTAGTGTTCAAGTTAATATACTAATTAATATAGTCAATGATGTACATTAATACGTTTGCTGCCGAGCTTTAAAAGCGAGTCGGTCGGTGTGTGCCTCAATATTAAAAAGTTAACGATGAAGCCCGCGATACCGCGTGATGGACAGCAAACGTGTTAATAAATTTCTAGAAATTTTTACAATAATCTCTGTATAACGTTTCTAAGCACAGAGATTTAAAGTTTAACAATGATCCACTGTAACGTGTTTACACGTGTTTGTTGTTACATTAATTATATTGATTCAGGAAGACAATGGTAAAAAACGTAATAACATGCATCTGCAGAAATTCGAGAATTGGTTCGCTACGTATATTCCTGTATGTATATCGAAGATGATAAATAAAATGCATCAAGAATAACTTAACAAAATTAATGAACAGCTATCCAATCTTGGAATGTGATTAGTGCAAGTAAGCTATGTACAATTGTAAATAAAATATGTACACTTGTTTGTAAATTTCGCTTCTAATTATTTTCCTTTCTATTTATATTATTCCAGAAATCGAGAAAGTTTTTATTTTAAAATTGCAATAATTATTAATTAGTCGCAGAATTGATTACAGATTGTGCGCTAAAGCATTTCTGCAGCATTTCGCAAAAAATATATATATATAAATTAAAGATTTAATAATAAGATTAACAAGGCCTTTAAATGAAATGCATCTTCGATATACAATGGATTGCAATGTTGTTAACCATAAATGCAGGATACGAAATAAGAAAAATGTACATAAAATATTTTGTTTAATTAAAAATAGATCCTTTCTTAAAGAAATCATCTCGCTTGTTTAAATTAGCAACACAGTCCTGTTACAAATGTAATAATATTAATTTAGTTTAATGAGGAAGCGAATCAAAATTATCATTAATATACCCGGATGTAAAGTATTCAGAATATACCTTTTATGACACAATGTTGTTAATTAAAACAAACAGACAAAAAGGAAAACAACTATATACCTTTACAACTTCCGTTGACTTAGACTTAATTACTTTGGATCACAAAAGAAGAATCCACGTATAATTAAACAATCGATATCATAATTCTGTTAATTCTTTTTTTTTTAAATAATATCATCGAGACATAATTTCCTACGTTTCGATAATAATATTCCTACGTCAGGTAATAATAATCTGACGGGATCGCAAACCCCTCGAGTATGGAATGAAAGAAGATACTTTCGCGAATTGTTGCTGATAGCTTGAAGAAACTTCTGTTACGTGAATCTGAATTACTTGTTACCTGAATTATTCGATAGAAAATAGTCGAAATTGCATTATAAAATCGTCTACACGTTCGTTCGTAAACGAGAGAAAGAATCGATGAGTACTAGCTTCAAATTTACAGAGATTCATCATAGATCATTGTATTTGATGGAACGCTACGAAGAGTGACATCAAAATTTTCAGTGTTTCATTTTTTCTTAATAAAATTTAAAGAACTAGCGATCGCTATAATCAGTCGTCTTTTTCTCACATAGAAAGATGATTACTTTTATGAATCACATTTTCTTTTGTTCCATATTGTTATGCGGTGACTCAATAGATTCAATTATAATTAGCCTAATAATCATATCGTTTAAGAATTCTACAAGTCTCGTTTCGCTTTTCCTCTTCTTGTTCTACTTACAAATTACATTTTCTTCTATGTAAATAAATTTAAATGGTACGTTTATATAAAATATCATAAAGTTTGAATAAAAGCAAATTCAAAAAGTTCATAAAACGCTTATAAAAATGAAGCAGAAAATTTTGTAAAATATTTAAATCAATGTCGATGAAAGAAAATCGTCAGTTTCCAGTTAAATATTGAAAAATATTAATGTAGTATTCGACAGAAAAGTTCTAAGAGATCGTCGCGTAGACGTTTTTACGACATCACGAATTTCGGAGGGCGTACAGTATCGAGCATGGTAAGCTTCCTTAGGGAGAAATGGCTATATCCCAGCCTACTATGCACGATACTGTAATACACAAACTATCTACATGACCCCGATTCCTCGACGACACATAACGACAATTACAATTGATTATTCAATTGATCGATCGTTGAACATGGAATGGAAGTCGAATACGCTTCTCCTGAAATTGATTTCGATCGGTGACAAAATTTCCGTCGAACACGTAGACGTTGAGTTTTTCTTCCTTTTTCTTCTTTCGTAATATCTGAACTTTTGCGGGTCTACGATTTTCAAAAGACAAAATTAATAATAAAAAAAAAAAAGAAGAACGAACATCTTGAGGCTATCAGAATTTTACATGGCGACTTCTCGCATTGACTACCCATCGGAAAGGGTGCGCTAAACCTTACTAAAAAATAGCTTATATGTATAAAACATCTGCCTCGACAGCGATAGAAGTTTTTTACTTTTTTCTTTCTTTCTTTTCTTTCATTTATATAATCGGCATTTACAGCTTTGATCGCTTCTTATTAATAAAAATACTATATAGACGCGGACCTTGCACTTTCTTAACGCTTCACTGTATATAATTTCACTCTGGCAATTAATTCTCTCTCTGTCATCTCGTTTGTACTGTTCTAAATGTACTTTTTATTTTTGGAAAGACTTGTCAGCTGAAAATGTAACGTTCTTGCATCTCTCTTTCTACCTTTTAGGTACTCGCTTTAATTTTTTTAAGAAAGGGATGAGAATTTCTTTTCGTCCCTTTGGTTTGAAGACTTTGAAGTCTGAAGTTTTTTTATATATAAGTGGAATAAATTACCCTGAGAAAGATAAACTAGCAATCGAATGCATAAATAAATAAATAGATAAAAAAATAAATAAAACATCTGGTAAAATTAAAATAAATTTTTCTATGCTGTATTTACAATTACTGATCAATTTTCACTTAATATTTAGTACACACAAAAGTATTCGAATACCAATATATATACAATTAACGTAGACACAAAATGCTCATAATTATTATTTTTACAAAGTGTAAAGCATACATTTAAAAGTAACACAATCCATGTATATTGCATAAACTCTGATTTGTAAAATTGTTTCAAAGCTCATCGTGCAAATCTCAATTAATTAGGAATCTAAAAGTCTTAAATGACACTAATTAAAGCTTGAAAAATTGAAATAAAAAAACGACAGAAACATTGAAACGTCTTCAAACCAGTCTAGTTATCTTCAGCGAGTACCAAATACACATCGGGACAGGGCAATGGAATTTGTACTCGGCGACGCCCGATATTATGTGATTATTAGTTACGGTTGTAACCCTGATCTCGAGATTTTGCGCGGTGGAATTGTCCAATTTGAGTATTTTTCGAACAAAATAGTACGGGTCTGAAGGGTTGCTTGAGGGGGAGAGCTATTGCGAACCGAATAAAAAGATGCAACACAGCAGGGATGCTCGTTAATCAATAGAAAATATAATTTGTCCTACTATACGGCGGTGTGACGATACTGTATGTACAAGTTGGCACTTTTTCTTCATTATGGAGTATAATTGATAGATAGAAAGGAATAGGATTGATTCCGATGCGTGGTCAACCGAGAGAATTTCGAGTGCGATCGCGACGAACGAGGATACTCGAGCGCTTATTTGCATCTTCTATCATTCATTGTTATTCTGTTTTACTATCCAGTGTAGAATTTTAACTTTTGAAACACTGAGGAACCTAGTGGTCTTAATGAAATTTATAATTCCTTTCCCTCAGAAACATAAATTTGAAAAATAAATACTTTGCGAGAACTTAATACGGAATCATTTCAGTGATCAACTGGAAGACTTAACAAATTCAAAAAGTGCATTGTACAATTGGAAATAATGATTAAATGACACACAATTCTGAAATATATTTCAGCATCCTTTAACGGGTTTCAAATGTATCACAAAGTATTTATTCTTCAAATATCTAAATATTCAGTTCCTCCTGTAGGGAACATATACATGTACGGTGCTCTAAAAATAGTGTACAATCCATTTGTAATTTCTTATAAATAAGAATATAACGCTCTTTTATCTCGTTCGACGCGTCTCATTCTAAGCAAGTTAGAAACCTCAGCTGCTATTATACACACGATACTATGAGTATGTACAACCAACTACGGACAGTTGACTTCCACGTCGCTAACTCCGCACGAACGTTCACCATCTCTCCTCTCCCTTTCGTTAAGTTACTTACTTATGTTGAACACAATGATCGAGAGTTTTCAATCACAATAGACTCGCAAATGTAACGGCGTACATTCACTAGGTAACTGGATTCCCGTTTGGTCGAATGATACACGCGTCAACCAGCGGTGAATCTTGAAATTTTTTTTTTTATTTCTGTCGCTGTTTGTGCCGATTCGCTTTGCCTTCCTCATTCATCTACCGCATTTCATCTTCCTTTCGAATGCGTTCTGGATTGCGTCGTTTAAAGATCGATCGACGAGGAAACGTTTGACGAGATCTTTGAGAAGAGTCACCCAGAGAGATCGGGTCGACTCGGTGCACCCGAGATTTCTTTAAGAGAAACGTGCACGAACGATCAATGGTGAAGCTGAAATCGTCGATGTGCGTTCTGTGTAATCGTCTAGATGAACGTCGTATCGTAAATGGAACCAGAGTTTGAACTCGATCGATTTTCAATTCGACGCCGTTGCCGCGGTGGCATGAACGTTTTTGTTGAGCGTCGCTTCATCTACGTTTGAGGTAGAATAATTCGGGAAAGAGAAAAAAGTGGAGTGTCACCGGAGGATGATTAGAGTAGCGGGGAAATATTTGGCAGTATAGAGTTTGTTCTTTTCTACAGCCGATTCCGAATGTCCGATCGCCTGGTCGCCGTTCTTCTCTCTTGATTCGTCCACCATTACTTCGCGCCTGGTATCTTTCCTAACACCTGGAAATTAAAAAAAGAAAAAAATTATGGTTAATATTAGAATTATAAAAAAACTCGAATTTTCAATAAAATTTCAATAAAAGAAATCGCGAAGGTTCAGTTCTAGCTTTGAAGTTAGGTTGTTTGAATATTTCAAAGTAAAATAGAGTGTGTATCGATCATTTTATAAAATTTAATTTATCTTTTTAAAGAAACTAATGATATCCCAATCGAGATATAGTACACTGTTCCTTGCTCAAATGTTTTATTCAAATTTACGGTACTTTCAGCACCGAAATATATCTGTATACGCTTTCTAAGAGGACAAAGTCCTCTCGAACATACTTTTGAAAGATCTACACCGGTCAGTGCTTGAACAGCTGGAGGTACTTGCCCCACAAGGCGTGTTATTTCTCCACTGGTCGCGTCGTTTCCACCCAAAAGAACGATCTCTTCCGTTCTCGCTAATGGTGCTGCTACCTCCGCGGCAATCTAAGGAAAAAAATAAAAATACTTTAAAGTGGTAGTTCTTGGAAGGAATAACTTATTTTCAATATTTTTTAATTGATAAATTCAGTACTGAAAGAAGGATTAAGTTTACCTTTGGCAGAGCGGTTAAAGCGATGTTCAGAATAGCAGCCTCGCCGTATTTCTTGTACACGGCAGCTTTCATCCGCATACGTTCAGCTTCCATTACTCCAACCGCCTCTAGAGCTTGAGCCTCGGCTTCTCCGATCAATCGAATCCTCTCAGCTTCAGCTTTGGCCGCGTCCACGGTCTGCGTTCTAAAAACGATGAAACCAGTTAAAACATGCTGATGCTAGAAATAGCAAATAAACCAATTGATTTATCCTCGGTGCAAGCTAATTCTGCCCTGATTTTCTTTTTCTAAATGAACACTACTGGGTGTTCGTTCGATTGATCGACTCTTAACCCATTGACATTTTACGGTCCTCTTTAGAAACGAGCACGATACCTGTTTCATTTTCAAGTAACTTTTAAACGATACAAGATGAATTTCTTTTTTAATTACCTTTTTCCTTCAGCCACTTTTCCCATTTTGTAATGTTCAGCTTCAGCCGGAAGTCGCACCGTACTCTGAAGCTCGTGTTCCTTTCGACGAACTTCCTGCTCCTCGACCTCGATCTGTTTACGCCTTTCAACTACCTCGATCTGGATCTCCTCGTTTCGTATTCGTTGCCTGATTTTCGCTGCTTGAAGCTCGTAGGCCAGCTGCGCTTCCGCTTTCTAAAGATCAATCGTTCGTAATCAATCAATAACATTATCGATATTATTGAACCCATGTACGGAGTCTAAAAATATCAACCCACAGCTGTGTTCACTTCTTGGTCAAAGTTTGCCTTCTGCAGTTGGAAGAGTCTGGCATTGTCTTCGATTTTTGTGTCGGTGTTGTATTTTATATCCATCGCTGCCTTCTCGCATTCTGCTTCCTGTACGCAAATTTGAAAAAGAGAAAATTTTTGAAACATTCAACAAATTTTTTCGAGAAAACTGGCATGCGAAAAATTCTGAAAAAATATATGTTATAGTACTAAGTATAGAATATATGCCCAAAAAATTTCAGAGCTATAGGACTTCTCGTTCAAGAATAACCGAATTTATTCTGAAAAAATAAGCACCCTGTGGATTTCTTGTTACGAACGACTCATTCTGCAGATATTGTCGTACAAACGTACCCGGATTCCGGCGTCGCGGTTCGCCTCGGCGACGCCAACGTCGGCGTCTCGTTTTACTGCCGCAGTTTGAGCCTTGCCGAGCGACGCCAAGTATTGAACGTCGTCGTAGACGTCTTTTATCGTGAACGACAGGATCTCGATGCCCATCCGACCGACATCCGGGGCTGCGACCTCCCTTACGAGCGTCGCGAATTGATCCCGATCCTTGTACACTTCCTCCACCGAGAGTGTTCCTGGATAGATTAACAAATTTTATCGATACAAATGATTTACTCTTAATTTTATAATTATAATATCTAGATCTTATACTACTAACCCAATATTGCACGTAGATGACCCTCGAGGGTGGACAGGATCGTGGATTTAATTTCATGAACGCTTTTACCCAGGAATTGTTCACTGGCAGTGTGCAGAAGTTCGTCAGCCTTCATAATCTTGCATTGTGCCACCCCGGTAACAGTTAATGGCACACCTTGGGCGGTTTCCACGCTCTCGCAGACGGGATTCAGGGTCATAACCTCGAGGGACAATCGTTGGACATCTGTGACGAACCACCAAGTGAACGCGTAACCACCCACGATGGTTCTCTTCTTCATGGACCCGCAACATCCTCCTGCGAACAAAAATAAGAAATTTAATGAATAAGAGTTCACGATAATTATTTTAATTTTTGAAGCTTTCCTTGACACTTTAGTAAATGGAAAGCTGGGAAAAACGGGTATTTGAAATAAATAATTGCAAATAAATATTTAATATTATTATAATTGTAAATAAATACAAAAACGATGTGTCATTTTATTTAAAAAGAAATTGGTAAGATGCTTTTGACTTCATAGCAATTATCTTCGAATAATTTATTTTATACCAAATGATCGATGGAAGAAAATTACTTATAACACTTTATGTGGTCCATCCTGTATATAACAAAAAAATAATAAGGATAATAAAGATTAAAAATATTAGCTTGTACTTTTATTAAAATAACAACCTTATTATTATTCACATTTTCTTCTTTTCTTACTATTGGTGTTAGCTATTCTTTTAGACGACGGTATTTAAGCAACGGGCGTAACTTCAATCGTTTACAAAAGGATAAAAAATTAGAAAATTCTGTTCTCCAGCATTTCCTGTTAAATTTTTCCTGAACCATGATCGAATTTCTGATTCAATGGTTGTTAAGTTCGATATATCAGCGCAACGGTGTTGCAACGGTAAGTAGGTCGTTCCTATATAGCGGACAACGCCGTTCTTTACCGTAACTCTGCTCGATGACGTCAAAAAAATGATTCCTCGAACACCTCCTTTCGTTCACCACGAACGTGACGCGTCTCACGTAATTCTTCATCATCGATTTTGAAAGCGATCACTCGCATTTTGTCGCGTTTCAATCGTAAACGCGTATCATCGCCGACTAATTTACTATCGACACGGTTTCATTCTCACAGATTGAACACGAAATTTAGGAAAAAAGATTGATTAAACACGTAAATTAAGACAATGCCATGAAATATCAAATAACGACGAAGAATAAAGAACTAAAATAACTAAAATTATTGAAACGTTTAAATACTGACTCATGAATTATTGATTTGATTTCACGAAATTAAAGCTTGAAGTTTAATCAAAAATGACGACACAAGCTAGAATATATGAAGAAATAATGCAAAAAATGTCAATGTATTTAATTATTTAGTTAACAGTAATTTCATAGTTTTATTTCTGTGAAGTTTGCCAAATGTTTCGTAAACTTGCAGGAGACAACTATTGATGAGGCTAGCGCGTGATTAGAATGTGTGAACGATATTCAAGAATCCTCTATTCATAAGTTACGGTAACCCGAATCCCGTTTACAACATTCCTTCGATATTCCACTCACTCACCCTATTCTACGACCAAATTATTCACTGTTTACGCAACAGTGTTTGATGTTTACGAGAGAACTGTACTTGCAGATACATTAGAAAATCATTGTAATTCTAACAATTGTTAGAAGTATTCTAATTCTTCAAGGTTCTCCAGGGTTCACCTGAGATCAAATGCAAATGGCGAGCGCCTAACTCCTTCTACCTTATACTATTAGTTTAGATAATAGTAATGCTATTCGATTTTTTTCTTCTCTCTCCTCCTCGTAATTATTTAATTACATTAAATTTGAGGTAAAGCAACCGCTAATCCACAAGCCAGACAACGTGTTAATAAGAAGTAGGTCAACTCCCATAACAGAAGTATAGAACATACATTCTTAGACAAATACTTCCGTCTTTCAATGTATGTTTGCTATTATACCTTCTTAAAATTCCATTTCTATTACACGATAGCCGGTGTGTCACCGAACCGATGAAGCAGAGGCGGAGATGAACGCTGTAAGAATGAGCACGAAGTAGAAGAGAGGGGAATATGGCTGACCGTTATGCGGCGTGTTCGAAAGGTTCCTAACCCGTTCGTTTCTACTCCAATCTCGATGAATCCAGCATGCTGACACTCGTGCCAACAGCAAGGTCATGATCAGTGTTACACCGTCCTTCAGCCGGTTGTTGAATCGTTACGTAGAACCATAGTTTTCCTTTATGGGAAAAACAGAGGCTGGAGAACGGTCCTCTTTTTCTCGGTGACCTCCAACTCTGCGAGACCTTGTCGTTTTCAAAGAAGAACGCCAGTGATACCAGCTGTAATACCAGCTGTGATACCAGTGATACCAGAAAATTTATTAGTATCTAGATACCATGTGATTGAAAAATATTTAGCAACGAAGAAAAATATTTATCTTGTTGAGAAAATAGTGGACCAGCTGTGTTTATTGTGAAAGAATCAGTTCAATAAAGAAAAATATTAATTTTGTATAAACAGATTAAGAAAAGGAGAAAGTATCTTGAAGAAAAAAAAAGATCGATGGTGCTCTAAAACTAGTACTCAGTGTTCTGTCTAATAATAGCAGTTTTCTAAATTTTAAAGTTAGACTAAGGAACAGACCCAACGAAACTGGTGATCACAAAATTAATTAAAAATGTAAATTTCGAAGAACAGGTATAAAACATTTTTTTGAACACTGTGATGAATCATAGAAAAATATATGGCTGAGGATCAATGAGAAGAAGCAATATCTGAATGAAAATCCTGTTTCTGGAAGCATGGATCGACAGAGGAACGTCTAAGTGCATTAATTATTTAAAAGAGAAGCTTCTAGACTACTAGCTCTCGTAAAGTAGGTGAGCAAGTACAGCTTTCCTTTTCAAATGCATTAAATCCTAATCAAACGCCAAGTATTTATCTTTCACAAAATACTTGGTCTGTTTTAAAACTAAATCAAATAATAAATCAAGCTCTTTCTAGATCTTTATATAAAGTACATAGAAGGATGAAATAATAAAAATAAAATAAAATAGAAATTAATCAAAGATACAATCTTTGACAGATTTCATGCGTTTCTGCGAAATTCTATGCACGATCACGATACTTTCGACGATGGGGTACGTGAGAATCGTCGCGGGCACACTGCCCGCGTTAATAAAGAATTACTTAACAGCTGAAAGTTTCACGTGTCATTACTATTCTTCTCATACACGCGTTTATTCTACGAACCACGTGTACTTGGTCGCTAGCTTTTCTTCGACCGATTTCTACGCGACCATGGATCGGACACAATTCGACAGTATCGAAAGACAGCTCGACCAAGAAGGTCCTTCTGATGATCTATAATTAGGAAAACGTGGTGATAATAATTTGTTAGTAAAAGCATTTGTTGCATTTATAAAAAATAGGAAATGCAGATGCAATGAATTTTTTGGAAACTTATAAAAAAGTTAAAATTTATCGAACAGAATGATTGATCGCAAATATAATATTCCAGGAGATCTATAAAGAAAATTCTAGAAACGGAAGATGGGTATCGAAAGCGTTCTAACGGGTGGCTTGACCTCAGCATCGAGTGGACTTTCATGGTTCTTTCCGGTGTTGGCAGCAGCGCTCGTTTACTTTCAATACGAAGTGATGGATAATGAGGGTCCACCGATCAACGTTCCTTCCGAAGTACTATTGCCATCGTACGATTTTATCGTAGTAGGAGCTGGCTCTGCAGGTACATTTCTTTTTTTCACTATCTAATATAGAACAATTTAATAAAAAGCGTCAAAAGTGAAATGCGTCGTTTGTTTAAAATTCTTTGTAAATATAACATCCGACGTTGGTTGTTATGGTATTTAATTTTTCAACTTTCGCCGCAGGAGCCGTAGTAGCCAGCCGCTTGTCCGAGATAGAAAACTGGAACGTGCTTCTTCTCGAAGCTGGAGGCGACGAAACAGAGATCTCTGATGTTCCTCTTCTCGCCGGTTATCTGCAGTTAAGTCAACTAGACTGGCAATATAAGACCGAACCAGACAGTGGATTTTGCTTAGGTAAATAATTATTTTACGTTATTTTATAAATGGAATAATTAATTTTCTTGTTTGCTATTCTTCTTCAGCAATGGAACACGGCCGCTGCAACTGGCCACGCGGGAAGGTCCTCGGTGGTAGCAGCGTCCTCAACTACATGCTGTACCTGCGGGGTAACAAAAAGGACTACGACATCTGGGAACAGCAAGGGAATCCAGGTTGGGGCTCCAGAGATGCGCTCTACTACTTCAAAAAATCCGAAGACAACCAGAATCCTTATTTAGCTCGCACACCGTACCACGCGACAGGTGGTTATCTAACTGTCCAAGAAGCACCTTGGCACACCCCTCTGGCTGCGGTGTTCGTTCAAGCTGGTCAAGAAATGGGCTACGAGAACCGTGACATAAACGGCGAACAGCAGACCGGCTTCATGATCGCCCAAGGTACGATCAGAAGAGGAAGCCGATGTTCCACTGCCAAGGCCTTCCTTCGACCAGCCAGATTGCGCAAGAACCTGCACATAGCGATGCACGCGCACGTGACCAAGGTCCTGATTGACCCGAAATCAAAGAGGACTTACGGCGTTGAATTCGCCAGGGACGAGAAGATCTTCCGCATCCGGGCTAAAAAGGAAGTGATTCTATCGGGAGGAGCAGTGAACTCTCCTCAGCTGTTGATGCTGTCAGGAATAGGACCCAGGGAACATCTGCTGCAACAGGGGATCCCAGTGATCCAGGACCTCAGGGTCGGTCACAACTTGCAGGACCACGTTGGTCTAGGTGGTCTGGCGTTCATGGTGAATCAGCAGATTTCTGTAGTGGAGAAGAGATTGCACAATGTGCAAGCAGTGATGCAGTACGCCGTTTTTGGCGATGGTCCTCTGACCGTGCTAGGAGGTGTCGAAGGTCTGGCCTTTGTTAACACCAAGTACGTGAACGCCTCCGATGATTTCCCGGACATCGAGCTGCATTTCATATCAGGGTCGACGAACTCTGACGGAGGTAGACAAATCAGAAAAGTTCACGGGCTTACCAAGAGGTTCTATGATGCTGTTTTTGGGACCATCAACGACAGGGACGTGTGGAGCGTGATACCTATGTTGTTGAGGCCGAAAAGCAAGGGTGTCATCAAGCTGCGTAGCAAGAATCCCTTCGATCATCCACTTATCTATCCAAACTACTTTAAAGAACCTGAAGACGTGGCCACGCTAGTGGAGGGGGTTAAAATAGGCGTCGCTTTAAGTAGAACTGCAGCATTCAGACGTTTTGGCAGTGAGCTAAATTCGAAACAATTCCCTGGTTGCCAGCATATACCCATGTACAGTGATCCTTACTGGGAATGCATGATCAGACAATACTCTGCGACTATTTATCATCCAGTAGGCACGTGTAAAATGGGTCCTTATTGGGATCCAGAGGCTGTGGTGGATCCTCAACTTCGTGTCTATGGTGTCAGTGGACTGAGAGTGATCGATGCGTCCATTATGCCAAATCTCGTCAGTGGAAATACAAATGCACCGGTAATCATGATCGGCGAGAAGGGATCTGATTTGATCAAAGAATTCTGGTTGAAAAGACGAGGAAGGGGTTGACGGGAAATCGGTGAAGCAGAATTCAGTGATCTGATTTAAAACTGTGTTTTCTTCTGTTGTGAAATTAAGAGTTCTGTGAACTACTCTAGATTCTTCTTATATTGCCAAAGATAGACCTGCAGGAGTGGAAATTTTTTATTATTAGAAATAGAAATATGATGAGATATAATTGTTATAATTGTGTTCAAGTTCTTGTTTGAAAAAGAGAAAAAGTGAAATATGATAGTGGAAAAGCGGCAATATAAGGAGAGTCTACTGTAATTAAAGTAGGAGGTTTGTAAATACTCATAGTGTATAGAAATTGTAAAATAAGGCTGGACAAGTGTCGACGGTGGTATGAAGTAACCATAAAGATTTCATCTAAAGGCTTAGATTACCTTCACTAGGTACTCGATTAAACATTTTTGGGAATTTGTTTCGAAATTCCTAATCTCATTCTGCGTGTGCCCACCCTAGGGCAGCCAAACTTTATAGTAATTGAGTAATATATTAATTGATAAATTCGAAGTTTGGTTGCCCAAGGGTGGGTGAGGGATGGCCTTTCCGAAATACACCCCCACGCGGGGGAGGAGTTTTAGTGGATAGGGTGCTACCCCTCGTGGGTGGTACGAGTCCCACACTGCCCGGGCGTCCCTTAGCCGAATAGTGCGAAAGGGGCTGTTCCGCGCGTACTTAGATAACTGTAAAAAAACGTATATAAAAAAAAAGATTAGATTAGGTGGAGTAGCCTTCAAGAATCAATTTGTGAACTTATTTGTGATAATTATCTATAGTTAAGTCTAATTTACGGACCAACTAATACTAGTTACCTGTATCTCTGAAACGGTTAGAGATCCAGCTCTGTAATTAGCCTCAATCGATTACACGTGTACTAAATAAAACCCTATATATAGACTCTCATTCACCTAGGGTGGGGGGGTCTTTCGGAATCTTCCCCCTGATTCTCATTATAGATGCTAATTCTCATTTTTTTATTACACTCATATTTCGCCATTTAAGTGTTATATATATTTAATATAATAAAATAAATAATCATCTGTTTAATAATAACGTTTTCTAAGTAAAATGTTTAATTATTTATTCATGAATCCTTCTGACTTTAGTGTGATCATTTTATTTATTAGAAATTATTAGAAATTTAGATAAATGGAATCTTAAATCCTTTAATTTTTATTCATCAATTGTTGGGAGGTTCTAATCATTTGTCATTAATTTACTATCTCTACTACAAATATTAATTTGCCCCTACTACAAAGAGGCAACTCATGGTTTTTACTTGTCGTTTACGATCCCCCTCTTAAATTTTTCTCCAGTCACGTTTGATTAACATTTCGCTTTGATTTTAATCAGACAAACAAGTATACATTGGAAAAAGTATAATAGCTGACCCTGCAAAACTTTAGTGTCTGTCACCGAAGACTGACGTGGTCTGGACGGAAAGTTCAGTGTCAGTTACTGATGATTGGCGTGGTATTTAACGTGTTAACGCTATCGTTCCGGTCGTTCTTATTTAAACAGTCGACTCTTGCAATTCTTTCAAACTGAATCATCTTTGTTAAAAGCCAGACTGAGAAGCTACTGCATAGACAGTTAGATCTTGTGAAACACAAGGTACAAGATAATTTTATTTATAAACAACGTTGAATATCAAACGTTGATTGATGGTGTTGTATTTGAAAGATTTAAAAAATCAAATAGCAGCTAGTATATAAGTGGTCAAAAGCGACTGATTTCAGTGATAATTAATTTTTTCTTTCTCATTGTGTGTGATTACATTTGATGGATTGAATATTATTTCAGGATTTTGTAAAAGCAGATATAAATTTACTGAAAAGGGCTTCTCATAAATTAAGGTACAGAAAATAATTATTCTTTTCATTGAAAAAGAAATATTTCTATACTTGTTATTTTTCCAATTTATTCATGATCGAGCATTTATTTTAATTCTCTAAATGTGGGTCAAAAATTTCACTTGACTCAACAGTAATGAAATAAGCATAGCAGTAAAATTAAACGAGAATAAACAGTTTACGATAACGAACACAACAAGGAAATCGATACAAAAGAAATATACATCCAAGATTTATTTCATAACGCATAAACAATTATGAATATGAAAAACGATTGATCTTGCATAAACAATTCCACGCAATTTGTTTCTGTTGACGAAGGAATGCACAAATTGTAATACAATGTTTGATGTAATTTGTTCTTATCTTTGGAACGATACAAAATTATCTCACCCGAAAAATTGTTAATTACAATTACAAATATTTTAAATACCTAGAATAGAGTTTGATGAAATTTCTCGAATGCAATTAACCAAATAATTAAGTGCATAATTATACAATCCTTAACTTTTCACAATTTCAGTATCTTCTACAGATCAATCAATCAATCAATCAATCAAGAAGAATGGCAGATGTTGGTAGAATCTCTGCAATGCGAATTGCTTTGTCTTACGGACCAGAACTAAGTTTCTTGATCATACTACGAGTTCTTATAGGTCTGTACAGACCTGATGTGATCGATCGCGATAACCGAGTAAGACCAGTTCCCTTAACGAAAATTAAAAGCAATTACGATTTCGTGATAATTGGGGCTGGTTCTGCTGGTTCGGTATTGGCAAATCGTTTGACGGAAAATCAAAATTGGTCGGTGCTTTTACTCGAGGCTGGCGTGGACGAACCAGACCTATCGGATGTGCCTGTCGTGTTTCCGGCTCTGCAGATCACCCCGTTGGATTGGCAATATCAAACTGAACCTTCGGATAATTATTGCAAGGCGATGAATAATAATAGGTGCAACTGGCCACGAGGCAAGGTATATTTTTCATTTTCTGAATTTATAGACTTATGGAATTGCATGGTACTGGGCACAATAATTAAATTTTTGCAGTACTATCGATCAAATAATATTGCAAATCGAAAGGCAATTAATGGGAATATTTCAGGTGTTAGGTGGATCCAGTACGTTGAACGCGATGCTGTATATTCGTGGTAACAGAAGAGATTATGACAATTGGGAAAGCATGGGTAATCCAGGATGGGATTACGAGAGCGTGTTGCCTTACTTTATGAAGTCCGAAGACATAAAGATCAAGGAGTTTCAGAACTCCGCTTATCATAGTAGAGGTGGACCGTTGACAGTGGAAAATCATAGGTATACCACGCCTATCACCCGTTATTTGGTGCAGGCAGGAACTGAGATGGGATACGATATCGCGGATTTGAATGCAGGCAAGCAAAGTGGATTTACCTTATCTTATGCCACACTGAGGGATGGATTAAGATGCAGCACCGCGAAGGCTTTCCTTCGACCAACCTCGAAGAGAAAGAATCTAGATATCAGCGTTCGTTCAATGGCAGAGAAGATTTTGATACGAGATGGTGAGTTCTATTAACCCTTTGAGGGGTACATATAATTTGGAACCCCAACAAAAATCTAAAAAAATTTGCAAATTAATTCCGAACTAAAGAAACAACTAAAAACAAAAAGGTGGTACAGATACGTACCACAGCCCTGCAAAAGATTAAAGGTCAAAATGACTTTTTACCCTTCTATTCGAGATCGTTGATTTGATACCTATTACTCAATTTACAGATGGAAAATCTAAAACTGCTTATGCTGTACAATTTCGAGTCGGAAAAATGCTTCGAACGGTATCAGTAAATCGTGAAGTGATCGTATCAAGTGGTTCGATCAATTCACCTCAACTATTATTGCTGTCTGGAATTGGTCCAGAGGATCATTTAAAGGAAATGGGAATTCCTGTGGTTCATCACTTGCCAGGTGTAGGTGACAATCTCCAGGATCACGTGGCGATAGGTGGATTAAATTATCAGGTTACTAAGCCGCATAACGACACTACAACCGACAATTTCAGCTTTAATAGTCGGACATCCATCAACTTCAAATCGCTCAAAGATTTTGCTATTAATCATAAAGGAGTACTCTACTCGACACCCATGGCCGAAGGTACGGCTTTCATCAAAACCAAGTAGGTAACATTAGATTTAATAAAAATATTACTACTAAAAATACTTTTTTGAAAAGTTGCCATAAGCAACAGATAACTTATTCAATAAATAAATCCTGTTTCCAGATTTGCGAACCAATCAGATGATTATCCTGATATACAATTATTACTATCTTCTGCTGCTGACAATACAGACGGTGGACTAAATGGAAAGAGGGATAGCAATCTTCGGGACAGTTTCTACTGGAAAATGTTCGAAAATATTTTATATCTGGACTCGTATATGATTATTCCGTTGTTACTGAGACCTCGAAGCAGCGGATACATCAAGCTACGTTCGAGTAATCCATATGATTACCCCATAATCGTTCCAAATTATTTCGACGACCCTCACGATCTCGAAGTTTTGGTAGGGAAATGTTATATTTAAAAAATTAATAATTTAGAATAATTAGATACAATTTTTATATTAACTGTTAATTATTACAGGCTGAAGGAGCTCAATTCGTACACGATATGATCGAGACGCCAACAATGAAACTTTTAAAGACTCGACCAAATCCGAATAGAGTTCCTGGATGTGAAAAATATAAATACCCATCGAGCGAATATTGGCAGTGTTTCGCACGATATTACACGCTCACGATTTATCACCCTGTGGGAACGTGTAAAATGGGACCTTCCAGTGATCCTACGGCAGTAGTGGACCCCAGATTAAAGGTTCACGGTATTTCTGGACTACGAGTGATCGATGCTTCGATCATGCCCAACATCGTTTCTGGGAACACGAATTCACCGACGATCATGATCGCCGAAAAGGCTGCTGATATGATTAAAGAAGACTGGAAAGTTCGAAAAAATGATTCCTGAATTGAACAGCAAAGTTCAACAAAATTTTTGTACTTTTGTCTTTATTATCGCACGATAGTCGATCAAACATAAACAAGACTGTTTGTAAAAATTTAAAAGCATTACCAAATAAACTCGAAATTATTGTTTTATCTGGTGTTCATTAATATCTAGAACTTTGATTAGATATATTACAGCGACGGTTAATATTTATCATAACAGAAGATATATGAGCCTTTCAGAAATCAAAGTGATTATTCCACTTAATGAATTATTAAAAATTTTATCAGATGCTCTGTTTTCTATTTTGCGGAGTTAATCAATTTAGCTAATGAGTGGCTCATATATCAACCCTTCATCTTGAATGGAATCACAGAAAGCAAAATTATTCCCACACCATCGAGTCTCTTTCACCACTTGTATTTCACTCCATCAGGTATATCCAAAATGTGAACTGCGATATGTTTCATTTCTCTGGTAAAACTAGCATAAGTTGTTCAGCCAGCTTAAGTGACCGAGTGAGAGAGACCAGTGTCGCAATCACAAAATAACCAAAGTGGATTGTTTCATAGCAGCAGGTAAGACTCAAGAAACATCTGCAGTAATCATTGTGATCCGAAATCATGGTGTTTTATTTTCAAATAGTGCTCTTTGTATTCGTTCATTTTGTGAAAGAGGATTCGGTGCTATTCTACAGCTGAAGTGTTTGATACGTGATCGCTATGAAAGAAGTAATGGTTCTAGTTTGTGCCGAGTGGGTGGAATGGTGGAATTGTGCTTTAAGAATGAAAATGTTTAACAAGTGAACCTGTGTTGAACAACCTGTGAAGAACTTAAAGTTAATGCAAGAACGAAGAAAACTTCACGATAATTTAGGAAAGTAATTGACGAAGTAAACCGATTTCGAGGATACGATTTACTAGAGTTTACGTAAGCGAAACTTAAAGTAAAAGTTACAAAGATAGCACTATTGTACAAAATTCTTTGAAACGCTGACTAAGTGTATCGTAATTGACGTAAAAGGCCTGGAATACTGGCAGTAATTTAATTTAAATTTTTTATTCACGAAATCACCGTTAAATGAGAATTGTGCAACGGTTCATTCCGATATTCCATCGCTAATACTTGGCGTGCTTGCACGATTTTTGAATTATGTTACGATGAGATGAAAGATAAAAGTTATTTAACACCAGAAAACTTGAGTAAAATCTCGTCATTCTGCGAAGCTTAAGAAGAGAATAATAACCAGATATGTAGCTCTCAAAACGTGCAAAGTCTCAATTTTTTTCTTTTCATAATCAAAGTTCAGTGTTTCTTATCGTACATATTTCCAACAAAAATTTTATCTTCTATGCATTCACGTACCTTTGACGTAATAAATTAAACTCCTGTCGTAGATTCGAAATTTTCTTCCTCATCTTTTTTACTGTTCATTGTGTATCATAAAATAGGTATTACCGATAAAAATATTATTCAATTTTGGATTCATAAACTCAATCATCTAAGGATTATCTGTAATACCCCAGGGCATTATTTATCAAATATGTATTAATAACAGATGATAAATATTAATGCCTAGTTCTGATTTAAAAATATAGATTAGTTCTATAGAAAGATAGAAAATGTAACAAATTAGGGCCAATAACGGTAATACTGGTAATATTGATAATTCCAATATATCAAACTTGTCAAATCAATCTTCGTTTTTCATAAAATGAAACAATTAAACACTATTATAAATCGAATTTTTATTACTGAAATGATTATACTTTCTCTTTTCACGATAAAGAATAACAAGCGAGTTTTGTGCAAGGAATTGCAAAATGGAAATTCGTTGTTAATTTTAGCAACCTTAACCATACCTCGTAAATCCGGTTTAAACGAACCGCTGCAAAACTTGTGCAAAACTTGTATGTATAACTTACACGCGAATGCAGGAAGTAAAACTTGAATGTATACTAGCTACGACTAGTATTTATATACTTCTTTTATATAATATTGTTCAGCTGATGGATCAAGATCAGTACATTTCTTTCTTTTTTTTCCCCTCCAAGTAACACAAGGTTCATTGTTGCAAAATTTAATAGTATGTGTCGACATTTATAAAGGAAGAAAGATCTAAAATTATACGTGGGGTACATGAAACAATAAGCATCGAGGGAAAAAGGCAAGAAAAACAGGAATCTGGTTAAAAATAAAAAGTTATTAATGTGTTATCTCCCACGATCACGATCCTATAGAACACACGTGTGTGGTACACGTGCCAAACATATGTGATGAGAGATTGAAATATTTAGATATTTCCGAGTTCTGACACAGCAGATTTTAGACCAAAATTGGTAAAATAATCATCTATATGATTCTATGAATTTCTTAATTTAATTGCGATCTCATAAAAATATAATTAAGAGAAGAATAAGAAATAAGAAGTAATTAAACGTTACTAATGATTTAGAAATCTCTATAACGTAATTTTTAATTTTGATCTCACAAAGATCAGAAAATGTATCTAAATGTTAGCTGTTATCATAGAAATTTTATTTTTTAATTAGTGGTATCTTGTTGGATTACATATCGCAAAACATCTGATCAATAAGAAAATGTTACTCATAAATATCTGATAATGGTCTGTAACTTAACATTTCTCAAAATTGATAAGACACATATGAGATAACTTATATAATTAGTTATAATACAATATAACTATCGCCTCGCATCAATTAATTTCATTGTGAAGGCTGATGTATGCGGAGTGACACATTATAGTTTCCTACTTGACACGTAAGTGTTAATTCATAAATAACTCTTTTAACCATTTATTTCTAATTTCAATTAGAAATTTTTTTACTGTTGGTTTAAGTATTATTTTTAGTATTGATAATTCTCGAAATCCTGATTCGGAAAATATTAATTTAAAAACAGGTATTATGATCATTAATTATTGAATATCATAATACTTAATATACAACTAAAAAATAGGCAAAATTTTTGCTGCTTTAGTTGACATCCCTACACCATCCCTTTACAAACGATTCAACAATGCATTCGAGTTTCTTTAAATACAGAGAAACATGTACTCGTGTAAACCATATGCATCTCTAATGACAAAACAAATTTTTGAGGATCAGTGGTTCCAAAAGACCGCCCTGATGCCCGTCTCTGTTCTATCAGCCTCCACCCAAACACGTTTCGTCGATGCTCGATCCTTCCCCACGATCCTCCTGGCTTCATTTTGCACAAAGCGTGCCACAGTTCAACATAGTGTGTTCCAGTGGTTCACCGACTGAATGACGTCAAACCACAGCTCTTTCTCCGGAAAAGAGCTAGTGTTCTCGCTTCGCCACATGATACGTGCTTCTTAATTAGCGTGTCTAGTGTAAGAGTGGCCGCGGAAGTGGTTCAGTTGAATGATTCACAGTGAGAAAAACGTTGGAATCCTGGTTGCATCGGACTTTCTCACGTAGATACCTTCGAATCTCTTAAACGAGCTCCTCTTTGTGTTGATCCTGATTGAAAAGAGCATTTGCTCCAGCCACCCGAATGTCTGCGTATCTCTGTCCTCCTGGAACCATTAGCGGCGTTCTATCCCGAAGAAATTTAAGGTAAAATCGTTTCTGATATCGTTTATTGATCATTGATCAGTCGTTGACAATTGTCAAATTTCTTTTATTTCTTTTATTTCTTTTATTTATTAATTTGGATAAATTTTTAACACGTTGACTGTCACTGCGAAGACACAGGTGTAGTAAAGTATGGTGAAGCTTTAATTAATTATTAAAGATATTAATAAAATTTCATAGAAGATTATTTTATGTTTCAACATAATGGAATAAAGGGTTGGCGATAACAAAATTTTTCCAATTGCTTCGTTTTTCTTCGAGGAATAAAAAATGTCTGCGAATTCCTTTCAAATAACTTTCGTCGAATTTTTCATAATTTTCACAGAAATGAATCATTACAGCTTTCGAAAGTGACAGTGGTCTAGAGTCAAAACGAGCAACCGATTAATTTTTCTCCCCTGATGTCAGAACTTTCACGCTGAGAGCATTTCAAGCCGATCCAAGCGTACAACAAGCAGAATTATGATTTATCACGACCCACACGAGCCCCTTATCTCACCGGAAAAGAGCTCTTCGAATCTCTTTTTTTTTTTTTTTCGTTACAATGACGTTACAGATTACCGACTCCTCTCACGGATAAAGACTTTCCCGTAGAAAGATAGTTCGCGTTGCTTCCAATGATCCGCTGCATTTACAATCTGATTTCAACTTCCTGGTTCCTGCTTCAGAACGATTTATCTTTGTACTGTACGATCAGCTCGGTTTTAGTTCGATCGGTGAAACTGTAATTCGATTTCATGAGTGTATCAACTTTCACGTTGAATGTTATTTCACATCTCGCTAGGCACTTGTAATTTCTCTGCTCGTTACGAATAAACGTAACATAATGAGTACCCTTTGTTGAGTATGAATAGAGAGAGTCGTTCAACGAATCACTCTTTACACAATTTATTTTCTTTATTATCTGTTGCGTTTGAGATTCGTAAGGTACACATTGAAGATTTCCATTTTTCTGATGAAATTTCATCAAAGTAAAGCAATACTGTGCGATAATTAGCTGTACTTTCTCCAAATATTATACTAAATTACAAGTAACTTTCGCTATAGTTCCTGATTGAAATCCGTCAAAGAAGAATACACGAATTTCTCTACGAGCTATTGTTTCTTGCAATTGATAATTAGTTGCTTTGTATTAAGAATATTGATGAGAACCTTATATAGCCATTTTTGTTGAACTTTCCCCTTTAAATTCATATATGATAAGTAATATTTTCTTATACTTTTATGTCATGAAATCGAGTCAGACTCTTCTTCTGTATGATATGATTCATTACTGTCATTTTGTATTGAGAATATTTGCAAAGCGTTTCATGTGTAAGTGTTATTATGACATAATATAAGTGCTAGTAAGAGTTGGATTAATTCAAATAATTATTTTTTCTTCACAGGTGACACTGGCCTCTAATCACATAAAATGAAACTATACATCCTGCTCTCACTGCTGCTACAAATAACATTCACATTTCAACTAAAATTTCCTGTGAGTAGAACAGTTATTATAGTAATATTATGTCTTTCTAACGGTGAATTTGTTTTTCTTCGAAAAGTGGAATTCTTCGAAATTGACACGTATAAAATTTACGAAATTCCGCCAGACTTTAAATGTTATTTTCGTCCTTCTATTATTTTGAAATATCCAGAACGCGAAATCAAATTACGCAATTAACGCAGAACAAGGTGAAAGCGATTTAATTGAAGAGATCGTTAACTAGTTTCAGACTAGCCAACTGGACACAACCAACGAAACCTCAGGATGTTGTTACTGCAGTTTCAAAGACACATCGTACATGGAGTCCAAGTGCGGTGTGAAAACTTCTTTCATGACTTTGATTGAGAAACTGTTTGAATCGCGATGCGACATATCAAATGCTTGCAAGAGGCTCGGAAGTGAGCAACTACCTTATGAATGGTAAGAAATTCTGTACTGATTTATCAAACTTTCAATCCTTCATTCATCTTAATCCAATTACTTGAATTTCGTATATAGTCGATGAGAAAGAAACGTATAATTATAAATTTTAATTGATGTTTCAGAAATATCGCGATATTTTTATGTCTTGAAGTCGGACTTATGTTAGACGTTCCACATTTAGAAATCCACCATCTGACATATAACAACCTAATAAAACTGTTTCGAAACTTATTGTACAACACTTTTCAATCGAAATATGAATTATTAATTTATTATTCTAACTGTAAAATTATAAAAATTTAGGTTCGACTTCATCATAGTCGGAGCTGGTGTAGCTGGCCCTATAATTGCTCGAAGACTAAGCGACTTTCCTTGGTGGAGAGTCCTGCTAATTGAAGCAGGACCCGAAGAACCAACAATGACTTCGATTCCAGGACTCGCGTTCCATGCTGTTAATTCGACATTAGATTGGAATTATAAAACGGAACCTGCAGTACCTCACCCAACAGCATGTTTAGGTAAGTAATTCATTAAAGTACAATATCATCAGAAGAAAGAAATTAAATTTTCATTGAAATTTCAATGAATTATTTGAAACTCTAGAGACCGACGGTGTGTGCACTTGGCCGCGAGGAAGAATGGTTTCCGGAACCGGAGGTCTGTACGGAATGATGTACGCCCGAGGGCATCCGGAAGTTTACAATAGCTGGGCTAGGGGTGGAGCGAGTGGTTGGTCCTACGACGAAATCGTCCACTATTTCGAACGAGCTGAAGATCCGACCGATCAATCAATCCTATCTGACAAGCCCAGAACCGTCCCCATACCAGGTCCCATGAAGATTCAGTATTATTCCCACAAGCCCGCATTTGTCGATGAAGTACTGAAAGCTGCAGCCGAATTGAACTACAGAACGGCTAAATTGAAAGAATACACGCAGACAGGTTTCATGGTAGCCCCGATGGTCACTGAGAATGGGATGCGCGGTACGACATCCAGAAACTACCTGAGACCAGTCCATGGGAGGCATAACTTAAAAGTCTTAATTAACGCACAAGTAACAAAGATTCTGATAAACCAATGGCAGAACAGAGCCTATGGTGTGGAACTAATAGACAAAGATGGCTTCAAGAGGACCGTGAAAGCTAGCAAAGAAGTGATCCTATCAGCTGGTACCATTGGATCCTCTCAAATATTAATGAACTCTGGGATAGGTCCTAAGGAACACTTGACCAAGCTTGGTATACACACGTTCAAGGACCTGCCTGTGGGTCAGAATCTCCACAATCACGTGTCAGTTGCTATTCACTGCAGCATTAAGGACACTGCCTATGAACCTATGACGATGGACAGTGTCAACGAGTATTTGGAAACAAGGACCGGTCCTCTGAGTAGCACTGGACTGACCCAAGTGACTGCATTCCTCGAGAGCAGTTATGCTGTCACTGGTGTACCTGATATTCAACTGTTCTTCGATGGATTCTCACCGAAGTGTCCCAAAACTGGTTTAGAATTCGAGTGCCTAAACGGAGCTCTAGGTTTATGCCCTGATAGGAGACAGATAGTGATGAGACCGACTGTGGTCACCGTGGCTAGTCGTGGATACATGAAACTGCGATCTGCCGATCCAATTGCTCCACCTTTGATTTATCCTAATTATTTCACTGATACTAAGGATCTGAAGGTACTGGTTCAAGGGATCAAGAAAGCTATCGAACTGATGAACACGAGGACTATGAAGCAGTGGGACTTGAAACTGGAGTCTGTGATTCATCCCCTTTGCGCCAAGTAAGAATTCTTTCAATTGTGAATACTTCGCATTCATTAATGAACTAATCGTTTTCTTTCTCCAGCTATCATTTCGGAAGCGACGCTTATTGGGAGTGCTACGTAAGAGCCGCCACTGGACCAGAAAATCATCAGTCAGGCACTTGTAAAATGGGTGCATACGATGATCCAACAGCTGTGGTGGATCCGGAACTTCGAGTGCGCGGAATGATGAACCTTCGAATTGCCGACGCTTCCGTGTTCCCGAGTGTGCCAAACAGTAACCCTATCGCTGCTATAATGATGATCGCCGAAAAGGCAGCCGACATGATCAGGCATACGTGGACGAAGGATTGAACCATGATAACATTGACGTACACTTGAGTGCATCGTAGCGTTTCTACTGACTATACCTACACTCTCCTCCCTATTTCTTTTCCAAATCATTTTTATAATTAATATCGTGAAAAATAAAATTTTATGAATTCCTGCTTTCCGAGTAACGCCAATTTTCCTAGGGAAGCCTATTTTGCACGATGCTGTACATATTTCTTAAGATGATGAATTTTTTTATCTCGAACGTCAATGTTACGTGTGTACACTCTGATATCTACTATCGTATGGTATTTTACACGTGTGATATTTTTCATTTGATACTAGGCTGTTGCATATGAAATGACCGATTTATGTATAGAACTTTCAACGATTATAATTTCGTTAAAAATAACATTTATTAATCAAAACTACGAATCACTTTAGGGATTCCTATCTTATCATCGAAATTTGTCAAACTAATGCCATATTGTGTGTTCATTAGCTGTATTGCAAATACAAATATCAAGTCAACTTGATGTTTCATTCACTTTATATATTTTTTTACTGTTTAAAAATATATGTACCTCTGAGTCTAATGAAACCTTCGTAAAACAGATATGTGATATTTCATTTTTTATTACGATTGCATACTTTATGTACACATAGGTATATGTTCAGTAAAAATATATACTCTGTTTTATATGAGTAATTAATATATTTTGCTGTTTGTGGTCAGGCACGTACGTATTCCGTGCGCAACGTAAAAACAGTTTAAAATAAATATTTCATTTGATATTAATTCAAATTAAATATTGTATTTTAATAAACAACTACAGCTTTTAAGCTCCCAAAATACAAGATTTTTATCAAAAATATGAAAGTGGGTAACATTGATTTTCTCAGAAAACATTATCATCTATTGTCAAATTCATATTGTGACCGAAATAACTTGGGTCAAGTTCGTGATCCTTATACAATGCCCGCCGTAGTGACTATTTTAAGTGAATTTAAATGCTTTAGCTTTTGAGATAAAATACTTCCTGTTTCTTATATTTTAAAAAAGTACAGTCCGAAAATGTTGCTTTTAATTGTTATATTACTTCCTAAATGAATAAAGATGTTTTAAATGACTTAAAGATATTCCTATTATTGCTATTTTATATTTACAAGGTCAACAAGAGTCGTACAGGTAGAAGTTTTCCACGATACTCGTATCGGATAAACCATATTGCATTACCGCCACGTTTCGCGTTTCATGCATCGAAAAAATAGAAAAAATAAATGAATTTAAAAAACAGTGCAAAAATTAAATGAAAAGTATATCTACATTAATTAGGTTGACAACTAAATTTATAAATAGATGTTTCCTTCTGTAGAATTATTCATTAAAATTCAATAAACAATTTTCAATCAAAGTAAGTAACATTTGAAATAACAATCTTTTAAGATATTTACCAGTGATAATTTATTTTATTTCCTTACATTAAATGCGTCTGACTATTTGAAATAGAATTTCATTTTAACATGTCAATAACTGCATAATCTATTACATGCAGCCGATAAAATTTTTTCGACGAACCGTTGTGTACGGTAATAAAATAAAGACATACGGAGAAGAGAGAAGAAACTCACGTAAATAAGACGCGAGCGATACATAAGAGTCAAACGTAGTTCTGTGCGCTTGAAGAATGTTTCTATCTTCGATTTGTGCTGAGAAGTAGATTAGAATTCATGGAATTTTAATTTTTGTGCTTTGTTATTTGTTTGAAAGATCTATTGGTTAGTTGAATTTCAATAATTTTTTAATAAAAATCCATTTTGCATTGTCCTATTTACAAATTTAATGACGTAAAAATTAGGCGAAGAGATGAAAAATGGTGGAAAAATTTGGAATGTTCAGAAACCATTAGAACGTTTATTTGATTTTCCCGATTATCAATGGAGTATATTATCTAAACTGAACATCATTTGACAAATTACTAATAGCTTATTCATTTCAGAAAGTGAAATCAACCTGTACAAAAAAAAAGAAACAGAACCTGAACGCCTAGTATTACATTAGTTGAACCTCATTGCGTCTTTGTAACTATTCTGACTGAATATTATCAATGATTCCAGATAAAGAAAAACAACGATCCACGATGGAGTCGTGTATGGCAACAGGTTGTGCCGCAGCGCTATCATCAGTGCCAACTTCCATTTTTTCGCAACTGGTACATCTGATTCTAATGTCGCAATGTAGTCTAGGGAATAAGGAGGATTATCCTGTAGATCGCAAGGACGAAATTCTCGCTTCGAATAGGGAATTCGATTTTGTTATTGTTGGAGGTGGAACCGCGGGAACTGTTTTGGCGCACAGATTAACAGAGATACAGAATTGGGACGTTTTACTGATAGAAGCTGGAGAGGACCCTATTCCTGAAAGCGACATACCTGGTCTAATGTTACTTCTGTTTGGTGAATACCAGGATTACGCTTACCAGGTGTGTATTAATATTTAATTAGTAAATTTAAAAATGAATTTCGAATGAAGAAATCTCCAATATTTTTCACACAGGCTGAACCTCAAGAAGGATTCTGTCAAGGCATAAAAAACAAACGGTGCAGATGGTCAAAAGGCAAAGCACTGGGTGGTAGCTCAGTGATCAACGCGATGCTCCACGTATTCGGCAACGACAGAGACTACAACGAATGGGCAAGCCTGGGTAACAAAGGATGGAGCTACGAAGAGGTGCTTCCCTACTTCAAGAAATCTATAAACTGCCCGATGGAACATCTAAGCAAATGGGGAGAGAAACACTGTGGAACTGAAGGACCAATGAATATCAGAAGCTACAATTACACTCAAACGAACTTCCAAGATATCATCTTGGATGGTGTACGCGAGTTAGGTCTGGACGTTCTGGAGCCTCTGATCAGTGATCGTTACATCGGATATGGTAGAGCATTAGGTACCATCGACAGTGGACGAAGAGTTAATGGTGCCAAGGCTTTCTTGTCTCCCATCAAGGATCGACAGAACCTTTACGTAATGAAATCCAGCCGAGTGGACAAGATCCTGATGAAGGATACTCGAGCAACAGGTGTTCGAGTCACGTTAAAAGACGGTC
This sequence comes from Osmia bicornis bicornis, assembly GCF_907164935.1. Lineage (NCBI taxonomy): Eukaryota > Metazoa > Arthropoda > Insecta > Hymenoptera > Megachilidae > Osmia > Osmia bicornis. The sequence continues at coordinate 876,778 of NC_060221.1, read as the reverse complement.
GATCTATTGATATCAAATCAAAGAAGGAAGTGATCCTCTCTGCAGGTAGCATCGCCAGTCCTCAGCTGATGATGCTTTCCGGTATAGGACCCAAGGAACACCTGCAACAGATGGAGATACCAGTGGTGGCTGACCTTCCGGTAGGCAGGAACCTGCAGGATCACGTGGTCTGGCTTGGAATGCACATAGCCTACTTGAACGAGTCCACCAGTCCTCCGCCTTCCACCTACGCGATGGATATAGCATACGACTACCTGGTGCACAATTCCGGGGAGCTGGCTACCGTTGGCATTGATCTACTTGGTTTCGTGAACGTCAACGACCCCAGCTCCAAATACCCGGATATCGAGTTTGATTACGGCCACTTCCCGCGATGGAACGCGCTCAAAGCAGCCACTTTGCTGAAGGCTTTCAACGCGGACGACGCCCTAGTGCAAGTGATATACGAAGAAATCATGCAAGCGGACTTGCTTGTCCCTTGCACGATCCTTCTACAACCGAAGAGTAGGGGAATGGTCGAGTTACGAAGCACGGATCCAGCTGAACCTGTCAAGATTCACGCGAATTATTTTCACGAACAGGAAGATCTGAGGACGTTGATGAAGGCCGTGGATACTGTTAAGAGTCTTTTGAATACGGAACCGATGAGGAAGCATGGAATGCGATTGAATTATTTTGATATTCCTGGCTGCAGGGACACGGTACCGGATTCTGAAGAATATTGGGAGTGTAGTATAAGACATATAGCCGGTTCGCTGTTCCATGCGGTTGGAACAGCTAGGATGGGGCCAAATGGTGATCCCATGGCTGTGGTGGATCCTAGGTTAAGGGTGCATGGTATTGAGAGGTTACGGGTGATCGATGCATCGATCATGCCAAATATTGTTAGTGGAAATACTAATGCGCCGACTATGATGATCGCCGAAAAGGGTGCAGATATGATTAAAGAAGATTGGTCCATGAAATTTAAGGAGGAGTTGTGAAGAATTGATAACATTTGAGAAATGAAATTGAGAAATGTTACAGTTGTTAATGTCTTGAAGTTCTAATCATCGAATTAAGTTTATGATTCATTTTATAATTCACCATACCTTCTGCTTTAATACTATGTAAATAATATTGTCATTCTGAAGCACATATCTGTATTATTATAATAAAAGCCCGAAAAAAAATCTTAAAATAAATATAATGGTAATTACAATAAAAATGACTTTTTTGCAGTTGTATCATTGTTTCTTCGGAATGACATGGACCATTTTTCATTACGAATGCCCAGTGCAAATGAGTTGATACGCGAGAAACAGAGTGCAATGGAATTTCTAATAAATGAAAGTGTGCACTTCGAACCACGGCAAAAACTCTAGGAAAGATACAGGAACAAGAAACAAGCGGCACCAGCCATGTTTCCTTCGAGTGTTTCGTTAAAATCGACTATAGAGGAACCACGATACTCGCGACAAGCCTTCCTGTCGATTCATTTCTGTAAGGACCTTCGTGAAAGCTGCTCGAAACAGTTTTATTATTTACAACAATAAAAAGTGATATCTTGTTACTATTACAATTGAAAAAATCTACGTGATCATTTAACATCAATCTCTTTTTCTTTTATATTAATAATGTTTATGGTGCTGACTTGTTGCAGTTAATCGGTGAGCGAAATTGTAATAGATTATTAATAATTAGACCTACACAGTTTCTCTGATAATAAGAAATTTTAATTATTTTTATTATTCACTTCATATCAAACTATCCGAACTTTTCAATATGTTTAATATTTTTACAGTAGAATTTTATAACTTGAAAGTTCCAATATTTACAATAATTGTACAATTTTTTTCAACAGTATCGAGGCAATTAAGAAGAATCAAAATTCCAAAGATCCCTGTAAATATCATGTCTTGGGTGCCTCCAGATTTGATAAGTCTTTGTTCACCTCACTCTACAGTTTCAACATGTCAACCACCTACCTTAATGTTCCTAGCATTTATTGCCCATCTATTTGGCCACTCCAAAGATTCTTACTACTCCTCGTTACACCCGTTAAATCAACCAAATCCATCGTGGGACTTCGATATAAAAAGACCAAGCCCGCCGTATTATCAAGAGCACTTTTCAAGGAAGGACCACTTCGAAACAGATTCCTCCTTTCCAACATCGATAAAGAAGGTTTACAGCTCACTTCCAGTTATATCCAACGACGGAAACCATGAAAGTGCTCTAGTTAATGTGAAAACGACAATTCCGGCCGTGAATTTTGCTCAAGTTTATGGCTTCTATCCTCGATTCGATATCGCCACGGTTTACGACCACATTGCTGGTCTCGAAGGTAAACGAATTTCGATTTTATCATGGTTAGCATGTTTTCTGTCTGTTCACAGTTTCACTACTTTTTTTGCACGAAACAAGCCGAGTTTACAGGGTGAAACTAATGCCCCTGTTTCATAGATGCACATTGTCTATTGGAAATTTGTATTCTAACCCTTTTCAAAAAATATATTATTTATTATTTAAAAAATGATATTTAAAAGATATTAATGAATTTTTGTACGTTACAGTATTCGATAATTACTATTTTTATTCACAGACAAAATCTACAGGAAACCTCAAAGAACGATAAACCAGAATGTCAACACTTTTCCACATTTGCCAAATTTTGGTGACAAACTAGAATACCAAAATCCAGCTGTACAAATTATTCAAAAGACATATGACAACTTGATTGAGAAACAAAATTTTCATTACACCGAATCACCTTTAAATCAACCAATAAATTATATCAGTAATTATGGTAGTTCACATGCAACAGAAAGGATGGAGGCGAGAAGTTCCATAAATTTTCCGCGTGCATCGAAATTCTTGAAGAAAGAATATGATTTCATCATAGTAGGAGGTGGCTCGGCCGGGTGCGTTCTTGCTAACAGACTGAGTGAAATAAAAAATTGGAAGGTAACTAATTATTTCATTTTCTTTTTCTCAGAAAACGACTATCGTAGACTAATACAGAAATGAAAGGCAGAACGAAATTCCAAGAGGTAGAAAAAAAATTATGGTTTGGAAGGAATGTGTCTTTACGACGCATGAAAATTATTCCTAAAACAGAGTTTCATTGGCCTGACAGTAAATCGCAAATCCGTGACTAATATTCTGACAAACATTTCTAAAAATAATTAAATGGCACACCCTGTATGCTGCTTTTATCGTCGTCAACGTCGAATAATTAAATAACAAACTTAACAGTGTTATACGTTTGAAAGCGTGTTTAATCGGCGCGAAGCCACAGAATAGTCGTAACATAATCATTGACAATCTTGTGTTCTGTGACCCGTTTCAGGGAAGCCCTGACTTTTCATCGAAGGATTATCAAGTTTCTTACTTTCGCTACTGTTTGAACGCAGCTGATTTGAATTATTTTAGCATCAGTTTCAAAGGCCCCCACCTAGTATACTAAAGAAAAGAAAAATTGAATTCTAGAAGCTATTTTTCAATTTCTAGGTGCTTCTGTTGGAAGCTGGAATAGAAGAACCACTGGTAGCTGATGTTCCAGCCTTCGCCTCTATGTTGCAAGCTAGCAATATCGATTGGATGTATCGTACACAACCAGAACAACACTCTTGTCGATCGAGAAGGGGTAGAAGCTGTGCATGGGCAAGGGGTAAGGTACGCGTCCGAAAGCTAATTCCAGATACCGCAGTCATCAAATCGTAAATATACGTTTCTCAATAATTAGTATTATAAATTCAGGTAATGGGTGGTTCCAGTACGATCAATTACATGATTTATATCCGTGGCAATCCTAAAGATTACGACGAATGGGCTGAGAAAGGCAATTATGGATGGAGTTACCAAGACGTCTTGCCATATTTTCTTAAATCCGAGAATAACGAGGATCCAGAGGTGATGAAATTTTTATGAAATTTTATAATTTAGCCCTCAAAAGATGGCCTCATTACTCTATACTCGATTAATCTCAAATTCTAATAATATCGACCTAATTAACCTGAACCAATTTCTTGTTCAGATCGTTAAAGAGAACCCGTACTACCACAATCAAGGGGGCTACCAGACGGTGGAACGATTTCCCTACACCGACCCGAACACAGAGATTTTAGTAAACGCGTGGCGGGAACTCGGACTCGACCCAGTGGATGCCAACGCGGACAGACAGTTGGGCGTGATGAGACTTCAAATGACCTCGCTCCACGGAGCACGTCAGAGCGCGAACAGTGCTTTCGTCAGGCCTGTCAGACGCAAAAGAAAGAACCTGACCGTTAAAACCCAAGCCCATGTCACCAGACTGCTGATAGACGGTATAACGAAACGTGTGACAGGAGTTGAGTACACTTCAACGATCACAGGATTCAGCAAACTTGTCTCGGCTAGGAAGGAGGTGATTTTATCAGCAGGAACGATCAATTCACCGAAAATCCTTATGCTTTCCGGTATAGGTCCGATGGAAGATCTAAAGAAACACGGGATCAACGTTTTCAGCGACCTACCGGTAGGTAGGAACCTTCAGGATCATGTAACAATGGACGGTCTGGTGATAGCGTTGAATGCTACTTCGACTACCAAGACTAACCTGGAGAAGAAGAAGGATGTGTTTTATTATCAGAACACCCATAAGGGTCCTTTGTCCTCCACCGGAACCCTCGCCTGTGGTGTATTCCTACGAACCATCTGGGAACACGAACACGGTCTGCCTGACATCCAGTACGCATTCGATGCCAGCAATCGGATGGACTTTCTGCGTGACCCTGCAGAGTTTGGGGAAACAGCGGTGGAACCTTTATCTTATTACGATGCCATCAATATCAGACCTATTCTATTGTCACCGAAAAGCAGAGGACTTGTGTTATTGAATGATAGCGATCCCTTGTGGGGTCCACCGCTCATTTATCCCAGATACTTTACTGCTTATCCCGACGCGGAAGCCATGGTGGAGGGAATACGGGCTGCAGAGGAATTATTTCGTACCAATTCTTTTCAAGAACACGGCTTTACTTTCATCGATACCCCTCTACCAGCCTGTAGACACTTGCTCTTTGATTCGAGACAGTATTGGGGTTGCGTGATGATGGAGTACACCGCGACCATCTTTCATCCGGTTGGTACTTGCAAAATGGGACCCGTATGGGATCCAGAGGCTGTGGTGGATTTGAGGCTGAAGGTATACGGGGTGCATGGGCTCAGGGTGGTGGATGCTTCCATAATGCCGAAGATTATTAGGGGAAATACGAATGCGCCTACTATTATGATCGCTGAGAAAGCTAGTGATATGATTAAGGAGGAATGGTTGTATAGAGATGAATAAATGGGATGTTTTTTGTTATTGTTATTTTTGGATTACATTCACATTATTGTTATTGATTTCATCGACAAAAATTTATGATAATTAATAAGTTTCACTTTTTAAGGGTTCACTTTGTGTTAATGCGACGCTTCATTTACCCTTTTCTCAGTCAATTTGTGAATTGAATTTTCTATTAGTAAAGAATATAAGCAAATCAGATACCGTGCAGACTTGGATACATTGCGTGTTGCCTACTGTTAGGCTCCTAAAGAATCGAACCTCGTTGAACAAAAGTTGTTGGTTACTTAAAATTTTCAAATATAAGAAAAATAAATTTTAACAAATGTTTGTTTTCGTTATTCCTTATCCCTCTTCTTCATTAATATTCTCATCAAAATTGTTCCCTCAATTATTTTATTATATTAAATTCCTGGGGCAGGTAACTGGTGACCCCTGCGGTATTCCAGGTATTAACACACTACACTGGAAAAGAACTTACCACCGTAACCATTTAGGAACAAAGAAAACTTTCACGCGAAGGATCCTTCCCGATTTTCGAAACACGCCACTCTCCGGACACGATATTATGGAATTGGAGTGAAAAGTCGGGTCGGTGCAAAGCCGATTTCAAAATCACCTGGGCGAAAGTGAAGTGCTTTTATTGGTCGTGTAGTACAAACGCGACGAAGAATGAGAGATATCTAAATAGAAAAGAGTATAGAGAAAGTGGACAAGAAATTTTGGAATGCTATCATGTCCGACCTGGAAATTGTCATTTTTAATTAATATTTTGTTTTAAATTTTATCATATGAAAGATCCTTTTATATTAAGCAATAGAAGAAAATCTAGTTCCATTTCATTCAAAGTCACAACAACCTGTATTAGAATTAGAATTTCATCAGCTGTATGTAATCTCTACAACTATGGAAATCGTGTTTTTACAGCCTAACTTTTTTTACCTATTTATATTACAACATTACATGCTACTTATAAGTGCAAGAAAAATAATGTCGTTTTGTTTTTTTCCTCCCTTTTTTTAAACAATAATTTATGATTGTAACAGTTGTATACAGAAAACACTGCTTACTTTACAATATTAATTATTCATTCAGACTTTTTTATTTACCTTTGATACAAAGTTGAGAGATTCAATTTAACTAAAACAGAAAATTCTAACAAGGTTCATGTTTAGTATAATTTGTAGTAACAAAGTAACAATTATATGACATTATGTATTTTTAAAATAAAATATTCTTAATAAAATTTCATTAATGTATTATTTACTTGTATAATTTCTGACGTATCGTTGAATCCTTGGCTCACTTTCAGAAGCTATGAATAATATTATAGTTAATGAAAAGAAATTTCTAAGCTATATATCAAGGATTCATCAAAGTTCACCTTATTCAACGAACAGAATCGTCCCATCATTTCGAATGATGTATCCATGCATCTCCAACACAGTAAATGACATCGTGCACGAAACCACGTGTACCACAGCGACCACAAAAATACATTTCACCATAGTTCGACTGCGAAATCATAAATTAGGATCGCAAACAACCTTGAGGATCTTAATGAAATCTTTATCATGTACCTATAATATTTGCGAAATGAGATATTATTGAGATATTAATTCACAAAGGTGAAAACTAACCCATTAACGGTCGGAATTTTTATTTAATTTCAGTTTGAAATTTTGTTAATTGAATCTACAATTTTAGGTTGAGAAACATGAGTTTTACTGTTAAATATTTGTTTTTAAAATATCCTGGTGCAAATTAACCTAAATTGCCCCACGAGATCTTAGAGCGCCACTTCATTTTTTTTCTTTTTCCATCAAGATTTGCCATAAGGGCAAAATTCCTGGACAATTCTACCCTAGTGATTCATGGGTACCGCAATTTGCCAGGAGATAAGCTTCGAGGCAGTGATGAGACAAATGATAACATAATCAGAGACGGACATCTAGTCTACCTACTTCAAATTTTCTTTCTATTTTAATATTCTTTTGCACGACTTTGCCAGGAGGGCAAACCCATGGGCAGAATTGATTGACAAAGTACGACGTTCCTTATGGGTCAAAGTGGTGGTACCTACAACCGTACGCTTTATACGTCGAACGTAATGTTCGAACACTCAGTCTTTCGCTTTCTCTGCGTCCGCGAGCTGCTCGATCGGTCACTTATTTCACGTGCTTTCGAGCGTGGTCCACGAGAGTGTCCTTTTTGGGGAACGTCGGACAAAACCCATCACGGTACGGATCATCGAAACCACAGTGAAATGAGAATCATTTTACACCTGTACAATCTCAGACAACCGAGATCGTTGTAGAATATTTTATTATTGACAGTGTTTATTTATTATTAGATGAAGTTCAATTTTTCTGATCCTATCGAAGCAACGTTGAACAGTATTTTTGTTTGTTAAAATAAACGAAATGGTGATATATAGAAATTGAATTTTGACAAGGTCCAATCTGATTCTATCATGATTTTAAAGGGTTAAACTAATTGACAAACTAATACCTTATCTTCTGATACTCGGTATAGATTTATCTAGTTTATAAAAAAGAAAGGGTTAAATTAAAGAAACTGTGTTAATTGATGAAATGCACGTAGAAAGAAAGTACGTCGTAGTCGGTGCCGAAAAGGTTTGATCGATGACACGATGCCCGTGAACGTCTATGTCACTGGACTGCATTGTTAAAAGAAGAAAGTTATGCAAACGTTTCACCTGTACACTTCTTGCTATTTCTTCTACGTATGGTAAACCTGAAGCAACAAATACAACTTTTTCTGGTAGTGAATGGGGCTAATTAACATGTAACTGAGAAATGATGCTTCATCAACTTCGCGTGACAATTTGTACTCGAGATTGCGTGACTCGAAGTGCATAAATCAATGAAATGATTTACGTTCTCGTTGAAAGAGTATCACGTTTATGCAAACGTAAAGTTTCTTTAACTCTTTAAGGATTTTTTTTTAAGCAATTTTTTGTTGAATGATATCTGACAAGAACTTGAGTAGAATTCCTTTCTAATCTGACCAAGGTTAATTTAGCGATGTATTTCGAGATAACAGAATGAAAAGGTAACTTCGTAATTTCCAGCATCCTACTCTAAACCCTCTTTCGAAATTTCACTAGAAGTCAATGTCATAATCTTTCTATTAAAAGGTCGATTTACATAAAAATGTTGAAATCAACATAAAAAAAAAAATTAAAACGTAATCATTTACAAATATTTAATCACTGATTAATAATGAGGGATGCAATTTTCAAGAATCATACAAAAATTGCAAAATTTAATTTTGCTATTATTTTTATCTTAATACTTTATATCGTTGGCATTGATTTGCAGATATTGTGAACAGACTGTTCAAGAGGAAGTAACCAGGAACAATAAAAATTTGCTGGCTCGTTTGCCATTAAACAAAGTTATAATGCCACCTCTTAGGGCCACCGTCATACAAACACACTTAAGCGAACACAAATTATGGTACCACTGCAGATAATGTCAACTCAATGATCAAAAAGATTTTCGTTCGGAAAATTCTGCAAAAATTCGAATACAAAAATGACACTCGCAACAGTGACTTCGGTGGCGATAAAAAGTGCCACTATCCTTCTGGGTAAAGTGGCTATAGTTCCTATTCTGATAGCGGCACTTGCATATTTTAATTACGACCTGATGGATCCTGAAAATCAGCCAAAGGTTACGAAGCAACTGAGAAGAGAGTATGACTTTGTGGTTGTGGGTGGAGGATCAGCTGGAAGTGTGGTAGTGAACAGACTGACGGAAAATCCAGAATGGAACGTGTTACTGTTGGAAGCTGGAGGACAGGAGACAGAGATAACTGATGTTCCAATTTTGTCTATCTATTTACATAAGAGTAAATTGGACTGGAAATATAGGACACAACCTCAGGATTCGGCTTGCCAAGCCATGGTGGATCGACGATGTTGCTGGACTAGAGGAAAGGTGAGATTTTTCGAAATTTTTCAAATTAGTAAGACAGACTTTTAATTATTTATCAAAATTTCAGGTCCTTGGAGGTTCAAGCGTTCTAAACACAATGCTATACGTCCGAGGAAATCGACGAGATTTCGATCAATGGGAAAGTTTCGGAAACCCCGGTTGGGGTTACGAAGACGTTCTACCCTACTTCAAGAAATCCGAAGATCAAAGAAATCCCTATTTGACTCGTAACAAATATCACGGTGTTGGTAAGATCAACATCTCTAATACCTACGCATGTACTCTAGATCGATTTCTAAAAAATCTCAAAATTCTGATTCTTTCTAGGAGGATATCTGACGGTTCAAGATTCGCCTTACAACACCCCCTTAGGAGTAGCCTTCCTGCAAGCCGGCGAGGAGATGGGCTACGACATCGTCGACATAAACGGCGAGAAACAAACAGGCTTCGCATTTTTCCAGTACACCATGCGAAGAGGCACAAGATGCAGCGCCGCTAAAGCATTCGTCAGACCCATACAACTCCGGAAAAATTTCCACCTATCCCTATGGAGTCACGTTACCCGAATTTTAATACAACCTGGAACCAAAAGAGCCTATGGCGTAGAGTTCATCAGAGAGGGTCGCAAGGAAGTGGTCTACGCCCGAAAAGAAGTGATCCTTTCCGCAGGTGCCATAAACTCCCCCCAGCTATTAATGTTATCAGGAATTGGACCTAGGGAACACCTGCAGGAAGTCGGAGTTCCGGTGGTCCAGGATCTGCCAGGTGTCGGGCAGAACCTGCAGGACCACATAGCCGTAGGAGGTTTATCATTCCTCATCGATTACCCTATCAGTACCGTGATGCACCGTCTGGTGAACCTCAACTCGGCTCTACGATACGCCATCACCGAAGACGGCCCACTGACCTCAAACATCGGACTGGAGTCGGTCGGCTTCATCTCCACCAAGTACGCCAATCAGAGCGACGACTGGCCAGACATAGAATTCATGCTGACCTCTTCGTCGACCAGTTCCGACGGTGGTACCCAGGTGAAAAAAGCTCACGGATTGGCTGATGACTTCTACAACGAGGTGTTCGGGAAGATAAACAGTCGTGATCTCTTCGGGGTGTTCCCTATGATGCTCAGGCCCAAGTCTCGTGGATTCCTTAAACTGAGAACGAAGAATCCTCTCGACTATCCTCTGTTATATCATAATTACTTGACTCATCCCGATGACGTGAATGTATTGAGGGAAGGGGTGAAAGCAGCCATAGCTTTTGGCGAAACTAGCAGCATGAAACGGTTCGGTGCCAGGTTTCACAGTAAACCACTGCCCAACTGCAAGCACATCCCTCTGTTCACCGATGAGTATTGGAACTGTGCCATACGTCAGTATACCATGACCATATATCACATGAGCTGCACTGCGAAAATGGGACCCTCCACTGATCCCATGGCTGTCGTGGATCCTGAGTTAAGGGTCTACGGTGTGGCTGGTCTGAGAGTCATCGATGCTTCCATCATGCCCACCATTACTAATGGGAATATCAATGCGCCTGTGATTATGATAGGAGAGAAGGGTGCGGATTTGATTAAGAAACAATGGTTATCGAGACGAAAAAGGGACAATGTCACGATAATTTGATTTTGTTTTTTGTAAGAATCATTGTTAATGAATGTGAATGTTAATTTATACTTTTGGAGGTAAAAGAATGTGTACATATTTAGGTGTTTTTTTTTTTAAGATAAATCTATGAACTTTTTTAAATAAATGCTTAATTATATTCCGAGTTAAAATTTAACCAAATACCACTTTTCGAGGGTTAATACGAATATCAAACTGTGAGTTTACTGTCGAAACTCGCAAACAAATGAGAAGTACGAGATTAAAAGTACATGACCGCATTGGCAAACCCGTTTCAACTCTTGAAACTCACTCGTTACCACACACACACAATCGATACGAAGCATTGCCACACATTTGATCGTCTACTACAACTTGGACTGTGACCTATATGCTGGTTTACGAGAAAATTTGCAGAAAATTGGTTCAACTTTTTGATTTCCATTCGAAACAGGATTTGGTGCAACTTTTTATGTGTCTTGAGAAATTGTAAAAGTAGACATTGATCATAAAAATTGATAAAACTGCATATTTACAGTTCGATGGAAGTTGATGTATGGAAACTAATAACAGGTTAATTTAGCTACAAAGTAGTATTTATGACTAATGAAATATTTATACGAAATATTTTGTGCTAAATTTTTATGTAATATTTATTCTAATAAGGAAAATAAATTTTTTATTTTTATTAAATATTTCAAAATACTGAACCTATAAAGTTATGAAATATTTTGAAAGAATTACAATCATATTAATTGCATCGTATTAACATTTTGAATGCCATAATATTTCCCAATTATGAATAATTTTCTTAAATACCTGTTTTCTTAAGAAAATGAGGTAAATATTATTAAAAAAAAATAACCTAATTAAACGAAACTTTTTACAGTATTAGTGTGGCACTGCAAATGTTAATGATATATTCCATATTCTAATACCTTATTTTCGAAATATTCAGTACAATTTAAAGACGGATTACTTAAATTGCTGCAATCATTCGAATAAAGAATTCATATTCAAAATGATTTAAATTACTTGAACAGTTCAAAGATCAACTATTCAAAGGCCCCAAAGTGCACTGATTCCAATATGTATTCCGGAAACAATTTTCGATTACGTTACCATTACTCGTTCCTAGTTGTAATAATATGTTTACGCTTTCTGAGGAGAAAATGTTTTTATTTCTGCTGTTCCATGCTATATAGTTTTCTGGGTTAACTTGTTTCAAATCGCATTATTATGATATTGTTTCCTATGGCGAAGGAACTAGGTCATAATTTTTTTCGCTCTTTTGTATCTGCTGCAGCAAATATTGTAAATAAAAATAAATATAAGAACAATACGAAGAAATTTGTTTTAAAACGACACAGTATCTTAAAAGTTTTTGTGTTTTATTATAATAAAGAAGGTCAAGGAAATCAAAATCTAAAAATACCTGGGGTATCAATTTTTAAAGGGCAAAAAGTGACTTGATTAAATTGTTACGCTCGAAAAAACACTCCGTGAAGAGTGAAGATAAACGAAACCCATAAAAATCACAAATTTCTTGTTTTAAATTACAAAAGGTTCTACTGAGATTTTTGTTATGCGATTAATTTTTGTAGCGTTAATAAAAAATTATTTGAGATGTGTCTTAAAATACATAAATAAAAAATTATCTTCAACGTTAATTCAATAATAAAGTGGTCGATAACTGGTTCAAGCCTGTTTTTATTAAATTGCAAAAAACGATTCAAACCTTCACTTTGTCTGATATCAGAATGCGTTCGAAGAGATAAACTACTTAGTTCAACAGAGATTTCAACCGCGAAACTTTTGAATGTCCTTGGACACATCACGTTGATTCGTTCGAACAAATGAAAGTACATTTCACCTGCAACAAGTTGCATAACTCACCAGCCATTAACAAGAAGTTCTCGATCTTTTAGCCTCTCAAACAGAATGCTACTAGTTTTTTTTTTATCCAAGACAATTAGATAAATATTTTGAATCTATTTGTTTACATATGAAATCTTGAAATTATTTACTTTTTCAATCTAAAATGAATGGCGTTGATAACTTTTAATTACCAACTAAACTCTGCTTATTTTCAAATTCATAAATCATTCTATTCTTTGGATCAGATGTTTAAGATGCTGGATAACATTTACAGAATACAAAATATTACACAACGCAAAAGTGTGTCAAAAAAATAGGTTGTGGAATAAAAAAGTTACAACAGAAATTCCAGAATTGGCTTACATAATTGAATCTCTTCGAAAACGTTTCTCGACGGTACATTAATTACGACAACGATCTTCGCTCGTACAACACTATTGTGCAATCCTGTTTTCCTGTGTAATTAGCGGAACAAGAATGTGCACGATATTTTATCAAAATTACATTCTCGTCTAGTTATAATCACGAGAGCATTAGTGTCATCGAATTGAATTTCACCGCGAGAAAGTGCAACGCATATGCAGCGAGCTCTGATGTTAAAAGAAACATCTTGCTGCACAATTTTCATCGTGCTTCTTGATCGATAAAGAAGTTCTCTTAACGATCTGGATCAACTGTGACCCAGATTAAAATTAGACATTTCGAATTTTTAACTTAATTGGAATAATTAAATATTTGAAAAATAGAAAGTAAACAGGATGTAATATAAAAATGTTTTGAAAGATAGTTGTTCACTTTCTGAAGTAATATATGCAAAACAGGTGGCCCGCGTTGAACTTTTCAAAAGGAAAGAGAAACACATTTCGAATCCAGATATTAAAAGGAAACAGGTTTTGATATCTGAAACATTCGATTCGACAATCAAGGAAAAGGATACTACATACATGTGTGGGTTTACGATGATTTCTATAAACAAAATTTGCAAATCATAGTTATTAGACTCAATTCAGAAAGGAGCACATAACTGTATTTTATTTAATATCTCATCTGAATAATTTGCGATGAAAATAAACATTTTTTTTTTTAACTTAAAAACTTTACAAAGTTTCTTCCTATTTTGAAACTTTTATCCAGCTGCTTAAGATGGATTTCTATTCCTGGACTGAATATATTAGAGAATCTGAGAAGATATCTCGAAGTGATGAGGTAACATCAAATCTCTCTTATGTAATCCATTTTTACTTTCATAAGAAATCACAATAAAAAGATTTACTGACAAAGTTTGCTAACTACATAGCTACTTTAACGACACCACAAATACAAAAGTTACGAAATCTTGAAAAAAATTATTTCTATTACAAAATACAATAGACGATAGTGTGGATAGTTAGAAATAAGGTTAGTTGGACGCAAAGTAGGAAGACTCTTTCACCGTTAAGGCCAAGGTTAATGAATCAAACAAGGCACGCAGAATGGATGCAAAATTATATGCACAAAGGCTGCAAGTTAAGGCTCTAAATCGTGTGTAGACCGTAGAAGATGAGAGAAAGTATGCAGTCGGATATGGTGTCTCTTAACTCACACCATGAAAGCAAAGAGAAAGACGAAGCGCGTGACGACTGTTAATTCGCACGCCCGCTACAAGACGACACTTAATTCAATGGAATTTAGTTTCTGTTCAATTTAGAACGCGTAATGCAGCTCTACTTATGGGTCCCATACAAACTAACCACTGTAAAATATAAATACTCTTCAATACCAAATTCATTCAATACTAATTAATCATTACCAGTGTACTAGGTTTATCCTAAAAATGATTGACACCCAGAAAAACATGCTGCACCCATTTAAAAAAAAAATTTCTAGTAAAATTCTGGAACTTATCAACGAGTCACCAACACTAATAAATTCACTTATCTTATCTAAAATACCCTCGGTAATTTTGAGAAGTGATAATAACCTGAGATTATGGGTAAGAGCCAAATTGTAATGGCGAAAAGAAAGCAACAGGGTCGCAGAGGAAGGCTGAAACTGCGGAAGAGAGCACGTAGACAAGGCGACGAACGGTATATGGGGTCACGACGTGGTTCCGTTTCGTGGTCTTCGAAGCTGGCATTGAAAGGAGTTACCTGGTGAGCCTCTCTCGACTGGTTTTCACTCTCGGCACTTGCCGCAAAGCGATAGGATGAAGCCGGTGTCTACCTTCCTCGCATCCATTGCCATTTACCGGTTTATTCGCCGTTCAGCAATTGCACGCGGTCGCAAAGTTTGAAAAATTTTCGAGAAGAAGCTCGTGAAACGTGTCGTGGTTCCTCGTTGTGAAAGTACAGTAAGTAGAATAAACGTGACCGAGGAAAAATGTGTGAGTCAAATTCGAGTGTGGGTGTTTAGTTCAAAAATCGTGATAATTGATGAGTTCAAATGGTAAATGATATAATAGCAAAAAAAAGAAATACCTTTTTTATTTCTTAAAAATTAGTGCAGTGTAATAAATCTATGAAAGTCCATTAATGCCAACACATTAATGAACAGACATTCAAATTTTCTATGGTTCAAAAATTTTCATTTTTAGTATAATGTTTATTATTTATATTGGATTATATTATTTACCATTTTAACTCCTTAATTTTGTAGGAAATGTGGTTCCTGTTTCTTGGTTATTACTGATCTGTGGTGCTTTCTAACGAACGTTGGTATTTCTTTGACCTGAGTGAAACAGTGCGTGGCTTTGTGCCGAGCGATACTGTACGGTTTAAAAAGCCTAATTTTTTTTTTTTTAATTGAAATATCGGTGTTAATGGCGGTGAATAGCTGGTATTTTTAACAGTAAAATAACCAGACCCGTTAAAATAGAAAACAGAACCTGAATAAAAATGATTTTCTGTCATTATGTAGTCATATGCATCTTGCATAATGCACTTTTTAGCATGATGCATACTTCATGTAATTTTTGGCACATATCTGTCATATCTCATGCATGTAAGATTGACTGACTATTGACTATCGATCATTCAGAATTAGATTACAGAATTGACAAATACACCATTCTCCCTTTCCTTTTTATTAATTTTTATACATAATCATGCATTTTGTGCGGATTTTGCATAGTTTCATATTTTGTAACTGCATAAATACAGTCTCTTTATAATAATAGAATATTCTAGATTGCAGAGGAGAATAGATACTGTCGGTTCTTTTTCTTTGTAACATATATTATAACATATAATTATGGAATAATGAAATTGTATCTGACTGAGATGTTACTTTCTATTTTTTGAAAGTGATGTTCTCACGAATGATACTGAAATTCCTTCTCTAAACTAGTAGCTAAAATTTCTATCGTACATAATCTTGTCACGAATTACAGACAGTTCCTGATTTTTGAAAACTTCGAGCGACAAATTTATCTCTTCGAATGGCACGCAAATTAGAAGTGGCAGTAGTGAGGTGGAATTGAACGGAAATGGCAATTGGGCTGACTACTTTGCTTAGTACAACCTCCGTCCTCGGATTTAGCCTGATTCCTCTTTTAGCAATCGGCCTGACCGTATTTCGATATAATCAAGCTGATCCAGAATCTCATCCATCCGATGCTCGCCAGGTTTGTTCAAAATTTTTACTTTTCAAATTTTTGAAAATGATAAATTGAAAGAGGTACAAGGAATTGCTATTTTACATAAGTGATGTGTATGATTTTTCTTATCTTTATATCTCGAGAAAATCGACTGATACCTGCAGTCGATACAACAGTTCATAGATTAATGATCATTCGTTAGTGTTGGATGATCGATACTCAATTGCAAAACTACTTCACTATTATCTTCAGGGTTCAAGAAATGATGTCTTATAAAAATTTCAATTTTGGCTCCAAAGTATTGAAAATGATAATCATTAATTAGCCTTAATTTTTAATTAAGCAAGGTCGAATTATTTATAATTTAATGCTCAATTAAATGTTAGTTGATAATTAGTGCCCAATTAAATTGAAGCCTTAATTACTTGTACTTCTGAAGTGCAAATAGAAAATAATGCATTATAATTTTCAAAACATGATCAATTTTGTATTTCAGCTACTACGAATGTACGATTTTATAGTGATCGGCGGCGGAAGCGCAGGAGCTGTGATCGCATCAAGACTATCCGAGGTGCCAAATTGGACTGTACTACTTGTTGAAGCTGGCGGTGACGAAAATGAAATTTCAGATATCCCTTTATTGGCTGGTTACACTCAACTATCAGAATTCGATTGGAAATATCAAACTACACCACCGACATCGTCCGCTTATTGTCTCGCCATGATTGGGGACAGGTGCAACTGGCCCCGTGGAAAGGTTCTTGGTGGCAGCAGTGTATTGAACGCCATGATTTATGTTCGTGGTAATCGGTAATTCAGAATTAATTGATCAAATTTTTAACAAATAAAAGTGGCAAGTTGTATAAAATTGCAAATAAGATAAATAATGAATTCCTAATTATTCAAACGATTTCAGCCGAGACTACGACAACTGGGCGAGATTGGGCAACGTAGGCTGGAGCTACGACGAGGTGTTCCCTTATTTCCTGAAATCCGAGGACAACCGCAACCCTTACCTAGCTAGAACCCCGTATCACAACACAGGTGGTTACCTGACCGTTCAAGAGTCCCCATGGAGGACACCGTTGTCGATCGCGTTCCTGCAAGCCGGCCAGGAGTTGGGTTACGAGAATCGCGACATAAACGGAGCTAATCAGACCGGCTTCATGCTGACTCAGGCTACTATCCGTCGAGGTAGCCGATGCTCGACAGCCAAAGCCTTTCTGAGACCGGTGAAGAACAGGGAGAATCTGCACATAGCGATGCACACGCAAGCTCTAAAAGTATTTTTCAACGAGGACAAGAGAGCGACCGGTGTAGAGATTCTCCGTGATGGCCGCCAACAAGTGATCAGAGTCAGGCGAGAGATCGTTCTATCAGCTGGAGCGATCAATTCACCCCAGCTACTGATGCTATCCGGTGTAGGACCTAGCGAACACTTGGAAGAGTTCAATATACCCGTGATATCAGACCTAAGGGTCGGAGACAATCTTCAAGACCACGTTGGTCTCGGTGGATTCACGTTTATCGTCAACGAACCGATCAGTCTGAAGAAGGATCGTTTTCAAACGATGCCGGTGATGATGGAATATGTACTGAACGAAAGAGGACCTATGACCAGTCCAGGTGTCGAAGGTTTAGCTTTTGTCAACACCAAATACGCGGATAAGTCAGGCGACTATCCTGATGTCCAGTTTCATTTTGCTCCCAGTTCGGTCAATTCAGACGGAGGTGATCAGATCAAGAAGATTCTAGGCCTCAGAGACAGAGTGTACAATACTATGTATAAACCTTTAACCCATTCTGAAACCTGGTCAATTTTGCCATTGTTGTTGAGACCTAAGAGTTCTGGATGGGTACGTCTGAAAAGCAGGAACCCATTGGTGTATCCAGATATCAATCCGAATTATTTTACACACAAAGAGGACATAGACGTCCTGGTAGAAGGTATAAGAATTGGTCTGCAGCTGTCGAACACTACAGCTTTTCAGAGATTCGGTTCTAGGCCTCACACTATTCGTATGCCAGGCTGTCATAGATATCCATTTGATAGTTACGACTATTGGGAATGTGCTATTAGACACTTTACTTTTACTATTTATCATCCAACCGGAACTTGCAAAATGGGACCGAGAAACGATCCCACGGCAGTGGTGGATCCCAGATTAAGGGTTTATGGAGTGAAAGGATTGAGAGTTGCTGACGCTTCGATCATGCCTGTGATCGTCAGTGGGAATCCGAATGCTCCTACGATCATGATCGGTGAAAAAGCGAGTGACATCATAAAAGAGGATTGGAGGCAGAAGAAAAAGCGTTACGTGGGAAGATGATGATGAAGAATGGGAGGATTGCTAGTTCATTGAAAAGATGTCTGCTGTTTCAGGGAATCGTGTTGCAACAGTTTGAGAAAAAATACTAGTTGCTTTATTTCACAATTAAATTGTTATTTATACCTCAAATCGAAGAAGAGTTAGAATCGTCTTCGATTAGACCAAACACGAGTGTACCTTATAGTATTTCATACTGTAAATTTCCTACAACTGTCTGTTATTTATTAATAGATTTCTATTTAATTGTTGATAGCGATGGGAATGACAAAAGATTTTCATATATTAGACAAAATAATATCTAAAGCAATAGTCCTGAATTTAGAAAATTATTTTTCAATTAAAAGACAACTATTTCTCTGTCAATTTCTCTATTAGTATTAATTAATAATAATTTTTAATTATAAATACCAAATATTTGTCGTAGGAAAACATCAGTCCCATCGTTAAATATCACTGATACACCCATTTGTAAATAATCGTTTCTATCAAGTAATAAAGATAACCATCTAAATGGTGAACCAAAAACCGTCCATAAGACAACGAAATCGTGCCATTGTCTAAACTGAATTTTGTCTATATTTATACCAAACCACATTATTGTAAATAAAAGTATTTGTTCAGAATGAGTTTCTCAATTATTGCCACCCTTTCCATCAACTTTTTCTAAACCACTTTTAATATTAATATCGTGAAAACGAAGATTTTGAAAATTCCTACTTCCCTTATAATGCCATTTTCCCACAAAAAGCCTACTTTGATCGCACTGCACGTATCTTGTTTTCCTTTCCTCTAATGCGTACCGTTTCTGGAACACTCAGTAGATTTTCACTGGTTATCTCGTAAAATCTCGGTAATTTTAATCTTGAAAAAGGAGCTCAACTCTCCCGTCGTGAGGCACGCGAGACCGTAGGTTCGAGATCGATGGATCACGATGGAAGGCAGACGATCTCGACTTTCGTTTCGCGGGCAAACAACATTTACGTAAGAGTTTCCGTGCTAAAAGGCTCGTTACAGGATGTGACGATTCTCACGTACATTTTTAAAGCCGCGTTTCCGCTTCCTTGTCTCGTATATTACAACGCGGTGAATTCATCGTGATCGCTGCTATTTTCATGGACTTTGTTATTGTCACGTTGAACGAGAATGTCCTTAATTAAGATAATTACTGATACACGTTTTCTTCGCGTCAAACTCATTCATGTACTATTCAGAACGACTAAAAATATACTAATTGAGGAAGAAATTACTCATTCTAAGATAAATCAAGTGTAAAATTAGTGCCTTTATTTGAAAGATTAATAAATTTTCTTTCATAGAGGACTAAGTCTGTTAATTATATAAAGAGTTAATAAGTTTAATAATGACTTCGTTCTTTCATTTAACTACATTAATTGAATTACCTGAGAATAATCAATCATTTCAACCTCATTAATCACGCTTTCAATCAAGGAAGAATTGCACGAATAATAGAAATAATTATATAAAAAATTAATCGTCTAATTTAAAATTTATCTCTGTACAGATTTATAAAGGAAACACAATACTGTTTTTTTATGAAGCAAATAACATAAATTGGCTTACTTTAGTTCCGCCGTAAACAAGGAAGAAATTTCACGCGGTATAATGCAAATTTTGCAAACGCGTTTGTTATTCCATGGCCACTTTACTTTCACTAAGCCGACTGAAATTTGTCTGCGTAAAAAATTATTATTCTTGATCTAATCGAATCTCGGTAACAATGCCAGATCGTACAATAACACGATTCAAAGCAAGCGGATTTCCCTATCTTTTCTATCGCGAGATCCTCTCGTTTCCCTACCCTTCGTTCACGAATCTAACATCCGCTCCGCAATTTGGTAAACTCGATTAATTTATTGGTTATTTTTAAAGGAAGAAAGCAAAAGTCGTATGGGTTTCAGAAATTCTCAGGCACATCGGGCAAAGAAAAGTGGACAGTGAAAGTCCGACTTTGGTGGTGTTGCGTTTGCACGAAGTGAGTTCATTTGTATTTTCGATTCACGTCAGCATGAGAATATTTTGCAAAGAATATAACTAATGAAAGAAAGTGTAATGGTCAAGAGCGAACTAGACATTTGTCATAGAAACGGCGCCGACTAGACTTTCCTCTATACTTGTACTTTCTTACTATGCAATTTGTACTATCCGTTAGAAGTACAGCCCCTGGCCATTGAATTAACCCCTTTGACCTGATGTTTCACACGGATAATAGGAATTTCATTATACCATATAATATCTTATTAACTTCCTAGATAATTATAATATTAGATATTGCTTTCTCTGATTATTATCTGAATAATTATTCCATCAGAACTAACTATAGTTCCCCGAATAGAATCCGTAATCGAAAGTAATGCAAACTAGTTTAAAATCTCACACCTGTTCCCTGTGACACTAAGTAGGTAACAAGTTCTAAACAAGTAAACCAACTTCCGAGTAACTCGCCCCGTAATAATTGATAATTGATCAATAACGCGTAATACTTGCGAATGATTAGAAAGCAATACTAGTTGCGTCGACACACGCACTTTTACGAAGTCCGTATAACGTGTCGCAATTACCACATTACACCTTTCACACTACGGAAGTGCAGTCGATGAGAATTTCTTTTATTCCTACCATGTACATATTCCTATTCGTCTGTTGTCTAAATACGTTTCGTCATCTGCGAATTCTATTACTCAATCACTTATATAAATATGAAATTTACGCAATTAAAAATAATTTAAAATAGAAATTTATTTCAAAAATTGTCACCAATTTGCGGCGAATCTTAAAGTGAAACAAGTTACCTATAATTATTCCAAATTTAATTACCTAATCAATCGATATAAAATTTTATAATTAAAATTTTCAATAATTTCAAATAAAATTCCCAACCTGAGAATTACATTATCAAGTTCACGTTTAATTAATAAAGTTACTCGAGGATTGAATTACTAATTATCCGAAACGTTAGATGGGAATCGATTGAAAATCAATACAGTTCGCGTTTCATGTGTAATGAGGTACGTATGCAAGTGAATATCGTAAGTTGTATAAACCGGATGTGATTGAGGCTAGGAAACAGGATTAAATGGAGGAACAATCTGGACGACCAGCTGCTCGTTACTTCACCGTGTTTCCAGACCATTGACCCGATCCCGCACTCGACAACAGATTTTCAACGCACGATTTAATTTTTCCGCTTAATTACATTCCATCGCGTGTGTACAGCTGCCTGTTAAACATGACTCCTTCGTTTCAATAGAAACAAGCACAGTACACTTTGTTCTTACGAATCGGATAAATAGCCATTCGAACGACCTACCGATACAATCGCTGAAAGAAACAACGTTTCAACAACTTGTACACGTCGTTCCTTGAATGGATTGTCAATTGCACGGCACGCTTACAAATGATGTACCGCGAGAACAATATTGTTACTCTCATTTCTGCCTGCTTTTGTAAGCTGAATTTATGTCTCCATAGAGGGACACTGATTAATTCGAGATTTTAGATAGCGCTTTAATTAACTCATTCATTGTGACTGAGATGTGTACTTTTTAATTAGTAAAGAGTTTTTAAAGAGACTTGTCATTTACAACTGAATAATATACTTGTGTGTATGTTTTAAATAAAGCATCGATGCTTGATTGGAGATTTGAATTAATTAACCCTTTCATTATAAGATATTTTGACAATTAGAAAAATTTACTTTACCAGGAAAATAATGTTTCAAGTAACCACTATTTACGTGCTCAGTATACAATGTTCAATGTGGAAATCTCTCGATACCACAATGACGATACATGTTTGAATAACGAATTAGGTTATTCGTAAGAACTTTCTTTCTCTAAACCGACTCGAAATTCATACATAATACTTCGTTATTACTACTATCCCGATCTCTAAACGTGCCAACGGTCACGTAGCGTCGAGAAAACGGTTTTGCTATAATTTTATTTTATTAAAAAATTCATTTTAAACAGAATATTGCAAAATTTTTAATATCAATACTCTAAGTTAATTTACGATCATCTACATATGATAATATTGCATTCAACGAAGAACTCTAATGCACGCGATATATCATTGAAAAAGGAAAAGATAAACCAGTTACACGTCCGCTTTTCTCATCCGACATTCAAAAATATTACTTCCTTTTGAGTTTCTTAATGAAAACATTGAATAGAGTACCATAATCCCAGCTGGATTATCTATAAGGAAATAATTTAAAACTGGGTTATCTTGTCTGCTATTCTATCGCCATCATTTATCATTGTATTCAAGCCACTCCCTCGCGACGTAAGTGATTAAAGGAGTATTTACGAGAATAAAGATCCTTCTAACGTTCGAATACTATTTCTTGTTATGAGAATTATTACAGTAGCTTCAATTCATTAATTTTCAAAACTCGAAAATATACCATTTTCATAATAAAAAAAATAAAATTAACAAAAATATTAATTAGAGTGGCATTTATTAAAAATTCTAATTCTAACAATACGAAAGTCTATAATTTACTTGCCATCTAATATCAAGGTACATCGTCTGCCAATAGTTCTAAATGGACGCAGCCCGTGCTTCTGATAACTAGGTAAGTGGCGTAAGTATTGTTGATCGCACGCTAACAATTGATGAAATATGAATATTCGGTTTGAAAATAACTACGTTTATTCGGCTTCTCGATCGTGTATTGACTCGAGGAATAATAATATTCCTCGCTGATAATAATTCGAGTGTTTATCTCAAGGGATTATCCCTTTCTCGAGCGCGGCGCCAACTCTACCGGTTTGGAATTTAATTTCGCCGATATAAGAAGTATCTACTATACGAAATACTATACTATCGTAACTGCTATATTTCTTTTTTTTTTTTTAATTTTTTTTAATTAAATGATTAATTAATGCAACTAAGAAGGGATCTAAAGAAAGCACGAGGAATACGTCGATCATTGTAACAAAGTGTGTAATGTCTACGTTAGTGTAAGCACCGGCTGTTAGCACATTGTCAGAGGGGGATAGGTGTGCGTAGGTAACCACAGGAAGAGAATACTTTCACTGCCAAAGTACGCTTGGGAGCCTTCGGGAAGGACGAAGAAACTCAGTCACTGGCCAGATCGACAAGGAAGGTGAGAGTGAAATGAGTAGGAGAGTGTGCTATCGGTACAGTTCAGTATCGTTCTTCCGAGTGTCATTACCGATTCTCACGACGGTCATTCGGTGGCAATCGTCTAGTCAGTGAGTTAGATAGATCCTGCGAAAAATTTTCCTTCAATCAACAGTGTTCGTACAAGGTTTTGGAAGACAGCATTTCCTTACTAACTTCCGGATGTTTTGCCTGGTCGAGAGAGACTGAAGAATTTATCGAATCTGATGGGAAATGTTCTTGGGAATAAAGGATCGACGAAGAAATAAAAGGTTGGTGTGTGTGAACTCAAACTCTGGGTTCGATTTGATTAAATATTACAAATCATTTTGGATACAGATAATTATTATATAACATTCGATGTTGAGATAGACGAAATAGAATGAAAAAGCCGGTGTTTGTGGAGTACCCAATTGTGATAAGTACTCAATGTGCTAAAGAA
Source organism: Osmia bicornis bicornis (assembly GCF_907164935.1). Taxonomy (NCBI): domain Eukaryota; kingdom Metazoa; phylum Arthropoda; class Insecta; order Hymenoptera; family Megachilidae; genus Osmia; species Osmia bicornis. The sequence goes on along the minus strand of NC_060221.1, from coordinate 852,529 downwards.
CACAGTGAGAACAAAGAATGTTACTGCAAAAGAAGTGCACGAAGATTGCTAGTGATTACGATGAATCATTCGGTAATAATCACAGTGATAATGATTCTGAATAATTGTAATTATTTCAATTACGTAGGTTATTTAATATCTTTGTATTACGCAATTTTTATATAACACATTTTTTATATTACTTAATGAAATAATGGCCCTGGGACACATTATACACAGGATGCACATAACAATTAAAGGCACATCGAAACAATGTGTTAAGTTAGACCAGGAGTAATTGAGTATCGGACCATGAAGAGTTAAACATATTAAGGTCACGAGTTCCTCGTAACATGATAAATTGATTCCTTGAATGCAATCGATTGCGTAAGAATGAATTGTTTGTGTGTGGTTATATACAGACGACGATCAATAGGAGAATCCTGGTTATACATGAATAAAACGTTGATTCAAAAGAATAAATATTCATGATGGAGAATGGAGGACTAAGATGCATTGCAAAACACCGATAAAATTTTGCAATTTCTACGCTATTTGCATTGGTGTAAAAAGTAATAACCTAGTAAATGAAGGTTCAACTTTGTTTCATGTCGCAACATGAAAATCGTTCACGGTGTCTGTTTTAAATATTAAAAAATTTGCGTCAATTAATTAAAGATGCACAGATTTGCAAAATGAAATCATTAACATGTTATATTAAACTGTATCGTATCGAGTGGCTAATTTCGAAGCAAAGAAAGTTTGACACCATTTGATAACATGACATAAAAGTACCGCGAAACAGCACTTATGGCATATTAATTTAAAGTTTAAGGTTCGACGAAAGTAATTACATAAACACTTCATGAATATTCTTAATGAAGATTGGCTAGCTGTTCAGTGGAATAATTAGTCTGATTTAAGTGGAAGGTGATTAGTATTTTTTTAACACTTGTATATAATTAGAATTTTGATATTACTGTGTAATCATTCACACATCTTTCACGATTAAAAACTTGTAGCTAGACGATGAATATTACATCTGCCATTTCACTTGAAATATTTGAGACCGGTTTTATATTGTCTTACATAACTTACGAAATTCCTGTTTAATCTGCTTTCTACATTATATTATTCTTGTTTTTGTATATTCTCGAAACAATAATATAGCATGATTTTATTCTACAAAAACATCCTAGACACTTGATATCAACTCTCAGTTTTTAATAATTTAAAACTAACTCAAGCATTTGAAAATTTATATTCGATAAATTTCAAAATTAATTTCATAGACAAAATATTCAAATTAATTTTAATAATTGATTTCTTTCATCCTCATTAAAATTTGCTAGTTAACCCTATCTATTTAAAAAAAAAGATATTATTTCAAACTATCATTTAACTCGACATATTTTTAACCCGACAAACCACATATTTTCCTAAAGACAATTCCACTTGATCTTGCGTCGATTCTACTCGTTCCTAATTACCTCATTCACTTTCCTTCGCCGTTGAAAGTTGCATAAAGAAAGAAAGTCCCACAAATGGTTACGCAACAATTCTACGAATATTTTCATAGACGAAAACGTATGTTCTCATTTCCAACATTATTATAAATTTCTTTTTATTTTTCATAGTAGAAAAAAATTTACACGATTCGATTGAAATAATATCTTTTATCGATCTAAAATAACTGATAATAGAATATTATTATTACTGTTAGTGAAACAGAAATCGGCCATAAAGATTACGATTTTTTATTTGTTTTAAGTGAAATAATTACTACGAACGGGAAAAGAGAAGTAATTTACGCTTAACTGAGAACTCACATGGCAAGGCTGGCTGCGTTTTTACTAGGAAACTCTTACCTGAAACAAGAAAACGGAACTGTTAGATACATCGTCTCATCGATAAGAACTATGCACATGGAAACTGTTACTTTTTTACTATCATCTACTCTTCTACTTTAAACACGCAAACCTGGCTGAAAAGCAATTCGAAATAAATATACTGGAGAGAATGATAGTAAAATGACCAACCAATTTTATGTTCCTTCCTAAAACCTGATTCATTGTTTCAACTGCATTCAATTTTTGCTTAAATTGTAAATAACACCATGTAAGAAAATTGTAAATACTGAGGCGATTATGATAAAAAGCAAAAAAAGAATAGCATGTTAGAACCTTATTCCGTAGTTCTTCCGATCCAACGCGTAATTTCAAGAAAGAAACATTCTTCAGTCAATTTCCGCGTTACCTTTTTCTACGTGATGCAGAAATTGCACAGCTCTGTCATAGCTTAGTGTTCTCCAACTTTCGGAGCACCGACCGGACACGACGATATTATTGATAGCCCTATTCATCGTCAGTATCGTTTGTAGTTTTCTCTTTTCATTTTTTCATCAAAAATAATTGTTGTTTTCGAATGTTTTATCTGAATTCTAAACACTTTCTGAAGTAACAAAAGCTTTGTGTATTTTTCAAGCTAGCCAAACAGTTTGCTCGACAACCAACTATCCTGTCAGGGCCAGGAAAAGTCCTTAGACCCGTAACGAAGTTGAAGAACAAGACAGAGAAAGGCCACGTAACGTAACCACGAAAGTTTCGTAGAAGGAAACGAGCGTGGAAGAAGGTTTACGTTGGCGAAACACTTTCTCCTTTCCCCGTTATGAGATCACCATCTCGTCTCTCCACTGATAGCAACATAACTTCGTTAATTTGTTGACTGCCTTGAAATACTACCTACTTAACCGTTTCACTGAAGTTCTTCGAAAAAATAAAAGAAAACAACAACATTGAATTATGACAGTCATGCTCTAAATGCTGTTCCTACTGAACAAAGATCTCCGTAACATTTCCAAATGGTTGATTTAAGGAACAAAAACGTATCTTTTCGAATTACAGGAAGACGAAACAACCCATGAATCAATTGTCGGCGCCATCGAGGGCACAATGAAGAGAATAAGCTCCGACGTGTCATTCACAGTAGTTCGGATCGAAAGAATCGGCACCCGTCCGCCGGACATCCGCTCGCGGTGAAACATCATCAGCGTGATGTCATACGAACCACTCAAAGCACTCGGAGATTCAAAATTTCATTTAACCAAGTTCGTGAGATTTCAATTCGAGAAGAATGGTGTTCAGTACGATCGTGGTAACGTCAGCATTGAAGGGCGCTCTGGGTTTGATGGGCACCAGTTTATGGTTGATCCCTTTACTCATAGCAGGCCTGTCCTACTATCGTTACGATCAACTAGATCCTGAAAGTCGACCCATCGATCGTTACCCTCTGTACCCAGAGTACGACTTCGTCGTAGTGGGTGGTGGGTCAGCTGGAGCAGTGGTAGCCAGCAGACTATCAGAAATAACAAACTGGAATGTTCTATTGCTCGAAGCTGGCCCTGACGAGAACGAGATAACAGACGTGCCATCGTTGGCAGCTTATCTGCAACTGACGAAGCTGGACTGGAAGTACAAGACCGAACCAACAGGAAGAGCCTGCCTGGCAATGAACCGAGGCCGTTGCAATTGGCCTCGGGGAAAAGTTCTAGGAGGCTCCAGTGTCCTTAATTACATGCTCTACGTTCGAGGCAACAGGCGAGATTACGATTACTGGGAGTCTCTGGGTAACCCTGGCTGGGGCTACGATCAGGCGCTCTATTACTTCAAGAAGTCCGAGGATAACCGGAATCCTTATCTCCAGAAGAGTCCTTACCACTCCACAGGTGGTTACTTAACCGTTCAAGAGTCCCCGTGGAGGACACCGTTGGTGGTGGCGTTCGTTCAGGCTGGCACAGAAATGGGTTACGAGAACAGGGACATAAATGGAGAACGACAAACGGGATTCATGATAGCTCAGGGTACGATTCGTAGAGGTAGCAGGTGTTCCACGGCGAAGGCGTTCCTTCGTCCAGTTCGATTGCGCAGAAACATCCACACGGCTATGAACTCTCATGTCACCAAAGTTCTGATAGATCCAATAACCATGAGAGCCACTGGGGTGGAATTTGTGAGAGACGGTCGTAGGCAGATCGTCCGGGCGCGAAAGGAGGTGATTCTATCAGCTGGGGCTATCAACAGTCCCCAGATCCTGATGCTTTCCGGGATAGGACCTCAGGAACACCTACGCCATATCGGGATACCTGTGATCAAGGACCTCCGAGTGGGTGATAATCTTCAGGATCACGTTGGCATGGGTGGACTCACGTTTCTTATCGATAAACCAGTGGCTATTGTTCAAGATCGCTTCCAGGCTGCTCCAGTGACCATGCACTACGTGGCCAATGGAAGAGGACCCATGACTACGCTGGGTGGTGTCGAAGGGTATGCGTTCGTGAATACAAAATATGCTAATCTCTCTGTCGATTATCCAGATATTCAACTGCACATGGCACCAGCCTCCATAAACTCGGATAATGGTATCCAGGTGAAGAAGGTCTTGGGTATTACTGATGAGGTTTACAACACGGTGTACAGACCCATTGCGAATAAGGACGCCTGGACCATCATGCCTCTTCTGCTCAGGCCTAGATCACGTGGCACGGTTAGACTGCGTAGTTCTAATCCATTTCATAGTCCACTGATCGATGCTAATTACTTTTCTGACCCCTTCGACATCGCCACTTTGGTCGAGGGTGCTAAAATCGCGATAAGGGTCAGCGAGGCTAAGGTCTTCAAGCAGTTTGGATCCAGAATCCATCGTATCAAGCTGCCGAATTGTAAACACTTGAAGTTTGCTTCGGATGCTTACTGGGAATGTCATATTCGTCATATCACCATGACGATTTACCATCCAGTTGGAACGACCAAAATGGGACCTTCAAGTGATCCAAATGCTGTTGTGGATTCTAGATTGAGGGTTCACGGAGTAAAAGGGCTGAGGGTGATAGATGCGTCCATCATGCCCACGATATGCAGCGGAAATACGAATGCACCAGTCATCATGATCGGTGAAAAAGGAGCTGATCTGATTAAAAATGACTGGTTGACGATCGAGACAAGCAGAAGCTGACATATTTTATACTTTAGTCAGGTCTTTATATGTAAGGACATCTGTTTAAATTTGTTAAGTTGATGTTAATATCCTATCTATCATTAGTAACTTTAAGTGACATGCAGCATAATTTTGCTGCTCTTATTTCATAAGGCAGGGGATTAATTTGTTTAAAAATTCGATGACTGTTATAAGTTGTTTATATTTTGTTGATAGTTTAGATGTGTAATGTGAGGCAAATGTGTGCTGATAGAAGCACTCGTTGTAATATGTTGAATGTATATCTATGTAAATTGTGTACATAAAAATTTTGTTGATTTAATTCCACTGTGATTGTTGATTTAAAGAATATTAATTGTTAAATGATTTATTACCCGAGATAACTGGAAGCGAATCGACGAGAATTCACTTTATTTTGTAGACGAAAACATTTCTCAAGTAAACGAACGAAACCTTTACCATTTGATTTATTATTTTTTCACTGAATTCAAGAACGCAATTGGAAAGATTCATTTGCACTGACTGTACGAACAAGGAAAATGATATCCAAGTATAAACAAGAAAAAATAATAGATAACATGGCTGTATCTTAATTCATTGCGGTCCAAAGTTGAACCCGTTTTTCAGTAATTTTAAACACACGAACCATTCGCGATAGTTTATTTAAAGCTAAACGAAAAATAACACGTTTCTTCATATTTTTCGCCAATTGTGGTCAAGTGGGTAGCTATGTAATTCGTGAATGGCTTAATAACAGATTAAAAATGTTTATTAACGGCGTATTTATTTTTTATCGAATGCAAAAATATACTAAATTAAGAGAAGGTATATCATAGATTTTTCTTCTTGTCCGCGTTCTTTTGATCTTTTGAAAAGTTTCCTCCTTAAAGTAGTATTACTGTAGGTTTAGTTAAGTTTATGGGAATTTAATGATAATAGTCTCGTTCTTTTAACTAGCGAATTCTAGAATCAAAAATATCTTGAGTTACATAATTTGTAAATATTAAATAACAGTATAATAATTGCATAAAAAGTTGCATTCAACCGCTTCCTTTGAAGAAGCAATTAAATGAATAAATAACACCCAATGTTTCATTGACGTCAAATTGACGTCATCAAGACAATTTAACTGAATTAAAGAACATTTTCACTCTTGCTGAACCAGCATAGCCAGCATAATGTGATTTACAAATTTGTTTCCAAATTTGAGAATCTTCCCAATAATTGGTCGTCGAATTGCAAATAGAACGCGAACTGAGAATTATTATTTCATGTATTTTAATAAATAGTTCTACAGGAAAAAAATGGATACGTTGCAAATTTAGTTGTATCATTTACGTATGAACAACTCTGTTTCTAGCAAACGATTAATCTGTTTCAAGTAATATGTCATTAAAGTGCCATACATATATCGTTATGTAACTTCCATAATGTATAATTGTGCTTAAATAAAAATCATAAACTGCTGTATTCATATACATAAGGTTAAAAAAGGAATTCAAAAAATAAATGAATAAAAATTATCATAAGGAACTTAACACGAAACCTGTATAAACAAACGTTAAGAATTGATATGATGATAATAAATTCAATTTTACCTGTTTATTTAAAAATACAAATGAAATCGAGAACATTCTTTGAATTAAATAACCGAATTTTCCCACGCTTCGCCCTCAAAATTGTTTGAATTCTCGAATTTTTAACAATAAAATTGAAAATAAATATTCCGTATTCAACCATAATACGTGGTTTCAAATAATTTTGTGTATCAAGCTAGCAGTGAAATTATTAAATTTATTGTACGTTTCATAGTAAGTTCAAATGCACATATTTTCAAAAATTGTTTACAACGATGGGGTTAAGCAAAATCCTTCTGTTAAGTGGATCTTAAGTGAATCCTTCCACCCACCCAACTCAAGATACCTCGCAATGCTCATCCCTACAAAATTAAAGTGAGTTTTCGTTGAGGAAAACCTCGAACTGCATCGAAAGATTTCAGGGAATCCCAATTCCAGGGAAACAAAAAAGGATACAAACACCTCTTAATCAAGAAACTAATCCAACAGGAACAGCATCGCTCATAACGTATTCCTATATATGAAGAAAAAAGCAGGACTTACAGGATTATATATACCGAGCGAGGAGCAATCGAAGTGTCATTTCCCGCGTAAAAATCATCCAAGATGAACGCTGACGCTCGTTCCATTTTCGTCATCTCGCGGCTCATTTATCTGTCAATCATTATGTTAACGATTTTCCCCGGACAGTACTGGTCAGTCGCTGAACCAAGACGATACGCGAACCTGTACGGCTATAACGATTTCAATTCATCTATAACAGAGAACCTCCTGAATACTGGGATAGGTGTTCTAAATTTGTTACTTAACAATCAACGATTCCTTGAAAACGCCCAACCAGATGTGACGCCAATACTCAATTCCTTCTACGATTTCATAGTAGTAGGTGCTGGGACAGCTGGTGCAGCTATAGCATCCAGGCTTAGCGAGGTTCGGAACTTAAGGGTACTACTGATAGAGGCAGGCCCTGAAGAGTCTCTATTCATGGACGTCCCCGTCGTGGCATCCTTCTTGCAGGATGTAGACGAGATAAATTGGAAGTACGAAACAGAACCGTCTGACAAATATTGCATGGGTATGAAAGGGCACAGGTGCAAGTGGCCCAGGGGCAAAGTGATGGGTGGTAGCAGTGTCTTGAACTACATGATCGCCACCAGAGGAAACCCAAAGGATTACGACAGATGGGCTGAATTAGGGAACGATGGATGGGCGTACAAGGACGCGTTAAAATACTTCAAGAAGTTAGAAAACATCCAGATACCCAAGTTGAGGAATGACAAAAAGTACCATAGCACTGATGGACCAGTGACCATAGACTACGCGGCGTATAAATCACCCTTGCTAACCGCGTTCCTGGAGGCTGGTCAGGAACTGGGTTACCCATTGGTGGATTACAATGGGCAGAAACAGATTGGTTTTTCACAAATACAATCCAACACTTTCCGTGGGTATCGGATGAGTAGCAACAAGGCCTACCTGTCTGGCATAAGGCGCAGCAATCTCCAGGTAACTAAAATGAGTATGGTGCATAAAATACTTATAGACAAAAAGAGGAAACGGGCTGTAGGTGTGGAATTCGTGAAGAACAATCGCCGTGTGACGGTGTACGCGAACAAGGAAGTGATTTTATGCGCGGGTGCTATAGGATCCCCTCAGTTGCTGATGCTCTCCGGAGTAGGCCCAGCAGAGCACTTAACGAAACTTGGGATAGACGTGATAAAGGATTCGCGGGTCGGGGACAATTTGATGGATCACATAGTGTACGGTGGACTCACGTTCACGGTTGACGAGCCTGTCAGCGGATTGATGTACGATCTAGCAGACATTTCGAAACCATACGCCAAAGACTTTCTGATGGATCAGAAAGGACCATTGACCGTCAGCGGTGGAGTCGAAGGCATCGCCTTCGCGGATCTGGATGATCCAAAGAATCGTGACGGAATGCCGAACATAGAACTGATGGCACTGATGGGCTCGATTTATTCCTTCAAAGCTACGATGGATAATTTTGGCTTCAATCAGGAAATACTGGACAAATTCTCGTTCTTTCAGAGCACCTACTCCTGGGGTGTATTCCCTATGTTACTCAGGCCGAAAAGTCGTGGATGGATAAGACTGAGGTCCAGAGACGTGAATGTTAAGCCACGTATTGTAGCCAATTATCTGGACGATCCGGAAGATATAAGGGTGTTACTGAAAGGGATCAGATTCGCCTTACAGGTTGGCGAAACGAAAGCCATGAGAAGGCTTGGCGTGAAGTTTTATAACAGAACAGTATCCGACTGTGAGAAGTACCCGTTTGACTCGGACGATTACTGGCTGTGCAATACTAGGATGGAAACTTTAACTATTTATCATTATTCTGGCACTTGCAAAATGGGTCCTAAGAATGACAAGACTGCTGTCGTCGATCCAACCCTTAAGGTACGTACAAATTTAGTTTCCAATCATTTTTTATTTGATTGTGAGCGATGAAATGAATAGAAGTTTTAACATTTCAGGTAATTGGTATTAAAGGACTAAGAGTGGCTGATGCTTCCATAATTCCAGAAATTCCAACAGGCCATACCAATATCCCTGTATTCATGATCGCCGAAAAATGTGCGGACATGATTAAAAAGGAGTGGGGATATCCGACTGATTGAAAACCGTGATCTAAAGATTAGTATACCAAAATGAAGTGTTAATTAAGTTTTATATATGTACAGTTTAACGTAAAAATATAGCATATAAATTTCTCATATATCAATCACGTTTTTTACTCGCCTTTGATATTGATTTGGAATTGGTTCGAATAAATTTTATGCGGAATGCAATTTCAAAAATAAATTCTTTCAAATATTCCAATTATTAATCTAAATTGAAAGTTATCCTAATATTAAATGAATTAGTTAGTTATAAAGTTAACGTCGCATAAGTTGAAGTTATATTAAATTATTTTGTAAAAAAAAAAAAGAAAAGCGAAATAATTTATGGGAAAGGAATTTTCAATTCAACGCTGGTAGTGAATATGTTAAAAAAGTACCAAAGAGTTTACGAATTGTCCTTTACGATTTTCAAGTGACAAATTCACCCACGAAAGGAATACCAAACACCCAGGTACATAATGACCAGCATAAAAGTGGAACGTGAACGAGATAAAACAGATGCACAATATAGAAAACGACACGAGAAGGGGTCGACCGAGTACGTGTTGTTAACATTACTCAAGCCCGGTAAGTATTACGTGAACGACACGAGAAAGCGCATTTCTCTAGTGGGTCTTGAAGTGGAAAGTGGGCACGGGGTCTTCAGTTTCGGTAGTCCCACAACATCATCAGGAAGGATACCACGTCTCGCAAGGAACATTAGAAATATTACGGTAATAATAATTGCCATCAGGCAAACAATCATTTTCTTCATAATACAAACAGCCAGTGAAATTTAACCTGTTCAATGTCTTTGTTTATTGTATTGGACATCAATTTCATTAGTGTTTTCATTTATATAAAATTTTTAATATATAGCAAATTATTATAAATATGATTTCTATTATAAAGTATATATACTTGTTCTGTGCTTATTTTTGCATATTTTTTGTTATAAAAGAGTAAAAATTGTGTTATAAATGTGTTAACTATCTATGTGGAATTTCAAATTGCTATTTTATAAGGTAAAACACTTTTATTCCCTTTTTTGGGTGCTGCTGAAAATTTGTGTGACCTTATATTTCATAAAATCTATAACTTTTGCAATTTTACATTCCTTTGTATAACTAACAAATCATTATTTGAAATAGAAAAAGAATATCAGGACTGTCAAAAATTATTGGACACACCTTGTATAGACCCGATTTCACACTTTTTGCTAATGAGGCAGAAATGAAAGTAGAAATTTTGAGCCCCGAATAAGATTTTATCTTTATGTCTTGTTTCATAAGAAATACCTTTTTAAATTTCAAACAAAATATGATAATTAGTAAAATCCAAATTTTCTCTCAATAAAATTAATATTTGTTTAAAAATATGATAATAAATTTCTATTGTCGATTGTTCAATTTTCATATTGCAAAACAGTATTGTTAAATGAATGAAACACAGTTATTTATGTGTTGACCTACATACACATAATTAAGTACATATACATAACAGTGAAAGCGCGCGTTTTATTCAACGAAAGCGAAGTTGAAATGTCAACAAGCATTATTTATGCAAAGATTCCTTACAGAGTGTCTTAGTAATGATTATAAAATAAATAAAAAATATAGATAAAACAATTCAGAATTTGAGAGCCACGTATTTTCCTAAATTAGTATTTCCTTTTTATATTTAAACAAAGATTACTAACAATAAGGAAATTTTCATCTTCAAACAAATCCATAAATTTAAATATTTTTTTTACAGCACCATGACTAGCCTACTTAATACGCTGTTACTGCTATCGTCCCTCGTTTCCATTGGACGGTCAGAATCATTTTTAAACGCAATAAAGAACTATGGACCATCGCCGGAAGTTTTAAATAGAATCGACCCGAACAACAAAAAATATGACTTCATCGTGGTGGGTGCTGGATCAGCTGGGTCGGTATTAGCCAACCGTCTCTCAGAGAACAAAAAATGGAATATTTTGTTGTTGGAGGCAGGAGGGCCCGAAAGTCTCCTTCACCAAGTGCCAATCCTCGTTGGCTACTTTCAACTGTCCAGCTTTAATTGGGGCTACAAGGTAGAACCTCAGACAAACGCTTGTTTAGGAATGATCAATCGACAATGTTCCTGGCCACGTGGCAAAGCCCTCGGTGGAACGAGCACCCTTAATTATATGATCCACACTCGGGGAAACAAATTGGATTACGATATCTGGGCTGCGTTGGGGAACGAGGGTTGGTCGTACAAGGATGTGTTACATTATTTCAAGAAAAGCGAAAAATTCGACGTTCCAGGTGAGTATATTAACGACATAGGAATTACCATTTTTATTCGACAACATGCAAAAACTTAATCGCAGTAAAACCTATGCCCTGACAAAAAGCAGGTAAAAATATGCATATCGTAAATTAGAGATCATACAACACGATTCGACTTAACATGCCATACGAATCCATATTCAGCAGGTACGATTAAGCCACCTATTCGTATTCAGGCATCAAGAATTCCACGTACCATGGGGACAAAGGTTACCTGTGCGTGCAGTACGTGCCTTATCACACAGAGCTAGCCAAGGCATTTCTGAAAGCTGGAAGACAACTAGGCTATCAGATCGTCGACTACAACGGCGAGGACCAAATTGGATTCTCTTACATCCAAGCGAATCTGGATAAAGGAACCAGATGTAGCGCTTCGAAAGCGTACCTCCGGGTGAATAGATCGAATCTAAACATCGTCACAGGTGCCACAGTCACCAAGGTGTTGATAAACGAGAAAAATCGCACTTACGGCGTGGAATACACGAGAAACAACCAATCCAAAAGGGTATTTTGCTCTAAAGAGGTGATCCTCTCTGCTGGCACCATAGACTCTGCCAAACTACTAATGTTATCCGGTATAGGACCTAAGGATCACCTGGAAGAACTCGGGATCAAAGTGATCCAAGACTCCAAAGTGGGATACAGCATGTACGAACACGTTGGTTTCCTAGGTCTGACCTTCCTGGTCGATCAACCAGTGTCGTTATTGCAAAGTAGACTAGCCAGGCCCAGTGTGTTTATAGAATACATTCTGCATGGAGACGGTCTGATGTCGCTTCCGGGAGGAGCGGAAGCTTTAGCATTCATCAGGACTAAGTATGCTCCTGATAGTAGACCGGACGTGGAACTTTTGTTTGCCTCAGGATCTTTGCACTCGGACGGAGGTCTGCCTTTGAAAAAGGCCCTCAGGATATCCGACGAATTGTATGACACTGTTTACAAACCGATAGAGAACCAGGACGCATGGTCCATCTGGCCCATCGTACAGAACCCAAGAAGCGTTGGGAGGATCACTCTGAAGTCAAAGGATCCTTACGAACCACCTAGGATGGAACCAAACTTCTTCACCCATCCTGCTGATATAGAAATCATTTTGGAGGGGATCAAACACGCTATCAATATCTCGAAGACACAACCGTTCCAGAAATACGGTAGCCGATTACACGATATCAAGATTCCTGGATGCAGAACGTTTCAGTTCGCTAGCGATGATTATTGGAGATGCGCTATCAAACATCTGCCTTCCATGATGAATCATGAAATTGGTACCGTGAAAATGGGACCAAAGGATGATGCATACGCGGTTGTGGATCCGCGGTTGAGGGTGTATGGTGTTCAAGGATTAAGGGTCGCGGATGCATCGATCATGCCTGCCATGCCTACTGGGCACGTGAATGCTGGTATTTATATGATCGGAGAAAAAGCGGCTGATATGATCAAACGAGACTGGCAATGAACTTGTATACTCCTTTTATGAGTAGAATTATTATTTCATGAAATACTCAGGTATCCGTAAGTAATGTTAGAATTGATACCAGCGATGCCAATATACAAATTTGGATCTGGTATCGAGCAGTATCAAAAAGAATAGAAAGTATTTTAAAAAATTGAAAATTCCAGAAGTTATGAAGGTTTATAGTTCATGCAAATTTCATAAGATTTTTCTAGTCTACACATTTCACTTTCGACGTAGAGAGTGTATTAGAAAAAGAATAAATAATAGCGCTGATTAATCGTAAGTTATAAATTTTGATTTTCACCGACTGAAACAAAATTTATTGATCGAATTTTCTATAGCCCTAATGAAAATTGCATCGATTGTGGTTCGAGGTTGCAAAGAGAAAAGTTAATTACGCGATAGATCGTGCGATTAAGAGTGTTCCATTTAAAAGTCACATTCTATGGTATTAAGGACGAGGAAAGTAATATTACTTCATTAGTTGGGCGAGGGATAATAAATTATTTGCGTGCAGAAATGCGTCGCAGAGCAAACGAATGGCCCACATTCTCGTTCATTCGGTTAAAAGGAAACTTTATAAAAACACGCAACAAGTTCATTAATAATGATAAATAAAAGCTGAGTCATATCTGTATTTCCCCTGATACGTTTTCGTGCGAAATTAGATAAAAATATCCAATCTAACTGGTACACTGACATTCATTTCAAATATATTTTCATTATTATTATTAAGATTAATTGGCAATTTGTATTAAACTTGCTGATAGAACTTTAAAATTTTAAAAACCTATACCTATTTTGTATGTAAAATTGCATAAAACTTATATTATTTCAAATTCATTGTACTACATATTTAAAATATTTGTACTCGTCTATAACTGTGAATTTATTAAATGTCAATACTATATAGTAAATTAATGGACTTTAATTATAGGTGTATGAATTATTTAATTACATATAACTAAATGCATCAAAGAGATCCTACCAATGTGTGAAAATGTAATGCGATTTTAATCATTTTCAAACTAAATGGTTTCATAAATAACATTGTGTATATAAGCATAAAATTAATGCAATCATATGTAACATTGAAAATTTTGTATAAAGCATTACATTAATGATTAATGCAATAGCATATTAGATCCACAGATTCTTAACCCTGTGATCTTGTATCCAATTGACTGAATTAAACTACACACGTACATGGAACTTCATCAATTTCACCTTCAGATTATGTAGTTCAAATTCATTGCTCCCTTAGCATTTCTACTGGTATATTGTGAAAGTATTATTATACTAGTTTCTGATAAAGTTTATGAACTAATGTTTATATAATAATATTTCAAATAATATTTTTAATATGGTACATATGTATCTATCATCGTACATAGTACATGCAATCAATTGTGCCTTTATTATCTACCTTTTATAATTAGTATTCTGTTAATTTGTTTAATCTGCTCATAACTTATTTATACCTGATGATAATATTATCTACCTAATAATACTATCTTGTCTTTGTAACAAGCAAATAATTGTTAGCAAGTAACTGTTATCTGAGTGCTTATACATAATACATCACACCTAATAAGTAACTGTTTATCCATGCACAAACTGAGAAATGTAAATAGTTGCAGGTGTAAAGCTGAACTCAAAATACATCAATGTTCACAAGACAAGCTGTGTGTCAGCTGATTTAACAAATCTTCGAATGTAAAAATGTTTATGGATAAAGTATGTTAATGAACAATAATCTTTTGAAGCATATAATATTTCATGATTAACATTATTCTATTATGTTATGATTAAATTTAAGCAATCAAGCGTGGCAGCTCTAGATTAATATATTGCAACGCTCGATTAAAATATTAAAAAGATATACGTTTTGCATTTATTTACATACCTGATACGACGAGAGCTTCATTTGGACCACAAGTGTGAACGTTTCCCATTGTCAAGCTTTATCTCGACGACGATGCAACAACAAACCGGCACAAACAATCCACACTAACACGGTTTTATCATTAACACACTAATCTGTACAAGAAATCGGCAGTGATAATATATACGGATTATTTTAAAAACCCCGGTAAATCATTAATTACATGCAATAACCCGTGTTCGTCGCGCGTCGTAAGGTTACGATGTCACTCAAAGCCACTACCCAAAATTATTTGTAGCTTTTGCAAAACCCTAGCTTGCGACGCTACCAACCTACCAAATATAATCCATAGCAACATCTTCAAAATAAATGACTTTTTCATGCTACATATTTCGTGTTACGTTTCATTTACATCATAAAAACAAATTAAACATTTTTGTACGATAAGAAATTAAATAAAATACGTTTAAACAAGAAAATAAAAGGCGTACTTATGTCACGTTTAAAATGCGTTATTTTTATGTTGGTATCACGGTAGCTTTTTTCTTATTCTTTATTTTTTGCCTTTTATGTAAAATCATTCTTTGAAACTGAAATACTAATTGAAAGAAATTATTTAGCTTAGAAGTTTCATTCTCTTGATTGAAACATGTAAAATATGCAATGAAATTTGTTAGTAAAATATTAGAATGCTAATGGTAGCACTGTATAGACGTTGCCAACTGAGCAGAGTTTAATTTGATGGGAATGCAACGCAACATAACCTTTAATATTTGATAGTCCTGTTATTGTTTAGCTTTATTCATAAATATCATATATAATATATTTTATTTTATATACGGTATTATTACATATTGACATAATGTCGGAAGACGAAGTAGAAAGCTTTGAGATTACAGATTACGATCTTGAAAATGAATTCAACATTAATCGTCCTAGACGGAAATTGTCAAAGAAGCAACAAATGCTTGGTAAACATTTTATTTTACCTGCTTAATGGATTTAAGGGAGTGTTCTGTTTCTGCTCTTGTATGGATATTAACCAAAGCTGGTTTGTTTCAGGCATTTGGGCTGATGACAGTGACGAGGATGAACTATCTGCTAGACCATCAATGGGTTTCAAAAGTTCTAGTAAAGGACCAAAAAATTATACTGCTCCTGTAAATTTTGTAGCAGGAGGTATTCAACAGAGCGGAAAGCCAAAGGAGGAAACAGAAGAAAAGGATGAGAATGAAAGTGATAATGAAAGTGAAGGCAAATCACAGAAAGAATTTCCAAACAGTTCAAGGTAATATAATACATTTTAAACAAGTTGTTTGAATCTTTATATGGAAATAATAATAATTACATTATTTTTCTTTTATAGTTCTGAAGATGAAAGACCAAGTAGTGTTCATCAGCATCCATCTTTTTCATTAAATATAGATGGAGATATTGCAGGTTTACGTAAAAAGAAACATAAAGTAAATCCATTGTTAATGCACAGTGGAATGGGTAGTTGGGAAGTCCATACAAAAGGCATTGGAGCTAAACTGTTATTGCAGGTACATATGGAATATCACTTAATTGACTAATGTAGATATAATTACGTGTTTATACTTATCAATTTATTCATGTTTTAGATGGGCTTTGAACCTGGAAAAGGATTGGGTAAACAGTTACAAGGTATAAGTGCACCAGTAGAAGCACATTTGAGAAAAGGTAGAGGTGCAATTGGTGCTTATGGACCAGAAAAGGGTCCAAAAATTCCTGAAAAGAAAAAGGAGGAGGAGACGGACGACGGAAAAGAATCAAAAGCTAAATTATCACAATGGCGGAAAGGAGATGGAAATGCCGCTAAGAAGAAAGTAAAATATGTTTATCGGAGCGTTGATCAGGTTATAGAAGATGGAAAGTTGAAACCAAATAAAAAAGTGAGAATTTCTAATGAGATGAGTAGGGTCAAAGTCATAGATATGACTGGTCCAGAACAAAGAATTCTCAGTGGATATCACGCGATAGCTGGTGGTCAACAACGACCCGATGAGAATATTGTCGTTACTGATAAGAAATCTAAGGTCAACTTCGCGTTGCCAGAACTTCAGCACAACTTAAATCTCCTTGTAGACATGTGCGAACAGGATATCATACAAAATGATAGAAGAACAAGGCATCTGAGCGACAGAGTGATTGCACTAGAGGCGGAAAAGAAAAATCTATCCAAAGTCGTAAATCAACACGACCACCTTATCGACACTTTAGAAAACGTTCTCGCAATTGTAGACAGACTGATGGATGAAACAAACCAATTGTCACTGCAAGAAACTGCAGAAGCTTTCAAAGATTTGCAAGATAAATATTATGAGGAGTATAAAATGTACGAACTCGGTGAATTAGCTAGCAGTTTTGTTGGGCCGAAAATAAAGGACTGTCTAACTAGTTGGAATCCATTGATACAACCAAAACAACCGATTAAATTATTTGAACAATGGAAGTCTATTTTGGAAAGTGGCATTACTACTCTTCAAACAAGAACTATGCATCCGTATGACCACCTTGTTTGGAATTCTTGGATGCCGTCAATCAGAGGAGCTATACAGTACGTGTTTCATTTAAAAGTTAATAAAAAAGTATTAATATAACGTTATCTCAATTTTTATTGATATTTATTTCAGACAGTGGACATGTAGGGAGCCAGTACCTCTCATCGAATTAATAGAATATTGGATGCCGTTGCTTCCGGTCTGGATATTAGAAAATATTTTAGATTTATTAATTCTTCCTAAGCTTACTCTGGAAGTAGAGGAATGGAATCCTCTTACTGACACAGTACCTATTCACACATGGATTCATCCGTGGCTACCGTTATTACGTTAGTATAGTTTCAAACAGTTATTATTAATCATGAAATTTTATATATGAATCGATAATACTCGTGTTGTATTACAGGAAGTCGCTTGGATACTTCGATATATCCAATAATACGACGTAAATTAGGATCGGCGTTAGGAGGCTGGCATCCGTCCGACAGATCTGCTAGATTAATGTTACAACCGTGGTCTAAAGTCTTCGCGAAAGGAGACATGGAGGCTTTCTTAGTGAAAAATATTATACCAAAGTTACAGATAGCATTGTCAGAGTTTGTTATAAATCCACATCAGCAACATTTGGATCAATGGAACTGGGTGTACGAATGGAAAGAATTGATTCCATCTCATATAATGGCAGGATTATTGGATAAATTCTTCTTCCCAAAATGGTTACAAGTTCTGGCGCTTTGGTTGAATCATTCCCCTAATTATGATCAAGTTACAAACTGGTACATGGGATGGAAAGGCATGTTAAGCGAAAAAATGTTGGGTGAACCATTAGTGAAAGGTAAGTGCGTGATATAAATTCGATCTGCATTGTCGAACTTTCGGTCTGTATATTTGTTCATTTACAGAACACTTTAAGAAAGCATTGGATATGATGAATAGAGCAGTTTCCACACCACAGAGTCATCAACCAGGTGCGATGGAGCAAGTTTCGTATTTAACGAGCTTAGAAAGGACTCAACCTACCATGTCACAAATGCCACCGACCGCACAGCCAAGAATGGAAGTACGTTTATTCGCTAAATTTATGCAACTATTTCTTTCATAACCCGTCGTTTCGACGGTATTTGTAATAAAATATATTTTTCATTTTCAGAGACTCGCCGAAGCGGTACGAACAGCGTCGCAAATACCTCAAGGTTTCAAGGACCTTGTTCAAAAGAAATGCGAAGAAAGAGGTATTCTGTTTATGCCTATACCGAATCGATATAGGGAAGCAAAACAAGTTTATAAAGTGGGCAATGTCCAAGCTTATATAGACGGAAACGTCTTATTCGTCTGTCACAACGGTATGAATTGGGTGCCAACACATTTGAACGCTTTATTGGACATGTCTGAACTTTAACTGTAACAATCCTAATTCATAATGTAAGTTCAATTACGTGTAATTTATCTTGTACATATATTGTAAAATAGTCTGATGACAAAAGTGAAGTTGAAAAATTTGTATTGTATAAAGTGCATGGTATATAAAGGTTATTGTCTTTTGTACAATTTGTATTGTATGATATTTTATTGTTAATTAACTCTTAAAAAGAGTTATAAACCTTTTACCCCTTATTTCTGTATACACAGCCTCGCTTCACGCATTATATTTGCTGTCTATATCGTAACGCTCCATCTGAAGCTCTCTAACGTGTTTCGTGCTATACAGAGAACATCTCTTTCCTTCGACGATACTCCTGGCATTCACGTTTCACGAATGCAGTCTCGGTTTCACGGATGTTTGTCTTATTGACCACTTCTGTTCGAAGCGGTCGAAGTCGAACGCGTGTAGGCGCCCCTGGTTATCCCACTACCGAGACACAGCTATAAAACTCCTCGATATGGAAAGTTGTACGTGATCCTGCGGAGTCGTACGTATGTACCTACAGAGTCGCCCAATAGGCACCGTGTATCAACCACCACGATGTCTGCCGGTCCTATGTATCGGCCATGGGCGCCATCATGCGCGAGCTCCCATCGGAGCATCTTATCAACCTTGTTGTACCGATTTCGAGATCACAAATTAATTCTATGGAAATATAATGTTACAGAAATATCTGAGAGACGTATCGCGATTACAATAATTGTAATCAATGATGGATCTTTACTAAAGGGGAAGAAGCAGGCGCACTAGATTCTACAACAAGAGGAATAGTTAATAGAAATTAGAAATAGTTAATTTTTTATTCCCTAAATTGAATCTAAGGATTCTGGACTTATTAAATTTTGTTGAAACATATTTGCACTTTGCAGATCACCGATGTGACTATTAGCAGCCTTTCCTTTAACGACTACCCATTTTATAGAAGCAATGAGGATATTCAACGATTCCTTCCTTATAAGAAAACAAGGAGCTATTTTTGCATTCCTTCGTCGAACGAGTCAGATACTAGCTGACGCCTATGGCACCCATACCAACGACACCACGTCTGGTAGAAGTGGTGGACTGGTCCTGTAAGAGGATGGACATCTCTCGCCTACACGCCTAGCAGATCTCTACTCTCGGGTGTCGAGAAAATTTGCATCGTATCCGAGTGTGTCTGCCTAGTAACTGGCTGCCTTTACTGCACAGACCTGGGATTCGAGACGGTCTCTGCACTCTCTCTCTCTTTCTCCGTTTTTCTTTTGCACGGACGAAAGTGTGCATGCAATATGCATACACAGGAGGAGAGCACTTGTCGAACCCGACCAGATCTTTAACGTCTATCGCATTCTGAGACAGTCGTCGAGCTAAATTGTCGCCCCGCGAACGAGGGAATATTGGACTGACGACCGCGTTCGAAAATAAAATGGCGTACTGGGAAAAGAAAGGAGTCGCGTGTCGTGAAGATATCATTCATATTGGATGCTTTTTGATAGAAATTATGAAAAATACATTATTTGAGCAATAAGGTAGAAACGGAAACTTTATGAAAAGAGTAAATAGAAAGGATTTCCAAAGGTTATGGCAACACACTGACCGCCATGATGGTCCCAACGCTACGACTTCAATTAAATTAATAAATTCTTATAGAATGTATAAAGGCTTTCATAAATGATTGCAAATAGTTAATTGGAGATTTCTATGGCCTGGAATAAGCAGAACGTTCACAGACATATGTTTTCAGTAAAATGTGATCGCGCCCAAACATTCCAATCCCACGCAAATCGCTGTCCCTAAGTTCCTCCACGAAATGCCAAGTACTTATACAGACAGTCAAACAACTTATCGATTGCCCTCCATTGATCGGTGATCGCGTTCCTAAATAAGTAAACCGGAAATTATGTTAAGATTGGTGACTAAATTTGCGACTTTTCATATTATTTTTGCTTCGAAGTCACTCGAATTCGATCTTAGACGAATCGTGTCTTAGAATAAACATCTACGAGTTTCGAATAATCTGAACAGATAGAATTTCTGGTGATCGAGTTTCTGAAATATTTGAAAGAGAGAGTATCAAATGCTTGTAAGAAATCGATGACAAGGGACGAACTGAAACGTGTCAGAAATGTTGCGAAAGGAATTTCAACTTTCCTGATTAATCCTGTTTTTTTGCGACTTGAGTTGCGGAAATATAAATCGTAACTTTCATTGAACGTTCCATGGAATTAGCTGCGCTAATGGTATTCGCCGCGTCTTACACAATATTTTAAGAAATTATATTTCGAAAGGTTAATACGTGATTTAGTCTCGCCTTTGACGAACGTTTGTATCTTTAAACCGAGACAAATTTGCATAGCATCTATTTTTCACATTACAAACCGCTTAATAAGGCTTATATAACTCATGGATAAATTCGGTGAATGATTCAAGGCATTAACTGGACGGATGACATAGCCAGGTGGGCGTTCTGATGAGATTTAAAGAAAGAGAAGTTCTTACAAGCTTTGCATTCTCGAAATTACAATAATTCTTCTTCAATAGAATTTGAATGTCAGTGAAACTATACACATTTGCAGCTTACAATATAATATACAGTATAATCGTAAAATGTCATGAAAGTTCAGTTTTCTGAAAAATAAGGATTTTGAACAAGGAAACCGGTTTTCATCATATTTCATACTAATAGTAACACTTTCATGTAAGCCGTGATAAATTACAATGGTGTTTAAAGTTTTAAATTGAACGAAACAAAAGGGCAAAATTACACGATCGTACGATATTGCTATGTTGTGCTGAAAATAGCTGAACGTGAATACTTGAATTGCAAGAAGTTTAATGCGAACAACGCATAATGCATATCTGTACAAGATATGCTCGACAGGCTTCCTTTAGCCTCGATCGTTATTTTGTTCCTCTTTCCGTATTATCTGAAAGGCCTCCCAGGTCGTGGCTCCTGCTATAATGCACTAAACTATATTGCAGTGTTTCACGGACCAGTTTATGCACTTTATATTGTGCACAACTGTCATTTACACTTACACACAATGCATTGGTATTCTATAGAAAGGATCACCGAGATTGAGGATGACTTTAGAAACAATCGTCAGTTCCCTTTCTAGTTGAGCATAACATTATCCAATTCATTTTAATACTTCTGATTCTATAATAGAAGCCTGAAGAGGATCAAAACGTTGCGAAATAAAGAATAAGAGATTCTTTTCAAAATTTCGCTGTTTTTCATATTTTTCTGACAAAAGTACCTTAACAAAATTTGGGAATTTAAAATAAGAAACCCGGAGACGCTTCACCTGAATAATAATTCTAATGTTAAGTTCTTTAAAAGATAGAAAATTTGATTAAGTAATTTTTACGCTCGCTTAGGACGAAGCATCATGAGCTCGGAATTCCGTGAGATTACTCGCTCGTCAGGCTAGTTCCAGCGAAATGTCGACGATATTCTGGAATTTTTTCGCCGACGAATGAGTCAGAGGGGAAACGCTGACACGACACGGGTGAACGAACACGAAGGGAACATCCAGTGTATCGGAGCGGGCAACAGGTGTGACTTTCGTGTATCTCGACCAGATACTTATGCGAATAATCTGACTGGCCGATTCGTTGGCAGGTGTACGTAACCGTGTCCTGTCTATGGGTGTGTAAGTAACACGAATGATTGCATTCCGTGATACCATTTCATTACGTGAATCGCTATTCGATCGGTAGGACCAAGTAGAACGTGCTTTTATTGATTTCTTGAAGAGATATCATGTCATTTGTACACTCGACTTTTCTTTTATGTTTTCTGGGGAAATCTACGTATAATTATTACCAGAATAACATAATTATTGTTACATCAAATTGCTACTATTGCAATTAAAATCCTCTTCA
This sequence comes from Osmia bicornis bicornis, assembly GCF_907164935.1. Classification (NCBI taxonomy): domain Eukaryota; kingdom Metazoa; phylum Arthropoda; class Insecta; order Hymenoptera; family Megachilidae; genus Osmia; species Osmia bicornis. The sequence goes on along the minus strand of NC_060221.1, from coordinate 829,886 downwards.
ATGCGGAGTGCAAGAATGAAAAAAAAAAATAAATAAAAATAAAAGTAACGAGTAGAGATTTCTTTCGATCGGCAAAGCAAGAGAACTAATTAAAATTCCTCTGAATAAACCGTAGATCGTTGCCGATACACGATCGCGAAGTGGAAGTGAAATACACGGTAAAAAGAAGAAGGTGATGCCCGACCAAACAATTTTCTTTAGCCCTTTAATCAAGAAGGAGGAACCCGTAACGACGTACGCTCGTAATGAATAATGACATCTGGTCGTTACAGGGCGGGTCTAACAGGTCCCACGCGATTGTCGTGCTTATGCGTGTACAACTTCTATGTTCACTCACACCATCCTCCCGTTTCTGCTCGTTTAAACACTTACGGACTTGATTTAAACGACCTCCATCCGTGCGAATGCCTCTTATCCACGACTGTTCGTGTAAATATTCTCGCGAATTTATACGATTAAACTTGTTTGTTTATGTTATGGTTGACTAAGAATTTGTGAAAAATTGATATCAATTTAATCATTTGACGGTGAAGTATCTCGAAAATTCACGTAACACGCGGAGGAATTATTTTCTTGTTTAAGGCTTTAAGTGCTTTAACATTCCTAGATACGAGTGACTAACATAGTTGGGGTAACTTTGACCCAAGACTTGAACCAATATTGGTTCAGATGTAATTCCTCACTTTTTTAACTCCTCTGTTATAATTTTTCACACATTCAGTTTTCAAATTCATTTTTACACGAATATAAAAGTAAAAATACGTTAATCAACGGGAACGTTGTGTTGTTTATTCTGAATAAGAATAACGCAGTTGTAAGTTTGTCGATTCGATGATTTTAACGACAGTTGGTTCAAAGGGGTTGAATACACAGCCATAAATAACGCCCGTAATCATACTTAATCCACAAAATACGATCGTTACTTTTATTCCCATGAAAAGTATCGCTTGGAAACACCTTTCTTGTAGAATTTACGCATTTCCAATCGTACCATTCTTACGGGGTCTGATAAACGAGCGACACGCGCCCTCGTGAACTTTCCGCTCCTACCACGTTGAATGTAACATTAAAAAATGACAAAAATGCACAAGGTATCGAAGCGTACCTCGATTTTCATAAAGTTTTCTGGTTATACGTTGCGTAGTTGCATAACGCTAGAAACGTGTAAACCGCGATTATAAATCCATTTCATAACGCGAGCCATTCGTGCCAGGATACAGACGTATACACGCGTGTACATATTGAAAGTGCAATATGTTAAAGCATCCGCCTGCTAAATAAGGTACAAGCATGTCTTAAGCTTGATTCAGTTTATAGGCGAGCTGAGCTCTAGTACACACTTGGATACAATACGTTTTGGACATTTATTTTTTTCTCAAATACCTAACATTATTCAATTCACTGATGTTAGTAAAAATCAGACTACTGCCAAACAAATGATTAAATAATATTAAAATAAAAAAAAACAATTAAATGAATTTTTGAACATGGTAAAAACTTTGAAGGGAGGACTATCGCTTCCATCGTCCCTCCCTGAATTTGCACCTGGTACATTAGTCCATAAAATACCCGGAGTGGCACGTTACCTCGGATTTTTATCGCGTTATGATCATTCGAACATTACAGCCGATATCTCTATGCCGGTTAAAAAGGATAAACGCGAGGGAAGGGTGAGAAAGTGGTCATTACAAGCGAGCACAGCCTCGTCGAAGCGTTACGAGAAACCATGTGACGGTGTTGTTAAAGAAAAATACAGCACCGTTTTCAGAGCATTAACGAACAAGTTTTCCAGGGAACGTAAACCGTGTGCCAGGCTCGTATATTAAGTCGGTCTGAATGCTCTATGAACGAACACGACAAATCCGTGCTCGCTTTGGTTCTGACCTTCTTTGGCGAGACAGTGTGGGCGCGTTTACTTCAGACGGAATTACAGTCTGCACTTACTCCATCTTACCTCAGTCATTTCAGCATAAGTAACTGCAATCGTGAACCGTGACCGCCGCTCGTATCATCTGGTTTACGTAATTACACACACATACGCGCATGCGCATCGGTATCCAAATACGCCCGGAAGTGATTCCTACCTCCAAAGGCCCTACGAACCATCGCATCGTGCAACTTCGAATCGGTAACTGGTTTTACTTGAGTCGTTTCGCTGGAAAATAGATCGCGCATTAAACAGAACTCTGCTGGGAGCTGGGACATTATCCTCGAACGTTATGTCGACATCTTCGAAAGCAATAATCGCATGCTTTCGCGTTAGAGATGTTTAAGAGAGGAATTTAGAACGATCCGTAACTATTACAGGTTGTTTCTTATGGAAATACTTAGCCAGACTTCGTTTCTTCTATTTCAAGAATTTTTCTTTAAATTTATAGGTACAGAGCGATAGGAGCAAACGAGATAATTAGAAAAACTTTCCGAGAAATGCGTAATGGATATCGGAACACCGATTATATCTTGGAAATTTATAATTCAGAAAAGAAACCATAGTTTTGTTAGCTACTAGATACAGGCATCGCGTTGTAAATTTGCCGCTAGTAAAAGTACAGATGCTTGAACCTTATCGTTTATCAACTGATTTAGCTTTTAGACGTCGAAAGAACCATGCAATGTATACGCTTCCGCATATAGAGCACGCTTATCGCTTATCGAAGAGCTGACATAAACCACATCGAGTTCGCGAAACTCTAAACTTGCCGTTTGCATAGTTATAGCTACATATTTTTATAGTAACTAACGGCAGTATTGATATCGAATCAGATAAATGATATCTACATTTTCGTTTCCTGCTTGCAGACGAATAAATGATTTTCATTTTCGAAATATAAGTTGATCCTGTGTAAGAATACCATGAAAATATTATTTACTTAAATGTATTGAACCTTACCCAGTGTTTCCTAAAAGTACCAAACCGGAATCACGTCGGTTTCATTGACAAAGAAATCCGAATGAACGCTCGAAATTATCCCCTGAACGCTGGTGTTCGAATGTTTTACGGGGGAGCAGGCAGCGTGCTTTTTAGGGGGAGCGCCGAAGAGGGCCGAGGTTGGCCGAAGTCGGACGAACAGTTCTTTCGAATCGCGGTGCCGCGACGCATCGGTTCGAACGTGCGACGGGCTGGCTGTCTCGCTTGTCTCCCTGCTGCGTCGTTCGAGGTTCGTCCTCTTTCGTTCGTTCTCGCGAATCGCGACTGTGCACGCTTTTTCGAAAATACGCGCGCTACTGCGACACGCAGCCGGTCTAATCAACGTTTCGTCGGTCGTTGGCCGGCGTCGGTGACGTCGCCGAAGCTGCGAATATTTACGCGAGTGATCACGATGAACTCGTCGGCCGCGTGACACTTGAATGCAACACGCGGCTCGATTGTCGCTTGTCTGACAGTCTGCAACGTATTTATAACCAAACATTGCTAGTTAAACCGTTCCCGTGTGAATTTTTTGTTCGTTAGTGCTAAACGCGATTAAGACACAGACCACCGGAAATGTGATGTGTACTGACAACTTAACCTCTGCGTGGTAACACGCGTGTCGCGTGGATCTTTTCACCGTCTGAAGTTTCCCCGCTTCCACGGAGCACGCGCCAATTTCCGTGACGAGAAGAAGCTACGAGGTGCCGGTTTATTGGACAAAGTGGTAAACACTCAGAGCAGACCCGTTATGGATTCCTATCCGATGGTAAGTTCTTTTTTTTTTAATATTCTCTCGCCTCTTCCGTGAATGTGTTAATGCGCTGACATCATCGAATTTTTTCGATCGCGCTCAAATTACCTACTTTGTTGTCGCGATGATGACACACCGGAAGCTTGCAACTTTACTTCTTACTCATTTTGTCGATTATTTAAATGATCGATTAATTGATATTTAATGTGTGCATTATAATAACCCTACCATTGGGGTTAATGGATGCTTAGGGTGCAACATTGCTGTCTAGAAACACATAGCGCGCCTAACTACTACGATAGTCAAATTTGGCGCGAAATATTAATTATGGATTTTAATTTAGAATGAAATTAAGTTATTCAAGTGTAATTTATATAACTAATATAGCTAAATTTCAACAAAATAACGAATTAACATTGAATAAAAATATTATTTCATATAAATTTGTCTATGGTTGCGATATAGTCATTCTATCTATGAATAGAGACATTTGTTATTATTGGTAGAGAAGAATTCGATCGATACTGCAACGCTATTATGTCATCAAGTGCAATACGCACAATGGATACCGAAGTACCGGGTTCGGGCCAGCTTGGACATTTTCATAATCGTGAACGGAATAATAATAATAACGGCAGGCGTAATTTATGATCCCTGGAAAAGGCTATTAGCGAACCGTGCAAATGTAGCAATTCGCGCGTTGCCGTAAAAACAAGTTGTCGTTCGGGAAATCGCGATTCATCGTGCTTAACGATCGTGTTTCGTTCCTCTCGTTTATTAGTTTCCGCAATAAAGCCCTTCTATCTGCAAGCAATATGTCCGTGCCTCCTTTTTCAAGCGCATATTTGAAGTTTTCAATTAGTGGTCTGTGGCATTGGGAACGTTTCATTATTTAACCCGCAAAATCTTACAAAACGTACAAAGGAATATGCAAATGGGAGATACTTTGATAAATTATTCTGAAATTCATATAAGAGAAACGTTATTTCATTTTGAGATATTTGAAGTTTGCCAAGACATAGACTAACTTATCATTTCATGGAGCGCCTTGTAATTAATTTATTAAATATTACCTAGCATTCTAAACTAATTCGCATCTCGTGTTTCTTACATCGCTACTTTCGAATCATTCAGGAATTTCCAGTTTGAGCTACAAAATAAAACTGATATATGCTCACGATGAAAACTGTGGAAGAACATTGCAATTAATTACAAAATTATCTCGGCATCTTCGCAATGCTGTTCTTAATAAGGTGCATAAATCGGTGGAGTAGAATGCCAGGTAAAATCGCGTTGCTGGTTAGCTACAATCGTTGTAGATGAGGTCTCTGGATCGAGCGCTAAGATAACGATCTTAAGAAATCTTATCTTGATCTTAGCAAACTGCTTGGAAGAGTACTTTCGAAGCTTCAATTTTACACGTATGTAAACTATTCTTCTGAATGGTTTTATCGGAAACACTAGCTAAAGTGTAGAAGTACTATTCTCGATACGTTATCGATACTTAACGATACAGCAATATCGTTAAAGTTAATGAGAATGACTGAACACGAGGTAAAATTTAATGCATAATTTTACCATTCAAATCTATTTATCTAATTCTGGAACGGTATCCATTATTTTATTCAAAAAGAATTACGGAATTATCGGATGTTACCTTAATTATCGTAATAACCGCGCGAGAAAGGGTTCGAATTAATCGTAAAAGCAGGATCCTTTTCGTGTGAAATCGAGCACGCGTAGGAAAGGAAAAATGTGGGATCAAAAACGCTGTGGGACACTAACGATTCACCTCGTGTTATTATTTCCCTTAAAATTTTACCAGAATCGAGGGCATAATGACCGGTTGTAAAATTTAACAAGCACCTTATAAAGCACACTCGTCAGTCTGGCTTGCTTTGCTTGGCGCTACATAAAATTGCAATCTTGTATCTTGTTTCGTGCTTTTCCCTTTGGTTTTTTGTATCGAGGACGCGTAAGATCCACGAAATTTTACAAATCGAACGAAAACGAATCGGTATTTAAATTGTACACGTATAAGAAGGACGAAAATAAAAGAAAAATGTAAGAAGATATTCGTACTCGGAAGTGTCGAAAGAACGTGCAACTGTTTCAAATTGAATTATTGAAAATTAAATACTTTTCATCCTATAATCACTCTTGGTATTGAAAGGATTTAAAGAGAATGAAAAAGAAGTTTGTCACTCAATTCAATCGGTGCGATAAATAATTTGAAAAAAAGAAAGAGGAAAGAAGAAAATGAAATCTGACAAGGTTGACACTTCGAAAAGATCGCAAGGTTGCATTCGGTTTCTTTCCTTCAAAATGACTTCATCCACGGGCGATTCCAAGGATTTCGTTCGTGGAAGGAAGCAAAAAGCAGGTAGCAATCACGGCGAGGAATGCGCGGGAAGGTCGAAATAATAGCTACCGCGGTACAAAGACGAGTCGCGAGGCTGATACGAGAGGATAAGCTCGATGAACTCGCGCGAAAAGTTCAAGCTGACTAATAACGTGGTTCCGTACCGCGTTAAATTCCACCGGTTTATCGCCGATCTTTCCGTTATCGAGATAACTGTACGATTAATCGTAACTCATTCTACTGGATCTGCTTGGAAATAATTTAGAGCAGATAATTTCTCCCATCGACCTATACATACTACTCCAGTATAAATTCAATTTCGAACACCTAATAAGAATAATCTAATTAAAGAAATAAAAAAATTTTTAATAATTTTCTATGGAAATTCGCACGTCATCCAAATATGGATGACTTACCGATCAACGCGTTAAACAGGTCGATCGTCGATGTCCGTGTCCGTGTATGTAACATTTAAATAATTGTTTCACACGTTTCAAGAGCCGATCGGGCCCCGTAATCATCGTGCCTTCGTTTTAAACAATCTACTCCGGTGTACATACAGAGAGTGCGCGAGAGAGCAAGAGGATGCAATCAATCCTCGTTTATACGCACGCTTCACCAGCTGGAATCCCAGCATCGTTTTAAGAAAGCTATCATAAATTATTCGGAGCTCGGACGTGTCCCATATGGTATCATAAGTTTCCATCCACGAACAACGGGGAGTGCGATGCCACCAACAACATGGGCTCACTTCGGCACTCGACGATATTCAAGCTGCAATAATAACCGTTTACCCACGCCACGGAATTAGAATATATAATTTATGAAGGAATTATGCGCGGATAACCGCGTTATTATCTGTGTCAAGATGACAAGGCAACGAGGATACACGGTTCTCGTTTATTCGCCATCGAACACGACCGTTTCTCTCGACAATAGGATGGAAAATTTATTTTAATTTTTTTTTGCAAGTAATTTGTATTAGATATTAGCTTAGTTTTTAGATAATTCTAATAATTAGATTGAATTAGTAAATAATAAATTACAAAGCAAAATATGTTTCTTTCTAATATGCACACCTTGTACATTCGCAACCATTCCATTCCAGAGAAATAATCACCGTCCGTCGTGTGATTAATAACTCTACTAGATTCGTAGCCAGTCAGCCATTTTCATTGTTGTTCGAGCACAGAGGGACCCATTTAATATTACCCGGGGGATCATGGAACGCGTGGGTTTATCTGGATCGTCGTTTTCCATTCGGACTCTACAATACCGTCGAACGATTCTTGCAATCAATTAAATATCCTTTGAATAAATATGAGTTAACGAACGGGCCAGCCGATTCGATACACGATCCAGATCGATAAATCGATAAATCGATCGCCGTGTGCCGCGATCGTAATGCAGAATTGATCACTTTCGAAAGCGTCGTCGCGATACTTCAGACGCGTCCGCGCCGAAAATGCTCCTCCGATATAATTGGTCCTGATAAATTACATTTGCCTGATCGCGCATTATTACGGCTAACTTCATTATTTACGATCTTTATTTAAGCGGCAACGCATAAAATCTGCTACGAACAACGAAAAGAGGCTTTCACTTCTTCGAACGCGTGTCTGACTTACTTTCGCGTGAATTTAGAAAAGTATTATTAAATTACAATTTTGATCATCTCTTCGGTCCAAGATCCTGAAGTCCTATGGATCAACAAAAGGTTATTTACACGATAATTTTAAATGACTATATAAAGAACACGTTTCCATTAGTACTGCAATCTTACCTAACGTTCATTAAGCGGACAGGATTCATCTGGTCTCTACTTCATCCCGTCGCTTATGACATTCTTGCATTACTCTTTTGACGACGAAGAAGAAACGTGTTCTTCGTTTCCCATTGGGACTCTACCAGTCTTTACCGTCTACCTTCTTACTATACTTAAAATCCAACGATCCTAGATCCCCGTCAACCGTGACGGGACTACGATGAATGGGACAAGACTCTTCTTCCTCGTACTCGATGAATGAGACAACAGTCTTACTTTTCTACTTCGAGTTCTCGGGAACTGGTACTCGTTAGGTTCCTGGACGTTACAAAGTACTCTGGATAAACGGGGACTGCATCATAGACCACTCGTATCTTTCTACAAGTTATCATGTTACCGATGTAGCACTTAGGCTACTATAGAGAAAATGGCTTCTCAACCACTTTCGTGTAAATTTCATTTAATTGGAATAGTTTTACTATTATACGCGCCAGTAGTTAAAGTGTTAAGGGTCAAAAGAATATTTTTATCTCACGAAGCGTTGATTCGTTAAGAAACGAAGGTTCGCGAAGAGTTCCGTTCGCCTTAATGGGAATAGGTCGTCGATACCGTCATTAGCCGTCAAAAACATCGGCGCCAAACACCCCTAATCTCGCTTACGTGACCGAACGGGTGAATGAGCTTCCTCCTGATGTACGACGCGGCTGTTCGAGGATATATACCAGTTTAAAGACGGGAACGAGTATGCTATCAATGTCCTGTTCCTAAGGGAAATAAAAAAAACAAAAAAACTGGGAATAACGCGGTAGGCCGGCGCTGCCGGTGCGCCAGCTTCTTCTTCGCGATCAACAATGGCGATCACGTGTGTCGCGGCGCTTCGTTTCGCGTCGGTGTGCGTGTGCCATCATAGTCGTGTTGTTCGTACTCGACAAGATCCCATAGACGGTGCGACGGGGGTTGAAGGAAGGGGTTAAAGCCACGGATGAATGGAAGCTTCATTCATGTAGCCGCGTGCACGGGGGAAACCAGGCTACCTCCGCCTTCTGCTTTTGTTTCTATCCTGGCACACCCGGCGCCCATTTTACGCTCTCTTTCGAAACAATCAGCTCGATTCAAATGTGCCCACTGTGAATCGCTTTGTTCGAAAAGTAGAATGGTTTACGCTGCCGGATAATACTATGCCACCTTGAAAATCACTCGGATAAAGGGTTGAATGTTTCGTTTAGGATAAACTATGCTAATTTCGGCATTGCCCTAATTATTTATATTTCTAGAATTTCGGGATTGATTGGAATCACAAGTGAATAGCGCAAATCTTAAATCCAGACTAGAAATAAAAAAATTTCAAACGATCTTTGATCGAAGCTGATCTCACTACCGGTTATGGCAAGCGAAGAATTTGAATTTGAAACGGATACAGGTTAACCATGAAAGATTTTCTCACCTTCTCCGGCAGCTATGCAAATGTGACGGGGAAAACCCGATTCCCCGACCAACAAAACTGATCAGGATTGCGTCACGAAGTAGGTTTACGATGTGGAGATAAATTCTTGCTTCGAATCTGCTGTTACCCAGAAGTGAAAGAAATTTCAAACTGGAGCTTGAGATATTCCTATATCGCGATTTTCCCTCGAGAAGTTTACTATAGTAATGTTTTCTGTGCATTGATAGAGAAATATACATGCACTCATTTTACCTACTTTCCCTCAAACGAACAGTTCAAAACTTGAAATTGATGATCGTAGAATGAACCGAGAGAGAAATCCTTAGCCAACTAATAACTTTCTTCTAGAACCCGATGTCATGGAAGTCGTCGTTCAAACAGTCAATCACCATAAATTATCACTTTCTACTCGGTCCAGTATCTAGCACACTCTGTGTGCAGTGGAGAATCGCGATGCATGCAAATTAGATGTTTCATTCCCGAAGCGCAATTAACCGTAAATCGGGTAGGTTACGAATAAAACGAGCAGCGTGAGAAACGAAACTATTCCTCGCTCGATTATTTTACAAGAGCAGCAATTGTAATATTACAATGTACGAACATTGTAATAAAGAAAGATTATTTGGTACGTCGATGTTGCTAAATCGGCGCATAAAAATCGTATAATTAATATTCACCCTTGAGGATCGATGGACCGATCGTGGTGCGACCTCTGTCACGGATCACTGTCGATTACCAGTAGCTTCCCCGTGGAAATAACCAAGTGACAAACGGAGTTCCTCGGCAGTGACAATCGAAAGGCAGGAACCCGTAAATCAAGGCTCGATCATGCAGTCAGATAAAATCATTGTGCCTGCTGACGCTAGAGATAAGCCTGTGTGCGTCTGTGTAAATGAAATACAGAGTGATTCTTGCGAAATGTTCCATTTAATTGTCTTCGAAATTGGGTTGAAAATTTTTTCATAATAGATTCATACTCCTTGCTGTTATAGAATCTCATCAAACTTAGTGTTTGTAATAACTTGCAATCTGCCAAGTTATATTAGAAATTTTTATATTATTTCATCAAAGTGGGACACAAGCAAAATATTGTAAAATGAAAATAAATTTATTTGAAAGTACGTCATGAAATTATGTCAGACTTTGATCGTTCAGTATGCAACAACTTAATAATTCGAGCAGCTTTATTGGAATCACCCTGTACAGGTATACTCTTCGAGAGGGAATAAATGAATGCTGGGTCGGATCGTTTTATATCTCGCTGCTATCTCGACCTTTCTTTCTCGACAGAGAGACTGGTAGAGGAAGGCTCGTCTTATAAGGAATAAGGGCTGCTTATGCGCAGTCCCCGTGTACGTATTCATATAAATTCGTTTCCACGCGGAGACGCAAACGCGTCTATCTTTTCTCGGTGTTACGAGCGAAACTTAAGTACTTCGAGCGGGTTTGATGAATGGATCGTGGGGACACGGCAAGCACGTGGGTGGAATTACAGACGATTCGATGCTTCGGTTTCGCTGGGTTATTGGAAACTCCGAACGATCTACGATTCACGATCGTTGCACCGATAGAGTCGTCTGAACGGTTAAGTCCAGGTGTCTCGTAAAGTATCAGTCAGAAAGGTATTCAACGTTACAACCAAATCTGTCAAAACGATGAATTACAGATTTTTCTTTTCAACTTGAGAATTTAAGGGCTGAATTTGTCCCTGTATATATTTGAAATTCCCATTTGCAGGTATCACGATTCTACCGATTCTTTAGGAGACATTTTCGATTCAACACGTTTCAGCCGATCGATGAGATTGAATTTTCCAAAGAACAAGAGACTCGTCGGATACTTAAAGTCCGATATATAACAAACTTCTTTCCGCTGGTAACACGCGCCGGGATCGTGGTGAAGAAACGAGGAATGTTTACGAGGTTCACCGGCGTCGGTGTGCTCTTCTAGGAATGTACGAGACCCGACGTCGCTGCTTTCCCGTCGACGATCTTATTTGTAGAGCTGGCTATTATCTTCGAAAAACGCGGTTGAATAATGTCCTCCGCGCGGTTGACGATGTGCTGCTGGAATACGATGTTTGATGAATGAAGGCGAAGAAGTAACCAGACGAACGGGGTCTGGCTGACTTCCTCTGAATGGGACGAGTCCGTTGGTCGCCTTTTTTTAAAAGGTTCATCCCGCGTCGTTAGCCTCTGATAATTCGTTCACTCGTTTTCTCCCTATATGGCCGGCCAACGAATCGAGTCCCCGGTATTTTTATTTCCTCTCTTTGCTATCACCTTCTTACTTTACGATCTTTTTTCTTTCATATCCAAACTGCCGTTCGTAATTATTTCGACATCTCATTAGGAAACTAAAAAATTTTGGATTTCTTGTTTTAAATAATCTTGTTCGAGGTATATATACCTACATCCAACGTCAGTAGTTCTAGTGTTAACCATTTATTGACCCTACTGTTACTCCCACGTGGCTTTCAACTATTCCAAGATGACACGCGGTGATTAACGACCCTGTTGGTTTTATTTAATAACGCTCCGCGTATGAAAACTACACGGCAGATGGAAGATACGGAGGAATTGTGACCATTTGGAATCCAGGTATTCCGCAGATAGTCACGTTGGCCAGGTAGCATCGGTGTTGTTCTCCAAAAAACCAGCGATACTCGCCAAGTAACACCAGGTGTACGCACCTCGAATATGTAGAAATACCTGAGCTTCGATCATTGATGCATCTCGATTCAACTTCCATTTTCTTAGCGGCGTAGAATTATTTAAACTTTCTCCTGTCAAATTTCGTCGCCAGTAGATATCTTCCTGTACGATCTGTTAATTAATTAAGACGTACAGTAGGAAGCATGGTCGACTTTTCGAACAGAATTAATGTTCAGATTTGAAAATTGATCCATTTATTTGAAAATGAGCCATCAATGTTTAGAAGTAGAACCGATGGTCTACGTGGTCATAGACAAGTTACGTGTAAACCGAAAATACATTTGAAACAGGTGTGGTCGTCCTGTAAATAGAATAGACGTGTTTAGCAGATTGGCGTGAGACAAGCGGCGATTTCGTCACCACGGTCCACGGTTTCTACGAAAAAAGAAAATATCTTACGCAACCGGGGTTTGCCTTTTCGAAATTTCCTGCTGAAAACAATGCCATTCGTTCAGGAGATGTAGAACGATCGACGACGAGGACGAATTGGCCACGGGTGGGCGAACTCGTTACCGCGTCTCATTAGTCAGTGTTCAGTAGGTTCGTGATGTAAAACGAAATTCCTGTTCCGAGCGCAAGGTTACGGTGAAATAATGGATCGTACGCGGGAACAACACGTTTTCGGCCATATAAACACGCACGGTATACATAACGCAAGAATGCTAATTTTAATTTTCTCGAAAGACTAAAGGAGTATACATAGTCAGATGAAAGATTCGATATGGGTCGAAATTGACCCTGTATTGGCCGGCAGTAAGATTGATCGGCTGTTCGATGGTTAAACTGTATCTGTTTCGATTTGATTGATGACACAGTAGTCGCCGTTTGCCTACCTCTAATTGCGCTCTTTCTTTCAACGTGGAGCAACAGTTTGCATAGGTAAAACGTTGTTACGGATCGTGAATAATGAGATACGAGTAACGAGGGCCATTTACGATCTACCGTGATCGATGCCATTGGCACGTACACGTATTTATCTCGGGACCTGTCTCGAAAAACTTCGCTCCATCATTTTTAATTAAGAGAACTCCGTCCTGGCGATCTCATTTGCTTATCAATGCCGCGATCGCCAGGTAATTACCTCAGGCAAAGATGGTTTTATATTTGTATCGGATTCAATGTACATTTTGCGAACGCCTTTTATGGCAATGCTTGATTTTCTTTTTTTTTTTTTATTATTATGTACACTGGTGTTGCAAAGTGTTGAACGTTTACTATAAAATATATAGGTTAGTGTGGTGTAGTTAAAGGATAATGTTACACAGCTAATGAATTGTACGAAAAATGTTTTCACAAATGATATTGATAGCCGAACAATCTTCCTTGTGTTTCAAAGATCACCTTTGCGGCTTCTGTATATTTTAAGAAAAACGCTGGGATTGTTACGTGGTTCCAAAAAATACACATGTGATGCTAAAAAAAGGCTGAAACATATTCGGAAACGGAAAAGTTCCTGCGTCAGTTGCAAAATTCAATTCTCCATGATTCATTTTGAAAATAATAAAATGATTTTAATGATGTTCGAGATAACAGAGTAGAATAGCGAGGAAACTCTTTTGGCATCTTTACTATTTTTCCAATATACAAATTGCCAAATTCTGATTTTCTAATTTAGAGTATTACACCCTAAACACTGTACTCTGAAAAATAATTTGCAATCAAAATTTTGTAAGAATCTTGTCTCGTTAGCCGTACACCGGTATCTTGTTCATGTTCAAACGCAAATGTACCGAGACGTGTGCCGAAAGGAAATTTCATGAATTTAGCAACAAAGAAGCGCAACAACGTGTAAGGACGCGAAAATGGCATGCGTGGGTGCCAGTATTTTCGTTCTAACCTAATTCAGTAGTTCTAGAGTTACACGGTGGCTTCCTAAATATAAATTCTAGCGCGCGGTTCGCTGTAAAACGTTCGTACGATGTTGGGGCTGCTGTTTTTTGCGCGAAACAATGCGCGTTTACGAGGCTAGTGTTTCTTAATCGGCTCGTTAAGCGTCTTCCGAATGAATTCCGTGGAAAACTCGGCTTAGATCAACCCGAGACATCGCGCTTTTTCCTCCTCGCCGTTGCTGGTATATCTTAACTGCATAGGATACGAGGAAAATTTGTAATTACGGATTTTTCTTCGGTCAGGCGTGATCGTGCTGGATAATAAAGTACGTATATTAAGCAGTTGATTATTATGCAACTACCATTCAATGATGTAACGCGTTGATTGCTGCAGGGGCTACCGGTGACCGGTACCTCGAATAATTAAAAGAAAAAGGCAGAAGAAAAATGAACGATATTACTATTATACTGATATAATAACGTTATAAATTGAGAGCTTAATTTTAAAATTGCCTGCTCCCTGCCACGTTGCTCATTAATGAGTAATTAGCCATTAATGAAATACTATTTATACGAGATAACAAATGGGAACCTTGATTTTAGAAACCCCTAAAATGGATGATTCCTACCTTCATTCCTAACTCTTAAGGGAAGGAACTCTACGTTGCACCTAATTGCACATAATTTTAAAGAAGCTGTATATTGCTTTTTCATGGGCTGTTAAAATATGAAATAGAACAAAACGAAAGGGTTATACGTCTGGTACAGCCATATTTAGTGGAATTAGCAAGAATGGCGATCGGAAGGAGGGTTCGCTGGATCTCCCCAACGATCGTTCGCCTCTTTAGAATGGCAGGGAGCCGATCGAGAGAAAGACGAAGAAGGTGGGCATTGGAAACAAGGGTGGGAGAATTTCCACATCGAGAGAGCTGCCAATCGCGATCAACAGCGGGTTTTACCTGGCGGCCACTATTGCCCATGCATCCCAGAGACAGATTGCAACGTCGAAATGATAGCGGCCCGTTTCTCTTTCATCCTCTGTCCTCGTCCTTTCAATCGCGATATTTACATTTGGACATACCAGCAGGGAAAACTTTTACAACCGGCGTTTCTCGATCCGTCCAATCAAAGTTCCTTAAGGTTGCTTGTGCAAGTGACACCGACCGGTATATGCACCACCTTCGTTCGTCCGCACGCTTTTTGTCTGCCCTCTTTCAGGGAGATCGTTACTATCGATGCTGTGTTATGCGAAATCGAGTGTTTCTTTGCCGATCGAAACACGTCGCAAGAATAATAAACCTTTTTTTTTAAGGTTCGATCGTTGATTAATAATACGGTTCGATCACTCCAGAATTGTATATGATGAAATAAAACTGCTCTTTTATCAGGTTTCTGATGTATCCATTAAACGATTTGTATTTATGACATTGTTACGATACAGTACCCTGCCACACCTTTTGAATCATTTAATATTTTATGGAATTTTTTTAATTTCGAAGCTTATTTATATAAAATACGAAAAGCTTGAAATATTTATTAAATCAGTATCCTAATTTTTGAATTTACTTGACGGTGGGCTGCCAAATATGGTATAAGTTCGACACGTGTAATAGAAAACACCCACGCGAATGATCGGAGCGTGTTCGAGTTGCGTCATTGCCAAATTAAAAGCAGCACGCCTTGAATAGTTTCTCGAGGGAAAAAGCTACGAGCAATTTAACGGTATTGGTAGTTGTGGCTCGATATTCCTTTTACAGATTTCTACGCTGTGTGGGCGATCCAATTGGCCTAACTGTAAAGTGGTCCATCGTTTGTATACAGGAAACACTCGTTTTCTCTTTTTTCGACTCCCTAAAGGTGATTTTAGAAACACTTTCTCAGTAGAACGAACCTAGACATTTACTATCGTTATACTATTAGAAGAAATTGAATAGAAATTTCACCCTTATATATGTATATGATTGTATTTTGAAAATTTTTCTAATTTCCAAAAATTTTTTCACAATGCTATTAATAGTTTGAAAATTGAAAAAATTCGAGAAAATGGATTGGATCCGGTGTTTAAAATTTCCACGAGGTCATAAGGTACGTTCATCGAACCGATATCACCTTCAACACTTGTATAACAATCTGTTTTTAGTATCGAATCATCGAATTCACCGAAATCTCCGAGATCTCGTTCGAAAGCAAACAACGTGTTGCATGTTACAAAGATTATGTGTTACGCGAAAGAACAGAAAGATAAATACACCGTTGAAGAAAGTAGAAAAATCGCGTCGCAAAGTGAAAGCTGTATGTATTCTCTTTTGATGGAAATCGGCATCTGTTTCCTCTGTCAAAACGAAGAAATATTCTCGTGTACAGGTAATAATTTACTGTGCCGAGCGTGTTGCATGCGTCTCGGTGTAACCATAACACGCTAGATGTATGATATTCAATTTTTTTTTTTGCCTTTCTATAATGAGCCTTGTTCGACGAAGAGAAAATCCGATGTGTATCTGCTTCATGGAAATTATTATCTCTCCTAGGCTGCTCTATTCTATGGGTGAAAGATAATTGATGGTCCGCGATAGATTTCTTCGGATTAAATCAAAATCAGATATTAGGAACACGATCAATTTTATCTAGAATTTATAAATAGATTTAATCATTCAATTTCACCAGTGTGGAATTGAATACTGTAAAATTAAAATTAATTAAAATATTAACACTTTAAGCAATTTTATTTTTAATAAATCTAAGATATTTTGTGTTATTATAATAATAATTATAATTAAATTGGATTCGTTGAACAAATTAGATTGGCTCGTAAAGTGTTAACACCTGCCTGATCGTTTAAGTGTTAACATAAAGAAAATAAGGGACGAAGAAAAATGACCGCCGTTTATAGTATCGTATAACACCTTCCATGATACTTAATCCACCTCTGTATCGTAATAATTAATTTGTTCCACGAAAATGTCGTTTCATAAGAAGAGACAGCCTCTGTCTACTCGTCCCAGGGACATTCTACCAAAGTGCAGTGAAATTTACATGTAATCATCCAAAGAAAATCGACCGCTTATGCATTTTCGAAGGGTACGAACAAGTTTTTGATGTTTGCCAATCGTGATTGGAATCTCTTTGATGGTAAACTGGTTTAAACCCATCATCGTTAATATTATGGAATAATTAATCGATGCTCTTTAATTTAATATAAAAATTAAAAATGACAAAAAGAAAAGCAAATCGAACAATGATCGACTATCCGTAGTTCTGTTAGTAAAGGGTTGGAGATCAGATACGAATGTTGATTATTCAACAGGTTTTATCGTGTCGCGGGCGTACGACAATGATTTCCCCTTTTCCGCTCGAGCAGGCATTAAAAAGCGTAATCGTACGTTAAAATGGCAGCTTGTCAGCCGTCAGATTGTTGTACACTTACGCTGTGCGGCTGTCGCCATAGCCGAGAGTGGTCGCCGATAAAACCTGGTGCCTGGACACGGAGTGGAAAGTAGCTGTTGACATATCGCTGCCAGGTATTGGGACACGTCGAACAAGTAGGCGGGGTGGCTTAACCTATGCGGGATATAATATACGCCTCCGCCGTATCGAACAAAGTCGCGTTATCTTGCATCCCATCGTCGTTTCAACGGTTTCACCTTTATCTATCGACAGTAGCTTCGATCAGTCTTATCGATGATGACTTGTTAACTCTATACTTTGAGACGTTAACGAAACTAGAAGGAGTTCAAAGGGTCAGTTCATCCCTCTATTTCGAAAACCTTTTTTTGTTTAATAAGTAGCAGAATATTTTGGAAAATTTTAGAAATCATTGGAAATAATCAGGACGAAGAAAATTAAACTTATCGAGGTACTAATTAAAAAAAATTTTTTGGGGGTGAAGTCTATGATGAACTTCGAATTGCGGTCGAACCCTATTTCACATTTTCACTCGAGAATTACAGGAGAAGCTGTTTTAGATATTAACGACATTCGTGGAAAGCGTACACGAAACTTCATTCACAACATCTCACGACACTGATCACATTAGAATATCAGTAACAAGTCATATTCTCCTACGCTCACGATTCGAAGACAGTGGGCGGCAGCTGTTTTCGAATATCAAGTTTAAGAAAAAAAAAAGTAATCTATCGATAACCTGTATCATTTATAATCTTTTAATAAATACAGTAGCTGGTTGCTTTCTGATTACCGTTTCCCACAATCTGGTATACTCATTTGCGTAATGAATTCCATGCATTCAACGACACGGTTTCCACGGTTAGCTATGAATTTCAGTTTCAATTCAATCGCAATTCATCCAATTTTATAGAGCTTCAATTTGATCGTTCTAAAACTTTTGCACTGTTGAAATTCGTAAGATACATTTAATAATTATAAATACACGAAGCAATAAAGCGTTTGAAAACGACGTTTAGACGTTGAACGAAGAATCAAGGGGAGATATTATTTTCGCTCGGTGTTATTTCGGTTTTATAGGCGGTAATGGTATAAGGTTTCCAGATATATTCGAGTTTTCGGGGGCTACTATTTTCGATTCCCGTTTATTTCGTAAACACATCTCTACCCCAGATAGGCAAAAGCCAACCACGCGAGTCGTGCTGACTCTCAGCATGGCTGATTTGTTGGCAACACTCAAGATAGTCGATTTTTCGCTCTAATTTATCCAGTTCCTGTCGCAGCGACCGCATCAATTTTCCCACCAAGTCAAAAAGGTGTTACAATGTTGCTTGGTATTTGTGGATTTGCTTCTTCGCACGAGTACTCGTTCCAAGAGTATTTGAACGAGCACTTCAAAGTTCTTATTCACCTGCTGTTGTGTATCACCGTCATAACTCTTCCCCTTGTCTAAATATTAATTTTACTTTCGCGAGTTTTATGCCTGTAATTTTATAGACAAACATCGAAGGAAAATTACTTCTCGAAAGTATCTATCTTATTGGCATTTTTATTTATTTAAAAATATACAAAAAGAAAATGAGAGTAAACTGAGAGTATGAAACTGTATTTCTTGTTTAATTAAAAGTTAAGAAAATTATGCAACGGAGGGTTAATCCTGTATCACTGAAATCGTCTATGCCCTAATTGTCAGAGGGTAATTATTTGGTTTAAAAAGACCTAACGACGGTGATGCGAGTGTTAATCAACGAAGAAGAACGGGAAAGAGAAGAAGGAACATTCGAAGCACGTGACGAAAGGAAAGATCGCGCGTAAAGACGTTGAAACGAAGAGAGACAACGGAGAAGAGGTTCAGACGTCTGCTATTACAGAGCACCTCCTTGGTCACGGCGCACAGCCCGATATGGAGCAATCTCAGATTTCCATCCGCCCAAATCAAGAATATACGCCCTCGCCTCCGCTTGCCCTTCTCCCTCTAAGGGGGAGCCTCTGCTCATCTTCTTCGTCACCGCTTCGGTCGCTGTGCTCGTCTTCGTCTTCGCGGCGGAGGTGGAGGCGCTCTGTTCGGGGTTGGTGCTTGGCCGTTCGTGCTGGTAACAGTGCCAAAACTGCCTCAAAACGGACTGCTACGCGTTCCTTCTTTCTCTCCTTCTTTTTAAAAGCAATCCTCTCTCTCTCTCTCTCACTCTCTTTTTCCTCCTCCCTCTTCTCCAACCATCTTTCTCTTTCTTCACACGTTTCAAGTTCTTCCTTCTTCTATCGGTGTTCTTCTGGTTCGCGGATAACCCGTCTCGCAGAAACACGTGCCCTCCATCCGCTTCTCACCTTCCTTCCTTCGACCACCGTCTCCATTTTGCTGCGGCCACACTCGTTCACCATCCTATCGTCGTTTTCCGGTCGATTCTCGTGTGACATCCCCGGTGGCCGAGACAACAAGTGTCCGCAGTCGCGAATCGCGTCATCTACTTTCGTGCACCAGTTTACCCTTCTGTTTTCTGGATAACGCGAGTGATTAACATCTGCAGAGGATTCTTTTCCACGACGAATGCTCGTTATCTGCTTGACGAGAAGCTTTCGAGGGAACAAGGGCCATCAAGCAGCGAGCGTTCATGTTGCCAGAAAGCAAGTTTCCCGTGACAGGTAATTGGAAATCAAGTTGGATTTACTCTTTGATATTTCAAGAAGATATTTTAAGAAAAATATTATCGCTATTCTGCCATGCAATTTTTCTAAAATGGGGAACCACCCATAGGGGAGGAATCTATCAAAGCAATACGACGCTAGGTGTAATTTCTAATGAATATTTTTGCTTTAACTTCCGCGGTTTGAAAAACATTAAAGGTGATAATTTTTCACCCTGTCTAAAGACTTCAGCTATTTTATTTATAAAAATATTTAAAAAGCAAGAAAAGTCTCAGTAGGTATCTGTAAATAGACAATTTAATAACGATCTTGGTAAAATATTTTGATGGTACACTTGAAGGTTCACAGAGAACCTTGAAGGACGATCATTCCTCGCCTTTTCACTGAATTTCACCCTTGTTACAATGTCGCCTTGACATATTCCTGAGCATCGCGGCTGACTTACCGTTTTTAACCTACTTGTGCTGCTGCCAATTGAGACTGAACACATGCTCGTCCGCGTGCGAGCACTCCCTTCTAAACATCATCCACTTGTTGCCCGCAATCGAATCTTAGAAATGTATCAACCCTCTCCAAAAATTCTGTCGTTTTTTATATTTACAAAAAGACCCAACAGTTTGATCATAGAATAATCAGATCCACGATTAGGCGAATATCGCGCGACAGCAGAGGGTCAATAACCTAATAACTTAAGGACTTTTCAATATGTACCGTTCCCATATTTTAAAGCCAAAATAAATTCAATTTACACGTTTTATTTATTTTTTTTTTTAAATGTTAAATACATGTAATGAAATTTCATAATTTATGAAATAAATTATAAAGTAATTAATTTATAATGATCATTCATTATAAAGTATGATCATTTAGAGTAGCCCTAAGGTGTCCCATAACTTATGGACAGGAATGAATACTTAGTCACGAAAAATGTATGATAACAGGGACGAGAGTATCAGACATCTCGCGTTCATTATTCCCGTATATTAGCCTAGCCAGGTGATAATGCGAAACATAAATGTAAGCCTGAAGATAGGGAATGGTAGAAGGTACCATCAGGCAGAGGCAACGAAAGTGTCTCAACGGGCGTAGTCGTAAAGATACACCGCTCCGCGGGTCCCGTCATCCATAATCCCAAATATGGAGTGAGAAATTTGAGAGAACCGAAAATAGTGGCGCTACGCCAACCGCTAAAAATAGCCAAAAAATAAATTGTAGTTACGCGGCCGGCTGCATCATTCTATAACTGGTCTTCAATGAATCGGGCCACCTCCCGCACACCGTCGTTATTAATACACCGTCACACACAGACTTGGAATGGCCCTCGGTTAAACTATATTGCTCCCGTTTTTGGCGTGTGCCTTCACGTCAAAGTCAAACCGAATTTTCACACGATTTTCCACAGAATTCCATATTTATACGAGCCGTGCAGAACTCAAATTGTAAAGGTAGAGAAAAATAATTCTAATCAATTGCAATTTTTTTCAAATAATGTAGTAAAGTATGCTTCTAGATTCTTAATAGAACTCAAACCAGTTGGGCCATTTTTGAAAAATTTATTCTATTCACGAGTACATAGATATGTATCTAATTGTCTTCGGGTACTATCTGACTAGTATGCTACAATTAATCCCTAGTCTCGTGTGAACGGTCTGGTTAATTTTAAATGGCACGTGCACGGTGTTATTAGAACCCTGTCGCACGTGCTGCCAGAGAAAGTATAGCTTGTACAGAGCGTGCTTCCCTTAAGGGAGGGCTCTTTTTCCAGGCAATTCTTTGAAAAATTGAAATCACCGATATCATAGCGACGGATCATGCTATCTATACTATACCTTTCGTATTAAATTTAATGATGTTTTTGTATCTCAGTATGATACGAAACTTGATCCTTTTCAATTTCTTCGTTTTTATGATTTTTTTTTCTATCTATTATTTCTGCCCCTTTGCGAATTACTATCGTTATTTCAATATCAATGTATACTCTTTTCCATAACCGCGTTTACGATCGTTTTCGCGTGCAAGCACCCCGTCCTCTTATTCCTCGCGTTTATTATTACGCGCGAAGAACGCGGCGAGTCGACTATTTATACATGGAGCATCGACGGGTTTCGATGAGCCTAAAAGAGCATCACGAGGAATTATACGTGACAGGTGTGTAGAGGCGAGCTGAAAAGCATTCCGATACGTCGCGTAACGCACAACCACGTTATACCTTTTGTACGATTTCGAAGCGACGCGACGCGACGCGACGCGACGCGACGGACGCGTATATAGCCCGCTTCGGTTTGCCCACACGCGAAGCGCATATGGTGTAACACCCCACACGAGTTTCTTACCGCGATTTACATGCGGCCATTTGTTTAGTTTCTTCCATTTCTCACGCCCGTTGACGTTGCCATTAGAAACACCCAATTAATCCGACAATGCGTTTCATTAACGAGAAGGTTATGAATATTCTGCAATATCCAGGCTGCACCGCGAGTTAAAGTCAACACGACGGATGCCCACGCGTAACCTTTCCCTCAGACCTATTTACATACGTTTATTGATGAAACGGAAAGTCGAAATTCATTGGAAATGTTCCACTTTCTAAGGGATCGTTTAGGTTGAAAGGGTACTTTTTATTAATTAAAATTTTTTTGGGGGGGTGGGAGGGGGTGGTATTGATATCACTTGTCTAGAATGCTAGACTTAGATAAAAATTTAAAGATTAAATGTTAGATATTTGATTATTCTATGCATACCTAATTGGATATGTATTTTTTTTCTTTTTTTTTTTAGGGGGCACTATGCAGACCGAGGAAGTCGTGCCTCGTGCACAATCTACTGGGATAGACAGTGGCCCCACAGACAGCACCACTCTGCAGCATCATCTGCATCACTCGTCGCAGATAAAGTGTCCCTTACCACCTCTGCTCCACATGGCGGTCAAGCAGGAGCCCCAGGAGGAGGAGGAACGAAGTCGTGACACGAATGCGTTGAGGTGAGCCTGCAATTAAAACAGAGTACAAATTAGTACATAATAATATTATATAATCAGAGACGTGATAATAAATAGAATCGGCACGGTAGAAATAGACACTCGTAGTTAGACACAGCGATCAATCTCGAGAGATTTATTAATTATACGATCATCCCGTGTTATGCATTGTAACGAGGTAAATGTAACTTGTCAGAGAAACGAACAAATACGTTATTAACGAAACATAAGCCACGCGAAGTCTACACGCCCACGTGCTTTACAGTAGATGGACGTTCTGTTGGCGTTTACGAGCGGCAGATTATTTTTTGAAGAGCATAGTACACAACGACCACTTCGAGCTGCATAAAAGTAATTTATGTACTTACTTACGGAGTATAGTTCCGAAATTGTGCGCTGAGTAATGGCACAACACGTGTACTTTCGAATTTCTTTTTGTACATTCTTTGATCACGTGGAATTTAATGTTTGAAACTAATTTGATGACATATAAAAGTATTACAAAATTTTCTTTTCATTCGTCTTTTTATTTAGTCATGATTAAGAACGTTTCTTTGTTACGGTAGATAGCTAATGATAAATTTGACAGTCCACAAGTAGATGCAGATACGTCACTGACATCTGTCGATGGCAAACATGGCCATGGACACGAAACGGATCAGATTCAGGAGCTGGAGGAAAGTCCAGGGCAGACGGTTTCGGATCTCGCTAACAGAGGAAGACCAAGGTAACTTGTTATTCTTATAGTTTTATACAGTAACCGTAAACTGGGGATACTTTGAACCTGATTTATTAAAGAATTAAGATCACGAATTTCCGATACCAGCCATCAAATTTCAACATCTAATTAATGTACACTTTACTGATTATAAGACCATCTTCCAATAAATACAACCTATCATTTCAACATTATCCATCAAAAGGTTCATTTCCTGCTGTCTGAGGAAAGGATTCATTTTTCCTCGAATCTGATCATTAGAAATCGCCTCGTATCACGTGTCGATCGACACGTTTAACTCCTCTAACGATCCTCTCGATGTAAAGCTCTTGAAAGAGTACTTTAGATAGACAGCAAGAAAGAGAAGCGCCAGGTGAAACTGGTTCGTCCCATGTACAACCGAGTCTTCTCAACTCGCTCGTGTAAAAAAGTGATTTCTTAGGTATGTCTTAGAGTGAAATGCCGCGACTCGATTACCGTTAGTGAATTTCATTAAACGCCGCGTTAGAACCGGTGCTGGAAGAGGAGACGAGACACTGGTTCTATGCATACGGCCGAAGGTGCCGTGCTGTGTTGTATAAATCGGTGTCGAGGCGTGGTTTGGAATGCAGCTAGGTGGAAAACAACATTAGCCAAAGACCCGTATCGCCTATGTAATTGTTGGGATTCGAATTAGCCGTACTAAAGAGCGTTGCAAAGCTTACCGTGCTATGGTATGCGTAAATTAATTACGAATTAATTAGTAACGAATGCTCGCGCAAAATGGAAATTCAGATTATAGGGTATCTCTGTTGCTACTTTTCCATTTTAGATAGAAATAAACGAAAATATAATTTTTGATTCTTCTATTGTTAAAGGGTTAAACAAGTAGAATCCTACTTATCTGTTTCAGTCGAGGTCGCAGGAAGTCGCGATGGAAGTTGAAGTTCCATCACCAAGCCCTGCCACCAGAGTACCTGGACCACTACGAAGCATCGCTCGCTCAGGAAGCTTTAAATTCCTCCCCGACGCACTTGGCGGAGCCGACGATTCCGAGTCCTGCGCCTATCAACTCCACCTCCATCCCAAGTCCCATCGCTGATGTGCATGGCTGGCTGCAACGGATCGCCGCGATGCAACAGGAACTATGCCCGCAGATCCCGTCTCCTCAGTGCCCGACGAGCAACTCGAATCAGCCATCGGGCTCCAGAAGATCGGTGATAACCTCCACTTCGTCCCACACCTTCAACTCGACCCACCATAATCACAGTCAGTCGCAGTCCCAAACATCTGGCAGGCCACCGATGAAATACTCGGACCTACCTTACATGGGTGAGATCACGTTGGATAACAGTAAGCCTAGAAGAGGTAGGAAGCCGAAGAAGGCAGACATTTGCCATTTAATTTATAAGAATTACGGCACCATACTTCCCGGGACACCGGGCCACGAGGAGAAGAGGCTGTCACCTAGGGACAAGCTCGACTGTCGCGAGAGGATTTCCCCTCAGATGCCCTTCCAGAGAAGCGATGTTCAAAATAGAATTAGTAGCCTGTTGGAGAAGAGACTGACCCAGGAGTCGCGCAGGACGTTCGGGCTGATGGAGAACTCGAAGGAGCAGGACGAACCTCTGAATCTCTGCATCAGAGATCTGAACCAACTGAAGATCAGGCTATTGCGAAAGCATGGCAACGTGTACGAGTCTGGACAGGTGAAGAGTGACACCTCCAGTGACGGGGAAGAAGTTGAGTGTATAGGTGGTACAACTTATCCTCCGGAGCCAGCCTACCGTTCCCTCGATCCTCTTAGTCGCAACAGCAGCAATATAAATCATAATAACAACATAATAGACCCTATGCTGGGTGGTAATCCTGGATTCGTCTACTGGCCCAACGCTGGAGTGTTCATTCACCCAATGGCGTTGCAGTCCCAGCTCCTCTACTACCAGAAGATGGCTCAGAACAGCAAGTGTTATCCAAGGACTATAGAGCAAGCTCCGAAAGAGCAGAAGATCGTTCCCAAGTCCATCTACTCGATGCTGGAGACGAAGAGTCCACCTCTGGTACCTCCGTCCGCCCAGCCACCGCCTCAGACAGTACCTTTGCCACCTCCCGTCTCGCCCAGACCTAAAAGAAACGCGCCAATTAGTCAAAGCCAAGGTCAGCCGACCAAGCGAAAACGTTCCGCGATATTCATACCCCCGATGCCCACGGAGAACAATAATAATCCCGCGACCGAAGTGAGCATATGTAAATTCAAGTTCACCGGAGGAGCGAAACCGAGTCTCCAGGAGAAGAAGAGTCTGTCAGTCGACTCTGGTGGTAACTTCAGATATTACAGCGGTACCGGTGACAAAAGTATGCGCGGTTACGAGTTCTTCCCTAGAGAAGCTCTTCAGCAGTCCGCCGGACAATCCGGCTCGTCGACTGGCGCTTTTCTGAACGCCGCTGGCGAGAGGATTCAACCGGCACCCTGTCAAAGGAGCAGCAACCAGGAGGAGGGTCGTCGCAAGAGGAAGACACGGAAGTCTCTTCAGAGGGAGAAACTCGAGCAGACGTTCAAGGAAAAGGGTTTCCTTATTCAAACCCAGCAACTGGAGTCCGCCGAGGGTGCTACCTATTGTAAGTTCAGGCAACTCCGGAAGTTCACCAGGTATCTGTTCAGAAGCTGGAAGGACTATCTCCCAGGTAATGTGCGCGAGCTGACTGGTAATACCGAGGGGGAAATCGCCGATGGGGATGTCGAGAGTGATACTAATGTGTTACCCTCGCCTGTTCCTCACCCTAATATGGTGGACGTGTCCACTGGGTTCGTCGATGAACATAGAGCTCTGCCTCTGACGTGAAACGTGGAAATTGCTCGCCGAGACGATCGGTCGGTTTTAATTTGACGTTGCTGGATTAGCGGTGTCCGGGCTGGGGGGAGGATCCGAGGATGCGTGTGGTTAGTCGGGTTGGGAAATGGTTGGTTCAGGAAATTTTTCCTTTGTTAGGGGTATCAAGAATCGCTGACAAAAGTATTTGCTTTCGTCAAGATTATAAATTAAAGGAATTTATAAAATGTATCGTATGCGTTCATAGTTCACTTGGATCACTTTTGTGGACTGCTCATATGTGTTCATAGTATAAAAAAAAGTCGAGTGTGATTAGGCTGAAAACTTGATTTGAATTTCATTACATTCGCTTGCTGATTTACAAAGGAAATCATTGATAATTGAAATCGAAAGCCAACACACCGTGAGAAATAATAACGTTTCAAATTGGTACTTGAATATATTTCATCAATGATCGCATATAGCACAAGGATTTTATCGTCATCTCGTTATTATTATTCTTCGCGGGCGTCCTGTACGCTGTCCATAATTGTACAAAAAAAGAGTCGCGCAGGTATGGAGATATGATAAAGTTCGTTACTGATATCGTACAAATGTACCAGTAATGTTAATATCATTAAACGTTCTACAATTACATAAAAAAACAAGAACGAAAAACAAGATAAATTGTTGCTGTCTTTCATGACCGAGAAAAAATAGTATTTTTTATCATTTTTATGAAAGAATAATTAGTAGAAAATGAGATACGAGGGTCATTTAATCAGTAAAGAAATAAACAGGTGTAACTTTGAAATAAAATGAAATGAAATGAAATTAATAATAATTTCATATGTTTTATACATTTATTATCTACCCCTTTGATTTTCAATGTAGCTAATTCGTACTCTGTAATTAGTATATTTTTTATAAGAGCTCACCATAATTAATTAAGTGTAAGAGTCTGCAAGAATATTAATGAGTTTTCATAATGACATAGTATCATGATTCTTATTTAAATAGTTTTCCACCTGCTACCTTCTAACTTATCGAATGACTCTTGTGTTATCTGAAAGATTCGTAATAGGCTTTGAATTACAGTCATGTAAATAACACTTTTAATAATTTAGTAACAGAAAAACAGTAACACCTGATCTATTAATCATTATGAATCTGTATAAACGTACAGTTTATTCTTACGCAATAGCAATTGAACGTTACGTGAATTGTAGTTAACCTTCGTTTAACAAGAAATAACCCTGTACGATATTGTAAATATCGTGAACATATCAAGTACATAATTATATTAACAAATCTTCAGAAGTACTTGAGTCGTTGCTAATTCATAAGAACACAGTGTAACATTGACTGTGATTCAATGAAACAAATATTATTATTCTTTCCGATAATTTCATTGATTTTAATAAGTTTCTTGATTTGTAAATCAGCAGGCGAGTGCATTGCTATTGATACATCGCATAAAAGCATTGGAGTATTCTGAAAATTTCTAATCCTAAAAAGACAGCTCCATTAGAATTGAATTATTTTATTACTAATTATTATACAGAAAAAGTGATTAAATTTTTCGAGATGATTCAATATATCGGTCGCTAAGAAGAGCCTAATTCGTTGAAGAATTTTAATTACAAAAGCTGAGCGCCGTAAGAGGAGAAGAACAGAGGAAACAGGTGGCGACGTAATCGTTTTAATAATAATGTAAATTCGATCGTAGCTCCGTGCCAAAGATGGGAGACTGGAATGTACATAGTGTTGAAAGAACCGTGTTAACCAAAGAGTGGTTTCGTGCTCGACGATTAGAAGCGGATGCAACGATAATCCGCTCGAAGGGGCGTGAGCCGATAAATTCAGCTTTCTATCGGCTCGAGCTGTTCGCGAGACCTTTCCTCGAGCCGATTTTGCAATGCATTTTGTAGAAAGAGAGAAGAAATGAGAATGAAACTCTAGAAACGAAGGCGAAACGAGCAATGCCCGTTATCATTATTAATTATCATTAACGAAATCTAGTCTTATTTATACTCTTTGTTATGTAAATCAAAAGCCGTGCTTTTTTTTTCTTTTTTATTATTATACACATAGCGATTTATTTATGTATGTACATAATTATCGACGCGTGAACGTTTAATTAAAAAATAAATAAACGTGTATACGTGCAATTGATAAGTATGGGACGAACGATGAAAACGCGAATGAAACGATCGTACCTGAGGCTCGTGACGTGTCTTTAAATGGGACACGTATTTGCTGATTTCTCGTTTTCAACATCGTCCGTTTTGTAAATTCTCGACGAAACTCGATAGAAAAAAAAGGAAAAACGCTCAAAGGATGTTTATGGAGGAATAAAACGAGGGAAAGTGCAACAGGAACCGTCCTATGTCTGTATCGTTTACTGTCCTGTGCAGCGACACGTAGAACTATTTTGTACGTACTGTCGATTGTAGAGAGATAAAATTCTTATAGTCTGTAATAATAAAACACATAATTGTTACTGATACTTTGACTGATCTGCTTTATGATTTTCAGGAACGGCGAATCAAATAACAGTGCTAATATTTTTAATCAGTTATCCGTTACTCCATTAATGGTAATGAGAAAAAATAATTCTAGCTTTAATATTTTATTTTAAAATATCTGATACAACTCTTTTAGATTTTTGAAATATTAGAAGAATTTAAGAATTAATTTAATAAAAAAAAAGAACACAGAAAAATGGATCTAATATCTTTGATATTTCCAAAATAGTTAAAGGTTGGCTGAATGTCTCATTGATACATGGGAGTCGTGTTGGCGATACAGCTTGGCTGGACAGGTACACACGCGTGAAGGTAAGCACAGAAAGGGGATAAGGATGCGTGTGCACGCAGTTCAACCCAGCCATTCATGCATACGCCCATTCATACGTCTCTCTGGCTCACCTTGAAGACTTTTTATCCGCGGTCAAGATGTGGTCGTGGCCGTGGAACGATCCTCTTCTTCGAGCTCCCATCTTCCAGAAGGGGGAATCTTCAGTGAATTTTCGTCGTTGGATCCCACCTGTTTGGAACACCTGACTGTAAAACAAAAAGGGGACGCCGAATGGTTGGCACTAAAAGTTTTGGGAACAATTCTAAGTAACATCAATATTATTTAAAATAATTTTACAAGACACCAAATGAAAACTCTAAACTGTAATTAACATACAGAGGTTGGAATAAAACTAATTTAATTTTTAAATTGCCAATTTGAAATTTTTTTAAAGAATTTTTTTATTTTTTTATTAAATGGAAATAAATTTTTTTTCTTATAAAGAAAGTTTAATAATTGTATTTAGAAACTAAAAGGTACGTTTATCTACCTACATCTATTGTGTTACTTTCTGAAAGGGACACGGACAAAGAGCAATCGAATTTGACGATGAAGAGGTGAGCAGGATTTTTCCAAGCGTCGTCGTCGCCGACGTCGTTGTTCAGCGTGGCGCGCACAATGACTGCAGGTTTCCTAATACGGCCTCGTCCTGGACCCCGATGAAAAAAAGAGGAATTTTGGCCCATCAGCAAGGGCCTGGGAAGGAACGTCCTACGTTAGAGACCCTGCCGGTGCAGAAATTTAATAATCGAGTAATGTTTTCTCTTTTTAATTAATTCAACACTTTGACAGCCATACATTTCATCAAATCAGAAATTTTATTTTTTATTTTATTATTTTATCAAATCAGAAATTTTATTATTTTTTGAAGAAATAT
Organism: Osmia bicornis bicornis; assembly: GCF_907164935.1. NCBI lineage: Eukaryota > Metazoa > Arthropoda > Insecta > Hymenoptera > Megachilidae > Osmia > Osmia bicornis. The sequence continues at coordinate 799,845 of NC_060221.1, read as the reverse complement.
CAGAGTTCCATTTAAGGTGCTCGGTGAAATTATAATTATTAAAAAATAAGAAAAGAGAGTCATGAAAGGGTTAAGGTACCAAGTTATTACCTATCCCGATTAAAATTTACCTCGTAACTCTTTTTCAATTTTATTCTTAAATAAACCTTCCTCGAAATTCTGTTCAGAGGCAAGGTGTTCGTTCGCGCCGACGAGTTCGGTTCTGCGTTCTACCTTATAAGGTAGAAAGATAAGGTAAGTTCGCGCGAGAGTCCAGTAAATCGGCGATTTAAGGTGCGTTGGCCGTTGGTGTGAGACGGGAAGATAGCAGACGCGGAATTGCATCGAGCGTGAAGCGTGAAGCGAGCGAGCGAGCGAGCAGGATCGGATAGAACGGAGTGCCGTGGCCGGTTCAGCCGAAGGAAGACAGGTTCGCGGCCCACGGACAGGTTCGTTCGCGAAAAACTTCAATTTGTCTCGCGTGTTTCTTGTCCCGGCAGGATATCTTTGCAGGATAATGCGCAGGGAAATAAGAGGTCCCTCTGCGTTGCTTGAAATATTTCAAATTATCCTTTACTATAAAATTAATAAATAATCTCTATTATTTTCTAAAGGGTATCCAAGGCTGTGACTAAATTATTTTTACAAAGAATTTCATTTATAAGTCGCAGCAATAATTTTTTCAAGTTAGAAATAAATGTGCATGAAACGTCGGTAGTTCTAGTGTTAAACGACAAGCATACAAGCCACCAGACGTGGGTGTAGCGACGATTTTAAAGAACCGTCTGTAGGTACTCATTAATTAAATCGGCATGAAGCTCGCGATCCTCATGGATGCACACCATACAAGGTGGCCGGTCTTAATTTGGCATTGGCGAAATATAATAGTAACGCCGCGCCGGTGCAGTTTAACACGACCATTGTCCTGTCCCCGAAACGTTTCCCCGATCGCGATAATTAATTAACTCCGTTTCATCGAAAGCTTTCATTTACGTTGTTCAATCGACTTGGCGGATATTCATCGTAACCGTACCTGGAACTATCATCGGTGTAATCGTGTTCTTCCTTTTAAGCAGCTTCTTCGAAATCGATTGCTTATTAAAGAGTACCATCGCTGCTGGCGCAACGAATCAAACAACGTGATTTATCTGGCCGTACCATAAGCGACTGGTACAATTTTTATTTATCTACTCCTGGAGGATCGTGTACGTTTCTATAAGGATACCAGTCATTTATTGTACCCTTTGATTTTACAATACGATGCTACAGAAATATGAATCGTATTTCATTTCTGTACGAAAAAAAAAGAGAGAAATAAAAGGATGCGAATAAGCTCGTCGATCAAGACCTTTCCCAATGGATTATCAGAAGGTTCGAAGCGAGAGCGTATCCCGGTGACGCGTGATAATTCAGTTCGATTAAGATGCACCATGTCGCCGCGTGCTCGCGCAATTCACGTAATTCGTGCAATTAACCCTTTGAGAGCCGCATTCCCTAGCGTTCGTCGGCGTATCTGGACTCTCGTTGATCTGCTGGTTTCGCTGAGGAACGGGTTCATGAATGAACCGAGCCGCTGTTCGGCAAAAAGCCCACTTCCTCCCCGCCAAGAAGATCTTGTTGCTCCTTCTTCTTGCGATCGTGCCACGGTATCGAGAAAGAGAGGCTGCACGTAGAGAAACTGGTATCGGCACAATGCCGTCGGAATACGTTATCGGATTCCCTCTATCTTGGCCGCTATTTCAGCCCGGTCTCGTTGCGGGACAAGAAACAGACGCCACCGGAAATCATCATTCTCCCTGGGTAGGCTTAATCGAAGGGAAAACCGGAATACGCCGCGAACTGACTGGCAACGAGACCGACCTGTCCCGCTCGATGGATTCCATCTTTCTATTTTTCTTATTTTACCCCGTTTCCCTTCTTCTTCTTCTTCTTCGTGGATTAATCATTTAGTTAGGAAAAATGTATACTATTAATTGGTTCCTGTTTATAACGATTGAGTTATTTTGTAAGTTAACACTGTTAACATGTATTAATTATGTAATTTGTGTACAAATTGAATTGTTAGAGATGAATATTTTAATTTGTTTGACAACTGGACATATCGAATGCATATACTGTAATATCTGCAGTGATGTAATTCCATAAGCTTTGCCACGATGAAATAATTGATTTACAAATTAAAATGTCAATTACAATTTAATTGAATGATTAAATCACCCGCAAAAAGTAATTCAAATTCGAACAACGTGCCATCTATACAAAAACGGCGCAAACTACTCGATAACTAACCGATCGATTTTCGAGAACGAGGTAAACCGGTCGCGTTATCTATTAAAAAAGAGCGGAAACTACTTTCCGAATTATCGATCGATCCTTCCGCAGTCGGTAAGCATCTGGTGCCATTTATTTCCAGCCTTGTGGATCTGTAGTCACTGTCTCTAGTCAGTAACATTGTTCTCCTACCATCGAGCTGGTATCTGCGCAGAAGAGAGAAATATCGAGTGACTTAGCAGTGTAGCGTGTACTCGTAAGCACGATTGCAGGCCGGCTTTTACTAGCGGCTCGATATAGACACGTTGTACACGATACTCGGTTACCGAAACATACTGTTCGCAAGTGGAATAATTGATAAAAAAGAAGCCGCTGCCGAATCGAGCGGAAGTGCAAAGGACCAGGGAACATGGGACTCAAAGACTTCCGCGTCGTTTTCGACAATCCCTGGAGCACGTATTATCCAGGACAGACGGTCGCCGGAAATATCGTCGTCGTGCTGGATAGTACAAAGAAGATCCGCGGTATGTACGATGATCTCATGGATATTTGTGTAATGAGTCATCATAGAAATCTATTGTTATTTCCGTTTCACCTGATTTCGATGGAGGATCATTTGATGGAATTCAGAGAACAGACAGGTGCCCAACCCTGGAATGTTAATGCGTATTACTAACAATAAAGAAAATATTTTTCAAATGTTTTTCAAGAAAGAGCTCGTAAGAAAAGAAAATTTCGGTCAACGGTGTCAACGACCCAGACGGTTCCAAGAGAATTTAGAAGAATTCATTTATTTTTTTTAATTAATTTAGATTTTAGATTAATTATTCGCAGCTGTTTATTGTAAAATAAATTTGTCGTACATTAGTATTAGAGAGTTAATTGCATAGAGAGTCGTGTCCTTCGACAGGTATTTCAACGCAAATGTTTCATTAAGATGGAACTATGTCATGATAAGATTGACATTTAAAAGAATGATTTACGACCAATATTACATTAATGCAACATTTTATTCTGTATTTTAATATTATTGTGGTATCTTAAAAAAAAAAAAATAGGTTCACAAAAGAAAAATTAATTTTTTGCTACCCAATTCCCTTACAAATATTCAAAACATAATTTAATTATTTCTTATAATAAACATGTATAGTTGAGAGTTTTTCTCATGTTTGTAGATGATTATCTGACGCATATCTGTTGTCACCGCATTCTTGAATAGATTTCTTTTCTTCTTTCCTGCAAGGTGTAGTTTAATTATAGCTCGACGTGTACACCCGCACCGTGACCAGCCGAGAAACATTTGTTTTTGTTACGCTTTATTACTTTTACGATACGTTATTCTCTTTTGTTTTATTGTCGCAATCGTTTCTTGTGGCACCACTTTGTGTTTTGCAATTTTTCTCATTCGTATATTCAGACAGGATTATGGGTGTTTCTCTTTCAAGTGTTTATTTTTACATCGTAAGCATGCTGCAAGTATTCGCCTCAGTCTTAACACGTTAACTGGCACAGTGAAAATAATCGTATGTATTTAGTACATGTTATAATATGAATTATTAGTCTCTTTGCGCGATACTGCACATACGTACCAATGTCAATTTTTCAAATGATATTTAATTTAATTAATTTTTTTTACAGGTATAAGCGTGAAAGTAAAAGGCGAAGCAAACACATGCTGGACAACCGATAAACAGGACATGGACGAGAGAGGACAATACAGAGATGGAACTCAAACAGTGACTGGCCACGAAGAATATTTCGAGACAAAGTACTATCTGGTTGGCTCTGCTTCCGGTAAAATTTCAAACGAGTTTCATTTAACTCTCAAATCTCTTATCAGAATAACAATAAATTGTTTGTTCAGGGGGTGAAATCGAGATTCAAAGCGGAGAGCACAAGTTTCCGTTTCAGTGCGTTCTACCAACAAATATACCCAGCAGTTTCGAAGCTGATTTCGGACATGTTCGATACACGGTCAAAGTGACCCTGGATCGTCCATGGAAATTCGATCAGGAAGTGAAGAGTCCATTCACGGTGGTGTCGCCTCTCGACCTCAATCAAGAGCAAAGGGCTTCGGTACGATTTATCAGCAATTTTTATTGCTTCGTTAACCCTTTATAGATAATTCATTTCAAAGTGTTGCTAATTTGGAATTTTGAAATTCTGGAATTTTTGATATCTTTTCGTTCATTATCGAATACACAAATACCTAATTATTTTTTCAGGAAAGCGTTCGAGAAGAAATGAGCAAAACGTTTTGCTGCTTATGCTGCGGTACACCACCATTGACCGTGAATTATTCCTTACCGGTCAGAGGGTACGTGCCAGGTCAGTCGATGCCAGCAAAGGTGAACGTTGAAAATTTATCTGGAGTGACGGTGGAAAGTGTTAAGCTCATTCTTTGTAAGGTACACTAAGCCAGGTGCTGCTACTAAAAGCCATTTGCGTGATGATGTGAAAGGTTTGAAGATAACGATGAATCGTGAAGTCTAGATCGTGACTTTCCGTGCAACAACGCCAACCACCGACACGAAAACCGAAGAAATCGTCGTGGCGGAAGTTGGAAAAGGCCCGGTAGAAGGAGGAGCAACCGTTGAATACGAACAGAAGCTTGATATTCCACCTTTACCTCCGTCGAATCTTACCAATTGCAGAATCATTGATTTGGAGTACAATCTTAAAGTCGTAGCCGTTGTCTCGGGATGGTTCGTGTTAAGGATTTTCATTTCTCCTAATTAGAGAGCTCATTTTGTATACTGTTATTAGAAAATAAGTAATTTTCTTACAGGTATCATAGGAACCTATCGAAGAACACGTTAATCTTCGTAGGTACGGTACCACTGGTGAATTATCAGACTCCTACTGCTCCTCCAGCAGAAGCCTATTCAATGAAACCGGAAGTTGGATGGGTAACTCCTGGAATACCAACATCCAGTCCTGACGGTGCACCTGCTTCGAATTTGTATCCTAATTTACGTAAGAATATTTCATCCATCCTTTAATCTAGACTTTAATTACAGGAAAAAAATATGTCAATTAATTTGCATATTAATCTGCAGCTCCTCCATCGTACGAGGAATCGACTAACGGTGCGAGAAGTCTTTGGGAACGGGGTGAATCCGAGCATGTTTTCGGTATTTCGAATCGTTTCGCGCCTAGATATCCAGTATACAATTTCCTACCGCCACAATGAGCAACGAAACTGGATCATATAGAGTTTCGCTTGTTCAAAGGAAAACGAATAGATATATAAAATAACACACACGGGATTGTGTCTCACGGTAAACCATGTGTGGCACCCATTTTAAGAGCTTTAATTGAATTTTAGGATTTAGAGCGCGCAGAGGTGGCTCCAGAAGTGGTTGTAATTAGTCATTCTTTCAGAAGTATCACTTTTTTAATAAATGAACTATATGTTATCAGGTTGGATTGGAATTTAAGAAACTACGTAAGGGCACGTTTAATTTTTTAATAATTAACCGAAGTAATTTGATTGGGTAAATATTTTACAAGTAATAAAAAGAAGGTCAGGCCACCAATGGGAGACGTGCTACTCACTTTTCACCTCAAATAACTATCGCGTATGAGAGACATTATTCCAATTTAAATAATTAAATCAACATCAATATTGTTCCAAATTTATGACCATAAATCGTTAATTTTATGGCGAGATCTTATGCTAGTCAAGCTTGAATTCGTTCTAAAAATTTGCGTGCTTCGGATAAACAGCAGTACTCGGTCAATTGAAACGCACAATTAATAAATACTCGATATAAAATGAATGAAGTGATATTTGTTTTTTTTTTTTTTTTTTTTATTTTTGCATATATATTTTTCTATGAAAGTATTCAAAAGTATGGATTAGATCCAAAGCAATATTAAGTATTGTTTTATTGCTAAGAATTATACACGAGCTTTTGTGAATACGATTTATATATGCAGATATTTGTAATCGAACAAAATTAAGAACAAATATATAAAATATCTGTATTTGTATTTATCTTGTTGTGAATAAAACTTATCTTTTTACACGAGTACCCATATTTTAATTATGTAACTTTATTATTTAAGACAGAATAATTAACCCACTTTAATATTTATTTTTTAACTCCTAAACAAGTTTTTTATTATATTTTATGAATTACATTTTTTATTTTCAAAAGTAAATTTCTTTAAATATGAATTATCTTGTTCCCGTACTATCATATTTAAATAATTTACTATTCAATAAATTGATTTAAAACCGTCAATAAAAAAGACAAATGTAATTTTCTACTTTTTTATTTTTTTGCAAATCATATTTCCAATTGAGAATATAAACAGCACTTTTCAGGTATAAATCAAAATTAACGCGGAAACTACAAAGCAAGGGTTAAAGCAATTCAATTTTTTTAATGCCAAAGTTTCTAAAAATAAATATAGTTAGATAAGCATAGAGAAATCCAAGTAACGTAAGTTATCGTTAACACGGTCACCTAAGGCTGATCGATCAGCTGGAAGTATCAGTGGGACAGTACCGCGTCCTTGAGAGTATGAAATGAAATATTAGTAGAGTATGGTCTAACTTTTTTTACGGATACTCAACTAGTAAGAGTAATATGGATTATAACGAAATGACATTTGGTTTCTTTTGTCAGAAAAATTTCGTGATAGCCTTCATTGAAATGAAGTTTTTATAGTCTCTCTAACTATTGCATGTGACCCATGTGTCACGAATCATGTTCCAAATGAAATCAACCTTAAATACACATGCTTATTTTAATGAGAGTGCAAACCCTAGGGTATCTAGCTAGAACGTTAATAATTATAAATAGCACGTCAGAAGTTCCCTAGTTTCGAGGGAATACAAATTCAAAGCCATGAGTTGACCAAGTTTGAAAGCAAGTATATCGGGAGAACTTGCATCGCATCCTTTCAAAGAATTCAGGAAGTACACGAGCAACGAAACAAATATTTACATCTCGTTAGAACGTGGATCCTGGTTTATCATTCCTCTTTTTTTAAGAGTCATTTGCGAAGAAAGTCAAACTTAAAAAACTCAATAAACTTAATTTAAAGTAGAAAATATAAACTCCCACGCTCTTCCTCAAAGGTCTCACCATATAAATATTTGATACTGCTACGAATTATAATCAATATAAATAATTGTTAAATATTGTTTTAACTTTTTCTTATTTTATTTTGGAAATGTCAGGCTAACATTTGTATTTTTTTTGTTAACTGTTCAGGATGGATGCATTAAAGTACTTTGATGAACAGCTATAAGCATAATAGCCAAACTTTTCTTAGTTAATAGTTAAAGTTTTCACACCTTGGAATGTGATATCGAATTAAAGTTTCTCTTCAAGAATCACCGAGGTCATGCGGGTGAATAATGTACAGTAATTCACAAAAATCACAATCCATGATACCGACTGTATGGGGTGTTAAAAGTTTTATTTTGAAAAAATGTCAAAATCAGTCATATATTGCAAATGAGCGAATAAACGTACGGCCATAACGAACGGGTTAAACATGCAATCAACGTTATAAATCAATGTTTATCTTTATTCAACTTTCTGCGAATTTCATACAAAACTATTAAAAGCGATCGATAAAATGCACGCTTATATGCGACGGCACCCATTATCACCTATCATCATTTATACCATATTCTGTTAACAGATTATTATCGTGGTATTTCCACTAATTATTAACACTATCTTTTATTACTGTTACAGTTGTATTGAATAATCGTCAAACTTTCTTGTATTCTCACGCTTGGAATACATAAATATAAAACTCGTCAGACTCTACGAAATTTAAAATTACTAATTATTGTTTTATATGTCGCTCTTGTGATGGAAAAATAACGTGGAAAAATAAAAACGTTTATTGATTAAATAAGACTAATAATAATAATGGGATTCTTTTGACAATGATTGATGCAGTGCTAAAATTAGTATAGCATAGTTTAATATTCCAGAAAAACAAGAATATTCAAAGTTGCTGCGTCGCAGTTGGCGCGCCTGTCTGCTGGGCTGCGCAGAAGTGGATGCGCGGTAGTTAGTGGCGCGCGTGTACGCCTCCTGTCAGAGTTGTCCGTTCGGTTAGGCCGCAGGACGAGTTGTCTCCGTAGAAAAGCCTATGGTGGTAGTAGTAGCTCGCGACTCTTTACCGTGATCATTTTTCCTTCGTCTTTCGACGACTTTTCGCGCACAATCAATAGCCGATAAACGTGCGTCTGTTACGCGCCACTGTGTTACACGTGCACGCGTATGCATCGCTGGTACACGTGTTCCGTCATCGTTGACAGGTATAAACCGTCCCAGTGTTGTTTTCATTCGTCCTGTACTCTCGTGATTCGGTGATAAACAAAAGGTTGGTGAACGACGAAGGTCCTCGTACGACGCGCACGAATCGATGCGACCTGGATCACGAATAATCGTCGACCGTACCTGCGAATACATCAGTGTGATATGTGAACTGGATAACGACGCTTGCCACGGGTTATCTCGCTCCTGCGTCGCCTCCACGTCGTGACAATTTTCCTCGTAACAAGTAAGTGTTTCTATGTACCCTTTTGATCACAATTGTCTCCGCGAATACGTTCATTGAATCTTCCGAATGCGAATTCGATTGGCAAGGGTGAAGGTTACTTTTTGTCGCTGCTTTGTGACCGATTCATTGTCAGGAGCTAATGTTATCGACGTCCTCATACGACAGGGGCAATACGGTGCTTTTCTGAACCCCTTTTCACATTCACTACCTATTAACTTTTAACAGGGACTAATTATAACAGCAAATACTAAGGGGTTGAAGGTTAAATTGAAGAGTTATAAAGTATTATAAATTATTCTATTTTGGCGAGATATCAGTGAAATGATATTAGATATTTATCGTATTGTTGAAAGTAATTAAGGGGGCATGTTGCCCAGACAATTTCGGAGAATTAATGAAATGTCAGGAACAAGAATAATACCTACACATTTTTCTTGTATATTTATTTCTTACAAGGAAATATTACGCTTTTAATGAATCTTATGTTTACGTAATTAATAGAAAACTTAATTTATAAATAATTACATTAGTCGTAAGAAAATTATTAAAATTCATGTGTCGTACTTATCAGATTGATGAATTACTTTACTAATCATGACAATAGAATTCAATACATTTGGCCTATTTCAGCAGTATTCTCTTTTTACTGAAATAAAAGAAAGAGAATGTAATGCTGAAATATGCATCCGTCTGCAACCATGGCGAGCACAATTGATTTTTGAGGTTGTATTGACCATGCAGCTACGTCACATGGTGTTTTGTAAACAGAAATGACGTCTATTTGAAAGCGTCATGTGGCGGGAAATTATTTAAATTTAAAATATAATTCAACATTTGGACCGTGAGGGGTTATCGGTTTTCGGCGCCACTAATTTAATTTAAAATGATTGAATAATTAAAAGGAATACAATTTAAAGTAGCATTAATATTATACTTATCCTCTCGTTATGGTTATTTCTATCGAGAAACGCTTTCATACGACTGTATATTAAATTCTTCAAAATGGAACCGAATATAAAGCAAAAATTGTTCCACATTTTCGACTTATTCTTGCATATAGAATCACCCCCTAGCCAGTGGTACTACGTTATATGGGACACCTTATGTATATTATATGTTCCATGATGGTCTACGCAGAAGAGCACTCTCCATTGACTAAATGAATTAATTTGAATATTTTATTATTTCATAGGACTATGTTCAATAATGGTACTACAGTGAACATCATAAAATGCATTTAAAGATTCAAAATGTATCTCTTTTCTGTGGTGTTAGTAATTTTAGTACTTTACAGACAATCAGTTATTTCAGAATTATATCCCTGTAGAACTCATTTTACACTTCATTCTCCTTTTGTTCCGTCATAATTAAAAGGCAAACACATGAAACAATTACCATTAGAGCCTACTGGCGCGGCGCCGCCCTATTGACCAGTTTTTTTATTATACCTTCTACTCAGTTCCATTTAAAGTGGCTGTAACTTAGCTGTAATTCTTTGAATTTTGGAATTTCTACATGGAAATCGTGTAGAAGCATCGATTCGGAACAGAATGAGTCACGTATTTCTTCAACGTTTACATTTTCGAGCACGTATGCTTGCTTCAAATGTGACTTCCCAAGAGAATCTTTAGAGTTGTATTACAAACGCACCTTGTTATGAAATTGTTCCAACATATAAATAATGCTGATATTCAGACGCTGATGTAATTTGAAGAAAACTAATTACATACATCATGAGAATAAAATATGTTTTGGAGAAATTATTAAATATCAGATTTTCATTTTGGGTCAATTTATTCTAAAAGCAGGGTATGAAGGTTAATGTCGCTCGCAGACGAAGGTTTTATCATCATTCTTGTTGTCGTGCGAGTTTTCGGTGGTTTACCCCTTAGTCGATAACTCACTGGGGGTAAGTAACCTGCAAGGTTGCGTTTCGGTGAGTAATTGAGCCGAAAGTTCAAAGCACATGCCATTGTTACGTGGGTTTCAATAACATTGTGGAATTCCATTATGTTAATAGGCAGTGGGAACGGATGATGTAATCATTGAATTAATATACGCGTGAAAAAGTATAAATAGCTCTTCGTGCAATGCCGTCTTGTTTTCAGACGATTTTACATTCTTGCAAATAATTTTACTTGGATTTGCAAATAGGTATGTGTTTGAAAAGCAACGAGAGCTGTAGTTACGAGTCACCGCGGTTTTGTTAGGATTAGTTTCTCTTTATTTGCTGGTATCCTGCTAAAATTTAACCAGGATAATTATACACAAGATAAACAGACAAGTATCTCGCATATACGTAGATCTTGCTTTTCATGTCACGTTATATTGTCTCGCGAAACGTGCCATCATGAAACGAGCTTATTTAGATGGTAAGCTAAAATTCAAAAGTGCCTTTCCTCTGATTTAAAGTACGATGAAAACCCTTTTTTACATTTATTCCAGTCGGTTGGTTCGTGAATTAACGCAGCGGTGTTAATTAAATTAAAAAATTTAGAAATTAATTTATTCGTCCACTAAAATGCAAAAATCTGAATATCTGAAAGCGAAATACACATGACTGATGCTACTTCTATAATTACCGACAAATAGCAGGAAGGAAAGGTTAAAATTTGTCAGATAGTCTTATAAAACTTTTATCAATGTTCATAGTTTCATGGTTCGTGAAACTTATAAAAGAACAGCTGTAGCTACGGTATTACCTGTTACTTACCTGTTATCATTACATACTTTTTTCGCAAATGAATTCTACCGTTTCGTTTCGCGTTGGAAAAATATCGATCGTTTAATCAATTATTTAACAACACCCTGTGCGAGTCACACTGATTGCTTCGCCGTAATTTGCTTAATTGTATATAGATTCTTTCGTTTACGATTGATGGACTCTGTAATAAGTCATCGTCGCGACCTACATACATACAATGAATCGTGAAAGTATTCGTACTCTCTCAATTAATAATAATTGGTCATGCGTTATAATGACTTACAAGCTATTGAAGATTCAATTCTTCATCCTCGACTTCGTTCGGATGAAATTGAAACGACGGATGGTTAAATATATATATTTATTCTGTCGTTCAGTTTTCAATTTTGTTCAATTTAAAATTAAATTTGTGTTATCATTAATACGATACAAAATATTGTTCAACTAATAATTATAATTCTTCGATCACACAAGTGAATGCATTTGCCAGATAATTTATTCACTTTGAATAGACTGCAAGTACGAACAAAGCGAGAAACGGAATCATGATTAATACGAATAATTGGGGTGTTCTTTTATGATGACAGTGCAATTAATCTCCTTGACGTTTGCATTAAATTTCTCCCGAGGCTAATTTTCATTGTCTGAAACAATGGAGCTTAATATAAATCAAAATTAAACTGATTGTGCTGAATCATTAACTGCAGGTAATTAAAAATTCTCTCTTATTTTTCTAAGCATTATAATTGGTTTCTCCATCGATTCGTCTTACTGTCGATGGCTAGAACATAAAGTAAGGTAATTTTTCCTCTTTTCTCTGCTATATCCTATCTATATAGGTATACTTTAGAGATCCCCATGGACTGTGATAAAGGTCTGACGTTCGTCTTCCTTTGAAACACCTACCGTTTAGCATCGTTGCATACCCTATCGTTCCCTGAAGAGCGATGGCGTCTGAGAAATGGTCTGACTCTTGAAAAGATCTCAAATAGTTTATACTACTATCCTTCAATATTCGAGCACACGTGGAACTTCTGTTAATTAATGTAATAATTGGCTTGAATTCATCTTCAATCTAACAATAACTAAATAATTATTACAATTTTTAATCAGCACAATTTTCTATAGGTATAATTGAAAATAACGTGTAAAATATTTCTACGTCGATCGAATGAATTTCTTTTTATATTACAAATTAACTCGGTTAAGGAGGAGGAAATGAAATCTGTACAGTTAAGAAATATCAAAGGTAGAACGAGTTGTCGGAAAACCGTTTCCTTTTGACGAGAGTTTCCCTCAGTTGAAAATATAATCTTAGGATTCATGAACAGTCGGAGTTCTGAAGGCTTTTATAAATTCACCAGTCGGCTGACGCTAACTTTTGTGCCGTATTCCTCAAGTTTCCATTATTCCTCAATTCCATTGTAGATCCTCTTCAGTTTCGCGTTCAAAATTCAGGATACAGAATCGATTTTAATATCCTTCCGTAGCGAGAGCACCTCGAGCAGAGATAAGTAATTTCATTAAAAGTATACACTTGCATCGACTTATCATCGGTAATGGTGCTTCACAGGAACCGTGCTATAAATCTGACTGTCAATAGATTTCTTTTCGAATTACATAACGAAATTTGTACCATTTGGTTAATTAAGAATTTTGTATTAAGAATATTAATGAAACCTTTATACAGTCATTTTTATTCAAGTTTAAGCTTTAAATTGATATGTCACAGGTGGCATTTTGCATTACTTTTATGTCATGAAATCATGTTAAAATTTATTAAATCTACTCTTTAAATCTACTATTTGATATGCAATAATCTAATAATTTCCGGTCATTTGCTTTTCATTATGAATGAACAAAAGCGCGCTGTTGTACGTACAAGAGAATTACGTGTTGTTACGAAGGAAAATTGTACGTGTTATTACGAAGTAAAATGGTATTACGCTAATAAAGAGGAAAATTATATCCTCCTCTTGTACGAGAAAATAATGTACATCGTTACGAAGGAACATTGTATTTTGTTTCATATACTACACCGTTTCGATGTTTTCCCGGATTTATCTGAAATTTAAAGGTCGTCGTTGAATTAGTGCGCATCGTTTAGAGGAACTGGGTTAGGTTAACAGCCCTGATAAGGCGAATAGATAAACATGTCCGATCGAAAAGTCGACTGTTCGTCAAGGCTATAGCCATTTTCCACTTAACACAATTTTTTCACACTTTCCATATTGGAAATGTTAATATTCATTATTCTGATATTTAATAACAATGAATATTATTGTCAGATATTGTTTACCGATGCAGCTGGCTTCTCGTTTCAATAATTTGCCGTTAAACAATAGTCATTGTTCTGTTAGCAATTGCATTTGTGGAAATTGATACATTTTGCAATACAGCATTCGCGTTGGAATAAATATTGGCATATAATCGATACTTTTGAAACCTTAATTATATGTCCCGTTGTTTTCTTCTTTCTCGATTTACATAAACGTTTATTGTCCAATGAAATATTTTTCATTCTTTCTGAATGATTTATTAGAACAGTCAAAGTCCAAGGATATACCTCAACCTATATTCCTTACAATTATCAGTAGAATTTCAAGAATTTTAATAATGGAGTGTTTGAGATCTCACCTGAACAATCATGTAATGCAGGGTTAAACGAGAAACGTGGGCTGGAAATAAAAAATTAAATAAATCACATTAGGAATTCGTGATTAGCATGACAACTACATATCGTTCATCGATGCCAGCTGAATATCCAATCTTAGATTCCTGTGCCGTTATTACTTGCTTATTGGAAAGCAAGTAAAGGGCATTGTGTCACGCGATATTCTCAGCTTACTTTCCATGCTTCATTGCTTAAATATCAGTTTTTCAATGATTGATTTCAAGGTGTCTCAACCGCGCCTCTTCCTTGATCATGACGTACATCTCCACCTAGAAGTCATAAAACACTTTCGTTTAAATTAACATTGTTCGACACCCGCAATAATAAATCAAACAATTACACCGAATACGATTTTTAAATCTATGCTAATTTGATACTAGGAAAGTATTAACAAGCTATTTTTTTCAATTTTGTATGCTATTGATTGCTTTTATAATGTCACAACATTTACCTTGTTAATATGTCATCGATCATGAGATGCTTTTACACTCTTGTTTAAAGCTTTTTGTAACCCTTTAACAGAGCTTTTTTCTTCATTGAATTTTTTTTTTACCTTTATGTATGAATACCTTAATTAAACAAGAATAAGCCTTTTTCTTCTACAGAGTATCAAAGGATGTATAGCATTTTATACCCGGGTGCTTTATTCTTCAGAATGTATAATTACTTGTTAAAAATATACGAGGTGTCAAAAAATGATGTCATTCTACAACTTAACGTTTCACACAAAAGTTCATTCTGTGAAATGGTCTCGTGTATGAATTTTGTACGCAGAACAAGCAAAACGTGGCAAGAGTCAGAGAAACGAGAGGGTCACAAGTAGATCGTTATCTTCTCATTCTCGTTATTTCACATCTTTTTTTCTCACGCAACTAACGACGTACGGTAGTACCGGCTGTTACACGAACGATGGTACTCTGATCTAGTCATTTATTCTAATTTTAAAGTTAATCTTTTTCGCTACTTTTCCATTATCTCCAGACCAATTTCAATGAACTTTCCTATTAACAGTTCGAAAGTTAGCTGCGGGTAAAATAGGGTAAATCAATTTACCTTTTATAACGCAAGAAAATTTTTTAGATATAATAGCATTAATTCAGATTTGTAGTAGAACTTTGAAAAAATATATTTCGTGATGCGAATGTTACAGTCTGCGACCTTAATCGTTTTTCTCATATAAAATTCCGTGTTTTCACCTTGCAATGCTGATTCATACCCTCGTCCTACAGATAACGAAACATGAAACGAAATTCTCGTAAATATGGAAGGGCTCGGAATTAAAGGTCAGGGGGTGTTGGCAAGCTCTGTCGTGAATTTTTTTCTTTCCAGAGGTACCTTGATAAATTACCTTGCAACGCAACAGTCGGGTGAAAAATAAAATAGAGAAGGAACCCCACGTCATGGTGTGTGGCAGGGAAATGATTAATGTAAGCAAAGAATCATCACGAATGTTTGCGACATTTTCTCCTCGATACAATATCTTTGTCAGGGCGAACCTCGAGCGATATAAATTTCAAGAGATATTTTATTAAATCATCTGTTATTAAAATCAAATAAAATTTCGCTCGATGGTACTTAAAAATAAAAAGAAGAAAAAGAATGGTTGGAAAAATGAGGGAAAAGTCATATGAATGAATACTGGAAATTGTTCGCGGTTATTTTGTACGAGTGTCAACGGGTTGTTGGATGAAAGGACAGACGGGGAAAAAGGAATGTCATGTGTAACAATAAGGTCACAGTCGGTCTGAACAGCTCGCATGTCTCTACTGTGTACGATCTACTGTGTAATTCCACTGAACTAGACCCACTAACCGAGACACGTTTTCCATCGATCTATTTCACACGCACGTAATGTGTACTGTGGGCAAACACTTTGGTGTACCTATGCTCGCTTCGTTGGTCAGGGATATGCAAACGTGAAACTCTGTCTATAGACGGGAATATCGAGGAACGGTTAGGTCGATTGAGATCGACGATTAAAATTCTATAGGAAAGAGTGCCTTAAGGGGATAGGTACTCAAACGTAGACACGCGTTTCCGATATGATTATTCAGAATTGAATCGAAGAAAATGATCAAACCTAAGAAATTGACTTTAAAAAAAAATGAGATTAAGATTATTATAGTATATTGTGTCATACTCTACTTATTATAATACCACAGTCTCTCAATCTTGAAATACAATTGTTATAATGAAACTACATAGGTGTGCCAATACTTTTTTCATACACTGTACGTATTATCCTTGCTGCTTAGCTACATATATATTTGCCTCATGTAACATTTACTATAACTTTAACGAGTACTATCGATAATGCAACCTCGAACGAGCTTTCAGCGAAATAAAGTGGAAAAATATGTCATCCAGAACGATGGAATTTTATTTTCCTCTCTTCTATTCATAGCAAAAAGTAACAACAGTTTATATTTAGAATGAAATTTGTATTTTATGGTTGGAATATCAATGTTTATGGAAATTCATTTTGATCGAAATATCTAAAACTATCCCAAAGATAATTTTTCACCAATTTTCTGAAAATCTGCTTGCACAGTGAAAAAATATGAATTAACCAAAACTTGATTAAAATTAAACTAATATTTGAATATTGCGTTTGTTCACAGAACCGAGGAGGATAAGACTCGTCAAGAGTGGCTGAGGCTGTACAATCGGAGGTACTTCGTGACCCGGGCATGGTCTTAGGGACGACGGCGGGGCGATGACGCTCTACCACCGTCCGTCGTCATCGTCAGGAGTCCCTCAGGACTCATCCTGTCTCCCGGACCTGTTCCCGACTCCGGTCTCGATCCTAGTTTCCAACAACGAACGTTGCTGGTGCCATTCAGCCAGCAAACTAGCAAAGACGAACGCGAATAACGCGTTCGCCAAGAGGCATGAAAGATCGACCTCATCGACCTTATCGAGATCATCACGGACAGGCGATGCCCCTCGAAGAGGTTCAAGGATTGCTACTTCCACCTTCCAGAACAGGTAAGACAATTATTTTTTTTTAATTCATACTAATTTGTTATATTGATATCACAATAATGAAAATACCAGAAGATAATTAGAAACAAACTTGCTATTATTTAAACAGTTTAACAGAAGTTGAGCGAAATTAAACATTTTCAATTTGGGTCACGTTCTTGTTCACGTTTGGTTGTATTAAATTCGATCTGCTATAGTTAATCTATATACTTGCTGAAGTTGATCCTAATCAAGTTAGAATTCAATTTATCATTGATCTCGGCAAGCTTGAACGGAGTTCGATCGAGTTTAGTTAAACTAGATCGTGTTCACTTAAGTTCGATCAAATGTCAATTGATCGGCACACGTGTTAATGAATTCTAGATTAATTAGTCGATCTTACTTTCTTGTATTAGTGATTATAATTAATTCTTATAAGATAACGGAGTTGAAGAAAATAGGCATTCAAATAATGGGTAAGAGATTTATGAAATATAAAATAATTTAATACCAGATTTATATTTATTTTAATGAAATTAGTAATAGAAGTAAATTGATTAGTGTGTAAATGAATTTTACTTTGGCATAAGTTACTCGAGGCTCGGTAAAACGGAGGTTAATTACCACTTAGGAACGTTCCCGAGATGACTATCGCCTGTTCCCGTGTTCTTAATTCTCTTAATAAAATTCACCGTCGATTTCGGTTTTACTTCCTTCCGGTACAGATTATTCTAAACGAAATCATACATTCAATCAACTCCATTACCATGTTCCAATCCTGTGAAGATTGGTTTCTATCCCCAAAAGATCATCCTAAATACTGCTAAATTTCCTCCTTCACAAAAACAGAAAATCCTCTTAAAAATGGAAAAAGTAACCCAGCTAATAAATTAAACGATCAAAAAGTATTCGAATTTGATAGAGAATGATAAACACGAATCTCTGTTTCTTTCCCTTCCTTTCATTTGAGAGATTAACACAGCCTTGGCGCGATGTTCGCGCCTGGTGTCTTCGGTGCCGGGCTCATCGTGGTTTCTCTGTTTTACGACAGGTAACCGGGGACCTCTGAATGTGACAATTGTACAGGTCGGGAAAGGAAATGGGGGCGGTGGAGATGGCGGAAGTGATTTACTGAGATTGGAACCACCATCGGATTTAAGGCCAACTCCGTCGCCCTTATCCGATACCAGTGTCACACTACAGTCTGACAACAATGATACCTTTAGTGGAGGTGAGACATTTAATGATTATTTTTATCTTTTGTCTTTTCGTTTGTACACCTATGTTTCCTTTACCCTATGTGTCTTTGTATTTATTTAGTGAATCCAAAGTGGATTTAGTATAAAATTATTATTTTTGATTAAAAGGGTTATTATTGTAAAGAATAAATATTGGATTTTTATATTAGTTATTATATTATTTTTATTGCGGTGAAAATTCTGAGTATAAGAAATGCCCTTTAAAAGTGGGAATGCAGGTTCTGATCCTTTTAATACCCGTGCCAGTGTGTATGGTTGAAATATTGACGATGAAGGATCGACTTACCCTTAGCTTCCATTGGGAGGGTAGATGACGTCATATCCTGCAACCGGAAACATTTCAGGGGTTAGGTGCTGGTTACGATTAGATTGCTAGGCGATGGTGTGAGGAAAAATTTCGTACAAGTTATATCAGTAATAGGAATATACTTGGTATAAATAAAATTTTATTCATTCCTGAACAAGAAAATTTATTCATTCGTTAGAAATGAAATTTATTCATTAGAATTATTTTGAGTTTATTTTGGAGAGAAACTTTGTATTTGTCTTTTCTTTTTGCTATTGCTATTTATATTTTCTAATCTTTTTCTTGCACGTTATAAAAATTGCTTGGCGTTTATTTATTTACATTTTTTATCCGCTAATCTCTGACCGATCTGGATTCACCCCAGATTCGCATCAAATTTACTCGAGCTACAATAAAGAGAGAAAAAAAAAAGGGAAATGATGCGAAAGGCTATTAATCACCAATGCACGGTTAGAATATCGGATTTTGTCGCGCGTGACAAACTTTAATTCTCCATCAGATTGTTTCCATCGGTTAACAGTCCGTCTGTGGCCGATATTTACTCGCCGAATAATTGGATTATTTATATCGTGTCGTTTATGTTCGGATTTGTGTGATTTCCTTTTTTCCGTGGACACGATTGCCAGTTTTATAGGAGAGAACGACAACTAAAAACGTGTATGGATGCAAATCGAACGATCCGGATTTCTATCTTTTACGAATTATTTTTTATATAATATTTTTAAAATATTTGCTTGGGATGTTGATTTTTATTTGTCGCAATAATAACGTAACATTGATAACAGACGGGTTAATATTAGATTTGGGGGTTCAAATCGCAATATTTCTTTGAATTTTCAGGTGTCGATCCACGATTACTGTTGGGTGCTAGCACCGGTGGCGATCGTAGCACGTGGGAGGGTCGTTACCACGTGAAAGAACATCGACGTGCAGGAAAAGCTACCTTCCAGGGTCAAGTTTACAATTTCCTGGAGCGACCAACCGGCTGGAAGTGCTTCCTCTACCACTTCTCTGTGTAAGTAGATTTTATATTTAAAAATAAGGATTACGCTTGGAGCTGATCCATTCTTAAAAGAATGGGAAACAGGCATGACCGATAACTGTGTGCTATACGATTAAAAAAAGAAGCAAATACCTACGATGAATGAAAATATAAATCTGTTTCCTTTCGATCGATAGCGCACGTTCTACGTTCGTGAATAAATAAGGATTTTATTTTAAGCAGCTTCGTTTGGATGCTGTCTCCATCGACGATATATCAAAAACAGATTAACGACTTATTGCTCTTGCTTCTTATATTGTTCTCCGACAATGCATTCGCATCAATCTTTACTGTCAGTTAATAAATATCGGGGATACGGTGGTTTTTTCAAAGACTGATGCATAAAAGATATAAAATAAGGATTCCAGCCACAAGAGTATCGTTAAAAAAATAGATATCATTGCTAGTTAATTATGAGTTACAAACTTTAATTATTTTAACTGTTTTTAATTCAGAACTCCAGTTTTTAAAATTTCAAAGGGGAAGTAGGTAACTTTACAAAAAGAATATTATTTCGACAGATTATATAATTAATATATTTTGTTGCGGTTTTGCAAAAATTATTAATTAAATTCTTGAGAAAGTTAGCCGATCTCCAAGTAGATGGCGCGTTATATACTGACTTGTACTACTTTGTCTGATCAATATTCTGGCTGCATCACTTACCAAGAGTTCGTACAGAGATCTGTAATTCTCTGTCTTGCTTAATGCTTTTCTTTATTCAAAGGTTTATGCATATTCTTAATAATATCTTTACAAACACTTCAATTTCAATTTAAAGTACGTTCTTATACAGGGTGTTCCAAAATTTTGACTAGCAAAATTTTGGATACCTACTCTGTAGGTAAAATTATAGAGTGTTTGTGCATGAACTTATTGATAATACTGAAAGATATTTCTGATAAAAATTACATGAAAATGACAAACCTTTCTCAACGTTCACCCCCTAATTTTCGAAACTTTCCAACAATTGCACGATATCTTACTGCTTTTTGATTTTAAAAAACGCCCTTTGCTTTCAACGTTAGCACCCTTCTATTAAGATTAATGACCGTCTGGAAACCTTTGAAAGGGAGTCCCTTTTCTCCCATATTATTCCTACTATCTGAAAAAAGAAACATTGATATTTTCTTTACCGTTTGGTATACCACAGTCATAAATTCAGTAGTATCGATACAGCTTCTCTTTTCTACAAAAATAATATTTTTTAAAAATTGAATTTGTGCAGGAAATGTAAATAAATTTTGTTCCTTTTTGCATTCTTATCATTCAGTACTAAAAGGTATCATTCTTAACGAGGAATATTTTTTTTATTTAAAGTGCTTTCAGCGATAAACGTAGCTATTATTTCAAAATTGTCTTTTCGCTATTCTTCTATGATAACAAAATTTTTATGTTTTCCCAGAGTATAAACCTTAAAGTCGAGGTTTTGCTGTAAAGAAAAACGAGGATTTAACTCTGGGTATTATGTTTAGATTCCATTTACTTATTACTGCGTGTATCGTTCACGGTATCATTTTGTACGTCGCAACGCCCTTTAATGCTGGCAATTCACATTTTAGTAAAGTTGTCGCCATTTGTTGCTTTCATATAACATTAGAACTGTGCTGACCTTTCGCTTATTACGAAACTGTTACGAATTTCACGATCGGTGTTTGCCACACTAAATCTGACACGTTCTCGAACCTAATTGTAAATAACCTAACAATTAATATTTCAGTATTTAGGGAGGGGTGCAATTGTATCCTAATTTTCATTCGTAATTAAAATTCTCCCCCTTTCGACTGGGAACCTTGAAGCTAATAAGTTTCACTAAATATTAATTGTTCATTTATTCTAATTCAAATCTAATTTTGGGATCTTCTTAATTCTTTCTCTTAACTCTATTAAAAATTTTCTTCGTGTTTTCTGAATCTACTTTATGACTTTCCCCTGCAGTTAACATATTAATTAAAGACTTCCTGCAACGAGATAACATGTTTCTTATCTCTAACATCGATCACTTTTTTTTGCCACGTGTTTGAAAAAATCGTGCAGTGTGCAATTAAGTGGTTTAGGTAATTCGTAGATCAACTGGGGAATATTCGTGAGGCGATTGTTGGCGTGTCAAGCTATTCAAATTATTTAAATTGGATCATGCGACGCCTTGCACGGCGTGTACTACTCTCTTCTACATTACATTGTGTAGGTAGAAATTCTTCGCGTGAGAAATGTTTTAGTCGATGATAACCGTGCTTTCACGCTATCGCGAGACGAAACTGCCACGGGAAAGTAGTATGTATACTGCTTTGGAACGACGTTTTATGCTCTAAAAGGGGACATACTTGGAATAGGGTCATCGTAGAATTGAAGGGTACATAGGGTGTTTATTTCAATATAGTTATACAACTCTATCAGTGAGTTATTATCAGAAGCGAATTACGAATAAAATAAATTTTTTTTTTAAATCGTTGTATCAACTCATATTTGCATGTATTTGTTTATCAATCGTTCACTCGAGCGATTCTGTTAACATAAATCAGATAATGAATAAAAATAAAAAAGTATGCCACGAGGCAAGGCGCTTGATGAAAACGATAAACTAGAAACTGGGCGATGAAAACTGATGTTACATAGAAGTGTGACTAATTAATATATTCAGGAACATGCTCTTTTAAGAATGCCTACATTATTCAACGTCCTTTACGGAGTACAAATTTGATACGGTTTTTCCTCAATCAATGTCACCTTCTTCAAGGTCTCGTCATACATGAATTTTCTTTTTTTTTGTCCGAGACGAGATAGACGTATAGAAGTGTGACCCTGAAGAAATTATTCTTGACGTTTATTATCACGCCACCTTTGCATTAGCTGTTATCAATATAACAAGCGTATAATTACAGTTGATACAAAGTAACGGTTGAAGGTTTTGCGCGATATGTTATTCTTGACATGAATTTCGCTAACGAGATCGAATCAAAACCTGCCATCCTGATGCACAATGTTTTGTTACTTTATTACTAGTCCTCGTGTTCTAGACAGTTCTTATGTTTTTCCAACATTAATCCTCGAGTTGTCAGAAAAATTGTTAGGGTGAAGGATGCAAAGTCTATCCATTTGGAATTTCTGAAAATGTCCCGAATTTTCAGTGCAATTATTTTGGGGGTCGTGAACGGATTCTGTCGAAGGGGAAGCATTGGCAAATAACTGAAAACAAGAATAGAAGTAAATGTGAAGGATGTATCGGGTTGAGATGGACAGAGTAGAGGGCATGCTAACTACTAATATCGATTTTTTCTCTCTCTCTCTTTTTTTATAACGATACATATGAAAAGTGCACATTTACGTTTCCCTTTCCTCGTTCACCTTGGCGGCCCATTTTGTCATCTGTCTCTTTTTGTCGTACTATATCCAGGACCCTGTAACCTACTTCTTTTTAAGCTAAAAAAACACTGAAGCTCTTCCACGGTTACGTTTAAGACAAACTGCGAGTAATTAACTACGTTGGTCTTGCGGTAAATTGTGGATTCCTCTTTTTTTTTTTTTTTTTTTTTTGAAGATTAAATACAATTTTTTGCGTAGCTTTAGAATAATATTTAAAATGAATATAGGGGAATGGGAATAGAATTAGGAAGTAGGATAAATATTATAATAATCATTAGCATTATTTTTCATCGAACGTGACTAATTATGAAAATGATAGAAATTTCTAATGAAAAAATAACGATCTAGTATAAATGCTATAATAATTACTATAAATGCTACTGAAATGAGGATATTCAAGCGATTCCGTGATCGTTGTTTTGAACGTGTAATGCGTTCAAGATGAAAAAGCCAACCTGCCAGAAAGCATTATCGATGAACACGTTCCGTTGCCGTGATTGCCTCGATAGGAAGGCACGATAGACTTGCGAGATTCCAATATCGTGTGAAAAGGATTTCGCTTTGAGTTTGGCGTAGAATATCGAGGAAACGAGTAGTTGTGCCGTATGCTTTGTGCTCGCGTGTCAATGGCACCTATTACTTTCGTCTTGCAATTCTTCTTGAACGTTTAGCAAAGCTCCTTCGCGGAGGATTTTCCAGTGAAATTGCCTTTTAATACGATCGAGAGTAAATATAGTGAGAAAAAAATAAATTTTATTTCACAGTGTCAGTATAAAATTATGACATTTATTATAATTAGATAACTTTTTATAGAATTTCTGAAGTGTAATTAAAATTATTCAAATTAGACGTAAGACCTTTTCTTTACACATGGAATAATTAATTGTTTTTATATTAATGTTCATTCAACATGCTTCCCCTTTATTTTTGTGGTAATTATTTGACACATTGTCGGTTAAATTGGTAGCACATGTTATTGGATAGCAGTCAACACGTTGAGTAGATCGTTAAGGTAGAAGAGACAGCTGGTAACCTGTTAATTCTTCGATTAGATACGTGTGTGGGTTAACAGTGCACGTGTCATCGTGGAAAACGAGTGCCATGCGCAGCGAGAAAATTATTGTGACACACAGGATGGACAGCACGCGAGGCTTGGTGATCCGCAAACAGCGAGACACCCATTCCATAAAAGCCGTCCATCAAGCATCAATAATGCAGAAGGGTCGTGGTGTGGCCTTGCCGCGAGATATCGACCCGTGTGCGAATATCGATTCTTTCCATCCCTTGCCACCGGTTTAGCCTATGTTACAAAGTAACTTCTCGCTGTTGCGTTCGCCTTGCGGCTCGGCACTTTTCTCCCTTTTTTACCTTGTCAACTTTTCTTTTGACCATCTTCTTATGCTTCCTTCGAATGACGTTCGTATGCTAAATACGTAGAATATCAAGATTATTGAAAATTTTATTGGGACTTCTTTGTTAGAGACAAAGGATTGCACCGAAAATCATTATTTTTTCAATTTTTTCATAAATTTTTCTAGCAAAGCTGGAATTGAAAAATTTGATTTGAAATTTTAAGCAGAAAATTTGAATTGTAACGCTACGAATGAAATTTCGATTTCAACGAGAATAAAATCAATCGCTTAGATATAAATCAAAACTATGATTTATATCTAATGATATAAATTGCACCTTGATTAGTGCATGAATCACGCGTTAAGTTCCTAACACGAAATGGCAGAGTTAAACTACAATTTCGTGGATAATGAATGTTTTATCGGACGGAAATGAATAGAGGTGGATGAAAGCGTTCGAAAATTTCTCGGAAATTCTTCGTCCGAACGAAGATTTTTCGAAGGAAAATATCAAGGTGCTGCCTCGAGCTACGGCTTTCTTGTGAAAAATCCTGAATCAGTTCCCAGTGCTTGGTATTAGTTTCTGTTCTTTTCAATCTCCTACCAAAGGTTACGTGAAATCATTTGTAACGATGCATTGTGCTCGTTTCTAGAAACTACGGAATAATTCACAGATCTTTTGATTTCGTAATTCTTTTTTCTGGCAGGATATTTCTTAAATTTTCGTGAAGAAATAATCAATTGGCTTTTTTAAAATGCTTCCTAATTTGTTTATTGAAATCGTCAGGGAGTCGAGAGCTTTTTCCATTTTCATTTTTCAATCTCATTTCGTCATTGGTCTTTATAAATTCTGCATTCTAGCTTTAACGTTCTGCGTGTAAGGTAGGATCTGCTAGGTAAGATTACTGACGAGTCCATTAGCGGGTTCACGAAGAAACGTGCTTTCCTTGATCCTCTTTCTTTCCTTTCCTTCTTATTCTGTCTCCTTTCATAACTTTCTCCAACCATCAAAGAATCTCTTTCACATTTTAAAGCCAATTTATGTATCTTACGGTTCATAATAACAGTTGCTCACCTTTTAACACCAAAGTTCTCGTTTATCTCTCTTCTAATATTCATTATTTGCTTTATCAAAAATATCTATAACAAAAATACGAAATAATAACCTAATTATTCTATATTTTTGAAAGTAAATAATAAAAGTATTCTTCACTCTTTTAATATAGCTGGTTGCCCCTTTTCTCTAAAGCAAAGCTACAAATCAAATATATTTTTCAAATGTTTCATTTGATTAATTCCCTCTGTAAAAAAAGTTCTTTCAAAAACGAGCAATCATGGAATCCACTAGTTCCTTGCTAATAAAATGTACCCGGATAGGAATCTCTCGCTATTTGCTCGAACTGGTGCAAACGAATTTTTCCGAACGAACGCCGTTGAAAAGCGACCCGTACCTTTTCACAATTTTCCACTGAAAATTCCGATTCGCGGCGGAAGTTCCGCGTCGATCGTTTCTCGCCGTGGAAAGAATACGAACCAGTTGGTTAGTTTCGCCGAAATAGAAATGTGCAGAAGCGCCCATTAGCGACCTGTTTGTGTACTCGAGTACCCTGAAGTGCTACTTTCCCTCGTGCTACTTCATCTTCTAGCTGACCTCGCACCCATTGTATTCGAAGTGAAATGCATCTTTGCTGGGAAAGAAAGAAAGAAAAGAGGATAATTCTATATGAAAACGTGGTCTGTTTCTTATTCTACTTCAACGATGGAATCATAGACAGCCGGATCTTGACGTTTGCTTTGATCATCAAAGCAAACAAAGTTAGAATTAAGCTAATTAACTCTTCAACTGTTGGCTATGTAGAGGGTGTTCCAGGTTTTTGCGGTGCCAGCATATTTTCTGAGGGAAGATAAATTTCATTTTATAAATTTTCTGCTATTTCTTTAAATATTATAATTTTTGATACATGAAAATTATTGATTCAAAAATTTGTGAGTCATCGTTTCTATCTCTCGTAAGTCTGGATCATAATTGATCCGGCCACCGTCATTAGAGGTGGGCTCCCTGCGAAATTAAAACGCTATTATTCAGAGAACGTGCACCAGAAATAACAACCACCCCCCGAGCTTTCTTTACACTTCTAATTTGGCAGTGTGCTTCTATTTCGCAAAAATTTGAAAGAAGAAACGGAGAAAAAGCTTCGTTATGTATAAGAAGAAAGAGAGAAGTAGATGAAAAAATAAGCAAGAAAGAAGAACGGTTAGAGTAGGTCGCGGATTTGTTTGAGATCAAACACAACTGTTCGAACGAGCTGTGGCTCAACTGAATTTAACGCGAACTCTCACATTTTGCAGTGCCGAATTTGGAACAAAAACTAAAGTCCTCGGGCGATTCGTTTCCTACGACGTATACAATTTTCGTGTATAACGATGCACGCATGCATACATTCCCACGTCGATTGGGTTCGCGAACCAGGGTCATTTCGACTTTCTTTCGTTTGCTCTTGGAAAATGTATTTTTTCACTTTGAAAATTGATACGAACACCGATGAACAGATAGAACTGTATAAAAATTTAAATCAAAAATTATTTTAATACCAGAACTATCAATTTTCTACATTATTTTCAACTTAAAAATAAGTGTGCATCAAACATAGGTAGTTTTACTGTTAATTGATAGCTGAATTTTTGAAAAGATCATAAAATCATGAATGAACAGAACACAGACCACAGAAGAGCCATTCCACCATGAAACGATTCTTCTGCTTAAGCAAAAGGAATGGTGTAAAAGAGAGCAGTTACAGTGACCAGGCATTCCAAGCGTTCGTTTATCCGTGGATACCGGCACAAATATCGTAACGCCAGTTTGTCACGACTCGCGATACGGTGCACGCAGATGACGATAGTTAGCTAGTAGTTGGTTGTGAAATGCTAAATACCCTGAACGACCCGCGGCTCTATTTATAGAGTGGACGGGATCGATATCCGGCAGCTATAGGAGAGCACCGTTCGAGCCAGGCTAGCAGCTTCGAAAGGGAAAAAGGCGCGAGAAAGTCGGTAAGGAAAGTATAAATGGGGTACGTCAGGAGGAAAAGGAAGTAGAGGGTATATATATGGTCCTGAAGCTTTTTATGCATCGATGCTTGCGCCAATTTTACCCTGCCATTTCGACTCGACGTCGGCCGACATGACGAGCCAATATTCCCAACTCTGTCTGTTGCACCTTTGTCAGGCCACTTGGACGATGCTGTCGAAGTATCTTTGGATTTACCTTTACTTTTCAATGGCGAGATCTTGTAGAATGGTTGCTGTTTATCTCTGAAAACGAAGTTTACAGTTATAGGAATTTGTTGATATAATTGGCGACCTGCCATTATATTTGAATAATTTTAATGAAAGGTTAGTGCAGGTACTTTCAGTAAAGTTTGAGCTTTAAATTGATGTGTTGTAATTAGTATTTTCATGTACTTTTATGTCATCAACAACTTGATATAATTGAACTGCTGCTAGGAATAGATTTTAATAACTAGTTGCCGCATATTTTAGTCTATTAATTCGCTTCTAATAATGTGACTGATGTAGGACTTCGCGTGTCTAGATTTTACTAGAAATAATTGCAGGAACGTATTTAGAGCAACGTTACAATGATGACGCTGGTGTTCATACGGAATTGTACGCGCTGTAAATTTACCCTCGCCTCCCCGTAATTATGCCCTGATTAACCCATACACCTGCTTGCGAGACTGCCACTTAACGAACTGATTAAGACTCGGGAGAATAACCGTCGACCAAGCTGACATACAGCTTTGTTAACAATATCTTAAATGAAAAACGCGAAATCCATTAGAAAAATTTCGTTCAATCGTAGACGACTGACACACGAAGCAAATAACGCATTTCTTTCGATTGTTCTCGTGAACGGGAAGACCCAACCCAATTCCGCCTGTTCGATCGAGTTATCTCTCGATAAATAGCGTTCGATGCTTTTCATTTTACCGTTCATTCATCAGTTTCTCCTCCGACAGTTGTCTTGAATATTTAATAAAATCAATTAACCCTTCCCATAAGTTAATAAAACTTTTCTCATTTGCTCTGGACCGTTTAAAAGACTCGCCCAAGTAACAAGCAGAGGTGATTGTTAATAAATTGGATTTATTTTGTGCACTTATTGAATTCAGTGAGAAAATAAAATTACATAGAGAAGTCTGTGTCCTCGATCTTTCGATTCATCGTGGCCCGATACGTTTGCTTCCAACTTGTCTCAAACAAGGACCATTGGAACGATGGTTCAACGCTTTCAGAAGAGGTCACCGTAGTCGTCGTGCGAGGGGGTGGATGTCAACGGGACGAAAACTTGGAGGGGGTGGTTGGGTAAAGTGCAGTCGAGCGAGCGATATGGTTGAAACTCTTGCCGTGGCGAACAGCGAAAGTTCTTTCGTAAAACGGAAGACTAAGCACGCTTTGCTCTGCTAGATGAATGACTGAACTACGGGGTCTGTTTCCGTTTCTCTTCTAGCTATTTCAACGTTTTCTTCCTTCTTCCATTTACTCATTTAAACAACTACTTATTTTTTGATTTTCATCATTTTTCATTATAAAATCGCGTTGTGGATCCAGATTATAGTTTTATGTTTTAGATATCTCGACGAGTTTAGTATGCACGTCGAAACTTGGATTTCGGTTTTCTCGAACGTCCGTCGTAAAGAGCGGCTTATTTATCGTACCAATTTGTCTCGTAATTATACTGCTGCTCTGTTACGTAAATCCGTGCTTAAATATCGTTGTACATGCATCTTGTACACTTTAGAGAAATTAGAACGTTTCTGTGAAGATTATTTGACAGTTTCAGAAAGTGAATTAAATACAGAGTCTGCTTTGCAACTGGGTCAATCTTATAATGGTGGAGGATACACAAAATTAAATGGTGTTAATGATTTCAAGGTTTTCTGAATGGAACCGCGTATTCTTTTCATCTGATTCAATTCTTAAGAACATTCTGCATGAAAAAGTATTAAGATATAATATTTAAAAAATCAACAGTTTATGAGATATTTTATTTAAATTCAAAAGCATGATATTTTTAATACAAAAACGGAAGTATCTTATGAAAAGTTGATTTTTTTAAATGTTGTACCTACATTACTATTTTTTAATGAACTTATCGTTTATGAAAAAATATAAATGCTATGATTCGCTCTTTTTCAACCA
The DNA here is from genome assembly GCF_907164935.1 of Osmia bicornis bicornis. NCBI lineage: Eukaryota > Metazoa > Arthropoda > Insecta > Hymenoptera > Megachilidae > Osmia > Osmia bicornis. Next base: position 770,188 of record NC_060221.1, on the reverse strand, counting down.
TCCAATATGAATATCTCGCTCTTCTGCCATAAATTCACATTTGATGATGTTCAAAGGGTCACGAAGGCGCGATGATATCGATAAGTATTTTTTTCGGGGGTTGTTTTTATGGTTATTTGGGGAGGAAGAAATACTTTTTCTTTCCATCGTACTAACTCTAAATGTCGGCGATGTTCGCCGTCAGTTTCACGATCATATTTCTGACCATAGGATCAAAAATTCCTTTCTGTCGCTGGATAAACGAGCGATGAGTCCCTGTGGAATCCTTAAAGTGTCCCGCAACCCTTCTCGGATCACGATAAATTTCCTGACGATCGTCGAAAGGGAAATAAGTGTCGAGGAAAGTGCGTGCAATGCCACCTTTGGGGATTCCCGAGGGATTTTTAGATATAGGTAACGAAAAGAAAGGACAGGAAAATTGAAAATAAAATTATCATTTTTAGACTCAAAGGAAAAGAAACATTTTAGTCCTACAATTGTATCATCAATTGAATATTGACCAATTTTTATTTACGCCCCTTTTTTTGTGAGAAAATTATACATATTGGTGTTACGAAGCGGAGCTTCTTATTTCCTGCACGAAAAATGTTATTGTAATTGCAACGGATATTTATGCAAATGAATATCTGCCATATTGCATACGTTTTGCATATTTCATACAAACGACAGACAATTAAATATGTAACACATTTCGATTTTCCTATCATATCAGTTTTATTTCATATAACTTATGAATTATGAATTATGATTCATGATACGTCCATATTACGATTGTCGCATGATCAGTTTATAGTAAGCGTATTCACGGTACTGAATAATAATACCTTGAAAAATTTAAATAATGTCATTGATTTTCAAATAATATATCTGTTACGTACGAAATTAAATTCAATAGTTATTTTATTATTTAACATTTGTTATTATCGAATTACATATTACTAATCGTAACTACAGTTTGAAAATCTATGATTAATTGTTTTAAAAGACAAAGTCTATTCAGAAGCAACGAAAGTGTCGAAACACGTTTCGCGTATACGGTTCGCGCCAAAGGGGTTAACCGAACGAAAACATTTCTTCTGATTCGTAAAAGGGTGCGCGGCGTGGCAAGCAAGCGCCAAGTCACTGCTATTCGGGGTTACGGTGGGTGGCGGAACTACGGGGTGGCTAAGAGCCACAGTTGGTTGCGGGATGTCGTCCTGAGCACATTACGCGTATTCAACCTCCACCACGCGACCTCGTGATCCTCCCCCCCTCGATGAGTTTGCGTGAATCATATATAAAAAAAAAAGGTAAATAAATCTTGATCGTCCAGCGTTTCCGGCAAAGTGAACGACGAAACAGTGCGTGAACTTCTTGCTTATCTTTCCTCTTTCTCTTCTCCTTCGGTGAAATTTCCTGGTGAAAAGTGCATCATAATTTTACCGAAAAATTCTGTAATTTTGAAAAATCAGTTGCTACAGGAATTTTGGATCAATGAATAAATTCAAGGATCTCTGTTAATTTTTATTATTTTCGAAAAAAGGATCAAACATTTCGTAAGATCGTCGAGTAGTAGAAAAGACGGGGACGAAATTGAATCGCGACCGATCTCCGCATTTAGACGTGGACGAAACGGAGCTGCAACGAAATAGCAGGATCTTAAATGTCAAACGGGGCTAGCGAGAGCCGCGGGAGCTTTCAATTAAAATTTTATCGGGCCGAGGGGTGGATTCGAGGCGAAACTGCAGCCGACCAGGCCGCTCCATAAAGTGTAATCCCGGCCGTTAAACACAGCTACCGTGGCGAGGATCGTCTCATAATTGAGACAAGGATCGAGGAGAAATCGCGTTCATTGCCTTATTATAATCTACGAATCTCTGGTGTTCGCCATGGGGAAAGAATGAACGGGTTGGCTGGTGAATCTCGTAAAGTTCGAGAAAATCCTTCGAGTGAAAAGGACACAGGGAAGCTTTTTACCGGAATCGATAAAGGGTTTCGTAGATGCTTCCTTCAGAAATACGAAACGCTGAAGATATTATGAAAGGACCAGGCTGAAATATCTCGTTTTTCAACTGGAAGAATTACATGGAATATGCGGGACACCTTTGAAACGGTACAGTGGATCGGGTTTAAACAAATTCATGAATTGAGAAGCGAATGATCGAAGAATTTTTCGAGCGTACGCGCATTCTGAACGGAATAGAACAGAATTCCTAGGCCTCTTCCGTTCTGGTTTGCGTTCTGGAAACTTTCAATTGGAACGTTGTCGCGCGAACGAGGAAACTTTGGTATCTGAAATTTCCGGTCTCCGGTTCACTTTTCGAGTGAAACGCTTCAGAAAAACAGACGAAAGTTTCTCCGTAAATTTGCAAACACACGGGGAATATTTCAGAAAATCCTTCGTCTTTGATTACGATCCCACGAGCAATTTCAGAGTACACGAAAACGTACTCTTAGTCTGACAATACATATATCCTTGTCGATTGACACGTGGCTGTTTAAAGGAGGAACAGCTTGGAAATCGTGAAAAGACCCTCGAGACGAGGCTCGAGGATCGAATGCTGGCTCTGATCGACGAGGGGATCCAGGACCGTTCGAGAATGCCAATCTGGTCGTTGAAGTTGTTGCGGGAAAGCAAGAGGTGTAATCCGTTTAAAAGAGTCTCCAGGTGAGTCTCTTCGAATTGTTATCCTCGACACGTTCAAAGAAAAAGGAACATTCGAAACAGTGTTCTTCCTTGGCCAGTATTTTCATCGTTTTTTGCGAACTCGAGTATTGAAAAAAAAAAAAAAAAATTGCCAGCGGTTAAAGGAAGCGACGAAGTATGCAACGAGAATTAATCGTTCCTTAGGGAACACGCTCGAAAGACAAGCGAAGGAAGCTCGGATAACGAGGAACTTGCAAGAGGGAAAAGAAGTTCAGCCAGTGGATAATAAAAAAGTACTCCAAGATTTCGAGATCGTCCAGAAGGAAAAGAAGAACGCTTCGGATGTTCAAAATCCTGCGATAGACACAAGATATCATCAATCGAGAAGAAGCTGTTCTTTTCCTTACCTTGAGCCATAAGGAACGTCCATTGAGAATAGAAGTGGTTCTCCAACTTCTAAGTCGAAAGTTGGAAGTACCATTAGGTAGATTACGTGGTATTAATTCAAAGTACAAAAAGAGAATTCATTTCCTTCCTTTCTCGTCATGGGCAGGGCAAGTAGGATTCTGAAGTTTTCTTTAAATAACAAATAATAATAAAAGATTAAAGTAATGGGGCACTTGGACCTCAAATCATCCAGTTAATTTAAATTAATTGCTCCTCGAACATTTCTGGCAAACCTGAAGCTGCTCTTCCAAAAGCTGTCCATGGAATAGATCAACAGCACTGAAAGATGTATGATAAGTTTGAGATAAGATCATCAAAGATCATCAAAATTAAAAATAACCTTTTCTTCGTCCTCGTTACAAATATTCAAAATAAAATGGTCCACAAATAAAATCACGAAGTGTTAAAAATTGTGAGTGTCATAGAAACTGAAGATTATCCACTGATCGATTAAAAATGACTTAAACCTTCTTCTCATTTTCATAAAAATGGTCCACTAACAAGATGATAAGTGTTAAAAAATAATGGGTGTTGACTCATGAAAATCAGTGTTTTTTTTTTTTTAATTGCGGTGCTTTTCTTGGCGATAATAGACAAGATTAAAAGTGTACCGTGTGGCCGCGTTGGTAGACTTGAGACGACCATGGACAAAAAGGATAATCAGTCGGTCGTTCGACAGTTGAACGGAAGCTGGTCTCGCTGGAACAGCAAGATAACCTCGGGATGCTGCACGCTGCCATGCTAGGTAGCGGTCCGGGTCGAGGGAGACACGAATGGTATCCGGGATTTTATCTGCAACGTAGACGAATTGGATGCAGGATGAACCGTGGTGAACAGGAGACATTATTCAGGCAGAGCCGCCAGTTGACGAGGATCGTGCCGTCTCACGAGGACCTGGTGCTGAGCGTGCTTAAATCGCCCATCAGCCAACATCAGCAGCAACGACAACCGTATCATTCCAGTTATCACTGTCAAGAGCATCATGTTAACTGCCAAGGTCATCAAAATCATAAGAAGTGTACTCATACAGGTATATATCGATTACTCGATGAGCAATTTCAGTTCGGGAATTTTCAAAGACGTGCTTGTGTGGGATTTTTACATGGTCTTCTGATAGTTTTATGATCCTTTATGGTTTTCAATGGTCCAGGTTTTTCGATATGGTCATTGATGTAAGTAGGTTTGTCTGGTGTGGGCCAAGGTACTCAGCTTAATCCTTAAAATTCAGGTAATCCTTAAAATTCAGGTTCAATTTTTTAAATGAAATTGCAGAATATCATACAATCAGGTGGTACCTATTTTGACGAATAAAAGAAACAATTTCTATTTGTGAAATATTATCCTCTCACGATTATTACACAAAATATTTGTTGAAATTATAAGAAGAATAATATTCAATTGTATCATAACAAAAGGGTTCCGCGCGCTTATTGATTGCAAATAAATATAACCATTGTAAAGGCTATTAATAGGATTGCTTGCGTTCCTGTGAGCGGTTTGATCTCCCATGACGAATTGCGGTGTCGAGGATCAAGGATCAACTTGTCCTATTCACGATACAACAACCGTGACTCCCATGAGAATTCTTAACAAGCGAAATATCCCAGTTGATTATTTTTCATCGTGAAAGACAGATCCTGTCACGTTCGAAAGAAATATTTATAAAGAGCCCCTTTGCAACCACTTAAAGGATAACAAAAAAAGGAAAATATTATAAATGATGTTTTAATTTTTTTTTTAATTTTTTCGTAACCAACTAGTAGACTAAAGGTAAAAAATGATGATTACCCGAAATAGCATTAGAAAATATCGATATCAAAAGTTCTATAGTTTCATTTAAAGAAATAAACATAATTACCAAGCATGCCATTCCACGAGACAGTCTACCTCGCTGACTGCATTAATATTTCATCAAATGTAAAGCAGTGCTCAGAAATTTTATCATTAGTTCTCGTAGAATTATCAGTTTCGAAGAAACTTTCACGCTCGTTGTTCTATTATGAATTACACGCAACAGAAGAGGGACCAACTTTTGCCTGTTATTAAAATTTGATAATCATACTTTGGTGATATATACTCTAATTTAGCTCTGGGATAAATTTGTCTCTTCTCTAAGACGTTCCTTCTCTAAAGGAACTTGCCTGCAGCTGATGCTTTCGAACTTGAATTATTTCTATTCGTCGTTTCTAGCAGTGTTGGATTCAAGCATTCCATGAGACTTCCATTTGCGTACAATTCTTCGCCCAAGAGAACCTTTATTTTATTGGAACTTTGCAGAAATATAAATGTAAATCGTAATTTTGTGCAAAATTAAAATTTCCGATCAAAATCTTCACTGTTCGATCCTGAATGAGTTAAGTTTCGATGCTCGTAAAACGATCAAGGATAGTATTTTTCAGAGGATATAATCTAGATCGGAACGTAATTACTATATTATCGATTACGAGCATGGACGCCATTGACCTTTGTTGCTTCGTCTCTGTAATTCATGTTGAAGTAAGATACTAACTCAGACCAATGAGAATACTCAATGACATGAGAATACACAGATGACCGCTTTGAATATTAACAAATTCCTTGTCAACGTTTCTTTCATGATTCTATTTCACGACGCTGTTACAGATTCCCATTGCAATATACAGTAGAATAATATCTTCAATAAAAATATGAAAAATAGGTCAACTTGCTGATAAATCTGCAATAAAATATAAATTCTGTACATCATAGAAAATTCCCAATGTAACAATCTCTTCATTGTACACAGTATCGAGAACCACATCGTTCACAAAAAAGAAGAACAGGAAGTTATCAAACATCTGGAAAGAATTTGGGTTACGAAACAACGGCAAGCAATAAAGTCAATACAAGAAAATATTGACGAAATACCAAGTAGTTACTATATTCTTTCTTTCTTTTTTTTTCTCTTACTGTGAATGCTTTCTTCGATTGGCGAAGGGTGGTTCTCGATGAATATCTCGGGGCTAGCTATAGGTGCTCGAACTTCCGATTCTTCGTTCGTTAATGTCCCGGGGAAATTGCACGTAATCGTTGGAATTTATCTGAACGATATAGAAGCAAGCTGGTGTACGAAGAAGAGAGGAAGCAACGGCGATGAGCGTGCAGATAATTTCGAAGCAATTTATCGGGGTGGCGTGCGCGCGGGTATCTAACATCCACGTGCATGGGCTCGCCAATCCTTATTTTTATCTGCAACTAGCTTATCCGACGACTTTCGTGCAAAATTCTGTTCTGGGATTTCGTTTAACACTAGCAGAACCAATTCTGTTTCGCCGTAAACTCGTACAATAGATTATTCGATAACATCAAAGTCTGCTAACAGTATCGAAAAAGGATCATTCCCAATAACCAGGAGGCTGCTTTCCCGTCTCTATATTTTTTTAATCAATAGATGTCCTTTGAAGGCAGCCGAAACTCCTTTATAGAGTATTCTTTGTGTATCCACTTCGTCAGTTCAAAACTGGATCTACCTTTGGACTGAAAGGCACTCTTTATTTTTTAAATTTGACACTTTGTTAATCCGTCGTATCAGTTTCCTTTTCTTTCAATTTTTAGATATTTCAATATTTGTATTTAAAATTGTAAATTTTATTCTAACAAAAAATGGTTTCTTATATGGGCGTCGAATTACTTGGAAGTTAAGTCTTCTTTAAAATTTGAATTTTATAAGAGTGGGTCGTTTAAAAAAATATTCATCAAGTTCGTCTTGAATTTAACGGAGTTTCACGGGTAGTTGTTCCAGTGCGATGTAGTAAAGAAAAACGAAGAAAAAGGAAAAAACAGCTGTTCCTAATTACAATAGAACGTCAGGTGGAAGATTTATTACAAGGTACGTGCGATTCAAAGGGCAAACGAGCAAGGAAATTAGACGGAGCATCGATCGAACTGGTTCCAGCGATAAATAGACGAGCCTGTTTGTCGAACAGGAATTATTCAAATATTTGAGCAGCCGAAAGCTGGCCTTTGCAATTCTATGTATAAGGATGGAAAGGTCGCGTTACATTTGCCTGTGTACCATAAAATGGGGTGAATTGAAACACTTCTATACAAAAAGTTCCTTATATCGATTAGGAGGTAAATAAAAATCAGTGCTGGGGAAAAATTGAAATTTATCAACGATAGGTTTCGAAGATAGGCCACGTTCAATCTACATCTTATTTTCCATTTTTTGTTCTACCTCGCCACATGGATTCTCTTGCGGTACCTATCTGTAGACCCGTGAAGAGAGTGGTTTTTCTATTTAGTCAGTGGCATAACGAGGACAATGAAAATGGTCGAGAGATTCGATTATCGACCACGTACGAAGCAGTGGTGGCTATATTTCTGAGCATCAATTGAAGTAACGAGATTGCTCGACGTGTTCCTGTGTAGGCTAACCGCTTATCTGTCAACGTATATCAGTGTTAGCTGAGTGAATATCGGTGGACACGAATTTTCCCATGAGATTTTATAACTAAACGAAAGGTGATAAATTGGACAAACGAACAAATTGTTTAAGTACCGTAAATAAATTCGTGCCATTTCTTCGCACAGCATTTAGAAAAAAAAAAAAGATTGTCGGTCGTTATGGTTATAGCCAGGTCCTCGACGACCCAACCACCGACGTACGATGGTTAATTGGTTAATAAATTAAAGCTGTAGACGAAGGAAAATCTTTGAACCGCAACCAACAGTAATGTTCTTTCATCTTGAACCATCCTGTCGATCGATAAACCTGAAACTCTGAAGCTCGTTTGCCCAGCAATTCGGCTTTTCCTTGTGTTGCAAAATTCAGACCGCATAAACCGCATCAAGCTGCCAATATACCATGGCACTGAGAGACATCGTGTCGTTAGCTTGTCGTCAATGGAGTTCCGTTTAGTAACGCATCGTTGATACTGCTCGAAGGAAATCCCGACTTCGTTTGATAAAGGAACGCGATCCTCTGAGAGGATCGTTTTAACGATAGCGCCGATTGCGATATTTATTCATAATTATCGCAAATTAGGAAGAGTTTAAGTGATTCGCTCGGTATTCGTGTAAATCCCACACAAGCAATCGTCGATTAAGCATAATATTGTCGCGCGATCGGATAACGAGGTTCGAAAAAAGATGTCGTGTTTCGAGCCCAAGACAAGCCGGCAATATCCTGGAAATGCCCAGGTGAGAACAACGACAGTCTTCCACGAAGCAAGGACCAATGCTCTAGGCTCACGGAGAAACGATCGAGTGCCGCGGCCGCTTACGCTGCTCTTCAGGGCAGCGAGGACGAGCTGGTGGCCGAGCAGGGCCTCGAGTCGGAGGACACGGCCCTGAAGACGCCTGGTAGCGAAACGGAGGACACCGAGGACAACGGCGGTCAAATGGACGAAACATCCTCGCCCGGGCGTCGTTTCACCTTCCTCAGGCGTTTCCGGTCGCCGCGATTCGGCGAGGCACACCACAAGAGGGTGCCCACGCCGATGAAGAGGAAGTACCGTAGGAAAAAGAGCAAAGACGATATTATGAACAGTGATATGAATGCCACTGAAGTTGAACCGCCTAGTTTGAACCAAGCCGGTGTGCCTGATCCTTACTATCCTATCTATCTGCCCATCGATCAGGCATTCAAGGCTAAATACGTGTTCCATCATAAGAAAGGCAAGACGTTCCAGGAGAGGCTGTACGTGTTCCTCGAGCACCCTGGTGGATGGATCTGCTTCATCTATCACTTCACTGTGTGAGTATCATCGGGTTCTTTTACACGTTGGCCAAGTCTCCTCTTGAAGTTGATGAGACTCCTGGGATAGTAGATTATTCCTATACAGGACACTTAGGTGATTAATACTAAGAAGCCATTTACAGGATGAGGGGATTTTGCAAGTTAGTTAATCAGTATTAGATTTCTTATTAAAACATTTGTTAATTCCAAGAAAATTATTACACTTCTTTTGAAGTAACTTAATCAACGTCAATCGTGATCCAAATTTATAAAATATATACAAGGACATTAATTTAAAGTTAAATGCTTGTAATAATTTTTAAAGTAACGGTGTAAAATTTAGGAAATGAAAAATGGCTCTCTCCATGGTCCGCCGTCCGAGGATTTTGATAGTAATTTTCGTCTGCCATATTGAAGTAATGAAAAATTTTTACACTTAAAATACCCCCGATTCTAATGGACAAATATGTATATCGACGATCGAATAAGCAATAAGCACGCTCTGTTGGAATATAAACAGCTCGGTTTCTCATCGCAACAAGTGATGGGAAATTCTTTGTGCCAGCCGAAGAGACACGTCTGGGTCCTTTGACGGCGATTCTTCGACCAGCGAGTAAATATCTCGCTCGTCTCCATTGTTCGATCGTCCTGTTGGTCCGTTCTCACGATAAAACGTGCCGGAAGTATTCCTCGAACGCTTCTGAAAATCCCGATAGCGAAAGCTCTTGCGAAGGCAACCGCGCTACGTGTATTTCTCGAATCAACCTATGCCGGATTTTCACCCTATTTCGCGTTCAACGTTCACCGCTTCTATGTCGCGTGAGTGCGTCGTCGATACTTCCGGTTCCCGTTTAAAGCTGTCCTACTAATGTCGCCGATACGCGTTAATAATGGACATCCAATAGCCTATTTCGAAGAACTTGAAACGATTCAATTTGCTGTAATATTTCAAATTAATACGATATACAAATATGTATTTTTACTATTAATAAGAATCGCTGCGATTAAACTGCGTCGTAAGATGCAGGCTAAAAGGAGTAGACAAGTCAAAAGTGTTCTCCGTCGCGTCTTTATCGTTCGAGCAACGTTTTATTTCCGTTCAGATATCGTAAAATTCTATCTTTGATCCGCCCACTGTTCACCAACTGCATAAGTATCAAAATACTCGTCCCATACATTATTCAACGCGACCGTTTTTCATTTTTCACTTCTTTTTTTTTTTCATCAAACTTGCCGTAAAGTGGTGCAACCCTTTAAATAATTCATTACGAAAACAACGTACATAGTTGGACGGTATCGAAGTCGATCGATCGCGTGGATACTTACATTTTTCTCACTCTATATGTACATAAATTTTTTTCAATCATAATGCGATTAAAATGATTCTTCTTCGACGTTTAATCTTTCAGGGGTAATTTTTCAAATCACGCTGAAAATTTGATAATTTTTCTGATTCGCATTAATTTTGCAAGTATCCAAATCAAAGCCATCGAGATTTTGACGAGAACCGTCACGATCGGAAATTACCGCGAAAGTGTCTTTCATTTTGTCGCTGTACACTGATGTCGAATGCGTCATTCATTTCCGGAAATGTGTATCCGCTTTTTTACATACCGTCAGAACACGAACCGCATAATTTATTTGGCTTTTAGTCTGAATTTTCCTTTGCTTTCAAAAAAAGTATTGGTTTACTCTGCTGAAATAATATTCAATTTAATTAAACTCGCATTATTTCTTAATTATTTTTAGTGAATGTATGAAATATTTGATTGATTTTTCAACTAAACCGTTGAAAATGTACCCTGTATTGGTAGCGTAGTCTCGGTATGGAACATCAATGAGCTCTTCATAGCGAAGAGCTACTCGAGAACTTAAACCTTCTCGGTCGAGCAGCTTCATTAAGTGGTATGCGATCGACGCATTATAAATGACACTTCTCTCTTTGATCTTCCAATAACGACTTATCTACTTCAACGGAAGATTATTATAAAAACCGATCTTCCGCGTTAGAATTAAAAAATTATAAGTAATTTTTCATAAACCATTTTTATAGAATCATTTTTATTAAACTGTTATCTTCGAATAGATACGGTGAACATGCTATTTTATGATACTTTTATGTCATCGAGTCACGTCGGACTTGTCACGTTTCGAAATTGACTATTTGATATGCAACACCCTAATCTGATAGATCGGACATCGCGTCGGTGTGCATCGGTAGGTAAAAAAATAGGGAAAACGGGGCTGAACGTGGACAATTATCATAGTAGGTCGGCGAAGGTGACCCGCAAAACCAGGGTGGCCCAATGGGTGCACGTCAGAATTATAGTCTCCCGTCACGCCATCTTAAAGCGTGTTTCACGGTGAACCGACTTCGTTAACGCAGCTCTCGTCGTTACTTAACGAGCTATCGCCTGCTAATAAATTACTTATAAAACCGGACGAATCCGCCGCGGCTTTGCAATTACCACAGCCTTTGGATTTACTCCCCCTCGTGAAATCAAACGTGGCTTATTTGAACGTTAACATCGCGCTCAGCTTTTATCCGCAACTGATACGAAAATGCAGGCTACATTTTACGAGGAACGATGAAACGTAAACGTGGATGTTTACAAAATCCTTCGTTCGATCGATACGAAGTGTGACTGGTAAATGGTCAGAATGATATCTCCCAGTTTACATTATCTTATAATTCCACCTCCTGGCGATCAATCTTACTATAAAACAGAGAAACAAGAAATTGTAATTGCCTCGAGGCAAAACCAGGCGGCATTAATTTTTTTAGGCAAGACAGGTTGATATTAACCTTTGGAAGGAAGAATCCCCTAAAACGATTGATGGACCAGTCGGTGGAATAGAGAAGGGTTCTAATCTTGTTTCAGTGAATCCTTTTTTTCCTCGGGATCATTCCGGGAAATTAGATTGTTGCTTTATGTGGTCGTCGAAGAATATTGGAATTCTTTCTGACGTTCAGTAACGTTCAATTACGTGATTTTTTTTAAAAGAGTAACATTTTACAAATTTTATTTTTATGTACAAGTATTGAATTAAGTTTTTGATTCCCACAGTGAAATTTTAAATTAAAAAATGAACATACTATTTATTTTAGCAGTTGTAAATATAGTATTTCTTCGTTGCTGCATATTGCAAAAATATTCGCTCGCTAAAAATAACAAGGCTGTTAGACATGCCTTTACGACGAAGGATCGCGTGAATTGCGAGACTTAGAAACGGATGTCGCGGACATGAATGTCCTGATGATGAAGCGGTTCAAATCGATACGTAATGCATTCATATAAGTTTTGCCGTGTTTATAAATAAACCCCTTTTCCGTGACCCAGCTCTAGTCGGCTGATAATGAACATTCGCGACGAAAGTAACACGTTCGACGTTTCATGAATTTTCAACGACGATGATTCGTGGAAAAATACGGGTCGCGATTAAATCGGTACCGTCGTCCTTTTTATTCTCTCTCTAATGTCAACAGATGTTATCTGATTCTTGTTGAAATTCTTTTAAGCAAAGTTCTGTTAACGTTTTTTTCTCATTTTTCTAATGAAAAACTAAAATTAATTTTTTAACTGAATCTGATACAAGTAATAATTAATTTTAATCCTTAATTATCGATCTAGAGAAATTGATAATTAAAATTTTGCTTTTGAAATTACGATACTCTTGATTGAAAATTAAAATTTCATCCTTTTTAATTATAATCTAGATTTCAGTTACCATATAAATTGAAATTTTTATAAAATATTATAGTCTCTATTGTTTTTGTGCTATTTGTTACTTATATATTACATGAATATTTTAATTGTATATTTGATTTTACACAGAATTGGTTCGTTGAAGAAAGCAATGAAAAAGATTTCCGATGTATATCGAAAAGACTTTATATTTAAAAGAAAGCAATATATAAGTTCCTTTGTTTAATATTACAGCTACATTATATCCTGTTCGTGTCAGCAATAAAATACTTCTTTTACAGTTTCAGCAAAATTTATTGAAACGTCTGCAAATATTTATCCTATACTCAATAGAAATAATGAAAAAATAAAGGAAGAATATTGCGTTTGTACACTAGCGTGTTCGGTAGAAACAATATGAAATAAAAAATTTCATCGTGCATGGATAAATTCAATAAATGCATTAAACTCGATCTGATCAAAGACATTTATTATTTAATTTTAGTATCACTTTTGAAATATTTTTTAAATGTTATAAAAATCAATTTTCTTTTATTTACAGGTTCATGGTGGTATTGGTGTGCCTCATATTTAGTGTTTTGTCAACGATAGACCAGTACAGTAACTTCGCGAACGAAACCCTCTTTTGGATGGTAAGTTGAAATGTACTAAAAATTATTAAATTAGCTCGTTAATTAGAAAAGAATTTTTTCATAGAAAAATATTTTTATTATTATAATTCAACAACTAAAAAACCCCTACATACAACGCGATACTTTAAAATGAAAAAAAGTTTGAACTGTAAAAATAGGCTTCCTCTCCTTTAAAGGTTAAGGTTGGGTCTCAAATGACCCAACATCCGATGTTCGAGGGTTGAAAATTATCAAATTGGTAATTGCAAAAATTATTAAAATAAATAACCTCGTTATATAATCTACTTTCCATAATCTTCTATACTGTACAAAATATTTCTTTCTGGCACAGTTGCATTATTGAAATTCCTATCTTTTACTATCATCAGAATTAACGAAGGCACTTGTGGTAACCGTGCAAATCGATAACGATTTGATAGCAATCGGCGGGGAATGAGGCCAGCATTTGCACAACAAACGTTTAATTGAAATTCCGCCAACTTTTCGGGGCCTATAGCGAATTAAATTGGGCACATGTAACCACGTGAGTTGTCAAGAAATAAGGGAAATGAAATTTTTAAGGGATTGTCCCTTGGTGATACCCTGAAGGTATCCTGAATGTAGCCGTGTTAGCTATTGTCAAGTGAACCATAGATCCTGCTTATGTACCTCGGGTACACACCATAAAAAGCTTTCTACACGTGTATTACAAGGTTTGACAAGTTGGCATTTTCACCCTAATAACGTGTCGTCCCTAACTTCCGGTTTTCTTCTATGTAACGACGTAAAAATAGCTCGAGCAATTTTGTGTCTAACATCTTTCGACAACCTTATTTTTCTTTTTCATCGATTCTTTTTAATTATTGCGGAATTATTTTTCCACATTTATTTTTTTATAATTGCATAAACATCGGCAATCTTGTCGCGATATTATTTAATAAAATTGAATTATTTTTTTATTAGCGAAAACTGTTTCGCTAATATTATACGAAAGAGGATTGTAAGAATAAATCAGGACACGAGAATGGAAATATTAAAGTGAAAAGAAGCATAGTATTGTACATCCAATTAAATATAATGACCGAGCGAAATTTTCCACAATAACACAGGCTGACATTAAAATTTTTTTATAGTTTCTCGTGACACGGTTATCAACGATTTCGCAATTACAACTTGTCCACTAAGATTTCGCTCGATTTCTTGATGCAAATCTCTCGACAGATGTTTATCATGCGCATAATCAAGTGCTTCAGACCGCGAAGTTTGCTGATTACATGAAAGATTTGCGAATCTCGACTTCCTTGCACGAATCCATTACATATGCACTCGGTACATATGCGGCTGTAGATTTTACTTTAAGTTTTTATTATAAACGTAGTGACTATTTCAACGAATATACGTAAAATGTATCCAGAAGTTCTAATAATCTTAATAATTTGGATGATATTAACATTAACAGTAAAACTACTACACCAGTCAAAATGACTGGTTTCAAATTTCTTATCTCAATTTATAAATTTTAACGAACTCCCGTACATTGTCAGTCTCCACCGAGAAGGAAGGATCGGGGGTCCCGAGAATCCTATCTGCGTAACCCCGGAAAGCCTTCGAAATTTTTTATAAAAAATTTCATACATTTTCTATTAAAACAAAGAATAGAAAAACAAATTAAGCAGCCTAAAAACATGAAAGTTTCACGGTAGTTCTTGACATCGCGATTCTGTCATCGATGTCCCCATTTTTCCAGGGTGACGTAGCGCTACAATAAAGGTCGTACAATCGATATAGTATCTTTATATGTATATTGTCCCGCTCGTTGCATATTTATTTTAAGAACACAGGAAACTAATGACTGCGCCAGCCTAGAAAGTCATCACGAAAATGCTTCCTCTGTTATTACGATTATCGTCCGGTCGGGGTAATTTTCTTTTCTCCTTTCCTTTCTTCCTCGCGTTCCATCGGTACATTTTATGGATCTGCAACATCGCGTGTTAAAAATTTGTTGTTCAAGCTCGAATTAAAATTCATTTGTTCATTCTGTTCGCAGGAAATATGTCTGGTGGTATTTTTCGGTGTGGAATACATGGTCAGACTATGGAGCGCGGGCTGCAGGTCAAAGTATATGGGTTGCTGCGGCAGGCTGCGGTTCATACGAAAACCGATTTGTATCATAGGTAAGTATCGTTTGTACGATAGCATTTCACTTAATGCACGTGGGGTCACTTCAATCAGCCTGTGCCCAAACTAATCCAATATTCGCATTGTTCGATTGTCCTGGAGGCAAAATTAGATCGGGAATGCTGTAGCTTGTTTTGGGACGAAAGGAGAACTCTTCGTCAAAACTGCTTAGAATCGACACGTTCCATTATCGCGCATATTCTGGAACGTTTATCAAAGTCGATTGATTATTCCCAAACGCGATAGGTGTATTTTGAATAAAAAATTATTCGATATTCTGTTCGATGATTAATGTTTGAATAATTCTCAATTCTGCTTTAGATCCGCTATTGATCGTGTGTGGTTTTTTTTTAGCCGGTTCGCATAACTGAATCGCGTGAAAGTATAGGGGTAAGATCGACTGATCGAAAACGTCGCCGCTCGTTCGAGTGACGTTCAATGTGATTCGCGATTAAACGAACTTTACGAGCGACTAAATTGTAACACCTAGCCGGATATTAATCGAACCAGCCATCGCGTGTTTACCTGCGAGGCCGATTACGTGCGCTCTAGATTTCCATGGGGTATTCAGCATCACGTAACGTCGCGCGATCAGATGCAAATGGTAGAAATTCAAATTTCAACAAATTTTAAATGAATTTGGTTTTGTTCTCAGATTTAATCGTGGTCGTGGCGTCTATGGTGGTGTTGTCGGTAGGGAGCAACGGCCAGGTGTTCGCTACTTCCGCCATAAGAGGCATCCGATTTTTGCAAATACTGCGAATGCTTCACGTCGACCGGCAAGGCGGCACGTGGAGACTTCTTGGTTCTGTCGTTTTCATTCATCGTCAGGTATGTTTATTAATGCAATTACAATTCTTACAAAAGAATTTGCATCACAAAAGCTAAAATAGACGCCTGCCGTTTAAATATAGAACAACTACTTAAAATTAAATGCCATAATTTATCGCATAATCTAAAATATACGAAGGGGTAGAATTTTTCCATTCTTCGATCGAAAGTTTTCACATCTTTTGTTTTCGATTCAAAAGAGCGTACTATACAATTATTCGATGTGAAATTATTCCAAACGACCTATGACTGGCTTAATTTTCGATCTGAATGACAAACAACCTTCAATTGTTCGCGTGCAAATAAATTGACCCGGATCTTTTGTGCCGAGCCTTCAGTGTTATTAGGGGGAAAATATTTCAATTGTCAGCGATGTTGTTCGTCATTTCCAGGAGCTGATCACGACGTTGTACATCGGGTTCCTAGGTCTTATTTTCAGCAGCTACTTTGTGTATCTGGCCGAAAAAGATGCTGTTGGGCCCGATGGAAAAACAGACTTTTCCAGCTACGCCGACGCGCTATGGTGGGGAGTGGTAAGTACATTTGTTCTTCATTTAATTAATTAAATAAAGTTAAAAATCTCTCCCTATTCCTCCTCCCTTTAAAGAAAACAAAAAAATAAAGAAAAAGAAAAGATGCAATTACGTTCGCAATTAAACCGATCGTATGGAAAGTAGCCGGTGTCTATTTCCATTGTACGGTATCGATGTGTAATAGGCGCGTGTTTCGCTCGTTCGATTTCTATTTACCGGAATAATTAATTCGGTCCGGCTGGCAAGCAGAAACTGCGCCAGGCGAACTGCGCCAGCTTAATTGTATGCAAGCTGTTCGTAAATGTTTATTAAGCGGCCGCTGCTAATCACTCGGAAAATATATATTTGTATTCGTAGCCGTCGAATGGGCAACGAGAGGATCGATGAAGCCGAGGCCGAGCGACGATTTAAACGTCGCTTGATTAACGTCACGTCGTCGATTGTCGTCGTTCGATCGTTGTCCGATTTTCCCGAGAATTTTCCTCGATGAAAATGCTGGAAAATACTCGTCGGTTAGATTGCACGGGTAGTGGTGAACGTTCCTGACTCGAAAAGACACGATGCGATAGGACGAATCGAAACTTCCATCGACCTTGGTCTTTTGTTGTTAATTTTTTATTTTCCTTCGATTATCCTGGGCTCAATGAATGAATTTCATGGAAAAATGTTTGAATTATTGCATAGGGATAAATTGTGCTTTCCAGATTACCGTGACCACCATTGGCTACGGTGACACTGTCCCACAAACGTGGATGGGAAAGATAGTTGCTTCGTGTTTCAGCGTGTTCGCTATATCCTTTTTCGCACTTCCAGCCGTAAGTATAATTATGGTTACGTCTATCATAATTATGTAAATTAGCCTAATAAAAAAATATAAAATCTGTTATCTACGGATTTTAATTAATCAAATTTCAAATTAAAGTTACATAAAAATGATTTAATGCGAGTGTATTTGTATTTCTGTTGCAGGGCATACTGGGCTCCGGTTTCGCATTGAAGGTCCAGCAAAAACAACGACAAAAGCACTTTAATCGGCAGATACCGGCTGCCGCAATGTTGATACAATGTTTATGGAGGTGTTACGCTGCCGACAAAGCCATCAACAGCGTGGCCACCTGGAATATTTATATAAAAGATCCAGCACCAGCCGGACAGCCGTCCACACCATTGGGAAAGGTAAGCTTTCGCGACTTTTTCGCCTCCAGTTCGGTGGCAGCAGCTACTAGCCGTTGGTTGTTGTTGTTTCTAGTTGCTTACGATGTTCCCTCGGTCGTCTGAATCGTTTAGATTGATTTGAAAGTCATGTCGTTTTACTATTTCAAACAATATGAATTGATTAATTAACGTTAATTGACAGAATGCAAGTTAACTCGTATTAATTATTATACCTATGTTCAGTATGAACATTATATCTATTATTATTATTAATATTTATGAAATATTATTATCGTGGAAGTCATCGGTGATTAGTGCCTGATATTTTATATAATCGATTAATTATTAATATTTTTACAGTAAACACCATTCGTAATTAACGCCTCTAATTTTATATAATTGATAAAATATATTATACAAATCGATGACAGAGCTTTCTGATCAACCTAATACATTGTGATACTTTTGTAATTATTATACATTCGAGGGGTTCGTTTATATCGGTGATTCAAGGACGCTGTTTCGATTAGAAACACTTTCAGAAGTAAGAATTTGCTTGGTATAAATTTTGTTGATTAAATCAAATGTAGCTGAGAAGTTGTTGGAAGTATAAGTTTAATTAGTACTAACAGGGTGATTTCAGTGAGGGTCACCAGTAATCGGCAGCACAAATTGTGTACACTTCGATAATTAACCCTAGAACGACATTATGGGGTAGCTGGCGATATGTTTGCATATTTGATTTGTTAATTGCTAAAATCTTATTGAAGGAAAAAAACTTTAATTGGTATTTTTTCCGGACTGTTACGAAATTTTATCAAGTAATATGTAAAATTTTAATAAATGACTTTGAAGTAAACAATGCAACAGTGTCGTTGTAGGATTAAAAAAAGAACAACTATGCTAATAACGTGAAGTGTTAAATTGAAATTTCGCGAATTCCGTTGAAATTATTAATTCCGGGTGAACGAATTCCTGCACCGTTTTTTTGAAACAATGCGATCGCGGGAGTTCGATTGCCTGGCGAAGTCATGCAGATAATTTGGCAGTGGATGGATGCAAGCAAAGAATGCGAATTCTGCTCTGTTTTTGCCTTTTTCTTTTTCCTTCGATGTGCCATTATGTATATCGGAGTACAAACATAACTGAGTGTTGCTCGTGATTTATTCGTGTGTTTGATGCAGTTCGAATTGCGCTTGGAAGCTTTTTGTATATTACCCTTCGAATCGAAGTATCGCTTTTCTTATTTCTTCGCTCTCCTTTTTGTTCTGCTCTGTAGAAGATCAATCTTTTACAATGAATTTCTTTTATTTTCATTTGCCAGATGAATTTTTGGCATATCGTGTGATTTTTTCAAATTACACAAATAAATCTTTCTTCGCCTTTTATTCGTAATTAATTAACTTTGATGAGGATACTCTGGTTAATTGATCAATTTACCAAATTAATAAAATTTGGGAGAAAAGAATGAACAGCAAGGAATCGTAAGACTCGATAAATTAATTTTCCAGTTACTAAAAGTACCAAAAATGTAATTAATTTTATCAAATATTCAGTCATCAAAGTGTTAACTATAACAAGAAATAAAGCAAAGATCCTCTTTTTTCTTCTTGGGAAAAATACCAGGTAATCAGATTTCTACGTTTAATTGAAAAAAAAAAAATGTACACTAATTCTATTCCTTTTTTCTGCCTTTCGTTTCTATCGCATTTTAGCATTCTTTGAAGGAAAAATGAAACTTTCTTTCTCTTGGTATCTCTGGTTGCCTTTGTATGACTGTTTTGCCTGGTAGATTTCGTTGGTTTCTGTTAATTGGTCATTGAACGCTTGTAAATCATGCAAGAAAATTAAACGATTCGAATTTTCTGTTTAATTAGAAATGAAATTATTCAAGTAATTGATTGTAGGAATTTGCATAATTGTTTCGATTTAGATACGAAATACTGTATTGTATAAATTGCAAGTAGAACATTGTTTGAATCGCATTCGAATATAGAAAAATTTTCTTAAATAAAAAATAGAAGGTAAGAATGTTGAAGATTGTTGCGATCTTGTATTTCTCGCATCTGCTGCCAAAAATTCCAAGATCAGTATCTTCTTTTTTTTTCTCTCTATCTCTTCTTTTCATTTTTTATTTCAATTCTTATGCGTAAATATAATAATCAGCCTCTTATTGACCCCGTTTATTGGACAATATATATTGTATATATAAAATGTACCTAATATATTTCAGTTGATTTGTGTAAAGAAGATGGTATGTAAAGGCCTCAGATTTATTTCAATTTTTACTCTTTTGCATGTTTATTTATTTACTATTTTATCACTTTCTTTACCACCGAAACGGGAACATATACATATAGTCGCGTTGTTACACACGAGTATGGTTAATTAATCCGGTTGCAGGAGCAATAAATAGTTTAATATCTCGAACAAAACTGGAATTCATTTTTTTTATTTTTTTATTATTCAAAATAATAAAAATTCAAGTATAAATGACACGATGACAGTCAACGTTCAGCTTTGTCCAAGATATCACACTATTAATTTTTATAAGCTTCTGCAACCAGGATGTTAAAAACCAGAATGTTGTCAAAAATAAAAGAAGAATAACATAAAAATATAAAGGAAAGAATTTTACGATTCAACCAACATCGCTATTCGCTTTTTAACTTTCCTTCTCTCTCGTCTGGTTTGTTCACGAGGGAACGTTCATTTCGAACCTCGAAGGGATAGACAGTTAACGAGCTCGTGTTATACCGTTGATCGAGCCCAGAAAACGTGCAACGCTTTTTAGCATCGATTCTCCGAGCAATTTTGTGGCAAACAACAACGAATGTTTGTACGATCCTTCGTGCTTGTATCTTTTCAAAGCGAATGTTTATAGAATTCTAAATCGATTTAGCCTGAAGGATCTCCTTTGCTACGAAATAACGCGATCATTTGATACGTTTCATTTCTTCTATGTGTATCTTTCAAATATTATTGCACACTTTTTTAAGCTTATTATCACAATTTGAATTTCTCTTTTCTTTTTTTTTCTAGCGAAGATCAGTGTTATGCAATGTGTATCTTGTATCTTGCATGCGCCTGCAATTTCTATGTGTCGTTATGTTTGGTGTATTATGCAAATTCATGTAGCTTATGTGTGTACAGGGTGTCGAAAGAAATTAAGGGTAGTTTGCTTCAGGGTTTCATGGTTGGGTGTTGATAAGATGTTGTATAGTAAATTGTAAAAAGTATTTATAAGCTTGGTGGTGTGATAGATAGTTTAAATTTATTGGCTTTCGAATTTGAATTGTAGATAAATTATTAAGATAGAATGAAATTTTTTAATAAAAGAGAACAAAGAGTCAAGGTACGTTTTACAGTTATGCAAAGATTTGAATATATTAGATAATGATTTTTTTTTTAATTATCTTCTAATAATTTCTGTAGTTTTTTAACAAGTTTGTGATATAAATATAACAATTTAGATTATGTACTTTGAATCAATTTAAGGAAAATGAAGAATAGAATTGATATATTTCAACACTCTTGGTTTTATAGATACTCTGTACCTACAAAGTGGGCTGATAACGATAGCCGGGATGATTCTGCACAAAACATTACACCAATATTTACAAAATATATTAAAAAGTAATTAAATATATTTGCTAGCTAGTCGATAGTCGTGGATCAGTAGTATAAGATCGTAAATAGTCAGACGTGACTGAAAAGCATAGAATTTTTGTTTATCTTTTAGTTTATCAATAATGTCACTAGTTTCTAAATTTATTAAAAATTCTCTAATTATTCAAAACATCAATTATCAACTATAGGATAAAAAATTCTAAATTATGTTGTTTTATATGTTTGTTATGTCCATTACTTCCAATCAATATTAGTGTCTTATAATCAATGAAGTAGTTTAATTAACACCGTTTCACAGCAGAATCATCCCTTCGTTAACTCGGTTCACGGTGCACGCGTATTTGTTTTTCTATTCGCATCAACCTGCAATGCAAAGAGAACTTACGCTCGACGGCTGTCGCGATTGTCGATAAAAAGCATCGTTTATCTACCAGATTTTTAGAGATTCGCCAGCTGTGCATTACCTTCGCGTTCTTCCTTGAAATTTTCTTAAGTACTTAATGCGTGCCAGTCTACGGTATAAGGTTAATGCAGAGCTTATGTTAGTGGCCCCGAAAGTAGGTTTGAAAACCGATGCTGACCCAGTTTCACGTCATTCGTGCACGGAAACTCGTTTCATTTTCGGTGTTATCCATCAGAGGTTGGTTCGTTTGCGCACGTGAAAAATTCGATAAACTGGAAGAGAGAAGAGGAGCGAATAAATATTGCAATCCTTGTTCCATCTTCCCTCAAAACAAACCATTTTTCCTCTTTCCCTTTGCTCTTCATTCGTTTCTATAATACGACGACACAAAGAAACAATTGACTCGCACCGAATGTGTTATTTAATTAGCCTAATTATTTTAATTAATTTTATATGGTTACTTATTTTTTGAATGCGTTGGGTAACCGTGGTCTACTCCAAAAGCAAGGATTCTATTTCAGTTCCTGTTATCCCGATCTCTATTTCCCATATATTCCTGCAATATCGTAACACAGAATTCTCACATTCCCAAGAAAATATTAAATAATATAACACATATTACGTGTCATCGGCGCTGAATATATTAAGTAACCTTAGTCGGCTTGAAATGCGAGGATTATATTTCAATTTCCATCTACCTCTACCATCTACCCTTCCCATGAATTTCTACGATATCGCTATTATAAAATTGATGACAAATCATATAAAAATGTAGAAAAGATATAAACATCGCGTCAGCCAACGAGCCTAAGTTGCCAAGTGGACACAGGTGTAGCCATGATTGAAAGCAGGTGGCGAGATAGGGAGCTTTTCAGATGGAACTGGGCCGAGCTGGTGCTCGCTAGTAGGGATAGTGCATGTTGTGTTCGACGTGTGATGTAATGGGAGGGCACCGGGGGTTCAGTCTCTGATGATCCAGGTGGCAAAGAAGGCGAGCGTACTGAAGAGGCGAAAATCGAGGAACCGGATGGATGTTCAGCAACAACAACAGTCGTTGCCACCGGTCACGATATCCGGTGGCATGTCCAGCGCTGCTGCCGGCGATGCTTCTGGTCAAAACGACAACCAGAGAATGGAGAACGAGGGTGACGTTATCTTCTACATGGAGGAGCCGAAAGCTGGTACACCGAATCGTGCCAGACGCGACAACCGGTGAGTCGTTCATCGATTTTCTTTCTTTCTTTCTTTCTTTCTTTCTTTCTTTCTTTAATTAATAATTAATCAGCTGTCAGATTCCGGCAAAAGCTAATTAAGGATTTTATATATCTCTTTTTTCATTTTTAATATACGCAAAGTTAAAAGTATTTAAATAATTTTAAAATAGGGGTGTAATAGCAATAGGTATATCGATAAGAGTTAATGAGTAAAAATGATAATGATAGAAGAATTATAATTCGATTCAAAGCTTTTGATAGCTATGGATGAATGCAGTTGAACAGTGACATTTCGCTGGAAATTCAAGCGAGAGAAGAAGGGATTTCGTTGATCCCACTGAAATTGGCGAGACGATTCGCTTTGGAAATAAAGTACCGCGAGCAGCCGCGTTGAATTTCAAAATGAAATCCCGTGAACGAACTTATTTCGCCTCCGGTTTTTTCGCATTATTCGGAAAGCGAGGAGTGCACACAAGAGGCCGGTGAAAAGAACGCGAATTCTCGCCGGTAAACAGTCGCGAATAATTTGCATGCTCCACGCTCGAGGCGGCTGAAACTCCATTTCAAGTTTCACGATTTATGCCAGACTAGAACAGAGTTCCGTACCCTTCAATCTCGTTGAAGCTCTAGAAAATTGTTAACTTTCGATCGATCTGGCATCCGGTATCAAACTGTTAAATAAAATCAAATTTATAGTGTGCCCCAGAGAAGACACCAGAACTTGGCTGACGATCCCAAAATAATGAAAACACTTACTTTGAGTAGTATTCTAAAATTATAAAAAATCCACGGTATTTCATATTTTCTCAATTTAATCCCCGACATCATCGAAAGTTAGATTATCGTTAAAATCAATCTCTTGACTCGACACCGGCGACAGGTCCTTAAGAAACTTAACTTGATGACAAAGTTGGGAAAAGTGGATCGTAACGTGTATACAGGATGTGCGTGAGAGTGAAAGAGGGAAAATTCTGTGGAAATTTCACGGCGATATAATAGGGGGTAGGGTAAAGTTGGCCCGACAGGAAACGTCAGCCGAGTGAAGGACACTTTCTCTGGGACAGTTTTGAACGTCGACGGAACTAGTTTTCGAGCCTGGTAGTATGAGTAGTGTGTTTCCGGTCGGCAGGGGAAGCCTCTTCACCTCGCAGACGAGTTCCGTCACGGAAGCGACCAGTGACGAGATCGACATTGATATCGAGGAGCCTCAAAGGGTCACCACGTGAGTATATATAATAACTTCTCTTGTTTTCAATTTTCATTATTTCGAAACGTCTTCGAACGCAATCGTGTACACTGCGTTACATTGACATTTCGAGCGACTCCGCGTTCTCGAAATAGGAATTGACGCGTTAGCTTGCGGCGGCTCTCGTGAAAGGGTACTTCTTCCTCTTTCCTTCTTTTTTTTTTTTTTTTTTTTTTCTCGCGGAAAGCACGATACGTAAGTGCTTTTTTTCACTGGTGCATTACTCCGTTTCGCGGACGGCCTACATTCTTTGCAGTTCGTACTCGAAGCCCTGACACAAAGACAGTGCCGGCCAGATTTCCAGGCATCTCTTCTTCGCGCGGTTGCATTCGCGACGCATCCCTCGCATAGTTTGATACTCGAGCCACGTTTCTGTTTTTTTCCTCCCCTTTAAACGAACCTTGCCGACGCTTTTGTCCCGGCAACGCGAGATCGTCCGTGAAAAGCGGCCGATTCTGGCCGCTGCAGCCACTTCAATTTTCCTGCGAATTAACGCCCTAAAAAGAACCCCTCTCCCCCTTATGGAATATTGTTTAAAGAACGATGAAAATAATTTTTCACCTCGCGTCTATATTCAGAGTTTTAATTTAAAAGTAAAAATAGCAAGAAGTTACAAATTGGCAATATCGCACAATTTTATCATGATACGGAAAAGTTGCTTGCAAGATTCTCTGTAAACGTACAACCAAGTTTTTCTTTAGAAAAAAAAAAAAAAAAAAAACAGAAGAAAGCTTGTTTATTCGAAGCGAAACGATGTAGCAGCGTATAGAAGCGAGGAACAACTACTTTCCTCAAGAATGTCTCTCTCGACTGTTCTCAAAGAAAATGCGTGGGTAGTATTTCTCTCGTTTGAAGAAACGTGAGGAGTTGTAAGCTTAAACTGAAAAGGTGTCTTTCTAATTCGTAGCTTATTGTAATCTAACAAGCGAAAATATTTTGTTACATTCGTGAAATAAATTCAATCTGGAAAATGTTGAACTCCATTTTACCAGGAATAAATAATTCTGTTTGCTTGTTTCTACTTTCAAATAAAAAACGAATATTACCTTCATTTTTATACAAAAATTTGAAAAAGAAAAAATGAAAACATGCGAACAATAAAATTGTACATTTTCGACATTCTTTTCTTCGAGTTAAAAAATAATTAAAACAGAGAATAACTGTCTGTGCGATGCAACTGTTATTATCGTGAAAATAATGGCAAACAAAAGGGGGAGAGAAATATTTCAATTTCATTCCTGGTTAACTCGCATGAAATAAATCATAGAGTAAATGGAATTGGTTGTTAATTTAACCGGAAACCGGCATATTCAGGACCGCGTGAAAATCAATCGCCCGGATCGCCAGTCAACGACAAGAGACCTGGCCAGGGAAAAGAGGAATTTATGGTCATCGTGAAAAGGATACCGATTCCCGTACCAATTTTGCGTATATTGTATTTATTGCTAATCGAATCATTATAATTTTCAGGCTAACCGAGGCACATCGAAACGCCATCAGAGCGATCAGAAAGATCAAATACTTCGTGGCGAGGAGGAAATTCCAACAAGCGCGAAAACCATACGATGTACGAGACGTGATCGAGCAATACAGCCAGGGTCATCTGAACATGATGGTGCGAATCAAGGTGAGTAAACATTTTTTAATTTCCAATTGTTTAGAAATTTCTCAGAACTCGTTGCTTGTTAGTGGCTTTCGAGAGAAGAATTTTATGTAAAAGAAAACTGGGGTGGCTTTGACATGTCGAGATTACGCAGAAAGTTCCTTTGCGAATATGAATATTAATGTTTACGTGTGTACTCGTGTAAGAGGAATATCCTGGCGAAGCTTGAAGAAGGAATATTGTGCTTGCTGAAATATAAATCTCCCGCTAAACTCTCTGCTAGAAGGTTTTCTCGAAAATTACTTTGAAATTAAGTAAGCATTTAATATTAGAGGATTTTCTATTCTCTAAAAATTTTTCCCAGTTATTAATTTCTTTAATTAAGTATTGAAAATGAATTTCCTGTGAAACTTCGCTAACGATATTCGTTTAATTATGAAAAAATATCCTGATAATATTTTAATCAACTAATTTTTGTCATACGAATGTAAGATTAATCGAATCTCTTAATTAACTGGGAGAATACTGTTAATCGTGATCAAACGTTTAACGTCACACGATAAGGGCTGATTTCGCGTTACGGGGTGAGACAATAGCAAACGTTGTATCTCGTATCGTTTCCCCATCAGAGTGGATGCAGATTGGAGCTCGACAATTATTACCTTGTTGCCAATCGACGAGCGAATAAAGCCAATGTCAGCTACTTGGACAATGGAATTGTCAATGGACGGAGTAGTCAGGGTTGGGTTAGTTTGATCGGCTGTCGACATAATAGCGTGGCGATCGGTTGCGTATCGAACATCCCCCCTGCGTTTCGATGCACTTTGCTGTTTCAACCACCTGTCTATGATGGATTGAAATTGTCAAAAATGATCAATCATTTGTGTTATTTATGGTATCCCACCGAAAAATTTCTTACAATATGATCGATGGATTCCTATCAAAATTCAACTCGTATACAATTAATTAAATAATTCAATAATCTATCTTTTTTGTTTAATTTAAACATGAGTCACGCATGACCCATATAATTTCATTTGAAACAATCGCGTTACGTTAACTAAACCGACACTTTAGACTAGTTTTCAGGAAGGGGAAGATTGAGATGGATTGAAGGTATCCTGTTTCGTAATAGCAATCAAAGGATCCTGCTCGGTAATGGATTTCGCTGGCTTCATTTAATCTCGCGTACATTAACAGGTCCTAACTGCAGAATTTGAGTTATAATAACGAGACTATCGTACGAAACACCATACTGTTTTATAATAAATTTGAATTACTGTATTAATTGTTTAGGCCATTACATTATTATCTCATTGTTAGGATTTTCTGGTACGCCGAGCATAATATGAATTTGTTAACTCGTTACACTGAACCGATATCGCTTTTACTCTATTGTACAGCCAGACCGCGGCGTTTATCAAAGCATGTCACTGTAAAATGCGATTAATTAAGGAGATTAATTAACGGTTGCTACCAGCGTATTAATTGTGTTTCCCCGGTAATGGATGTTTGGCAAAAGTTATCCATCGTTTGTGGATACCATGAAGGTAATTCATTCTGTTTGTTGAAATTTTACATTGAAAATCTTCCGAAATTCAATTTTCTTCTCGTAATTAGAAGGAGTATCATTTCCTAATTAGGAGGAATATCGTTTCCTAATTTGATGTAATACCATTATCACCCATATACGATCCACATCACTCGTATGTGGGTCAAATCTCTAATCTCTAACTACCCAAATCTCTAAGCAGATTCTGTACTTGCGTTATATTATTATGATTGATAGCATCTAAAGTACTTACACTATTCATACGAAATAACTTCGACTGATTCTAATGGTAATATAAGTATTTATTTATTGATTTTATTTGCCTGTAAATAAAATATCTAAGGAGAGGATCTTGAAATAAATTGTAATATAATCGAGTAATGTTATTTATTAATCAATGCCCGCGTGATTGATACTTTTGTGCAGGAATTACAAAGGAGGTTGGATCAGACCCTGGGTAAACCAGGTAGCTATTTGGCAGGAATCGACCGAGCAGGCAACGTGAAGCCAATGACGATAGGCGCACGCTTGTACAGGGTTGAACAACAGGTGAGTTTATTAAAAAAATCTTCATCAACTTAACCCTTTAGCATATATTATACATTTTCAAAATATATAAATATTGTTAGTTAAGAGGAAAATTTCAAAATTATTACGAATTTAATAAGTCCATAAAAGTTTCAGAGTTCTTTTTCATTAATTACTAATTAATGTGTGTTACAATTCTCCTAAGGAAACAGTATACAATAATTAGGCCTGATACTAATGTCTTCTTTTCAGTCTAATAATCCGAACACCTCTGCAATTTGATACAATCGATTGACTTCTAACGTCGCGTGATAATAACGCGTTTCCACTTTCTTATTCGACGTAACGATGTTTCGAGTACTAGTTTGCTACCATTTTTTCAAGGGGAGAAAGCTTTCCCATCACGACCCTTTCTCCCTGGAGGGTTGTAGATGGATGGATGTAATGGAGGATATAATTTTCAATTCGCCAGAAACCACCTACGTGGTCTGAGCCTGAAATTCATTTCATTCGTCTCTCGATTTGATTAAATTAACGCGATTAGGGTGAGCTTAATTATCGTCGCAAGATTTCGTACATTCGATAAATTGTCCAACTTTAGGATCGTTCGGTGAAAATTTATGAATTGCTAAAGTTAATGGTAATTTGAAAATTCTTCCTTCCTCTGTAATACTTTATTTTCTCTAGGAATGTCCACTTTGTTCGATGCTGTACCTGCTGCAATTTGTTAGATATGAAAGTGGATGGGTACAGCATGAAATGTATTGAAACTATATCTGTCCACAGTTGTCCGTGATGGATAAGAAATTGGACCAGCTGGTGTACGTGCTGAACGCTGTGGCACAAAAGCAACAAATACCACTGAGGAGTATAGAGGACGACGTGTAACAGAAAGCCCCCGGCGAGCTCGTGCCATCTGTTTCACGATCATTGGCAATACCGTGGTCTTTGCCTCGTGTTACCATAACCAACCTTGTCCCGGGCATGTTCAGCGAAAGTGGTTGAATCGAGATCGTTTTTCGATGTCAACGACAGAGGAGGATTTCACTGATCGATCAAACCTTCGCTCGACAGGCTGAGGTAAAAATGACGATCAAAGGATCTTTAAATTAGATTACAAGGAACTGGAGAAATTTTTCTGGAAAATAAAATAAAATGAAACTCTTCGATACTTCCGCTACGTAGGATCCTCGAAACCTCTGTTTCACAAATTTAAAAAATAAAAAAACGATCACGCTAAACGCACAGGAACGATTTTTTTTCTTGGAAGGAAGAACGATCGTTTGAAATATTGCGATGATTAAAGGAATCGTATCTGGAAATAAAAATACAGATAGATTCTCGTTGTTCTGAACATATCGGTAATGGTAGTACGCTTTTCGCGTTTCAAGTATATCGTAACCGGAAGCCCGGCTTGAACGATGAAGAAAGGAAGGACTGATCGGCTGAACGGACAATTGTGTACACGTAGAAAACGTAGGATCGGTAGACTGAGAAATGGATCTAGAATTGTTTCAAGAACAGATTCATTTAGGATGGTAAATATATTGGATGCAAACGTCTTGGGAACATCACTTGGGCCAACTAGGAATTAATAGAGAGGAACAATAAGCAAATAAATAAATAAATAAATTTAAAAAAAAAAAAGAAACTTCCTAGATGAGATATCTCTTATAGGCATATTATATACACATACAGATAACTTCTAGTCTCTGCTGGTAATAAACGATCAATTATTAAGCCTTAATTAATCACGAACTTTGAAACTTTATCGCCTAGTGTCTTTTAAATGCGAGATGGAAGGAGAAGATTGTACAAACGCGGTGTCGAGTTACTTAACTATAAACTATAACTTGTATCTTTGACGCGATTTTTTCAATTTCTAGCACAAAATGCGATGCTTTGCTCGAACAAACGGGGAACGTATATGCTTTGAAACGAGATATGTCTGATAGTGCGGTGCCATTGATCGGTGGTTTAACCCTTTGCAGTCCTAATCTGTCATTTCATCGATGATTCCGGGCGAATTTTATTCCAATAAAAATCAATAACTCCAACTACGTAAAAATAAATTGACAGTAGAATAATCAAACTCGTGAAAATGACAATTCTCTAATTTTGGAAAATTAATTTTTCATCCTTCATTTATTTATGACTTCAAATTTTAATGCCGATTAATCATTAAGGTGAAATAATTCAATATAGAAATTAATATTTAATCAAGCTGGACTTTGGGCTGCAAAGGGTTAAGAATTTTGGTTCCCTTCGCAATTGTGGCACAATTTCGGAGAATTCTGAAGGAAGTTTGCAAAATACATGTGTGAATGGTTGTACGTGTGGATGTTTGTCGGTCTTCGATACGAACGATCGAGTTATTGGTTCCTGGATGTACAGGGTGTTCGCGAAATATTAAGGGTGCAAAAGAAATATTTCAAATTTTAATAACAAAAATTAATTGGTTCGAGTCTAATTAACAGATTGACCCTTTAAAAGTTAAATACAGTTTTATTTCTTAACTTTAAGGTTCCATTTTAAGAAATATGGACATAGTTTTCTTTTAAATTCAAATCAGATACGTGTTCACAGAAACACGTTTCTATTTTATTACCCTGCAAAAATGTATTATTTATCACGATTGCCCTATGCACACCCTGAGTTGCTCGAAAATCCATGAAATCTTAAAAAACCGTATGTTTGAAACAGTTACGATCAAGAAGGCAGAGAAACGATGTACATAGTTCGGAAAGAAAAGAAAGGAGAGAAAGGGAAATAGAAAATTGGAATATATTCTGCATATACATACATATAGGAAACTAGGAATGTGTGAAAACCCGAGAGAATTTCTCTTAGAAAAAGTTATGAAAAATATATCGAAAGTATCTTGTGACATAAAAATACAGTCACGAACTGGGATTTTTATTAATTTTCCGATCACTTTTAAATTATAGAATAAAATGATAAAATTGAATAGAGAATTATAATAATTAGCAAGAATATAAAATACAAATTTCTGGTTTTCTTATGCCCCAAGATACTTTTGGAAACCCAACCCATCGGGATTTCGGGTTTTCGTATATTCCTAATAGATACATTTATATTTTCTACGTAGGCTATCGGATACGGCACGTAAAAGAACCATAACGTTATCGACACCGTAAGAATTTCGTCGTGTTAACTCTTAAAACGATTACCTGTATGCATGTACGAGAGTATACGAGTTTTCTTTCTAATTTCAATTCCTTGTTTACCATTCGAGCACGATTAAACACATTAAATTATTATTAGTATACAATGAATTAGAATCAATTAAACTTACTAATTTTACATTGCCTTTTGATTTACAGTGTAAATTTAAAATAAATTAGAACCATTTAAAAATTGATTATGACTCTAATTGAAAAATGAAATTATTTTCGAC
Source organism: Osmia bicornis bicornis (assembly GCF_907164935.1). Taxonomy (NCBI): domain Eukaryota; kingdom Metazoa; phylum Arthropoda; class Insecta; order Hymenoptera; family Megachilidae; genus Osmia; species Osmia bicornis. Next base: position 738,808 of record NC_060221.1, on the reverse strand, counting down.
TAAAATAAACCCCCAGTTCTTTAATTTCCTAAATTGATTGGATAATTTCGTGCTTGAATGGATAAACGAACAGATTGAATCCTATCGAGTGTAAAGAAATTATTCATTTTCGTGAAACACACGTGAGCTCTTGAAATGTACGAACTTTCTTTATAAAGCATAGTTTTCAAAGCATACATTGCATTCGTTCTAATGTCGACTATAAACTATCGAGGAATAAATCGATCTCTGCGCGGGAAGGACCAGTCTCTTGTTAACTAGGATAACATTTACCTACGCTCGAACTATTGCACTGAAAATATCTATCGTCTAACTATACTATTGTTAACGTGTAAATATTGTTAATCTATCATTCTATCATAAGAGACTTTATAAGGTATATTTCCAAGTGTTTTCGAGACACCTTTGTGCTTCTTCTTTCAATATAAATGAATAATACCTTTGTTTTTAATTTTTTTCAATTATAACATATGCAATACTTATGTTTCTTATATTTTGATTAATTAAACTTAAAATTATTGATTTCTAGAATCTATTTAATTTAGTGGTATTTATTCAATATTGTCAAAATTTGTTACATTTCTTTTCTAAAATATATTGGTACTTTGAAATTCTTAACAATATAAATATCACAGAGCAAAGGGTTGATTTAATTAGTCTCGAAAGCACATTTTTATTTTATTTTTATTACAAAATTATATAAAATATCGATGCTTCGACGAGTGTACCTTTCTATTATTTTGTAATTAACTGATTCTAGTCAAAGTACCAGTCACCAAGCGTACCTTAATCTAATTTAACTGAAATTCTTTTTTTATAGTAACTTAGCTTCCTAAGAATATGATGAACGCTTGCTTCGTAGATAGTAGCGTGTTATATCGTGAAATTTCGCCATGCCGAGGAACAATACCCTGTAAAAATAACTCGAGCATGTACGATCGTACGATATAAAAATTCTATGGTGCCTCTCACTCGACTAACTCCACTATAAAGCAACTGATTAACTATTGACGATAGGATCTAGCGTAAGATAGAGTTGTAAATAAACATAGCCGATATCGTAGGACTACGAAAATTGTATAATGGCAATACAGAAGGGGTGGACATTAGGGTGAAAAAAAAAAGAAAATTAGAAACAGAATTTATTTTTATTATTATTTTTTTTATTCTGATCTTATTCTGATATTTTTACAATTTCTGCATAAATAATGTTATTTATTAATCATTAATCCACTTTAGTTTTTTATTATAATTTTCAAAAATCATGTTCCCCTCATTTATTTGCTCATATTGCCCTGATGTTTATCCCTTCATTACAGGCTTCGAAATTACAGAAGTCGAAGCTCGAGTGTTCTTTCGTTTCTTTCATCCCCTATGCTGAATATTGCTGAACGCTTAATGAAACACCACTCGATGATTATATTGCTGACCATCAGTAGAGACAATCAAAAAACTTATAAAACTCGCATAAATAATCTTTATCATATCTAAATAAAGTTCAATTCTCGTTTCACTATAAATCCCTCTTTTAAATTGCAATTATCAAACGCTTGAAAAATATATAGTTAATTAAAATTTGTATCTTTTCTTTCTTTAACAATTTTTTAAGCTTTCAACATTTTTTATTGAAAATATTAGAAAGCGATTGTTGTGAGTTGTATAGAAACATTTGTTTTGGCATAGAGAATTATCAATTTGGGATACTCTGTATATACATATATAAAATTATACACCTGATAGTAATTTACAATTGCTATGAACTTATGAAATTGTCAAATATTATTGATCAATATCGATAGCAATTGCGGATATACCGTGATGGTAAACCTTGAAAAGCAAGTAGTGTTCGCGAATCGGCCGAAAATACGTGTAATTGCAATTTCTCATTAACGATACGCGTGTAAATATACGTCGTAAAACGTGTATTGTAAATAAACAAATATGTACAACGTAGAGATATGCAAAAGATTATATGCATATAACGCTTTCGGTTTTAAAGAAAATCAACGCAAATTAAATTAAAAATTAATGCCATTGGATATCTTATAGGAGGATGCGTGATTAATTAGAAAGGGAAAGAAGGATGTTTGATTAATTTTTTCAATCAGAACGCAATCATATTACAATAAGGGTTCGTTTCACATTCGATCGAATAAATAGGTACACGTGAAAACAGACCAAAATATCGTACCTTTTTTGTCCTGAATGAAATGGTCCTAAACATTTCTTTACAGAGTAAACTCAATTTTCTATTTTTTGATAATCTCTTTATCAAATACTATTTCTCCTAAATGAACTTCTTTACTCATACGTCCTTTTATTTAATACGAATTTCAAAGGGCATTTTGAAAAAGTACATGCGTACTGAAATACCATTATAATTCTTCTAGGAACAAAATATAAACTTTCATAATTAAATTTGAAATGATCATATCTAATAATCCACATTAATTGATATCAGATCATTGTAAATCTTATAATATTTGTTTAATTGGAATATTCGAGTATTAGATAAGAAAACAAACGTAGCTACCTATCGTGTACCTGTTCACATGGTGCTGTATCTTAAAAAAATAATTCTTTTTTAATTTAAATTATTAATTGAATTTCATTAATGAAACGGGTGTCGTTGATAAATTGAAACAGACCAAATTTTCAATCAAAAGCAACATTGGGATCAATGGAAACGGAATTCATGGTATACTTAAATGTTAGTATGGAATTTTAATGTCCACATGGAGAGCATGTTTCTATGAATATTTTTTATTGTACAATTTCTTCTGTAAAATTTTAAATTTTAACTTTGAGGATTTAACTGTAAAATTCGATGCCATTTGTACTGTAAAACTTTCAGATTTATGTTAATACCTTTATTTATTGCAACCTATATCATATATTTACTGGAAATTCTATCTTGAAGCATTAAACAGGTGTTGCTTTAACAATTTTTGTTATGAAAATAAAATTCTGACAAAATTATGCAATCACAACGCATATCAAATTATATTTATACACAAAGTGCAAACAGTCTTGTATTATTCAGCAATAATCCAACATGTCACGTCGAGAATGCCTGTATGAGAAGAAGAAATATTGAGTAGTGTAACGTTGAAAAATACATACGAAAACTTTGCTCTCGCATCGGGCAACTACTTAAGCAATATTCTCTTAATACTCTCGATAATAGCTATTAAGTATGCTAACGATCGAACGTGTTCAATCATGGTGTTAACTTTTCATACGAATCTTAACGAAGCCGTAAACGAACTCACTGTATCGTATCTCTCCGCATTTCTTTATATCAAAGGTATATTTTGTACTAACACTTTGTCGATGGATTCAATGAATTTGATTGATTAAAAATCTAAACGAACAATACAAATCCTTTTGGATCTGTCGACAAGGTATTCAAATTGAACAGTAGTGTTCCAAACAAAGAATCATTATTAAATTTTACTTTCACCAGAAATACAATATAAAAAGAGAAACAATCGTAAACTGTAAACTGTAAGTCGTACTTAAGAAAAAGTATAAATTAAAAAAAAAAAAAATTGTTAATTAGATAGATACAAAGTGTAAGAAACGAGTAGCAATGATTCTTTGCCTTCTCTGCGACTATTTTCTAACTATACAGGTGAGCTGCGCCGAATTAAACATGTTTAAATAAAAAAACAAAGAGAATAACAAAAAAAAATGTAATGAATTAATAATTACAGACACTAATGATTAAAGCGCGATAGATCTTTTCCGCGGCAAAGATATTTTGCAAGTGTCCTTCCAAATAAAAAGAAAAATAATTCCCGAGGATTCAAGCGACACTCTTAGATCTTGTACTTAATTAATACATAAATTAGTTGAGCTTGTCAACTTGTACATTCCCTGCGGTCCATCCTCCGAGATTTTTGCGTGCTTGAACTTAAAAATGAAATGGAGATATGTTATTTATAATGTTCAATCGGTCTTGAGAGGATAAAGTATGAAGGATGAACCGGAAGCACGATGTATGCGTTACGTGTAAAAGCGTGAAACAATATCATTGTGATGTATGCAAGCGCTGACAGTATACTTTAAAAGAGATTGTAAGCGTAATTTATTCAAAACCTGTCAAATATTGTACATTCGCGCCGGCATTGTCTATACATACATGATTATTATTATTACTATTATTATTACTTGCTATTATTATTATTGCTATTATGATTATTATAAAATACTAGTTAAAGTTGAATATACTATATCTACTATTTATTGCTGTACATGATTTATTACTGTCCTTTCATTTATTTACAATTTACGATGATAAATTAATTATTATAATGTTATTATAACATTCTTTTATTATTAATATCATCTGGGGTGTTAGGGACCCCGTTGAACCAGTAGTGCTCTCTGATAATATCATTTTCATTGTTCGTGAGCGAATAATTTCTTAATTATTTACAAGTTTGTTTTATAATAAATAATTGTAGTGGACTTGCGCTACAGATCCGGTCGTACCCATCACTATTCCGAACAAGTGAGTTTCACGATTTGTTCGTTTTTAGGTCTTATATTTCGCTATTTGCTTCGGGGTCCCTGACACCCCGGTGACATACTATTGGTATGCAGCGTCAGCGGTCCTTGGGGTCTCAGATACCCCGAATGCCGTAGTGTTGATAAGCAAAGAGTGTCATCAATGCTCCGGGGTCCCTGACACCCCGTATGCCAAAATGTCGGTATGCAAATAGTGTCACCGGTGCTTCGGGGTTCCTGACACACCAAAATGATATCACGTCGGTATGCAGAGATGGTTGCTGGTGCTTCGGGGTCCTTGGCACCCCAGATGCTATATTATTGGTATGCAAAGATAGTCACCGGCGTTTCAGGGTCCTTAATACCCCAATATGATATCAGGTCAGTACGCAGAGGGCGTCATTGGCGCAGCGGGGTCCATAACACCCCTGGATAATATCAGGTCCGTATGAAGAGGGCACAAACAGTATAATTATTTTCCAGAGTTTATATAATTTATTTCATTAATTTTTTTTCGCTTATTAAATAAGCTCATCGAAGGGGAATAACATTTATGATTATATCCCTCTTCAGGGTCTCAGCTGAGGATCCCATTTATTTTACTTTTTCCAGTTATTTATATAATTTTATCCCTCATTATAGGCCAAGACCATCTCAGTATCCCTTACATCCCTGCATTCCTTCCATCCCAGCATTCCTTACAATCCTGCAACCCTTAAATATCCATTTTTTTTTTTTTTTTTTTTTTTTAACGTGGTGGAAATCTTCAGAAAGACACCTTCAACCCCCCTGGGGAGGGGCCGGAGGTAGTGTGGGATTTATACCCACTAAAACCACCACGGCGGCCTGCACTAAGGCGGTAGGGAGGGTCCTTTGACCCTCCGCCATATGCCAAACTCCGCCGACATCGGGGGCCACACCCGATGCCGGCACTCCTCGGGCCGCGTGCAATGGAGACCGGGGCCCCAGCCCCGGACCCCTACGGAATTCCTTTACATCCCTCGTTCCGTTACATCTCTGCATCCCTTACAACCCTGCATAGTTCTTTTCATCCCTACATTCCTTACATCCCTTCATCCCTTAAATCGCTACATTCTTATCATCCCTACACTCTTTTCATCCCTACATTATTACATCGCTTCATCCCTTTCATCCCTACATTCTTTTCATCCCTACATTCCTTTCATCCCTACATTCCTTTCATCCCTACATTCCTTACATCTCTGCGTCCCTTATAATAAATATATTATAAAGACTGCTTCGAGTAAAGGTAAGTAAAGGTGAGTAAAGGTAAGTAAAGGTAATTTACCTTTATTTTCGCGTAAATTTCGAAAAAACAGCGCCCCCTAGTGGCAAAAATGTGAACTAAAATTCGATGTCGAATCAGCGCCATCTGGTTTTGGAAAAAGGAATTAAATCTTACTCAATTTTTGGCCCTCTAGCGGCAAAAATGTGAACTAAAATTTCGATGTCGAATCAGCGCCATCTGGTTTTGGAAAAAGGAACTAAATCTTGCTCCATTTTTGGCCCTCTAGCGGCAAAAATGTGAACTAAAATTTCGATGTCGAATCAGCGCCATCTGGTTTTGGAAAAAGGTACTAAATCTTGCTCCATTTTTGGCCCTCTAGCGGCAAAAATGTGAACTAAAATTTCGATGTCGAATCAGCGCCATCTGGTTTTGGAAAAAGGAACTAAATCTTGCTCCATTTTTGGCCCTCTAGCGGCAAAAATGTGAACTAAAATTTCGATGTCGAATCAGCGCCCTCTGGCGGCAAAAAAATGAACTAAATTTGTATGAAATCGCTGGTCTTATAGCCGCAAAAACTTCAACTCAATTTCAGGGAGCCACTGGGATGTATGGAATGCAGGAATATAAGTGATACAAGGATGTAAAGGATACAGGCATGTAAGGGATGCAGGGATGTAAGGATATAAAGAAGGCAGGAATGCAGGGATGTAAGGATATAAAGAAGGCAGGAATGCAGGGATGTAAGGGAAGTAGAGATGTAGGGATGCAGAGATGTAAGGGATGAAGAGACGTAAGGAATGTCGGGATAAAAATGTCAGGATCAGGATGAAAAATGTTGGGATGTAAGGAATGCAGTGATATAAGGGTGCAGAAACGCAAGGAATACAGGGATATGAGAAGTGCTGGGATGTAAGGGATACAAAGGATACGAGGATACAGTGATTTGGGAGTAGACCTTGCGAGGTGCATAAAAAGAATGAAAAAAATAAATAACTGCCAAGGGAAGTAATTGTAATTCCATTTCGTTCGAAAAGTGCATTCGATCTGTATGTTATGTCGCACATCACGTGCGCGATATTTTACTGAAATTTATATTCGCGTCAAACATTATAGCGTACGTGTATGCGCCAATAAAAATACCAACTTGTCCAGGTAAACGAGAAATACAGTGTCGCATCCTCGTATATTTTGCATGGAAATGATCGAATTATGGTAAAAATAGAAACACCAAAGTATATTTTCAAATTGAAAGACTACCATTCTTATACAGTAACTTTTCTATGAATATTGTAACGATTCATCATGCGAATGTTAATCTATTCGAATAATTAAAAGCTTCCAGGTAATAGGTGAGTCACAGGAGAATTATCTTCCGCATGGTACCCGTAATGTTGATCGATAATTCAAAACGCAACTCGTACTCTATTCTCCTTGAAGCAAATTGAAATAAAAGTTCTAAGTCCCCTTTTCCTTATCAAGTATTTCAATATCTTTCGCCACATACACTCTTCTTTTATTTCAAAATAAATTTAAACATGAAATGATTCAAAAATCAATAATAAATTATCATAAAAAAATTATAATTGCTATCTCAAAATAATTTAGAAGGAATGATGTTTAATGTACCATGAAAAACCATCAGCTGTAATGAAAAGAAAAATTTTAATTTTGGGTTCATGTAAATAATTTACAATTAATAATATAATATGTGGTATGATTCTGAAGCAAAACTGGAAATTACCAAATAAATATTTCGTTATAATTATTTGTCAAGTGACCGCCATTGCCTCTGTTCACCATACAAGGTGTCGCGTCGTTATTTTTCAACGGATACTAGTTTTGGCACACGAGCCAAAGGGTTCACCCATTGGGAGATCGATAACGCATCGATTCGACCGGTGTTGCACCTTTTGCCCAAGTGCATCGTTACCTGCGCGAGATCCTTGGGGCGAACCCGCGGGAACACCCCTTTCTTTCGGTGTTGCAACCACCGAACGGGCATTGTCTCCTCGTCGCCGCGCCGTGCTCGTCGTCATCGTCGTTGGTTCCTTTCCAGCGACGCATATTCCGCGCAAGCTCGAAGCCGTTTACTATTGATCGAGCATTTCGTCCGATGGTCGCCTCAGAATACCACGGATGGTCCGCACGCCGTAAATATTCGTTCAGTGCGTCGTGGCCGACTGACTTACGCGGATAAAACCGTTTAAATACGGGGTAAACGTGGCCGAACATGGTCGTAGAAGTGATGGAGGACGGACCTCTCGTTGAGATTCAGAGTTCTTCATACTGTGAGTGTTGTTCATCATCCTCGTTAAATTCATTTCCTTTCATTGCACAATCCTGCCTGACATCGATCCTCTACCATCGACGATTCTAGACACCTTTAACCAACACACAATTCCTTTAAACATATATCACACGATCATATAATTTAGAAAATTATCATTTTTCTTCGTTCGGATGAAAAGAAATGGTGAAACTGTTAGGCTGATGGTAGACAGCTGTTACAGAGGCGGTCTCAGTGCCGATGGATCACTCCTGCTAGGAGTGTTTTCATCCTTTCAAATTGTATCTCTCTATATTACTTGCTTCTAATTTTATTTTATAATTGATATTATTTGTTGCGTTTATTCGAAATAGAAAATCTAAACGATGGATTGATTACAGTGACTTGTATATACATATAGTGTGCACGATGGTCGCGTCCATAGTTAACCCAAGCGTTTAAGACCATGTGATATTGAACACTCGACTCTTCGTTTACAGAGCTTCGAATTGGCCGAAACGAGGGTGTTGATTGCCATTTCATTTTATATGTTTCGAGATCGATTTTGTAAATATAGAATTTAAAAGCTTGGCTATCATTCGTAACGTATCAAGTACTTACGTTTTATAACGTCGTAGATTCCAGAGTATTGATACTTTTATTTTAATAACGTCTCGTTTCTTTTTCTTTTCCTTTTGCGTGATCGGTAATCCTAAGTAATTGGAACGTAAAAGGAGACACACAAGTTTGCTCCCCATGATGATTCAGCGTTGACCCAGGGCGCAAAATTAGTCAGCAACAAGTACACCCTCTTTGCCGATTAATTTCTGTAAAAATAAATAATAATATATTAGATGTATAATATTATGAAATTAGTTGCTATTATTATTTTATTTTTAATTACGAGCTTCTTTTATTCAGATATGTTAATTAAAAGTCGCAGTAATTTTACGTCTCAATAAAACGAATGCAAATCTAAGTGTTAATTAAAAGAATTGGAGCGCATACCGTATACATTTTTTACGTGAAATTTTTTTCTCTTTTAATTAACGAAGTCGCTTTTTCCCAGAAATTAATATCAAACAAAATTATTCTGAAAAAAGGAGTAATTGTACATCCAGCTATTTAATATCACAAATTTAGCATACACTTTTAATTGAATGTTTAAAAACTTCAGATCATTTTCAAAGCCAAAATCTAATTTTACATTCTCTTCAAAGAGACAGCCTGTCGTATGTGTTCGATTGAACGAAAGTGTTCTCGAGCGTGTAACTTTAATTATAAATAATCTTAAGACACTCGATAATGAAGGATTGAAAAAGAATAACGTGTACATAGTTTCAGTTACGACTGAAACTGTGGTCATACTACTATGCATCAGTTCCGCTTTTCTACTCTGCGCCGTCGCGATGACCTGGTGGCTTTGTCGACGACGTCGCGAGCACACCAAGCTGAATTCCGACAAATCCTTGGCGTTCAGGCCGTCGCACAGGAAGCCGATGGCAGTGAAAAGTCCTGGTAGCACCAGTCACTATTTGAAAAAGAGCCCAAGTCCCACAGGACCCGCCAAAAGTCCCCCTGGCTCTGGTGGACAGACGCCAAGTCCCACTGGTTCTCAATCCTCGAACCCAGGTTCACAGCCCAGGACACCTCAGGGCACAGGTAAACAGCTGAAAAATAAAGAAGAACCAAGGGTTAAAGGAATAAAAATGAAATGCTTCAAATATATGTACTTAACCATGATGGTCTTCCAAATTTCCACTTTATAAAATTCAATTCAAAGTCAAATCAACAGTCTCATTTTGTTGGAAATTTTCTTTTCCTAATTAGAGATTGATTGTTTGCTTCATCAATGATAGGTACCCCAGCATTGACACCTTCTGGCGACGTTACATTGAGCATTGAAAACGAACGGGACAAAGCGGAAATCGAGAACAACGAGAAAACGGAACGCAAGAAAAATCACGCGAATGAAAATAACAAAGACAACTTGGGTCAATTGGTGTTCAAATTGCGCTACGTAAGCGAGCAAAACGCGCTCAGAGTGACGGTAGTTAATTGCAAAGGATTACCTGTAAGGGAGCAGAATGCCACCAGTGACCCGTACGTGAAATTGAAATTATTACCCGATAAACAGCATCAGGTGAAGACGAGGGTCCTTAGGAACACCAGGGATCCAGTATACGACGAGGATTTCACGTTCTTTGGAATATCGAAGGATCAGCTTCAGGTATCAAAGATTCTTTTCTGTTTCACTTTGAAAATTTTTTTAACGAAAGAGTTATACCTATGTATTTTGAAAGCAGGATAATCAAGTTTACAAAGTATCAATTGATTGACTGATAAAATGTGCTTCTGTTTTATTACCGTTTGCAGAAAATCAGCCTGCACTTCATAGTGCTAAGCTTCGATAGATACTCTCGGGATGATATTATCGGTGAATTGACTTGCGCATTATCATCGGTGTCCGGTTTGGAGAGTGCTGATAACCAAGAGATATCATTATGTCGAAAAATATGTCCCAGAAGCCTGAAGGTAAGGAACCAAAGAGGACATTTTTCTTTTTTTTTTTGTAAGAAAAGATACTACGTTAATGTTAATGATTACAGATTCAGTCACAAGGCAGGGGAGAATTGCTAGTTTCCCTTTGCTGGCAACCACTCAACAGCCGATTAACGGTGGTCGTGTTGAAGGCCCAGAATTTACCAAAGATGGATGTAACAGGTCTGGCTGATCCATACGTGAAGATCTATCTTCTGTATAATTCTCAACGCATTGCAAAGCAGAAAACGCGTGTGAAGAAACGCACTCTGAGCCCTCTGTTCAATGAATCTTTCGTTTTCGACATACCAAATGGTGCGGATGGTCTTAACAATGTCAGCCTCGAGTTTATGTTGATCGACTGGGATCGAGTTACAAGAAACGAGGTATGTCCATGTAAACATTAATCATAAATTAAATGTTGTTCAATATAAATCAACTTTGAAGAATTGTATGGTCTTACATAATACTTGATGATTGCTACAATTTTTCATTAAGGAAAAAACTTGGAATTCCTAGAATAATTTAATAATTTTATGTAAAAACAAAAAACAGGTGAATATGATCGAATATAAAATTTCATACATTATACTTATACTATTTCCAAATTACGAACGTCATATGATCGATTTATAATAACAGGGGGTGACATGACCGCAAGTCGTACACTCTCTTTCGTAGCGTGATTTTTCACAATTTTGTTACATAATGCGATGCAAATCACAGTGAAGCATGACTTAATAGAAAAATCAATTGGAGAGTTTTTAACCTACCATTGGTACAGAATTCGCGTTGCACGAATTACATGAAAGTGGGACAGATTTAATCTGTAACACTGGAAAAAAGTTATTAGATCCTTTCGAATGTAATAGTAAATGTTTTTTTCTTAACACCGTAAACATAAAATTTTTTCGATGTCTGCATCATTTCATTTTTTACAAACGTTTCAAGGTGATTTTTTGGGGTAGAAAGAACTTGTCAGGAAAGGATGTTGAAATTTAAATTCTCATCTTTCTGATGGAATCGTACCTTTTCCAGGTGATCGGACGGCTTGAATTCGGCGGTCCAGATTGTCAAGGATCAGCTTTGAATCATTGGAGGGAAGTTTGCAGCTCACCGCAGAGGCAGATCGCTGAATGGCACAAATTAAGGGAGTAACTGATATTTCCCAGCCCTATCGACTTTCCTGGAATCCCGTCTCCAACTATCCAATAGCCCCACATCCTTCTCCATTGTGAAACCACCGATCCAACCCCTCGAAACCCTACGATGAAGTAGGGTATCTGTTTTGTAAACCTAATACTCGATGTATATTAGGCTTGAAGCGAGTGGCGGCACGTCCACCCGCGATCGATGCAACTGCGGATGCACCGTGATAAGGTCTAGTACAGGGATGAACATCAAGCTAATCTCTTCAAGTAACGCAAGACATTTTAAACCCAAACAACGATACATCGTGCCATTTTTAAGTCACTGTTACACTGTATCATTTGATCACCTCAATTATTAAGGCCCAGGTTCTTACTTAATTGATGAGACCATTCATTTCCTTGATGAATATTGATAATGTAATGTACAAGCGTGTACTGCATACATATCTACATTATAGTTAAAATTTATTTGTATAAAAATATAAATTTTATTTATATAAAATTCTCCTTTAAAAATTTGGATCTAATAGACTCTGATGTTCATTCCTGGTCTAGTCGTTACGTGCTGGCCTGAAGCGCGTATGAAGAATGACTTTGATCGCAAGAAAAATTTTTTTTCTTTTTTGTTAAAATTTTGTTTAAACTTCATAAATCGATAGATAGACGCCCTAACCTTAAAGATAGTTCCTTCACGCTTCTTACAAAATGGAAGACGAATTCGTTCAAGAAGCGATGGATTATCGAACGACTGCGGATAGATTGGAACGAAGATTAAAAACATGTAGCTGATAAATTGGAAATTTTCATTTAGTTTCTATAAATGGAACGTTTTGTCAGCCGTTGACTATGTTTCTCGTTGGTTGCAGTAGCAAACGATCGCGGGAGAAACGCATACAAATTGCTTTACAATATAAATATAGTTATTAAGATTTCCGACCAGATGAAAAGGGAGGAGGAAAATAAGACAGTTAACTAGAAAACAATTGAACGTTTATCGATTGTTTTGTGCGCTATTGTTGCAACACAGGGTTGTGTTTTAATCCTTCTGCTTATGAAATTTTAAATGACTTAAAAAATGATATTAATATTTAATTTGATAATTCAATTTATTTATGTATAGCAGGCGTAGCTTTGTAAAATTTTAAAGCCAACAATTGAACGATTGAAATTTATTTAAACAAATTTATTTTGCACGACCCTGTCAGATCACCAAGATCGTCATTTTTGGTAAAGTTAATGTGAACTAATCGTAAAAAATATCGAGAGTCAAGCGATCCAAATCGTATAAATGCAAGAATCTCTCCTTAGCTCATTAATTAATTTCTTGAAAAGTTTATTCATAAAGGAAGAAAGAGAATTAAATTACTTTTAATTACATATGTATAACGTACAATAAATTAGCATAGGTTTATGCTAATTTTTTTTATTAAAACCTTGGAGAGATTCTTGTCAAAACACACACACATACCACAAGACGTGGAGACGATTCTGGAAACGTCATAAACATCGATCAAACTTAAAAACAATATTACGATTATTCGTTCCTGTTCCAAAATTTCATAGCTCCACGTCAACTGGCTACACCACAATTACTTCAACAATTAAAAATAATGAATAAGAAATAAATTGCAATGGAAAAGATTCGATAATCGCTACGTAGATCTTTGTGGTGCATTAAATTAATTACATTAGTACAGTAACGAGCAAAATAGGCTTTCTTAGGAAAAATGGTGATATAGGAGAAGCAGGCAAGCGATAGGATCACTAGCAGCCACTTTTTCTATATCGCCGGTTTTCCTCGGCAAATCTATGATAATCGACACTGTTCATCATTCCTTACGATTCATTAAATTTCTAACAGGTGATCGTATTTTTATTTTCACGCCAATATCATGGTAATACTGTTTGTGGAACGGGGTCGATGAATTGTGACGTTGTTTTCAAGTGCCAATGGAAACCGCTTCGCGATTGTAAATATGTAATTTACGTTCGAATAGAGATGAAAATATGAATACTTTATTTAGTTACGAACCGTTTGTGGTTTCAATTGCTATTAATGGAAAAAATTAGTACGTACCACTATAGTTTGTGAACATGATACAACTGCACAGAGTGTAACACGAACAATTGGCATCATCTAATGCCTTTGTCGAAAAGTGTTTTTACAGCGGTAAAAAGGTGAGAGTGAGGTTCTAAACATTTATTTACAGATTCAACGATATCGTTGCTTGTTCTGACGATGATTAGTGTGTTAATGATTTTTGTCTCTATTTAATCTATAATTTTTCTCCGGATCAATGAAACCGTCACTCTCGCTCGGGAAGACTATAATACTGATCGATCATTTCATGAAATGATCCTAAGAATATGAAACCTCGTTTTTAAAGGGCGAATATATTACTAACTCTACTTTACACGATTAAATGAAAAATTACACTCCTGCTATTTCGTAGTTTGTTAATGATCATTATTGCTGGATTATTGGTATTACTAATGATTAATGTATGATGAATTTAATTGTGTAAAAAGGGAGGTGATGTCTGAAGGCCCCGTTCGCATTTACCACAATTTTCAGCACTGCGATGATTAACGAATATCAATTAAGTATTATCTTAAGCTAGAAACTTTAAAGTTACTTTAAACTTCAGATAGATAACTTTCAGCACATAGCTTCTACACGCGATCTAAGTAAATGAATATCCGGTTTAAGTGTAAAGTAACTTTAGAATTTTTAATCCTAACCGATCATCGCTATTTGTTATGAAATATTTGCTATGTTCAGGGCTTTTTTTCTGACGGTGTATCCCTACACGATCAAGGTTTTATACAAGAATGTTCCTACGAAATAAATCCATGTAATTCGATTGAAAGGTTATTCTTCGTTATGTAAAATTACAACGCTAAATAATTGAAAATTAACGTTTAGCTGTAAGTTGTTAGAAAACTTATAGTATATTTAAATACAAAATAGATTTGATTAATTTGTTTTAATTGAATTTTGTTGAAATCCAAAATTTAATTGTACTATACATCCTAACACATTCTTGTACATATGCAATTGATAAAATATGTTTATTGTTCTTCGAGTAACACCAATTGAAGTTATTAGTTGACTTTTAAAATAATTATTGAAATTGTAATACAGATCATCGATGATATTGTTAAATCATATCTGACGATTATGTACCTCGTTCAAACATCAATAAACATAAAAAGGAGATTAATTATAAAAAATAAAGAACCATTGGCAAACTCCAATTTTTAAACTCAGTTTTTCTCTTCAGAAGAAAAGCGCCTGACAAGTAACTTAAGTTCGTTGTTGCATTAAAGTCAATAACCGGTAACATGTAAAGCGATCGTTTTATCTTTATTTTATTACCATTTCCCGTTTCATTACTTTTCTTTTGCGAGCAGGAACTAAAGGTGCTGCGATCGATAATTTACGATTTCTTTGTATTAATTAAATTGCAAAAAATTTGCTACTTGGTTCCTTCTTCCATTGATGATAGCAGCATCTCTAATAAGAACACAAAGGAAATAAGAAAGCTCGATGAATAAGGTTAGGAAAGCAGAAGACGAATTGATTTAAAAATGAAGAAGCAACGACACACATCAGCACCAAAAAACGAAAGTAACCAAGAAAATACATCGCGATCTGTCACACAGAAGACTCGAGAAATACACCGAATAGCTAAGTTTACGTACTAACAATAAGTATAGTAGAAAAGAAAGGCGAAAGGAAGCGGAAGATCTGCATCGTTCTCTATCATCGATGTAGGCGAAGATAAAATATTACATTATACGATCAAAAGTTTCAGGATATTTATTTAATTGCTATACAACTATATAAGAAACGACTATAATAAGTAGTACGTAGAAAGACATCTCGTAAATATCGTCTGTCGTTCTCCTTGAGCTCGTTACCGATCATTTAACGATTTTCGAGATTTATCAGCGCGGAGACAAGTGTATTTGAGATCGACAGATACTCTGTAACACATTGAACGTCGGTATGGAATGCTGGAAAATCACCGTTCTTGACCTCGCATCGTTTCTAGATTTTCATTGATCAATAAAAAATAGAAGAACTGCGAGCGCTGGGAAACTTTACTTTTCTTGCAACAATCATTTTTTATTGTAGCTCGTGCTTTTTGTATTACAATGTAGGAGATCTACATTCATGGAATACAAGGAAATGATCTATTTCATCCTTTTAGAACCCTCTCCTGTTTTTCAATAAGAAATAATAGAAATAGAGTTTTCAATACATTTATGGATTTTGTTTCATTATCAGCATAATATTAGGAATAAACATTAGCATAATAAAAATATAATTTAATATAAAATCTGCTGATACAATTAAAGAACAAAGTACAAATTTAGACGTTTTACATGTACGAGACAGTAATACTTTTCTTTGCGAAATAAAATCATAATTAAGGCAATATTTGTAAATAAAATCTGATCCCCAAGGAATCGGTGCTTTTCACGCATTTCACATATCATGTATGTGTATGAGCACGGCGTGTAGCAACATGCTGTGTACGGTCAGACTGTAAGGCTGTGTGGTCAATAAAATATAAAAATAAAATTATTTAACAGACAATTTCTTTTCATTGAATTTGCCTATCCCTACAATAAAAATTTTTTAATAAATGAAAATGTTGTTTAGAAAATGATAACTTTTAATTTTAGGAAGCTAGAAAAGCTCCGGAAATGGCCCATTGGCCAATTATTTGAAAGTTAGGAATCTATTATTTTTGTAAAATAGCGTTAATTTTGAGGATATTAATATTAAAATTAAATTCGACGATTTATATCATATCAGTCCTTGTATCGCGTTAAGAACAACGGATTCGCAAGCTTTTGCAGCTTGTCGTGATAAACAAGATCCAATATCTTGAAGACGAGATAATTCCGCTTGTTCTTCTACCAAAGGGTATTGTAAACCAATACCAGATTTCGCTGGCACTGTTAAATGCAATCTGCCTGGCTCCGATTTTTCTTCAGAGCTTAAGAACTCTAAAAAAATTAATTTCTATGAACAGGGCAATCAATCGTTCAATTAATTATCCTTAAAATTCTATAATCCCTAAAATAAACTAACGATTACAATATAATTTGTTATTACTTTTATTCTCAAGTTTCGTAATTTTATATGCTAACTTCCGACGAACTGTTTTTATCTTTTTGATAGTATGTCTTGCCTTCTTCATTTTCTCATTATGATCACCATTTTTCTTCATTAAATTCTTATTCATTATTGATTTTTGTCTATTTCTACTCTTTTTAGACGATCTCCTTGTTCTATTTTTGATCTATTAAGTTATAAAAAGATATTTGTGTACAGGTCGGTTCTTGCTAATAGAAATGAATTATTTCACACTAACTAACGTGAATGTTTAACCCCATACGACTTAATCTTCTATCTTGAATTCGTTTGTACCGTCGCCAAAGTTTGCTGCAATTTTCAGCTGCACGAAGTAATTTCGTCTTTAATTCTCGATTTGAAATATTATTAAAAGGGGAAACTACCTTTCCCATGTTAAACTCGTCATGTCCTCCGCCCTGATTACAAATCATAATGATTACAGATTATAATATCTTTTTTATTATTCTGAAAGCAGATAGTGATGGATGGATTAGTGTTGATTCTACCAATTCAATGAACGTGCAGTCCCAACCAGTTCCATCGCGTTGACACTGCATAGCTGCTTTTTCGATTTCTTCAGCAATTTCTGTCCTCATCATACAATAAGTGAGGACCCAATTTCGAGGTATATCAATCACAGGTAAAATTCTCCATACTTTGGCTGTGATATCTTCCAACATTTTGAGAGATGTTTTATTATTAAAAGGCGGATCCTCAGTAGGCAATAATTTCATTTTGGGTAACTCTTTCTCTGTGGAATTTCCATGATAATGCTATTAGACAAGGGGAAAAATTATTATGCTCGATAAGTATGTGTAAATAAATTTGAAAAGAATTTGAAGAATGTAATAAATTATAATTACTTGCGACAATTTCGTATGATTGTTGTTCTTGATTGATTTCAATAAACAAGATGCAAGCGTTATGTTACAAATAAAAAGATATTCAATTATTGTTAAGAGTTTTAGCATCGAGAGATTAGATTTTCTAATTACGCAAAGTTCTTGATCATTTCCTTCATCTTTTTCAGGTTACACATTTGTCACATTAAGAGGTTATTTTTTAATTACCAAATTAAATTCGATAAAACTCATTCGTAGTTCGTGTCAAAAAAGTGACATAATTAATTGAAATAGATTGATCACTGTGATGATAATTACAACAAAAATCCATACAATTATTAGTAAAATGGTAATCATAAAGGACGACAGGTTTTATGTTGAAAAGACACAATTGACAGAATCTATTAACCAACCAAGAAATTTTGTTTAAAATTAATTAGCGAACAGAGGCAGCAAGATTGCCAAAGAGATTCGTAAGAAAGATATAAATTGATTTATTATTTTATTAATTAAAATAACTCAATGAGATCAATTGCAGTTAAGTGTAAATATTTCTTCGTTAAAACACTGATGTAGTATTCTGCGAATCGAGATAAAATACCAGAGAAACTTACAATTTCATAACATGTTTGAAATGTTATCTTATTTTGTTTTTCGTTTCTTAAATTTATTTAATATTTAACATTAAATATGCCTCACTAAGAGCTTCAATAATCAAAATAAATAATAACTTCACAATCTACATTTAATGAAACGTTTGATTTGTGTTCCAAAGATCCTAGACTATGATTTATGGGTGTACCTACCAAACGAATGAAAATTTCTAAGAATACTCAGATTGTCGACCGCAAAAGATTAAACGATTAACAAAGAATAGTGATTATGAACGTCTGGACAATTGTAAGGAGAAAAATGGCCGAAGAAAACATAATGCTTTAATCGGATGTGTAAATACATGTCGCGATAATTGTGCTCGCTTCTCTGGGATTTTCCCTACGTTCTATCTTTCGTGTTCAGGTATAAATGCATACGAAACAGAAATCTGAGGCTGCATCTTCGCTTGGAACTGAATTCGAAAGCATCGAGCTGGAGCAATTGTAATTTTATATGAAAAACTGTAATTAAGTCAAGAAGTTTAAGCAACAATTTAGTGTAATTCATCTGGAAAAGTTGTTGATTGGGATCGAAAATGTTCATCGAATATTTACAGGTAAGATATTTAAATTTTAATAATGTATCGATTGTTATGAACTACTGGATTTTTCCTCAGTATTATGTAATCTCAATGTTAACTATTTAATTTCCTCACTTAATTTAGTGAGAAGCAAACCTAAAAACAAGGAGTAGTAATTGCTTAATTAGTACTGACGAGGCTCAAGATAGATCTCTTGATTGTTCTAGTTATAACCATTTAACCCTTCAACGATTTCGACCCGGTAGATTGATTTCTTTTCGTTAACTTTCTCTGGCTTCTGGCCAACGTTGACAATGGAAAAACTTACTTTCACATATTTGTCATTATACCTGGGTGTCATAGTTTTTCATATTTGCTGAGAGATTGGGTAAAGAAATTTTGTGAAGAAGTGATTTAGTATTTAGAAAACATAGAAAATTGGGAAATGGGGAAAACAGAAAATTGGGGAAATCCGGAAAACTTAGAAAAGTGGGGAACCCCGGAAAATTTAGGATATGAAAGAAAGTCTAAAGATAAAATTAAATTATCTCTGTCTCGCCATTCCAAGGTTGAACAATATTGAATGCAGGTAAAACAAAGTTTAATGGAATAAAGTAAAAACAGACCAAGTACGTTACTTTTTTTTCTGGAGTTAATTGCAACAGTATTAATCATCAGCGATTGCGTGCATACATCACAAAAAATGTTAAAACAACGTATTGTGTTATTTGGACAAAGTTTCACAGGTGGTGTAATGCTCTGAGAATGATTGTATCAGAGTTTTATCTACTTAAAATTTTAAGATTTATTACAGATGACTTCAAAGTAAACCTATAGTTTGGAGTTCCCTGAAACGTCAAAG
This sequence comes from Osmia bicornis bicornis, assembly GCF_907164935.1. Taxonomy (NCBI): domain Eukaryota; kingdom Metazoa; phylum Arthropoda; class Insecta; order Hymenoptera; family Megachilidae; genus Osmia; species Osmia bicornis. The sequence continues at coordinate 719,059 of NC_060221.1, read as the reverse complement.
TTTCGACAATCAAATATGTGTTTAGGATAAATGTTTTATACTCTGAACTCTTAGGTCTCTTTATATAATAGTCTTTATCATTTTTATCTCAATTATTATTAATTGTGTTTATTCAATGAGTAATATACGTCTCAAAATGTTGTATTGATCCATCGTGTCGAAGTTACGTTCGTCCACATGATACAAATTATTTCTGATAGGAAAATATTTATGAAATTGAAACTCATTCACTAATGAAAGAGAAAATTATCATCACAAATGGTCATAAATTCCTGAATAATTATTTAAATCTCATGGCGTTCAAATATCAATGCTCGCCACTTTATTTTTTCTTTCATAACGCAAAGTAACGGGTTATTGAACGGGAGTCTTCTCTTACGAAGCACTGAAAATAATAATAAAATGATCTTTCTCAATAATGTTTATTTAACACGTTGAACTGTATCAACGATTTCCAATCGTGACGTGTTTTGTCCCCACCATTTGTACTCGGGATTTCCTGACAATGAAACACATTACAACCGGGCATTTCCAACATCGTAGAAGTAACGACCTATCGTTATGTATGTGTATACTGGTTAGACACTGTGAAAAGGATTCCATGTTCGATGGATAAATGTGACACTGACTCGTGAGTATGTGAACTCAGAGTGGTGGGGAACAACTGGTCGAGGAGCCAGTTCAAGGCATCCCGGCTCCGCTTTTCACTCAGCATTTCAGTCCAGCTTCGTTGTGAGAAACAATCGGACGTTTTTTTCGTTACTTTACAAGAGTTTCACTTGGGTACAACTTCATCTACGAAATGTTTTTTAAACCGGTGAGTGATCATTATTTGGAAGTTGATTAATTAACAAAATTCATAGAATTTTGTTGTTGTAGGTCTAACAATAATAATAGAACGTTGTTATAGCTTTGATAATAATAGTCGAATTTTACTACTGTAATTTCAATAATACTAATTAAATTTTATTATTGTAACTCTAATAATGATTCTAAAATTCTATTGTTGTATCAGTAATGACAATGTATTGATATTGTTACTTTTTACTATTTTCTATTATATTATTTCAATAATACTAAATCAAATAAGTCTCAGTAAAATTGCAAATATTCTGGTTGTAAATTTTCTATTTGCCATCAATAAACACTCCATATAACGGATGACCCCTGGGGTTCTCACCGCAACCGCGATAACTTATCTCATTGCATACATTTTTCGCACTTTTCCCTGTTTCTGTCTACAAGTTTTTATATTTTTCTCGTCCAATACCTTGTTATATAAAACTGACGACGTTGTTTGCTTAGAATTCCTATCATTCTTCTTCGAATGACGAAGGACAGCTCCGAGTAGGATTCTTCATTTATTTTTACTTCTTTCGAAAGGAAATTGCACTATTTCCAACGATCGCTAACAAAGGACAAATAACGTAGTTCTAGTTTTCAGTCACTACTGATGATAATTTGTGTTTAATTCTGTTATGTTTGAACATCAGTTTATTGATTACATATGCAGTACGTGTTCCGTTTGCTATACCGAACACGTACCCGAACAAAGAATTTATTTGTGATTCGTTGTGTGTTTTCGTTGGCACTGATAGATTTTTTAAGCCATTTCGTAAATTCTTATATATTCGCAAAATTGTGAATAAATTGTGTAGTCGTGGCTGGGTTAAAAATATTTTCAAATTCAATTTTTAATTTGTGACAGAGGTGATGAAGTATTTTTGTTGAAATGTAGTGATTAGGTAAAAGGTAGAAAAACTAATTAAAAAGAGAAGATAATTATGAAACTACGTGTCGTTATTCGAAAGTCTATTTCCTGACAAAGATGTCATTGTAAATATGAAAATAGAGTGAAATTGATGGCTGTCAAAGGAGGAACTGGAAAGTTGCATACGAAATTACGTAAAATCCCTGGCTACTGTTTACATAAATAGAAACTGAAACGGGATAATCAGACGACTTTTCCACGTGCGAAATTGTCACATCAGAAACAAACATACAGGTGTGGTGTTTTCTCTCACTTTCGTCATACGATACTCGTCATACGTTAATTTCAGACAAGAAAGCCGGACTCTATGATGTCACGGTTTGTTCGTTGCTTTCACTCGTACACTCGTTTGCTTCTCTTTCGTCCCAGATTCGTACACTTTTCACTAATTTCACGATTACATTGTCAAACCCCATTTTTTCAGCATTTGCTTTCGTACTATAAATATTTTATTAAACAGTAACAATTTAGTGAAAAATAAAGTGAATTTACTGATACGATGACAAATATTTTAACGATAATATAAATTTTTAATTCGTGGGAAATTCTATATAGGGAATTCTAATTCCATTCTTTACCTCTACAAAGATTAGAAAACTGGTCTAAGCCAAAATACATGTATCTAATACCTCTAAAATTGCAAAATAGCTAGTAAGTAATCAGACCGTGACTCCTACACGAAATTCTTCCCATGCTTAGAATAGAAATGTCACAGATACGGATAACGTGTAGAGTGATTTATTTTTTGATATCACGTTGACCTCGTGCACACTGATTTAGAAATTCGCATTAAAATTATATGTTAAGGTCATGGCCAGACAAATTTACAAAAAGAAACTAAATACATCTGCGAGATGTTAATACAGAATGAAACTGCTTTCTTTTTGTGCCTGTTCTTCTTTTTTTTTTTTTTCACTTCTCATCTTCGGTAAAATATTGCTTTCTCTTAGCATCATCGTGAAAGTACCTTCCTTGAAATATTTTTATCCAATCAAAAGTATATTTATACCGCAATAAAAGGACTGAAGCTTTTAAACTGGAGCCTTATTCTTCTTGGACGAGGACAGATTGCACGTTTAGATTTCTTTTTACACGGTCAGTTGCATGGCTAAACTGTAATCATGAAATAGGCTTGAAATGTCGTTCACTTGGGAAATTTCGCAACGACACAGGAAATTACTTGAGACGTCCGCAAATGTTTTCGTAAGGTGTAATTTAAGTTTGCGCAATCAATGCACGCGTTGCACTGACAGTCAACATGCCGCGGGTCACGCACGTTTTAGTTTCACGTTTCACGTTTGATTTACGATCATTTTTCTTTCCTTCTGTCGTTTATCCGCGCATTAGGTATAAAACATTCTGTAGCATTTCAATTTCTATATATTCGGTACCTAATTTGAATTGTTAATCTTATCGATGACTAAACACGGCATGACAATAGAATTCTGAGAATATTTCCTCTCTGCAAACTATGCTTCTTTAAATATCTTAATTCATTATTATCTTTCCAGGTAACGTCGGTGTTAGCAGCGGTATTTTTGATAAACACCGTCTCAGCACAATGTCTCACCGGAAACGACAATCCTCCGACGATGAACGCAAAGTCGAGGGAGGGAGTGACCGATTCTCGTTTCGGTTTCGCCCTCGACACCCTGAAGAAAACGGTGCAAATCGAGCCGAGTGACAATATCTTCTACAGTCCTCACAGTCTTCATCAGGCATTGACCTTGGCGTACTTCGGAGCTCGAGGCACCACCGAGGAATCCTTGAGGAAAGCTTTGCATATACCAATCGATCTCTCCAAGGTCGATGTGCAGAGATACTATGCCTTCGAGAACTCCGTTAAACAAAGCTCAGAGGTGAGAAGACTTCGGATTGCATCATTATCGTTCGAGTTAACAAGTATTCCAAGGCAATCCACATGATCGCGATATTTGGCTGGATGTCCAATTCCTTTTTCCTTTTTTTGTTTTCGTCAGTCTGGTCAAATGGAGTCAGAGATATTTTGGTACCATAAACTTTTGGAAATTGAAAACAGAAATCATTCTAAAGTCATTAAAGTCTAAAATTACAGTAATGTTTTCCAGACACTCTGTAATAAAGTTTCTTATGTAACTTTTTTTTTTCTAGTATCGACCATGTTACTCTTAACAGTTCCAAGTGTTCTGTGCATGAATATGCAATACGATATCCATTTATCATTTAATCATCCATTCAAAATTTCATTCAAAAATAACCATTTGTTTGGTTCAAAAGCAAGATGATTCTTTCAGTTCAGTTTCTTTTCATCGATTCGCAAAAATACATACAGTAAAATTCATGTTGTTTTTTTTATATCTATGTTTAGAACAATGGGTCGGCTGACTATGAATACAGATCAGCAAATAGATTATGGATATCAAACGCGAGAAAAGTACGAGAATGTATGCTGGATCTGTTCGGCGATCAATTGGAGAAAACCGATTTCCGTACAAATCCTGGCGCTGTACGCGATCATATCAATGAATGGGTCAGTAATATGACGAAAGGACATATTCGTGATCTTCTCTCTTCCGACAGTGTCACCGAAGACACCGATTTAGTATTAGCCAACGCAGTTTATTTCAAAGGACCCTGGTTGAGTCGTTTCGACGTGGCTAATTCTAAGAAGGACCTCTTTTATACTTCCGGTTCGCAGCATTCCATGGCTACGTTCATGCGACAAGAAGGGAACTTCAACCATGGTAAGTTCAGAATTATAGATTGTTTCAAGCATACGTAAAGCTAGACCGTCTTTTCTATTTTCAAAAATTTTGTACCTTTTCCAGTGATTTCCGAAGTGCTCGGCGCCCACGTGTTAGAATTGCCTTACAAAGGCGAGCAAGTATCGATGTTCGTCCTGCTCCCTCCGTTCGCCACCGCAAGATCCATGGACGATAAGCAGAAATCGAACGAGCGAGATGGAGTACGTCAGCTGATCGAACGCATTTCAACCGAGGCAGGATCAGCGGAACTTCGCGACCTTTTGGATTCCGGTATCCCTCCTCAACAAGTCGAAGTCATTCTACCACGATTCGAAGTAGAAAAGGAACTTCCATTGGGAACGTTGTTGCACGCAATCGGCGCAGGCGAATTATTGATGCCCAACATGGCAAATCTTCGTGGTTTTGTCGAAGACGGTGAAACGCCTTTGTCCCTCGGCGATGCTGTGCATCGGGCACGCATCGAAGTCACCGAGGAGGGTACCACCGCAGCAGCCGCTACTGCTCTCTACACCTTCCGTTCTGGTCGGCCATTGCAACCGGCCGTTTTCGATGCCAATCATCCGTTCGTTTACTTAATTTATGATAAACCAATGCGTACCATTCTTTTCAGCGGAGTTTTCCGCACTCCCAATGCCCCCCAGAATACGGCTGAGAATTCGGCCTAAACGTTCTTTTTTTTAAATTTGTTTTGAGCGGGTTTCGTTTTAGTAATTCGGGCTGCATTGGTAGAGAACGTGTAGTAATTCTAATAGTAATATTCTTCTATTACTTCACTATACTAGTGCTACTCTACAACTTTACCAATGTCTCCTAAATTTCACCCTTGAACGGCGGAGTCTGGGTCAATCGAGACACAAACTTATAAAATTTGTACAAGGATATTAAATTGAAATTAAAAGTACAATTTGTTGATAAAAGGGTTTAATATATTGGAAGAATTAATTTTAAGGGAACAGTGTAAAATTTAGACAATGATAATAATATGTAGTGCAAAATTGAATTAGAATTAGGGGTTTCCCTAGGGTCCGCCATTCAAGGGTTAATGAACGAGTGAGATTTGAATGTATGTGAGAGTTGTTCGTTGTGTTTTTTATCTTATAGAAAGAGAATAATTAGGTACTTTTCGCAGAGTATTATTAGGAATTTTGATCAAGATTAAAATTTTAAGTATAAAATTAAAATTCTGTTGTCACACTTAATGACTAATTCAGAAGTTTTTCAGATAATTATGTGAACATTCATTAGTGCTATGCGAGAAACCAAATGTGTGTGAGTTTCGTGATATTTCTGGCCGTGTGTAAACATTTGAGTGCCGATAAGGATCATCCAATGATCGTATTTAATTGTCATCGAGTGAGAAGAAAAATTCTAATTTGTATCGCTTACTATAATTTATTCTTGTTATATACGTCAAAACAAAAAACACGAAGAAAAGGATGAGTATTATGTCAAGTTTTTCTATACTCAAACAGTCAATAATCAAAATTTTTCAATTTCAAAACATAAATGGTTGTTTACCATTTTATAAAATATACCATAGTAATTTAGTATTCTTTTATATTTTCAATATACGTTTTGTTTAACGAACGTAAGAACTGTTATCGTTAGAATAATATTTGTTTATGCAGGAAATTATTTATTTTTAATGGGTAACATGTACGGTGCGTATTGAAAGTAATAAATAATCACCAATACTCTACTAAAAATCGTCTGCAAAATACTTATTGATTTACTACCACACTATAACTTTGAACCTAATTAAAGATCCTTAGAAGTTATAAAAGTTTTGGCACTACTGGTGTCCTTTAAGGACTGAAGACACATAATGGGAGGATCCTCCCTCTAAACTCTGAACCTACTCTTAGCCAGAGGATTTCACGCCTTTGTTATATGGGAGTTAGGGGTATATCTACTGGCTCGACTAATTGCCCAATGCAAACTCGGCCTAATAGTAGATAAAGAAGGAATCTATGTTCGCGTTCTGTTACCTCGATACCTCAGCTTTTCCAAGCATCGTGTTCTCCCGGCTCTCGGTTCCATTCACTGGCGCTGACGTCACTTTTTAAACTGTCGAGGATCCCGGATAAGACGCGTGTAGAAGCGACCGTTAGCCGGTAGCATCCGCAAAACTCGATCCCCCAGCAGAATCTGGCATCTGGTTGCGTCACGCGTCGATACAAACGAACAGGCACACAGACGCGTGCACGAGGAAGCCGCTCCGCTTGCCAACACCAGGGATCATCTCGAGAGGAGTCCTGGCTGTCTGCCAGTCCTTGACGCAGACCTCGATCCACGCGAAAGATGAGCGAACTCGAGATCCGTGAGAGATCTACGTCTCGTATATATACTTCCTCGACTTCTCTAACCAGTTTGATGATCGTTTGAAACGGTATTGCGTTTGCTAGATGGAATCTTCCTTGATCGATCTCTGGGCGCTTAATCATTTTTAGAAGTACACATCAGCATTTTCTTGCTTTATCACTAAGCAGATGGTCTCTATTTCAATGATAGAGGCACTCAGGATTGGATGATGTACGTGTTTGGATGAATTGTTGGACGAGTACTAGCGAGAAAGTCGAAGCTGCGGATCCATCTGGCGGCGAGCTCCGGTACTACCACCATAACTCTACGGTTCCTCTTCCTAATAGATTTTCTCCCATTCTTTTTTCATCTCAAACTCTATTATCTTAATCGTCCTTGGACTTTAAAATCCTACGATTTCCGTGCAAACTCACGTGACACCATTCCTCAAGTTTTTAGCAACTTCAGGTAGCAACAATAGAGATCTCTCACCCACGCCGTATCGTGTAAGGTTTAGGAATAATTTCACGCGATCTAGAGTTTCGATAGGACTCGATTTGAAAAAGCATCCGTTCTAACGATCGGCAGATAAAATTCTAACGGAGCCTCGCCACGTTGATCGGGCAACCTTGACAATCTCGGCATAAACGTGGAAACATTGTTAAGGTTTCCCTCGATACTTTCACTTTCCTTCCTCCTTTTTCGCGGCAAGTGCATGGGCCCGTTGCAAACACGTGATTTTACGTTAACGGTACTATCCGACAGTTTCGTATCTCACAATCAGATCGAAATTGATACGAAGGAACGTTGATCCTTTTTCACCATCTTCCATTTTACGATGAATGGATGAATTTCAAGATTGTACATGTCATTTGAATGGGCTATTTTTAGGCTAATTTTATCGCAAAGAGGTCCAAATTTATTCTATGTAAAATAGCAAGGTGCCTGATGATTAATAAATGGCAATTCTCGATTATCAAGGCCAGGAAGCACCAGAAATATTCGCGCATCCTTGTTGGTTTCGCGCGGGCCCAGTTTCCCATGAAGTTGCACGGGTTTCCTTGGCGAGTCGAAATTCTAGCTTGTCCAGGTATCGTATTCATAAGGCACGTATATTAATGGACGTACGGCACGGTGTTACGCCGGTGCACGTGCAACACATAAACCACTTCCTTGACAAGACCCAGTTTCGACGTATCTCCGCCGTGTGTACGTATACACGTACGTCGGTGCTTAATTATACCAAAGGAGCACTTACACGGATGCGAGACGACGATAAAAAAACACACGCACTTCCTTTTCGGTTTATTATTGATCGCTGGGTAATTGGAACGACGTATTTTACTCTCCATCTTGCTTCATTTTCGTTTTGACCAATGTTGTTATTATATGTTGCAAAGCAAATTTCTTTCCATTCATCAATACGGTAAAATGGTACTTAAACAAATTTTGTACCATTTTTTTTTTTTTTTTTTTTTTTTTTCTTTAATTGTGAAAGCAGAAGACGATAGAAATGTCACAGTTGGTCGGTCAATAAGAAGGCGACAAAATTGTCGAAAAATACCGAGGCTGTAATAAATCAACGGGTCCCTTTTCACGTAACCTGCAATTTAGTCTCACTCTTAAACTGTCCATTACGCCGCGTTCCATCCTGTCGATTTCAATATCTTTCCTGCGGATTTTAGTATTCAGCAAGCGTAATGGATGTACTTCGCAGTTAAGTGTTTACGACTTTTATTAATGCGGCGAAGATTCGTGGGGGCTTGTGAAAATTCGTTGAAGTTATAATTCGAGGAATGCTTTTTGAAAGTTACTGATATAAAAGTTTCAAGAACCGTATGAAATACTAAAACGAAAAATTAAATGATTCGTACAAAGAACCGATATGATAAACAATTTGTTAAACTGTCAAAAGAGAGAATCATTATTAAAGTAATTACTGAATTCGATATTTTTTTTTATAAAACCAGTAACTGCTAGTTTCGCTCCAATAGATGCAATACTTGTTCAGAGATACGCATAATCTGATATAGTTTCTCGGCGGAAATAAGCTTCAGCTGTCGAGAAATTGTTCGAACAGAAGGCGAAGAGCCAACATCAAGATAATAATGCTGATAATGGACGTTCGAATGCTTGCTTCTCGATGATAAGTAAATGTATGCCTTTAACAGATGTTCCTCTAATGATAGTCGGGCAACACGGTTCAAAGTAAATTCGTTCGTTTTTTCTAATTACACGTTCGTTTACGAACTCACGCTTGTTCGCGATCCGATCAAACTGATAGGGTCTTTAGACCGTGTTGAATATCTATTTATAAATAGATGATCCGGCTTTATAATTTTTTCTAATTTTCTAATAATTAGATAAATCAAATGTTACGTCGAGATTTGAAATAAAGGTATTTTATTATTATTCTTATTGTTATTAATAATAATAATAATTGCGTTTCTATTTAATTAACTTTTTAATTCCTGTCCCCCTATCAACTATTGCGAATAGATATTTATTGTCCGTCGTCATTTGGTGATTTCATAAACCCAATGGCGGTGTGGTGTGTTCTCACCTGTTGTCGGCTAAACGCGAGCATTAGCGATCGGTCGCGGTCCGTTTTTTAGATTCACACAGATAAGCCGACTTTTTTGTTTCGCACTGGTTAGATTTGCATTTAGAACAGAAACCGTGATACGCCGTGCAACGACAAACTCTGTTGGCCATTTATCGGCCTGCCACCCTGCCACGGCTACCGAGAACTGGTACATGCATACCTCCTGTATGCACCTGTGTAATTACATTCGCACACCGTCAAGCAGCGTACGTGTCGGTTGTAAATTTTTAACATTTTATAATTGCACGCTTGCAACGAGCACACACATGACCAATCTAATGTTGCATTTAACGTGACAGCCTTCCTCTCGACAAGTTTGCACGTCCACGGAAAACCTTGATCCGATATCATTGTGATTTGATCGTGGAGTTAATGACTGATAATAGAGATACAGTAGGAGTTATTGGGAAATCTTGGCAACAGGGAAAATTAATTCAAATTTTGGGGAAAGGGATGTAATTTTTATAGAGCGTTGATAATCTTGAATTTTCTAATCGAAATTTTTACAATTTGAAAAATTATATTTGATAAGGTATTATGTTGCTACTTAAAATAAATTTCAAGATATGAATCGCCCATCATTAAATTATTCATTTTGCAAATTAAATGGTTTACAATCTCTTGGAGATCTGGGCTATGTTAATGTACGCTTTCTCTAATTTCGTTCGAGGAATCTCTTCTTTTCTAAGTCAATTACCTCAACTATCTTTTTATTTTTGATTTCCTATTGTAATTTTATAATTGTTACAATCATTAGATTTCAATTTGAAACGCGAGTTAAAATTCTCAATCACCTGTGTTGTTTAATTATCTAGATGTTTTATGAAAATTAATGCCCATAAAATTTGTAATTTTAAATTGAAACAAAATTTCACTATCAAAACACTTTAATATAACGATTTGATATTAAGTTACAATAATAACCTTTCTTTCTAATACTGTAACATTAGCAGAATATTAATTACAAGTGTACCATGAAACCTAAGTATTTCTAGATTCAATTAACATTGACAATGTATACCTTCTGTACTTTCTTGCTCAACTTATTTACTCCTTTTTGAGAAAGCGGTACAGTGTTCTAAATAGGATGGTAATTTGTAGAAGTCATGAAAGCAAGACAGATGAAGAATGACGAAGGAACTTTGTAGCTCCATTGTTGTAATTTTTAGGGCTCTATATTGCTTGATACCGTTTCGTGTTATCACGGACAAATTAATTTCCTAGTCTGGCTAGCTATTTACAAAGCTGTCAGTTTAGCAAAATAATATTAATTTCAACCGGTAAAAATAATTGTGTTTCACGAAGTTTTTTTAATTTTAAACAGGTGATTACCCCCATCGCGCCCTTTGGAACCGCCCCTCGATTAGAGAGGGTTAAAGTATCAATTTTTTTTTATTTACGATGACCACCGTTATTCCGAATATCATCTTCCTAATAAATATACGTACACCTGGTAATTACGTTCGTGAGCAGGCAACAGGGCCACTAGATTGCACATTGGAGCTGATGGAAGAAGAATATTGAATTTTAATTCCATTTAATTCCGGACCACGAGTAAATTGTAATTAGTGTAACGGTACTCTGCCACAATGCATCGCGAAGAAGTTATTCAAGCATATTCCATGGATGGTTACGGACACACCATGGTTGACAATTAGAATTTTTTCGTCTGTTGCCAATTAGCCTTGGCTATATGGTTTCTTGATTATACGTCAGGTAATTATCGAAGATATAATAGTATAAGTGAACCTATCGGTGGAACCGTGAGTCAAGGGTCGTCAAGATGAACAATTCTGATTTAATGGAATTTTCTCAAGATTTCCAATGAAGGAAGACGAGAGGAAAATGGAGACCGTTGAAACGTGAATTTTAAGAAAAATGCAATTTCTATTCAGTTTAGGAGAAGCAATCTGAGTGATAGAAATTCTGATGGGCGTTTATTGCGATGATACGAAGGTGGAGTAGCGATTATCTGGAAACGGAACTGCGAATAAATAATAACCTAGTTGCAAGTTGGCCGTGGAAATCAACCTTATTTCCTCTTATCTCGATGTAACGTCTCGAAGATGGGCTGCAGGTTATAACTCAGCCGTCAAACAAACGATATTCGTTGTTGAAGAACGTCGAAATACCGCTTACTTGCAATTCGACTCGATGTTATTTTTTCCATCGACTTGAAACGTAGTTTGCAATTCATTCCCCCTAGACGTGTACTATTATTGATTTCTATAATATTTCATCTCGGAGATGTGGGATGGTTATGCATGAATACGACTGAAGATAGTGGTTCTTTAATAAAATATTGGGTCACTTGGTTGTTCTTATCTAACAATTAAAATCTACGGAAATGTGTGAAATTGAGGTCGAGAAATTTTATTTTAATGATTAGTTATTGAAAATGAAAAATTGGTAATTAAAAATTTCTAATAACGATATTAATATTCCTTCCATTATTAAAACATTTTATCCACCACGATTAAGTTTTCCAGAAAATAACATGAATTAATGATACAATTAACGTAAAATTTAGATACTGTTGCGGGTCTTTCATTTCCAAGAACCAATAATATTCCAAGATTCCGAAAGCTATTAAATTCCTAAAAGTTTCCAAGAGTTTCAAGAATCTGTGGCTTCAAATATTACAGCGATTAACTTGCTTAAAGATTCGCAACAGAGAGATAGCACCGAATACCAATCAGCCGACTCGTACTCAAACATTTCCACCCCACTCCATGATGATTCAACTTTTTATTTCACTATCGAATCTCATTTTAATAATAATCATCATCGCTGCCACGCGAACTCGTTTTCTCGTTTTCTCGTTCCGACCAAAGAAACTTTTTCACGCCAATTATCGCGTTTCTCTTCAGCAATTAGAATCCTCCTGTTCGCTACAGCCGTGACCAATATAACGTTCGATTTATATCAATATTCCTCATTCGACTAAAGACAAAAGAAAGATTATCACCGTTAGAATTCATTTTTTACAAACATGTCTGACGGTGAATTGCTGGTAATTTATTATTGTTGAAAAATTGATTCACTTAACGGCAACATTTTTATCGATTAAAATATATTCGATCGATGATGTTCAACACGTTTTATTACACTGTGATATCTATAGTGAATGGAAGTGATTAAGTATCGGAAGTATATCATTATGTTATCGATTTTTATTGATAGAATTGACTTTTAATAGTAGGTATAATTTCATCAAAGAATTTCCATAATTTCCATGTAATATATTATTAAAATTTTTACGTTTCTCCAATTTCTAATTAAACCAAATAAGGTTATTCTTATAATAGGAACTATGAATGGTCCACAATTACAATTGCCGTGTATCTGGGTTGTAATTGAATTTCGAAAGTCTGGCCACCGGTCAAACTTTTTTTCCTTCACCTGTAATTGTCGAGATTCGTGGAAATTGCGTGAACCAGGGAAGGAAAAAGAAGAAGTTGGTCTGTTATAGCTTCGAGAACCACGACAAACAGTTTTTGACGCGCATGGCTGCTCTTTGAACCGCGTCACGATCCTTTTATAATAGAGAACATTCGAAAGAAGTAGTATAACTCTAAAATAGGCGATTCTACGATAAATAATAAATCTGAGTTATGAAATCAATTTTCCGCGTAAATCATTTTTAATAATTTAATATTTGATTATCTATAAAGAGATAATCAATTAAATCTGTTTCGACGAATAAATTAGCATTGATGTACGATTGGTGTACGAATAATTTTGACAGGGGAAGTATGCTGTTAAAATAAGAAACCATAACAGGGAGTGAAAGTGATGCGAACATTTATTGGCAAGAAACAGATAAATGAGGGCGATTAGTATTACGGTGGATGTTGAAGAGACCAAACATTTCTGGGTCTTGGCTTTCTCTTTTTTCAGTCTTGCTTCGCTGATTTACAAACTCGTTGCAATTATACTTCCTCGTATATTTCAATATTAACAATAAGAAAAAATTCTGGTAAAAGTCGAACGAGGTATGCATATATGAGGCTTAATAATGTGGTCTATAAATTTGGCGTAATTTTAATTTAATCTTTTTTTTCAATTATTGAAAAATTTCTATGATAATCTATCACATCGTATTTCTTAATAATTATTCACAGTTTTCAGGGAAAGCTTCAATCAACAAACTAGTCACGGTTCATCCTCGATCGCGCATAATCACCATTAATTATCTACTATTAGTTACCATTCGGTCGTCTATTATTATCGAAACGGCGCTGTTTGCGATCCCGTTAGAGCAACGTCTTCATCTGAAAATTTTGTGCGTCCTTCGAGCGGGTTCACCGACTCGGTTCCGCTTCTTCGAGTTAGACACGCGATTCGTCACGCCGTGGGCTCTGATTTAAGAAAAGTAGCTGAATTTTATTGAAATTTAACCAGGAAGTGATTGAAAAAAAAAAGCGAAATGAAATTAGGTTCACTTGGCAAAAAATTGACTGTTATTTCTCAATTAAACCTTTCGCTACTGTAGTCATTCGATATAAAGAATTTATTTATCAAAATCATGAAATGGAAATAAAAAGAAATATGTCTCGTTGCAGCAGAGGCAACCGTGTCGAAAGGGTTAAATCGCCAACGCGTTTCGCCAACACGCTTCTATTTCTTATCATTATTATCGTAACTGCTCTAGTAATCTACGACAACGGGGCGAACACTGGGGCCAGGCTGTCGTAAATTCTACACCGGCTCGTAACAGTCGGTGATTTGTCGTCCCTTTTATAATTATATTAGAATTTATATTCGGCTCGCCGTGTTTCAAGTTGTCAGCTTCCTCGTAAAATTGGTGAAGCATAATTTCTGGGGCATAGGATCAATGTAACGGCATAGAATATTGTTGATGCTATTGATAAGGATACAATAGTAATGAATATCGTTTCTAAGAAATATTGAATTTTTGTAAAGACAAATATTCTAAATATTTTTTTTTTTTACATCTGTACCTACTAAATCAATATTAATTGATGGTTCAATGAACCCCATTTCCTTTGACTTCCTAGAGTTAATCGTTGCAAGCCAATACCCTTTTTTATTCTGATATGCTATCAATAAATTATTATATATTTTTACTATTCATTTTATTAATTAAGCGCATCGCCGTTGCCCAGTGTCTTAATCACAAGCCGCCTTTCAATTCTCCTCGCACACGCCTATTCGTTCCCATTTGTTACCATAATGGTTATTATGAGCATAATCTCCGCCAGTCAGACGTGATATCGCCGTAGAGACAGTTTCCAGCGTGTGTCGGTGGATAATGGTCTGTGACTTCTCGAACTCCTTATAATGCAAATTGCGTGAATTCTCGGGTGTGCACCTCGCCTATATCCTACTTAAACCTCCCACCGTTTATTTCCTACCTCCCTATAGATTCCGATATCTATCGATCTACCAGCTCAACGTCTCTTTCTATGTCATATTCCCCTTCCCTCTTCGCTTGCCACCGGCACGTACGATCGGCTTCGTGAAAAATAAAGAAACTCCGCGATCGGGGTAATGAAAGAATGAAAAAAAAAGGGGGAAAAAGAAAAAGCACGTCATGCAATGGTCGATCTCGTATCTGTCAGCAGATAACATCGAATTCCTAACGGCGGGCTCACCCACTCTCTTACGGCAGTCCAGCCAACCTACGAACTACAAATAAACACCGCCGTTAACTATTATCCATAAATCAATTTAATCGTGCGTACGGAGAACCGATAACCATCGACCGGATAATGTAATCGTCCCAATAGTACACGCTGCTGCGGGTGTACGGATGAATCCATACTAGAGCAGGAGCTCGATAATTCCCTGTTAGGAATGCTCGTATGCAGTAGTCACACTTGCGAGTGCATTCTACTTTCTTGTCTAGGAGAGAAAGTTAATTGCCTAGTCAATGAAAAATTGGAGAATTTGAGAATTTGAGAAATTGAGAACTTGAAAATTTGGAAATTTGAAAATTTGTCAAATTGAAAATATAAATCAAAACTGCATAGCAATGCATTGAAACCGTGATGCAAGGTAAAATATGACGTATTGCATAGACGCGTGGTAATTCATTTCGTTCAAAAGCGCGTCGAGAAGTTATTAACAATCGGCTAATCAATCGTGATTTACGATTGCATAAAACGTGTGTTCACCATTCAATCGGACGACAAAGGAAAATCTTTTTAACAGTTAAGAATGAATCTGATATTCTTATGCTTGCCTTGTTCCCTGTCTCAATTCATAATGCTGCCGATAACAAGGGACATTTCATAAATAATAACTGTAATAAATATAATAACGTTTTATACTGAATTGTCGGATCGAAGAAAAATGTACGATTTTACGTTGACCTTATCGTCGATCATGTTTTTCTCAAGGTTCTGGTTAATCGAGCTTCAAAAGGCCTATTACGTATGTAATGTTATGCGATTTATTTTCCTCTGAAATAGTTGATATTGTGCGTAAAATAATAGTTTATCCTTCTAATTATTTTTCTTTCATTCTAAGATTATTTAATTTTTTTTTTAATTTGTGCCAAAAATTATTAGAATAATTGAATCGAACAAATTGCAACGTTTTCATGAAATAATTAGTTAAATTACTGGTGCTTGGAAAAAATCCAAGAAAATAGATTGCATTACGAAAGGATTATCACTTCCTGAACGCACAAATTCCTCTTGCACTGTCGCTTTCCGGCGCATGCCGTTTAAATTTCGTCGGCCATCGACGCATCTCATTTCTCCGGTGCAATTAATTTCCCCGGGACGGTTTCGCTTAACGAGCCGCAAAAAACGACTTCATTAAGGTTAAAGGATTGATCGTGAACGAGATTCTTGTAAGAGGAGCGTCCCGGGAGCTTTGCTTCCGGTTTTGTATCTGTCAAATTGGCCGACAGTAGCTCCCGCTTCTTTTTACCACGGCATTGTCGCAATTCTCGCGAAAACAGAAAACGGAACCGATGAGAGATTTTTAACGGTGAAACAGGTCGCGTCTACTTAATTGCAGATATAAAAAAATAAAAATCAAATTCAATGATAAAGTCTCAATTCGAGATAGCACCTTATTAACCTAATAGCTAATTGGGAGATATTGATTCGTGTCAGGAATTGAATGAAATTATAAAAACTGAATGGAGTATAATTGGTTGTTTCGTATATAGAATCGAAAGTGTGGATTTCTTTCGAATGCTCTGACCCAGAACTTGCACGCAAGGTTAACGAATGAAACCCAATTTCTTTGGACGCGTCAGCCAAACGAATTCCATGGATTTTACTCCTGACTCTCATTTAATGGTCGACGTGATCCTCATTAACTGATCATTATTATCCACTTTAGTTACAATTTATGTTTACTTTATTGCAGCAGCGTAACGAGTCACTTTTTCTCCGCTTTAACGTCATAACAATCTTTCATCCAATTACAATCAAATAAGTATAAAATCGTATAACAATTAATTTCATTTGATTCATTAGTGTTTTAAGTTTTCTTTTTGATCTTCGTCCTGTTATTATTATAACCATTAAATTTATGAATTGATTTTTAAAAATACCTAATGTTTACTTTTTTTTACTACTTTACAAAGCTTTTGTGTTAACTTTGTAGCAGGATTTTCATTTTTCAGATTATTATCACGAACCTGTTATTGCAATCGCGTCAAGTATCACGAGGGACAAAAAATAATCGTACAAAACGGTTCAAAAATATCGAACACAGTTATCTGCTACTCTCTGATCTTCATTTAGACCTCGTTTATCATCGTTCACTGACAGCAGCAAATAAAAGAAGAAGAAGCCACGAAATCTTCGATCTACGCGTCACCAGTTACAACGTAATAATTTGGTAAACACAGGGAGCGTGCAAAACGGTGCTAATTACGTTCGTGTTAGTAGCACAACCAAAAAGAGGCAATGAATTTCCTACGTATACTATTCAGCTGAATTTTTATTTACTTGCAAACTATCCGATTCACGTTCGTTTGATAATTGAAGTGTAAAATAGGTTTGTTTGAAAACTTACAATTATTCATCGTACGTCAGAGGTACATCTACTATTTTAAGATAAAGATTTTTAGGAATACATCTGTAATTAAGTAGGGGACAAATTCTGGATCTGGACCTTCGAAAATCTCTTTACTTCCACACCATCAGAAATCATGAAAATAAATGAAAGAAAAGAGAGACAGACGCATACTAATTAAATCCCCTAATCATGGTAATCGTAACGAAGCAATCAAGGTGAAGATTTTCACGCGCTACGGCCGATCTAAGAAGATAACCACGAGTCGCGATTCGAGCTCCTCTCTTAATCCACGATCAGTATGATTTTCATGCGAGTTCGCGAACCGGGTATTCTACTTTGTTGTAATTATTCGTTGTAAAAACAGAATACAAGATGAAGGCGGCGATAAAAGAGAAAAAGGAAGTGGGGAAGAGATTTTTCTAGTCGGAACATCAACGTACACCATCGTGCTGGGACTTTCTTATTCCTGTCATCCATTAGCTTTGCTACGTCTATTAAAGTAACGCGAGTCGACTGTTTCTTGACTCTTCTTCGTCGGCTACGTGCATTAATGAGTAGGTGCATCGAGCACGGCCTAATCAGCCAGAGATCAACCCGCGACTGGCTGTCGTATCAAAATGAAGGCCGTTTTAGCCATTTTTCCTTTTATTACCGCCGACAGGTTACTCACTTCCCTCTGCATAATATAAGATAAAGAGTGAACCAAGTGTGATCACCTTTTATTTCAAATATTATACAAACGACTAATAATAATTGTGATTAATTATTAAAGTATTTAAATGTGAATTCTCGGATTTAACGAAGAAATGAAGACTTCAAATTAATTTCAATCAAATTATACAAATTTAATAATTTTAATAGTTTTAATTTAATTTACATAAATTTCTCAAAATTTGTATTCAACTTATTCCTTATAAAAAGATGTTAATAATTTCTCAAACTTCCTGTTTAATTTCATTTCGAGGACGACAGGCTCGTCGCATACCTGATGATGATGACATCGAATGATCGTTTCCTGAAACGTCTTGATTCATGTCAGTATGTTAACATTTCATAATTAACATAGACATCTGATAATGTTTGACGCCAGGTCTAAGGGTAATTCAACAAAATTTCATCCCATTCCGGCAGGAGTATGAACGAAATATTCTGCATTCTACAAGTTTGCAACACGTCGCCGCTTACTTATTTACGTCGTAAATAATATGAATAAATGAAGTGTTTATAATTCTAGCTCTGAGCAAAATTTCTTGCGTACGACTGGTTCGTGTCAGATTTCTCGTTGCTTGACATTTTAAACGTCACGCGGTTGTAAAAGAAATTTATTCATCGCAAGAACAAAGGGCAACATTTTTGTTAGTGTTGCTTATTTTTTGTCCAAGTTACAATGAGTGCTTTCTGATTGCTCTCATCAACCCTTATAATTTCTTAGAATCCATGATCATTAACCTCCGAGCAGTTAATGAGAACAATAATCTCAGATCTTGCTCGATTGGACGAAATGGAGCACAAAATGATGATGATACGTCATTATGTGCTTACGTTTCGAATTGTAATACGGAAATGGTATTCTAAAATATACACGATTCGAGTGACTGAAATTTACCCAAAAATGTGGACGGTCTCCTCGTTATTCAAAAATTCAAAAATTTCAAAACTTTACACTGTAAAAATTCCAAAATTTTAGATTGTCAAAATTCCAAAAGTAAAAAATTTCCAAATTCCAAAGCTTCGGTGTTATAAATTCACAATTACAGCAGAGTGCAAACATCGTAAATCACGGTTAATAAACATCTTATTAAAGAAACGATCGGCTCGAGTTATTGATCAATTATCAGTTCATTAAAAGCCAATTGCCGACCATGAAAATCATTCGAAAGGTTAGAAATCATTGTGACGGTATAGGATCCGGTTGTTTTACAAATAAATTATCGCGAGACTGAACGGTTTAAAATCGACAAAGAACCATTAAAAGCGAGGGCGAACGATAAAATACGACACGGTAGGTCGTTTTCGACAGAACGCGATAAACTAGCTTGTAACTAGATAAGAATACTATGGATTGCTTATCAACGACCGTTTTAATTAACAAGCATCCAAATGTTATATACAGGGTGTTTTATTTGAATTCTTATCTCCTAAACTATTCATTATTTAAAGTAAAATTTGTTAACATTGCAAATTTGCAACTTTGGCTATTCTATAATTTCACTGATAATGAAATGTACAATTTGCAACATAATGCAACGAAGGGTTAATTCCTAATACTATAGAAGATAGGTTTCTATGAAAATTCAAGCGTCATCCACATATGGTTGACATGGTAGCGAACGTGTTAAAGTGTGAAATTTATTTCAATCTAGTAATAGAAACAGCACACGTGGATTTATTAAGAGGGAGAAGGTCGAGCAAAAGTCTCCATCTTCCATGTATCGCGTTTTCCAATAATTTTTCACCTCCCTTTTACAGGCAAAACCATCGACAGGCACGCTCGACCAATGCATTCGTCTATTTACATCTCGGGAATAAATTACAACGCGGTCGTCGATACCCGCATAAAAATGATAAGGGTTATCGACGCTCACTTGTCGATGTCTGTGAGAAAATCCACCTTAAACGTCTGTCTCGTGCCTTTTCTTTTTCCCTCGGTCTCGCGAAAGGAGAGAAGGGAACGAGTAATAGGTAGTTGCAAGTCGCTGCTACAGCAATCTTTAGATTCAGATACAATGCTTTACAGAATTCTGCATTTCCAAACTTCTAATTTTGAAAATTACATATTTCTATATTTTTAATAAAAGTACATGCAGACTTGTAATTAATAAATATATTTAATTAAAAAATTAGATAAGAAATTGATGCCGACAAAAGCAGACCACCATTCGTGCAGCATACTATAGTCCTGTTTATCGGAAGGATACGGATTCCAGTATCTTCAGAAAGATAATATAAACGAATAACCCAGTGGGGCCACCGACCTGACATTAAAGCAGCCCGATATGCTCTCGCCATTATGTACGTTAAAAATTACAAACTCGCGCAAACTTGGCCTTCGACAAACTCGTTTTGTTAAGGACAGACGGCAAGGTTCACGTTGCCAATAAAATAGGACACTCATTTTTGAGATTCTCGATCCTTCATTTCTATTTTATATACAAGGTGAACCGTTAATGGTTCCTGCTTTAACTATCTATGAACTGGTCAGAATATTCTTTATACAAGGTGTTACTGCAAATATGAATAGTATATAAAATGATAATATTTCAAAAACGTTTCCAAGATCAAATAGATTGGAAGTAATAGAAGAGATCGAGAACATCGAGGTGGGATTTCGATCAGCATATGTGTGACTTTGTTGCCGAATTTCGCGGCGTTCGATGGATTAAACCGTAAAATTCGATCCGACACTTGGCGACTTACCTGTAACCGGAGAGCCTGCAATTACTGCCTGGGAGGATCACTTTCGGACCGCTGGCTTTTTCGGTCACCAATTGCGAATTTTCGACTGCAATTACAGCCGTTTCACGCGTGTGGTTTAGCCCCGCTGCAGGCTGCACTTTCGCACAAGACTTGCACATCATTTAAGTAAAATATCATTTCATATTCATTCAGAATGTAGAAAAAGAAAAAGTCTGTTAGTATGACTGTTGAAACTTTGATTTTGTTTTTATATTTCTTTTTATATTGAGAAATTGCCAAATTCGAAATTATTTAAGTAATGTTAAAATATCCATACAGAAGTATATAAATATAACTAGAAAGTGAAATATTTGAGTGTTCTAGAAAAATTAAAGTGTCTTTTGAAATTGATTGATATACGAGTAAGTACTTTCTACACCGATTGTGCGTGCATAAATATTAAACGCGTCTTATACTTTTGTCACGTTATAAGATACTGCTATAATAATTTCTGTAAGCAACTTTCTCCTTTTCCTCTCTTGTTCTCTTATTTCCAAAAATATTTTCCTCATTAAACCCAAGTATCCAGCTTCTCGTCCTTTCTGGTCACGAAACGCAACCGCAAAACACAAAGCATTAAAACAGCTTACATCACCAATCATACTGCCAACCCTGCAGAGTTTCCAATTTCGTGAATATCCATTCGCCATTAATCGTCTCGTATATCGTGGAATCGGATCGATCGACTTGGAAATTTGGCAGGATCGTTTCAAAAGTTTACATATATTTTTTAGCGCGACGATATTTATTAGTCTGAGACGATTTGATGACTTAAAAGTTTTACAAAATAGCACTCGTGGCACATCAAATTAATCGATAGGACGTGATAGTAATCGCGACGAAACAATCCTTCCTCGACTAAAACACGTAACTTGTCTAACAGCGTCTTCAACGGGTCTGAGAAAAGGCTGCTGGCGCAATCGCCAAGTGTATTTCAATGATCAATGATTGTACATCGACATAGTGTCAGCTCTCACCAATGGAGGCATGTGTAAAAAAGCTAATCGATGGTTACATAGTAATTGCACCGAAGACACTCTTGTCTATGGCTAGAATGCATTGCTATGGGCACTGTCGCACCTTTCAAGTCTTTTGTAACATTTTATAATTCGACGGGTTCGGTTTTATAATCGGTGTTCAGATCGTTTTATCGTCAACCTATTATAAAGTCGATGAAAAAAGAAGAAATTGAGGACATAAATTGGTATTTATAGTATAATTTCTGGATGAAAGACGACGAATAACTATCTATGGAAATTATTTAATTTCAAAATTAATAAATAGTCAATGGAAAAGAAATATTTTAGCAGAATAATGGAGTTGAAAAAATGTAAGTCAGAACAGTTGTATGTTAATGTAGAACGTGCGATTAAAATTGATTAGAAACTAAGCATGCATTTTAATTGTAACCATGCAGTTGCATTTATTCCGAGCTCATGCAATTTAAGACACCGAGTTTGTTCAACCTACATTGAAAATTATAATATGGAAAGCTGTATTTTAATATGAAAATGTCATTAAAATTCTAATAAAGTATTTAATTTCAATATTATGATCACCTAATAAAAATTAATTTTTTAAATAAATATTTTAATTCGCCATAAAATACTTTTCTTTTTAAATATGATTTTCTACTATTGAATTATTAACCAGTAATAAGTATAAATGTCTTTTCTATTCGTTAATTGCGTTAATTAAAATGCACCATTAAATCATTTCGTAATGTGATCGCGATGGTGGCTACGAAGGTTCGCAACGAAAATTGTCGAGCATGTATGCAGCCAATATCTCGCGGAACAGCAATTAAGAGGCTTTTATCGAAAGCCAATAATCGTTCAACCTCTGACCTTTTGGTAATTTAGCGACTCAGCGTGTAATATAATTTACACGACAGCCTACTAAATACGCGAGTGCCGCTTATTATGGCTAGTACCCGCTAGAAGTCGACATTCCGTACAATTATTGCGACAGTGCTTGTTCTTGGAACCCGTAACGTGCGCGTAATAAGGATAACGTTCCATACGAAACTTTGTTGTACGTGAAAATTGTATATTCCAATGTACGAGATTATATGTAAGTGTCCGGCCGCGTGCCTCGAATAAGGTTCTATGATCCTCAGATAGAAAGGGTTCTTCAAATTAATTCAATGTGCCAGGGTGAGCTTGACCCACCTCCCAAAAATGTATATGTATTGATCTCCTTTCAATTTAAAAATTTACAATTTCAAAATCACAATAGGTATTGTAAAATTAAAAAATTCTGAAATTTCTAAAGGAACTAGACCACCCCCGAAAAAATCCTCACCTCACCGGTGACCTCATCAGTCACCAGTGACTGATTTCAATTCCAACTTTGAAAAGCATAGGAACGTTACCCGACAGACCCACAAACAACATAGCAAAGAGGAAAAGCAAGCATCACCTAAATAATGCTAATTGATTCGAATAACCCTAATAAGCATACGATGCTGCGGGCCCTTAAGAATAAACGAAACTAATAACCTCCGTTCAATTCGATCATCTCGAGCCATTCAACGAGTTAAACTTGACTGAGCGTGTAATAAACGTTTAACGATCGTCTCGTTAGTAAATGAGTAGGCAGAACGAAAAATTGTAAAAGAAAAGAAAGAAAGTGGTAGATGGTATTGAGAAAGAATCAACTGACAAATGATCCTGGAGACAGCTGCATGATGGAATCGTTCGCACAATTGAATTAATTATCACAGACAGGGCGAGAAACGATCGGACCAGATTTCACCGGTCGTGTCCTATTAAGATAGTAAATCACAGCTGATGCTGGTGTACACGAAACTCGCATTAGCGCTCATAACCGGCCATAAATCTGGGGATCCATCAATGGTTCGCGGAAGGTGCAGCTTGATGGGTAACCGCCGTCGAAATTGTATTTATAATGCACATCACGGTCAAACGGAATACTCGGAAGAGATATCGAACCGGTACAGGGTACATATTTCCGAATGAGCTGACTCGATTTGATACACCTGAATAAGGTAGGGGTACGCAACTTCGCCATATTAATATTTTCAGTGCTCTGCTTTAATTATTTGGTGTTTTATTTCAAAATAAAAGGCATCATTGGCTTTGCCCTCTATCCAAAAGTAGACTGCACCCCCACCATTCTAAATTTTGAAAATTCTAAGATTCTAAGGTACCCTGGCTCAAATACCCCAAAAGTCGTAATTGCACCAATAGAAGGCACACAATAGAAATTAAAAAGAAAAATTTCTCATTCGAAATAAAATTATTTTCATTAGAAGAGTTTCTAATGCTTTAGTTAATGAAATCCTACAAAAATTCAAGCATCACCCGTATATGGATACCTCGGAACAATTTAGATTTCCATCGCAGTTAACCAAAGTAATGGTGGTCGATAGGAAAACGGCAAGCAAACGCGAGAGGAATAAAAAAAAAGTAAAAAAGTAAAAAGGGGAACGAACGGTGGGCAACGCATGATTAACTTTTCGCGCCGCTTCCACGGCTATTCTCGATCTGAACGACGTAAACGCAATTATCCACCTACTTGTTCGAGGTGGCAACAGGCTTCGAGGAGCGCATAAATATCCGGCCGGTTGAAAAATCAAACCGACGAGATGCATGTCGGGCCCAGCAATGCAGAATGCAAGGGAAATGGGGCTCGAGCCTGGCTAGAACCAATAGCGTGGCGAGAGAGACCTGCGTATTTTATGCACGCCCCACGATCGCAGAAGGACAAGCCGAAAGGGTACGGTATCCGTGACTGCGTTATTAACGATATTCCACGGTGCTGGTAGTCGATAAACTATTATGCTAATCGCTGACAAACACCAGAGACTGTTTTAGAGCAACGTTGGTGAAACGCGATTCGCCTGTCGATGAAGTTGAAGCAAAAGAAAGATAGAGAACTTAGAAAGCATTAGTGGCTGGTTAATCTATGAATTTTTCCAGTTTAATCCTTATTTTCTTGGCCATTCATTTGTTCCTTTTTCATTTTTTTTTTTTGTTTCATCTTAAATACAAAGGGTGAGTCATTTAAATGAAATACTTAAATATCACAACATATGCCTATGAAATCTTATTTTACGTAGGGTTTATTTTTCATTTGAAACTCATTTTGTAAATTATTTTTGTCCCGTATAATTTTGTGTATTAACGAATGATTTTTGCAAATTAAATGCAAAGCAGAAATCCTTCCTTTACTTCGAAGAATCAAGTGAATTCCATACATCTGGTCAATAGTGTATTACAAGAGTCTTCGGTCCATTCATTATAATCGTCGACAGGGTAACAAAATTTTTGCAATTACAACGCGTAAACAAGCGGTCCGTACAAACCGCTTTACTTTATCTACCGTCGCTTGTCGTACATTATAAATAGCCAGGAGGCAGTGCTGGAACAAGCACTTCACTCCACGTGTCAAACATCTAATCGAAATAAAAGCTGATTGCTTTCAGTAATTCCTCTTTTCTACAGCTGTGTACCATCGATACGCCAATTGTAACCGATTACGATTTACACGGCAGGTTAGTGTTTATCGTTAACCCTTGACTCGTTGTAAACGAGGCGTCTTTGACCCGTAACTACTTTGTCAATTTTATGCGTAAGCGACAAGTTATGAGCCTCGTAAAGCGCTTTGTTGTTGAAGGAAAACGTCTATTGTGTGTCCAAGTAGTATAGAAATCCATTTATCTAAACGGATTAGGAAGATAAGACCGCTTTGATTTATTAATTAACAAATGTACAAATTTTTCATCTTCCAAATTTTCAAATTTTCCAACTTCAAAATTTATAAATATAAAATTTTCAAAATTAGAAATTTAGAAATGGTAAAAATCTGTAGACTCTTGTTACGAACAGCTCGTTACCGCAGATATAGAAAGGAAATGACTTTCTTTCGACCAGAAAATCATCCACTTAACAGGTTAAACGCCATTTTCTCTATATAAAGAAATAGATCTTCGGCTTCCGCCTTCCACGCAACGTTTCCGTCTTTCGAAGATTACCCAGTTCGAACAAGAACAAGCATAGAGAATCAGGTATAAAAGAGAAAGACAAAGAAGGAAAGAGAACGATCCTGTTACAGGAGCTTCCCACGACCGACATTTTCATCGAACTCGAGGAAGCCATCGCGGCCAATGAATATTCAAGGTTTCCCGATAGATCTACTTTGGAAACCGATTACGTACCCAGCCACGCGTTACGTTTCTATTTTTCTTTCTCCTTTTGATGCTCGTTAACGCGAAACAAGGCGCGCTATTAATCACCTGTTCCCTCGGTGCGTGCCGCAACGTTCGCCGCGAAAAATCAACCGAGAGAATTGAAACGTACACCTCTGACACACTTTCTAGGCGCATTGTGCGGCTATACGGTCGTGTAGGGAAGACAAAATAAATAAAAAAAAAAAAAACAAAAAAAAGACTGGAGTAAATCAGGAATTTTAGAAATTGAATGAATCTTCACGGATCGAATGCTAATTATTCACGATAAAAGTAGTTTTATTTCAAACTTTCAATTTGCTACCTTGTAATTAGGGACCAAGGTGAACCCGTTCTGCCCCCCAAAAAAGTGAGTTGACCTCATTATTTTCAAATTCTAAGATTCTGAAATTTTTAGATTTTCAGTTTCTAATATTTCAAATTTCGGATGTCAATCATCGATGACCCCTCGTGGCATTTAACGCGTTAACATATTGACGGTCAATTAAAATCGCGATTGATAATGGAAGAAATTTTTCTAACGTTCGTTTTCCTTCAGTTGATAATACGAGAATGGAAAATTGTTTATCTGCGAACGAGAAACCGGTATCAGAGTCAAAATAGAACAAGCGGTTCAGCGACATTACGTAAAGGCATTAGCGTTAATTCGATAAGGATCGTCGGGAAGCGGAACGAGACCGGTTACACGAGACACCCGGTATAAGAGCAAGGTGGACGGCCTTCGTGATTAGGTGTATTTTACAGTTGTCCCTTGTACACGTGAAACGAGTCAAACACTTTGCTTCAAACGATATTATTAAGATTGGCCGAATTTCTTGTCTGATTTATAGTTCAACCTTATAATTCTCTCAACGTCTGAAATTTCTCAAAGATTCGCGAATACCAATCATTCAACTATACTATAATTCTAAGTATGAAACATAAAATAATTATAAATGCAAAATGAAATTTATGTCATATGTTCATTAAAATATTTAATAAGGAATGGAACTGTTAAATGATTTCAAAGCCACCTGTTTTTGAAATTAAAATTCTAAATAATAAACAGCAAAATTACTCGAGCAAATTCGTGATTCATTCCGAACAGATGATTCATAAGTCCGTCTAAATAAATCAATAAAGAGAGTTGTACGAACATTGGAAAAAATACTGAATAGCACAAGAGTCAGCTAGGTTTCGAATGGAAAGGAATTGTAACCAGTCGATATTCTATTTCGTTCGGGACTCGAAACAATGGAGAAAATTCACACGGATTCCAACGATACCGTGTGTTCACCCTTGCGAAACCAAATTAACTGGGTCAAAGGCGATCCATTAAAAATGCATGCACGCCTAAACGTGTCATTACCCTTTACATAAAAAAAAAGTCAAATATAGCAAGAGAAATCCAGGTACAACATGTGAAATTCTCCAGAGTTTCATTTGCAGATTTGCAAATAATGAGGATCCTTATCGGAGATTTTAAAGATTACAGCGATAATAATTTACGTAACGATAAATACCAGGTGATTAGAGGTTGAATCCAAGTAGGGATAAAAGTAAAGTACCGGAAAGATTAGTATGTACGAGTATCCAATTGCAAATAAAGTCACTTTGTTCTGAAATGAATTCCAGATGAACAATCATGCAGACAATTTCAATAGAATCTGAATGTTCGTCTTTGCGGAAGAATATCAACTATTTGAAACGCGAAGCTACGAAAATACATGCATCGATGCGTATAATTGAATGATTAATGAAAAAATCGTTTTCGACATTTTATCTTTCAGCAAGTCATTCAAAGATGTAAAGAATGTGTAATGTGAGTGAATGTGAATAACAATAAAAAGAATTATTTAAAGAGAATGCATTTTCTGACAAAGATGATCGTAGCGGAAGAGTTAATGAAAAAGCTGTGATAACGCTGACAAACGCATCATGTATTCAATATTATGTTAATAAATGTCACTATCATGTCACTACACGTTCGTGTAACTCTCTTAATTTATTCGCCTTTCTTTTGTTCTGACACGAGAGCGACATTTCCTGTCGATGCAGTATCAAGCGGATTACGTCATTGAATGCCTCACGATGCTGTTCGCGTGCATCATTACTAATGATAAACAATTATCAAACTCGATGGGAATTCACCTGCGACGAGATGAAACTCAGCAACAGGTGTATTAGAGCTGTTTCGTTAAGAAAGGAGAAAGATTAATCCGGAGATGACTATTCTTCATAAAAAATATTAAATAAATCAAATTCCAAGTATCAATTACTTCAAAAAATGATATGACAGATACAGACATACTATCTGAAGCACTTTGGCCAGTAGTCATAAATACCAGAAATGCCTTAATTCCTTTTATTTGAACAGGTTTGACATACGTCAACGTCTACAAATTCAGGTATATCCCGTTTTTTTTTTTTTATTCAGGGTCCCGTTTCTCTGCTCTTGGACATCGTCGACGCGTGGCCAAGCTCATCGAGACACATGGTAGATTATATTTTTACCTTGGTCACCCTGTAACGACCAGTTACCATTGGAATTTTCTTATCGAACACCGATAACGCGACGTGGCTGTATCTTTTGAAGTCGCCACGATTTTATTCAGGGCCAATTAAGTTGCCAGCTTCGACGAAGGCTGCGAGTTTTTGCGCGGAGAAACCTAATTGCCAGCCGAGCTGTTTCGCGAGTTCGATTGCCACAGACGAAGGATATTTATGGGGACTCCGTTTTGTCGAGCTCTAATTACTCCGATGGTGTGCGAAACGATGTGCGCGATTGCGTGATTTGGTCGCCTCCTGTGTTAGATGGATCGACACAGCCACGATTAGGATTCCTGATAACGTAATTTATGTATATGTTCCCTTGATCATTCTTGCAGGTTTGTCAGGCTTTATCGAGCTGGTTAGTTATGATTATAAGTTTTGAGGGATGGAACTTGAAACTTTGTGCCTCTATATTTCTAAATTCGAAAGCTGGAAAATTCGATATTTCTAAATTTGTATGTTGGAAAATTTGATATTTCCCACTTAATGTGCCCACAACTGCCCTAAACTAATTTCAAAATATATTATTCCAACTTTAGACCTGAACAATTATAAAGACGAAAAACCACGAGTGACCGAAAGTTTCTTCACGCTAGGCAACCGTGTCAAATGAGTGAGACCGAACCGTTGACAGGATTCGAATAGGCGTGTTCTCTGCTCGAACAGCTTCCATTGACTCCGTCTTATTTATAAACGTGTGTCTGGTCTCGTTGGTTGTGACATTAGGATGAAATATTACGTACCGTTCAGCGTGGGCGGTTCAACGCGAATTCATAGCAGAGGGTTACGGTCTTTTGACGTGTCCCATTTTCCTTTGACAGAAAGGACGTTCGATTCGTGGCCAAAGAAATTTCTACACCGAGTGAAAAAGATTTCTCGTTTCTTATGCGTTCCGTGTTCAAATTCAGCGTGGGTGATAGTCATTCTTAGATCTTAATTCAAGGCTCTTGAAGAATCGGATAAGTTAATTGGGTGATGCTTAAATTGCTCCTTCAAATATGAATGCTTCGTTAAAATGAAGTACCTATATGTATGTTTTGATAATGACTTCTCACTGCGACGACGTATTGACTGATGATGTTTTTAAAAAGATCTCGATGGATTTGTCACATTAATTGAGTCCAACCGAGCTTGCTAATTGGAAGAAAAATATTAAAAATCTGTACCATGATATTGGAAATTGTGAAAGAGGGCTTGATTAAAGAGAAATTGAATTTTATTAAAGTGAAATTTCTTCGAAATTTCGCAAAGGAACATGCAGAGATGGTTGGACGGATACGAAAGAGGTAGAGAGATGCCGAAGAACGTCCGCGGAATTCCGCAGGTCTGGTAGAGAGCGCGATCAACGGGCGAGCCTCGAAAACGTCCGATCGCCTTTCAACAGAAAACACTTCCTTGTTCGCATCGTCCCGTTATCAATGGTCGAATCGTTGAAACCTGACGTTGATTTATCGATCTGACCTCGCGACGGCTTACATGGGGTCACGGAAATTGCGGTGGAAAGGTTCCTTCTTCGCGAGGGGTTCTCGATATTCGTGTGGTTCCGTGCTAAATCGACCGCGCCTATAGTATCCCCATTATACACACTCTTATGTTCACTATTGACGGGCTTTATTTCAACGTCAATAAGAATTTTCAACGTCCAAACGGCTCGTTAACTTGACAAATTACTAGCCTTGCGATTAGTGGGAACGGAGATGATTTATCGTTGATTCCGAAAGCTTTCGGGTGACGACGGTGGTTTCACGGCGATCAGATGAATAATAAAATAATAATTTCAAACAATAGTAGACTTGGACAGATAAAATTCTAAAATTTTTAAGTTTCAAAATTCTAAAATTCCAATATTCTAACGTTCTAAGGCTTGTCTACAATCTAAATCCATTAGCAGCAAGAGAAAAGTAAGATTGGACGTTGGTATACGCCCCTGGGTGTCTCCTCAGCTGACCAGGACCTCCTTTTGCCGAGGTAACAAGAAGCGACTCTCTCGATCTTCCTTAAAGTAGGTCTCGGGAACGAAGGAAGCGCGACAAGGAGGGACCAGGACGAATGAGGACAACACGGGCAAAAAGGAGAAAAAGTAAAACGAGTAAAAATCATGGAAACGTATGTGAAGACTCTCCTGCGGGCTCTTGTTCGTCGAACCGTGACCAATAACTATTGCAATCGTCCTGGGATTAACGAGCTGCTTCACTTGGCACACAATCGATTCCTGGATGAAGGAAACACATTGTGTTTCTACTTTTTTTATGTTCTCTATAGACTCTGGTACGTGTACAATATTGACTAACAATAGATACATTTAGTATAACAAGACAATGTATCATATGTAACTTTAGTACGGATCTTTGATTCCTCTAATGAAAAACAAAATCATTCTCCAAGAAAAATTTATTTAAAAAAAGAGAGATTTTCCAGGATAATCGCGAGTCTGAGTGAAAATAGAGTTCCGTAAGTAGCGGATAACGTGTCAAGCGGAACATTCTGCACAAATAAAAGGCGAATGAATGAAACATCGATGCGATTAACAGCGAATATCCCGTGGCTAAAGCTCTTAACGTGTTTTATCAGCGACAGGTGCGCGATTCACCCCGCGTGAAAGGTCGATTTTCGCGGTGAATGGGCGCGGTCTTGATATCTCCCGATAACGGTGTTTCCATCCAACATACGTTTAATTCTCAGCTGAGTGCGACAACGTTCGTGTCGATAAATCATAATCGTTGGACAGTTCCGTACCACGGAATCTAAACCGAGCCGCGATTAATTACAAAAGTGATATTTAACGCTGTTGGTGTCCGCTGCGGGTAAAATTGAAAAATCTAACGGGTAGCATTGATGAATTGAAATGTCTATGCTACTATGAGATTGTTTTAGTATTTTTCAGACAATTCAGATTTATCATTTAACTTTCTAGCTGTGGAATAATAATTTTCAAACTAGAATGTTTATAATAATCCATTAAAACTTAAGATGGCCGCTTACAAAGTTCCCTTTCTAAGGAGGAGTTTCGTTCACCGCGAAGAGGTGCTGACACGCCACGATCTCTCCCGTTTCTCTATGTTAGAAAATAACATTTAACCGTTCAACGGTGCATAAACCTAAATCGTCCGAGTTATCTCGAAAATCTCGTGCGGCAACGCTTCTTATGTTTCTCCGTTGAACCGGAAGAGGAGGTTTGTCCGTTGTCTCGGCGTTCATTTATTCAGCATCTCGATGCCCCTTTTGTGTTTGCTCAGCCACGCCTGAGAATCGGACGATTCCTAGCAACAACTAGATCTGCTTCTAATCCGTTCGATTCCATAAGCACATAGCACGCGATATTATTAGCCATATCATCCATTGGCGTCTCCTCTTTCTTCCTTTTGTTTTATTTACCCCTCAGAATACTCGTAGAATAGAAACTCATAACTCACCTCTGTTACATGTAGCCAACAAAAATGTCTAATTTTTACACTAATGAAAAATTCATCATTTTTTCAATGACAATTCATAATAATTAACGTATAGCAATACTGTACAGAATTTTTAGTAATTTGTTGCAATTTTTTTTTTTTTTAATTACTTAAGTGTATTAAATTTGAATTATAGATAAATGGTGTTGATTTTATATAAATCAACAGGTTGAAATAATATCTATTGACAAAATTTGCGACGCCAATGATGGAGTGACTCAACGTTCTCTCCCGATTTCGATCGTTAATAGGAACCGCTTCACAATAAGAATAATAATAGTAATAAGAAGAATAACAAGGAGGGTAATGGAAGAGTAACCGAGCGAACAGTGTAACGACGACACAACGGTGTCCCATTGTGCGCCCTGTATCCCGATACCAGGCATGAACTGGCCCGAACAATCGGAAGAAACGCGAGGTGGATGGCGGCTATGGTGGTCACACTTTGCTGCCTCAGGATGTACTGAGCACCCAGTCACCGTGTACCTTTTTTCCTTTTAGTTAGGTCGTCCAGGGTATTACGGTCACCGATCCGTTAATGTTCAATGGAAATATTTGTGAATAATAAGTAATGCGGTATTCCCATTTTTAAACGGTATTTATGCATGGATTATAGCCACCATAATGATTTCTATTCCTATTAACTTGTAAGTGATGTGTACTGATAATACTAGACGATAGTCTCTATTTACCTGGATTCTACTTAAACATAACTAATGTGGAATTTTGATTTTTAAACGGTACATATTAGTGAAGCAATATTTATGGATTATAGCCACTAATAATATATTCTATTCCTATTATGTACCGATATTTGTAACTGAAGTGATACGTACTGATAATATTTTTTTAGATAACGTGGTATCTATTTTTAAACGGTAATATTTATGGAGTATCTAATAATATTAGCAGTATGTATTTGTAAGTGAAGTGATATGTAAGTACTTTCTTCAGAAGCTATTTATAAATATGAATGGTCTTTATGAATGGTGTATGAAATATTTCTCTTTTTAAATGGTATTTACTGATTACAGGCATTAATAACGTTTACTTTGCATAATAAACCTGGCAAACAGTTTTATTGTTTTGAATAAAAGAAGAAAATTATTGTAAACAGCAACAACCTTGGAAATATAAAAAGATATATGCAACAGAGGATGAAGAATACGAACGGAAAGAAAAAGAAACCACTTTTCCGACCCAATGCTCAGCTACATGCGCGTTTCTTCTTTCATTAAGATGCAATCACTGGCTACAGCGGAGCCGAGCAATGTTCTTTTAACCACCAGCCGGGCATTAGCACGATGGAAAGAAATCGTCTTCATTACGACGGCGAAACACTGTAGCGACTGGTAGGCTTTTTTTTATCAGACTCAACAAACGCGTAATTTCCATTGGTTATGCTCTCTAAACGCCATGTTTCAACGTTATGAGATACCATCATTTGAATCCCTGCTGCAGCACCGATTGATAATTGCCACCGGTGCGGTGAGAGAAAGTATTTCGAGGAATTATCAGAAATGATCGCTTCTGTCTACCAATTAATCGATATTGCTAATTATGACCTCAAATTTGCATATTTTTATTTATAAACATGGATACTTTATTCGATGGATTCTCCCTGTCTCTTCTCCCCCATTTTCTTTTTTTTAATAAAAATGATCGAAAAGATGATCTAAATCCTATGTATATATTCTTAATTAACACGTTAAGGGTTATGAAATCACGGTATTGTTTATGAAACAACCCATTGCCCAGTTTTCCTGATATCCGTTTCCTTCGGGATCCTGTTTCTCTGTAATTTGACCGTCTCGAAATCCATCCGTTCCGTTATTAAACCGTGTAGCGATTTCACAGTTCCGTAACCCATTTATCTTAGGGTCTAACCATTCCTTGATCCACGCGTTCCGTTATCCCAACCAGTGTTCATGATTCGACAATTACAAGATCCAACTGTTTCGGTATACGATTCAATAATCCATTTGTTTCACGGTTTAATACGCCTACGCTTTTTAGACGTTCTCAAAGACATTGGATACAATAGTACATTTGTTTCGTCCTTCCAATGATTCAAGTTTCGATCTTTTTTCATACTTCCGGTTTATGTTATTCTGAATGAATGCTTTAGAGTATGTTTCTTTTATAAAGGAATTATTATTAACCTTTGCAAATGCTATGTGATTTTTTATGTAACTTTGCTCTACCATTTTTCATAAAAGGAGCTGTATTTATAAATTTTTTATTTTCAAAACTATCCATCAAATTGAGTTAATTTTCTTTTTATTTTAATCTACAAAATTTGATCAATTGTAAAAATTCTGTTCTCGTTGAAAATTATTAATAAATTCTGTTTTAATAAGTGTCTCATTGGAAGGGGAATATTAAAAAAAAAAAAAGAAAAAAAAAATCATCACGTCTTTCAGAAATATTTGAAAATCATAATTTTACATAAAAGTGTTGATCAAATTGTAAATTCCTATCATAAAGACAATAAGATTTACTATCAGATGAATGGACCCACAGTTAGATCCATCAAAAGGAGTAGCAATACATCAATATTATAAAATGTAACACCCTGTATTTACCGGATGATTAATTTATTTTACAGTACCGCGACCCGATCATTCCACGAATCGTGATCCGTTTGCATGATCAATTCGATCCATGACCCAAGTGTCCCGTGGCTGCGGACCCCTCGTTTCTCGTCGTTTTGCTACGACCTTAGGATCGTAATTCATTGGAGCGTCGAGTGTCCACTTCATCATCGCTTTCATCGCAATTAGACACCGGTGTATGTACTGCTGTACAAGATCCTCGAAGCGGATCAAAACGCCATTTAAGGATCATAGATCTCCTCGGGATCGGCACGCGTTCGGATTTCACTTCACAGTAAAATAAGGGCAAACTGGAGACATATCGACACGAACGACATCGTTGTCAATTCATTAAAATTTTTTCTTATTTTTCATTTAATTGCCAACTTTCAAATTTCCAATTCCGATCTTTCAATATGTTCCCCTACATTATTGAAATGATAGTAATACTAATTATTAAAATTGAGAATAGTTAATTTGCAAATTACAAATTTCCAAGCATTCAATTTGCTTCTCTTCATTATTAGTAGAAGTAATAGTGAAGTTGCTCAAAATAACCATTAGATAAATTTTCTAACTTTCTGCTTACTTACATTCCCTTCATTTCTCTCCAGAAACGACCCCACCTTCCCAACAAAATAACTAAAAAGCATCATTAATCAGAGAAAATTGCAAGCAGTACCCGTTACTCTTCCACAATTTCTCAACAAAAGGACAGAAAATAGATTCTATAGATAGCATCGATATCGAAACTCGTGACCAATTATATTTACAGGACACAATGAAACCGACATAGAGCTGAATTCTTTTCGTTAAACAAAACGTTCATCAAACATTATAGTATTAAAATTGCTTTTGAAGACTCAACAAAATCGCTGCCGATCACCAGTCTTTTGACGAAATTGTTATTATTAGGAGATAGTGATCTAGCAAAAAACTATGATCGCGTTCTCTTGGACTTTCTAGGCTAACGATGCCTCCTCGGGGAAGAATGTTCGAGGAGAAATCGATGCATCGCGACGAAGATGAGCACCTATATATCTCTATAATTAGTGGTCTGTTACAGGTGAACGTGTTAACGAGCTGATCGATGACACCAAACCTGAGTCTACTTAGATCATTAGATACATCAAGATCTAAATGTTCAAAAGTTAGAACATGCAAAAATGTTCTAAATGTTTAAATAAATAAAATATTTAACAGCTTACAATTAAAGCAATTGCCTATTTTTGATCCCTTCCTTCATAAATCGAAATAAAAATTAGACAGGGAAATTTATAGCTCACAAAAGTAACACCTCCCTGTTCTAATCCTCTCGTTATTAAATTAAGATAATCAATTCAGTCGCAGCCAGCACCATGTAAAGTAATAATTTACTTACCCAACACCACAGGGTACGGGGTCCGATGGTTGTCCCACGAACCTCGATGGAATATGGCCGTGGGATTCGTCGAAGCGTGTTTCCTGTCCGTTCCTCGGGTCGAGCAATTTAGCCGGATCGAAAAAGAGGAGCAGGTGAAATTCGGCTCTTGACCGACGTCCAACCAACGAGCTGTAAACACATGGACCTGTTGATGATAAAGAAATTAGCAGGACCGATGATTTATGACTTTTGATGAGGTCCTTAAAAGCACCGGGATATCGGAGAGAAAATTGATTTATTTGTTGTTATGATTGATATTTCTTTTTCTCGCCTTTTTTGCGTGAAAGAGAGATGTAACGTGTGGGATTAAAAGTAAACATTGTCAAGATGGTAAAATGATAATGCTTGTTTTTAAAAGGAAATTCAATTTCATGATTTTTTGCAATTCAGACTACTGAAGAATTTTTTGATTTGCAAAAGAAGTCTCAAATATTTTGAGTCACACAAAAAATTATGCAAACCTCATTTGATGAATAAGATTTGTATTAAACAGAATAAATTAGGTTTTAGAATTTTTCATATTTTATTTTATCTTCCCCGAAATTCCAAAAACCATCATTGCAAGGGTTAATGAGTTTCATTCGCGAGCAATATAAGAATCATTAAGCAAGGTAACTATAATTAACATCATTTTTTGATTACTCATAAAATTATGTATTACTTGGGATGTATCCAAATCAAGAAAGCCAAATTTCCTTCGGATTAAACGTGTACTTTGGTGGCTCGTAAAATCTGCGGTATCATTACGTAAACAATTTTCGCAGAAGTCGAAATTTAACTCTCCACTTATCCCAGCGTGTCGTACAATTCTCAGGATATTTCCTGAGAAAACTTGACCACGAAATTTGATTCTCGGAATTGTTGCAGCAGACAAAAATAATTACTATAATAGGCGTAAGTTACAAAATTAATATTTTCCTAAAGAAATATAAAAAGAAAATTTGTAAAGACTACAATTAAATAAGCTGATAATGTTTAAATATACAAATATAAAAGGTGAAGAACAGAATTTAATAACTTCCTATTATGTAGGTATTTTATGTCTATCAATTCATTAGTATTAAGAAATGGCAGAATATGAATATCCGACTTTTCGATCGTGTGTTGACTCCAGGAAGGCTCGAGACCGAATGAATGTACGGTCGAGCCTTAGCACGTTTGTTGATAATTCGAGTGTGTTTATCTCAAGGGATAATCCTTTTCTCGAACACGATGCCAACTCTGCCGGTTTCGTCGGTAGCCTAACGGCTCTGAATAAAAAATACGAAATACCTTTTGTACCATTCGGTCTTCTTGCAACTAAGGAACAATAGGAGTGCATCAACCAGGCATTGAAATCTCCCTATCTCTCTACAGACTTCCTCTATTTCAAAGGCGTTAATTGCTTCAACGTGGACATCACTTTACTATCAATGGAAAACTGATTACAGATTTCCATTTCTACTTTTCAAGTGAAACTAAAGGCTACGCTGAATCGTATAATACTATAATCTCGTTGTCATTGCTAAACGATCCGCATTCAAATGTCAATCAATCTTTCAATAATCTAGATATCGATTCGTCGATGCTCGATTACTTAAATACAGGAAAGTAAAGAAAGTTCTTTAAGGTGAAAATTGAAATTGGTGGTGAAATTTTGTGAATTGAGTGAAAAATTTCTATTATAAAATGAATAAAAAATATTCAACGACTTAGAAATGCTTCGTCTTTAAATGGTTAAGAAATACTTGAAGTATTGAAAAATTTCATTGCTTCCCATGATATTCACGCATTCTTCATTATTGTGTGAATAATCCATCGAATGAAATTCATCATGCTTGTATCTGAGCGGTGCAGTGTCACGGTTCATTGCCCATCTCGTTATCACCTCGTTTCACATCATTTGACACGCGCTCTTCCTCTTGTTTCACGCGAAACATGCGAGATTCCAGCGCGATATCGTGCAGAAAATGGGCTAAGAGAGTGTAGCGTTCGTAATTGGTGGCGGCGTGATGGTAAACGATTTATCGATAACCATGGTCCCACCCGTGGTCCACGAACAAAGCAATAATATATCAGGATAGCCCGTTACATGCGCATCGTGTACCGTTATCAAGGACAATTGCGTGGCGCGATAGATCGATGCTCCTTGTATCCAGTATACAGGGTGAACCATATTATTCCTCCCCGTATGAGCGTACAAATTAATTAAGTCCCTTATTTGTAGAAAATTATGAAAACCTCCTGATAATAATTTGTTCCTCTCAATAATTTTCGAAGAAATATAAAACCGAGGAGACATATTATCATCATTTTCTCTAATTTTAAATATCTCTAATGAAAAATGCTCAAATTATTATGTCAGGTGTATCTTGAAGAGTAAAATTCTTTTTTCCATTTGGAAAATTAATAAATAATACGTAGATTGTTTCGGATAATTCACCCTGTATACATGGATATCTGAAATGAAACGATCGGTTTCGAGGGAAGATCTCGGTCTCGGTGACCTTTCGATGCGCGCGTTCGCTACAACAGGCATGTAATTTTCTCGCGGGCTCGTTTTGTTGCTAATTCAACGGTTAGCGGCTCGAGATTAGTCGGCGATCGTGGCTGTTACACGGGGAAGAACCACATAGGATGAGATCTCCCGAGTCATGGTAGCGCAATAGGATTTTTCACTGCACAACCGGTGCTATTTAATTGCTAGGAACAGCAATTCTTTTTTTCTTTTTTTTTTTCATCGCCCCGGGCGAAATCAAACGGCATTACTATCAGCTAATAAACTGTTCGTCATTGCATTAGAAATACATACGATTTTATCTATGTGACTTCATCAAAAGTCGTTTACGTTCAATTATCGTATATATGGAATTATGATGTTATAATAACTGGGATATTCTTTTACATAATAAAAAATTAATTGATAAAATTATTTATTTTTGATTACGTAATTTTCATTAGAATAAGAATATTCTTTTTTTTCATAGAGAAATTTACCGTTTTACCATCTAATCAAAAGGTGTTTTGAATATGAGTTTGTATAAGGAATACTATTACATGATTAATATCTACTTTCCCTGAGCTAATAATCCACAAGATGAAAGTTTGATGTCGTCGTAATTTCGTTCGGAAGATAGATTTCTTCAAATTACGTAAAACTTATGATACACTGATCGAAGTCTCTACATTGCACTTGCATATTAGCCTTCTGAATATCTAATGGTGTATAAACACTATAACAAATTTTACTGCAGCAATCAATATAAGACTAAGACACTTTACTAATTAATTGCTATCCAAACATTGTTCGTGTACTTTCTCTGTAATTAACACTTCTTCCCTCGTTAATTTTATTAACCAAAGAATTTTCACGAATCTCCAGAAAAGTACCTACAGAAGTCTCATAAGACACTAATGAAAATAAAAAATAAATGTAAGAAGGATTTTTACCGGTTTCGATATCAACAAGAGCACGCACGAGTTCCGTTCCTTCCGGATAACCGGATAATTAACGTTCTCATTTATCCGACGGTCTTCCCAGCATCCTCGTTATCGTGGCTTAAAAAGCCATTAAATCAGGCTGAGACGAAAAATACGCGTTCGTTATGAAGGCAGAAATAAGTTTTCAGAGCGTAAATAAGTATGTTCAATCAAAGAGACATTAGAACGGTACCGAAGCGTAGCTTAACGCCTTGAATGTCATCAGAATCCACTGTGACAGGTGTAAGAAATTTTATCTTCTATACACCTTTGTAACTTTGAGACAATATTTCAAACATTCAACAGTTCTGAAGATATTTTAAAATGAAATATTTGATTTTTCTTCAACACTGTGCTCTAAGACGACTTCATGTAGAGCGTGTTTATAATAAAAATATTCAAAGGAAAGTGTATCCTTTCATATTTTGACAAATAACAAAATAATTAATTTTATAATTTTCGACCACTCACATGCATTATACCGACCACTTTTGGTTTCCTCGAAGAATATGATTAATTCTTTCCTCGAATTCAATATTGGGACACAGATTGATCGTTGCAATTTAAATGCAATAATGCGCATCAGGCTTTCGTCATCAATCTTAAGTTATGTAAGAATGAGTTTAAAATTGAACAGTTTTCATTGAACAGTACACTGCGGTTCAGAAATCATCTCCTTTTGGTCCTCGTTTCAAGTTACGCCCCGCCCTCTGTATCCGTTCCAAGGCTCGTACGAGCTGAGGCCGACCTTTTGACGCAACAGCTCTAGCTCGAAGGCACAAAAATATTAATGCAGGCATTAGAAAGTTTCGTGCTCGCGAGATCCTCGCCGTCTGCCGGTGCACATGCACATGCACATGCACATGCACGCGCTGCACTATGCATCGGCTGCAGTTGCATTCTGGAAATCGGTTTTGAACATTCTTCTACAAATATTTCTTCTTTTCTTTATCCTTACAGTACTATGAATAAAGACGCGCAGAGTGCTCTATGAACGATAGAAATAGAAGAAAATAGAGCAAATTTTAACTGGGTCAAATTTTCATATTTAATTTTTTATTATATTCTATCTGATATTAATAATACTTCAAGAATGAGTAATTTTGCAATTTTTCTACGCTCTAAATAAAATCATTATCTATAAAAAAATGTCATATTTTTATTCCAAGTAAAAGATAGTTATTTTACTTTAGGCCTCCCCTATTCAATTTCCAAGTGTACAATCATACCTCTAAGATTTTCTATTGATAAAACCTCTTTCAGCACCACAGTTCTTGTCTGCTCTAATCGTTCAAACATATCTGTACAAAATTGCGTTATCAGAACAGATAATAATCAACGGTAGACAGTAATTAATGCTCGAACATAACCAACAGTAATCTTTATTAATGAGAATAAGCAATCTGTAGCTCTCTTCATGCCAACTGTTCTTCGGTGATTCAACGATTCAGGAAGTTGGAAATTCTAGGTGCGATACGCGGCTATAGCAGTCTCTCTCGATTATCACGTCTATTCGATATCGGTTCGTGGATCCTTCTCTGTTCGACGATATTTCGTTCTGAACCGCGTGTTCCGTTATACACTGGTATTCCTGGAATTATGGCTGTATCTTCACGTGGCCGTCTCGAAATTGCGGGGTATCGATCAAAAGCAAGCGGATATCTAATAGCGCGAATGCACGTTTTCTTCGCTTCGAGATCGCGTTCGCCACTTTCAGCCCCGTTTTCGCGAGAACCTCAAGAATATACGGTATTCCTAGTGATATCTTCCTGACTGGTACAGCTGAACATTATTAAG
This sequence comes from Osmia bicornis bicornis, assembly GCF_907164935.1. NCBI lineage: Eukaryota > Metazoa > Arthropoda > Insecta > Hymenoptera > Megachilidae > Osmia > Osmia bicornis. Next base: position 677,706 of record NC_060221.1, on the reverse strand, counting down.
ATAATTTCCCGATGAAATCGTAAATCAACCCTTCACGTTGAGTTCAAACCATTTATGCGCAAGTAAGAGGTAGGTACACTTTCAAATATTATAATAATCGAATCTTGATCAAAGTAGGTACATCTGAATATCGATCAGACGCTTAAGTGCGTACTCCTATACCATCTTACCCTACTAATAGAGGAAATTTTTAACCAGAAAATCCGTATAGTTTAATGTTCACCCATTAAACGGCCTCGTGACTCCCTCGTCGAACATCGCGATTATTTATCGACGTAAATAGCCTTCTTCGCGTCCAACGCGCCAGCTAATACACACCTGGTCGACGTAATATATTCATTCGCGGCTGTTAGGGACGGTCACTCCCCGGCTGGCGAGAGAATCCGCGACTTTTTCGCCGCACGCCGAGAGGTGCCGTTTTATCATCCGCCTCTCGGCGAAACGCGGGGCTCAGGCGAGTGGAAAGAAGAAGAGGAGAACCAGCTTGGCTCGTGCGTGATATCGGTGAGCGATCAACAACCATTCGCTAGGTTATTGTGCGAGCAAGGTTTCACGCGCCCACGCTTGAACAGGGTGGTCGAGACACCGGAATACAGGGTGACTTTCAGCTTCGGGTTTTAGTGTCGTTAACTGATTTACGAGCCTTGCCTATCGGTTACCTTCAACGTTAGATGGTTTAAGCGTGATCGCGTGATTGGAGACGGGGATTAGAGACGTATGGCTTCAGGAAGCATTTCTGAAGGTAGAGAATTAGAGCAGGAGAAGTTTAACCCTTCGTTGTATGATCTCTTTTTTTTTTTAATTTGGAAATGAAATATTTTCAAATATAAAATATAGAATTTCATCCAAGGTCCTTAACTAATTGACTGCAGTTAACTGGTTAATGAAATTTCTGGTTAAATCTTTTAATCATTGAATGATTAATATCTTTAGGAAAGTTCCTTATTAATTGTCCTTTTAATCGCGCCATCAAGCACACTGTTGCAACTTTCCCACGACATTTCCCTCCGATTTTAAGTAGCCAATGGCGCACCCAGTCAACAGCACGGTGATTAAGTTCCTCGTCGAGCCGAGCAAGGACTAATCGCGTGTTTTCCAACATTTCCAATAAACCCGATTCTAGGACAACGCACGCTACCCGGAACGATTTTTCCTCTCCCTTTTGCGACCTCTGCTCGCTAAGCGAGAGGGTACCATATCATATAGGCAGGCTATTCAACGGCAATTCGCGTTAACCAGGATAATAAATATATTAACCTGGACGAGTTGCATTCACAGAGATATCGGTATCTTCAGGAAGGCACCTTCTACGGATGAATACGTTTAACCAGTCCTTCTTCCACTTACACGTATGTTATATTCCGTCTCTCGAACGGATTCGCTCAGCTGAATATTCATGAGGACGAGCCAACTTCGATCCGCTTGATCTTACCAGAGTTTTACTTTGCCTGATTTTTTGACGTCTGCTTGCCTCGGGTAAAACGTCACTCCAGAAGAGAGTAGACGTTTTATAAAGGGCTGTCATGTTGCTGATGGTATTTCTTGAGTGAAAAGTAAGTGAAAAATCTGGGCCTCGGTTAAATATTTGGGTCACAATCGTGCTGATATTGATAAAATAATAACTCTGGCGTTTTTATTAAGTCTTGAGCTTTAAATTGATGTATCATAAGTGGTACTTTGAAAAACTTTTATGTCATCAAAATATGTCTGACTTAATTGAAAGTAGTTCAGAAGTTCTCGAATCAATCTCATCCTGTATCACTTAAATTCTTGAAGCAGAAGCGCGATGAACCGCGACGGAACATGTATATCCATTGAAAGCCGAAAACAAGCTTTACTTTAAATCCCTGCCGATCGAACCAATTACATTCCACGTACATATTCGTGGCTCGAGATTTCTCTCGATAATCACATCCGACGAGATCCCTTCTTGATCTCGGCCGCAGATTTAATCAAGTGCGGACGTCTCCGACGGGACTGTGTCGCTGAAAAATAACAAAACTGCGAACTTTCTTACGGGCTCATTACACACGTCAATTTAAGCCTGGACGCTGACCCCGGGATCGCAACTTTCGTTTCACTGCTCGGTAAAACGTACCAACTATTCGAGTTTCACGAGCGAGATTCTGCGTATGCTCGACACTCTTATTTATCAATTTTATTAACCCCTTAAAACTTACGTTCTACGGATACTCTACTTTCAACAAAGTACGGAAATCAAAAGTGGAAAATGGAACGCTTGCGTAAATAAAATTCAAGAAACATTACTGAACACTGATCGCATACACATAAAATCAGAAAAAAATATCAATTATTTAAATTTATGCCAAACATTGATATGTATCAAAGCCATTGAAACTGACAATATTGATCCTGTTCTGCATAATCGCGAAACATTTATCAGACCCCTATATTAATATAACATTATCTCCTTAATTTTTGCTCGTAAAACACGCTGGCGTACCGTGTAACAGCCAAAAATGATCAAACACCATAACCATAAATTCAACGTTAATACCCTTAACGTTAACTCCTGAAAAAAAAAAAAAAAAAAAAAAAGAAAAGAAAAAAAATGAGCGGAAGGTAAAATCTTCTCTCGACCAACGCAAAACCTTCGTCATCTACATCTCTGTCACGATTTTACGGTCAACGTCGAAACACACAGCGCATCGAACGCAGGATTTTCACCACCACCACCTCGTCTTCATGGTGGAAGTTGTTCGCCAACGTTCTCTTCCGTGTCGTCTCCGGACAGCGTTTATTTACGAGGATCCACACGGTCGGACCACGCTTTGAAATCAACGGATAAGCGGCGTCCTCTTCACGCAACACCACCACCGTTTTTGCAATGTCTTTTGAAAACCCCGATGAAAGCACCGATCTGTCCGCATCGAGGGGCCGCAAACCGTTACACGGCACGGTTGCAAGCGTGTCTCTGAAGCAGACAATCGCGTTGCGACACCAGGCGTTTGTTTCATACGGGGAACATCCAACGGAAGTCGAAAGACTGAGATTTTTCTCAAAATTCTACATATATTTTATCCGAGACTTTTGTATTTTCTCTCGTAGAAATAATATTTCTTCAAACTTTTATTAGAATTTTCATTGCACCCATGTTTGGGTGGGTCCTTGAATTTCCATAGAAATCCGTCTCCCATATTAGTAGAAATTATGGATAATAAGAATAAGAAGATATCGTGAAAATAATCAAAGATTTGTTAAAAATAAACATCTTAAATCAACCTGATAATATGGATGATGATTAAATTCCAATCCTTGTAATTACACGATTTAAAGTAAATTAAGTTTGCATTAGAAATCTATCATCGCGATGCTACTAATAATCTAGATCAAACTATGATTTTGTAAAAGTTTGTAAATTAGATGAATGATAAAATAGCCATGATAGTTGATGCACTTTCTTTAAATCTTGAACTTAGCATTACCGAGTAAAAGATGTCAGTTACAAAATGAGAGTGTCTGATATGATTTACTCGTTCGGTTACATTTACATCCGGAATGATCGCAACAGAATGATATCACGTGCGATTCGCATCGATTACCTTGGTAAACTGGACTTCTTTAAACGTCAAATAAATTGAAGACACGCGATGCAACCGAAGACGAATGTTCTAAGACACGCGATAGTTAGCAATAAATGTAAGAAATTATTTATATCGTATTATAGTGACGTTAGAAAAATTTATGAAATGGAATAAAATAGAATTAACAAAGGAGATTGATTACAGAGTGTCTAATACTGATGTTCATCAAATTTTATAAGTTTATCTGATAACACTTTATGGGACATTAATGATTGTCTTTTCTTAGGATCTTAGAGCACTTGCTCGTAAATCTGAATAAAAATTATAGCTTAGTGGAGACTTTGAAGACTTAAGTCTTAATGAAATGAGTTATAAATATTTTCCAAATATATAAATAACAATTTCCATATATTCTTTATGCAAGTAATTATAATTTTTGTAACAAAGAACCCATAACTCATGGAATTATTAAATTTCTAGGCAGAAGTTGAATCATCCGAACACTTTCCAGCTTATGCAAATGGATTAGAGTCTTCAGGAAAAGAAAAACACCATAACTCACTACATTAATAATACCTCTTGTTGAGTAAATACGTATCCTAAGCAAAAGTCAAATGGTCCAAACACTTTTCCACGATTTTCAACGTTTTATTTATCGCTGCGAGTTCTTGTAAATCATTCATCGATTTTCACAAGCATGGTCAGCTAAGGTTTCACGAGCCTAACCTGCATTATCGTAAATTTTACGCTCTGCCACATTGCTTCGTCATAAGTGGCACAAGCACGACTCTGTCGACTGCAGTAATCATCAATCTGCACATTCTCAAAACGTGTTTGCACAAAGTGGAAAAAGAGCCGTGAAGAGAAACGAAAGAGAAGAGGATATTCCATTTGCCTTGTCAATTCGTACGTCTACCACGAAACAGGCACACTGCAATTACGTTTTCTTCTGAATCTGCTCTGAGGAAGGATCTTCTGTCTATCGCGAATATCTGTACTCTTGCTAAACAAAGACTTAATAGTCGGCAATTTCTACGTTCTCAATAGCTGTCCGAACGAATTAGCATGAAATGTTGCTTCTTCTGTCAGCTTTGGTTCCATGTAAATTTCAAATGTTCAATACGCTTGGCAATTTTGTCCTTTTTCTTGTGCTTCTTAATAATTGTGATTACCCTTGTCTTATTACCATGATTAAATTGACGCGTTACCGAGACCAAGACGGAGAAAGTTATTGGCAAATTTCTTGACACTTGGGTCACCGATGGCCCACGGCGTTGTTTCAAGACACATTCACATTTACATTGAATATATTATATCTTCTCACATTTTCTTTATTTTCAGTATTCCATTAAGGACTGTTTAAGAAGAAAAATTAAAAAATTTAATTCCTATATATTTCTATTCTTATTTGGAACACTTAAAATTCAACGGTAGGTATACGTATTTGTTTAATTTTCTTTTTAAATAATTGAATACTAGAAGGTCGATAGATAATCTGCAAAGTCTTAAAGGAAGTTAATTCGGTCATGAGAAGATTAAGGTCTACGAGCTGCCACGTGGATAACACTGTTGACGACCGAATCAACTTAGTCATTCTAATTAGTCCGAGCAGGGATCAGAAACAGGAAGATTACTGATAATCCTGGCACTTCGCCTGAAGGAAACATACATTCGTGTCGCAGATTAGGTTTCCCCGTAACAGGTGGATCGGTAAGTGATAGCAACCTGCTCGCGAGCTTAATAATGCTAATTGAAATTGACAAGTCAATTCACTTAAACGAGAACACGATGATCGACCGTCGTTACTACCTCTATTTAACGCGTTGACTGTTACGAGGGTCGCTAGTAATTGACGAGTGCAGAAAAGGAAAGAAGAATTTCAAATTATGTTGATAACAGAAGTACTATGCTAACAGGTTGATTGCCAGTTACTAGATATCCTGCACGTGATGATATAAATAAGAAAAATAAGAAGTTTCAAAATAAATTTAAATTCTGAATCACATATGAGTGTTAATTTTTGTCTCGTCGAAATTATCACACACCTGGCCATTTTCTATCATCTTCCCTTTTTTATATTGAAAAGCAATCACCCATTTCGCGCCTCTCTATAGGCAGCAAACGATTCGTTCGTTCTGCAACGAAAGGTTAATGCAATGCCAGTAATAAACTCGTGAGCATGCACGTCGAAGGAATACCATATCGATCAGCCACTATGAGTTTCTTCATAGGGGTCGAAAAATACCAGGTCGAACATCTTATCGTTAATTGCCGCCTTAGAAAGTATACCATCGAATCCCAGCCGGGTATCGGGTTCTAAAAGTACGAAGAGAAATCTTGGAGGCCCGCAAAAATCAGTCGGAAGCTAAATGAGTCGCTGAAAAATTTCGCGGATCGACGTTAATTTATGCTACCGTTTCGCGATGGAACTTATTCACCATTCGAAAGACTGGTTTCTAGAAGGAAATTATTGTGTTTTTACATCGTTTATGACTTCCAGGTATTTGCAACATTCGTTTAGAATGGATTGAATTTTTAGAATCAATTAGAACTACTTTGAATATTTTGTTGAATTGTGAAAAATAAATGGAACGCTTGTTTGAAATATTTCTGATATTATAAATAAAGTTATTTAGAAATATTTAAAATATTTTTCTGGAATATTTGAAACATTCACAGTGCTTAATATATTTATAATACTTTAGAATAATTAAAATAATTTGAAGGCACTCTGATTGTGAGTATAATTTATAAACTTTGGATTGATATTTTCAAGAGGCATTCCGTCGAAACATTCCGCTCACTACAAGAATTGATCGAGATATTCAAAAAATACAAGTTCTTTAACGCTGCCAACAAGCCGCTGTCGAGTTTATATTCATAAGAAGACAAATCTATTCGCTCGAGATGACCTCCATTTTAATGCCGTAGAGGCACTAAATGGTATCCGATGAACATACCGATAATCTCTTTGATTGACAGTGAAATTGCTTGTGTTTTACACGGAAATGTCGAGCTACCTCAACGAGCTAAATGGAAATCGATAACGTCATTTAAAATGGATCTTTATAAAAACTGATAAACTATTTATATCGACATTCATAGTTTCTTTCAAAGGAAGTCTTGCATTAAGAAAGACAATTCTTAAATTTAATTTTCTTTTTACCCATTTCTTTTCATTAGAAAAATAATGTATTCTAGTTACTATGAAATTTTCCAAAATAAATAACTAACATTGGAAAATAAAATTAATCATAAAACTTGTTCGAGTTAGAATATAAAACACCGTTAGAGTTCACGATTCGCTTCATAACTCAAGGTGCCACTTTCCAGCAGACAAGATTACAAAATAACAGGAACAAAAACGAAATCAGAAGCTGAAACAAGTAGCAAACGCGAACCGCTCTCGTTTCCGTCTACTCGTCTTCCAGCTTACAATTTCAATTCCACGGACGTATCCCTATCAAACACCTCATCGAAATTGCAATTTTCCAAATGGATAGAAACCAACGGTTCGCGGCTTTTCCAGCTTCAAGAAACCGGACTCATTCATTACACGGATGTTAAGCATATTTTTGCAATTTCTAACGCCTACTTCTATCGACGTGTGTCTTGATCGAGCAACTTTGTAGAACAACGAAGACCCATGAACGAATCGTCAAAGGCTGACGAAGATGGGCTCTTAGAGATAGAGATTACAGCGTGAAAAACAGAGAAAGAGAGAGCGTAACAAGGTGGAAAACAGGTGTAGTTAATACGGAAAGAAAAAGGAATATCGAAAAACGTCTTAGTTAGTGTAGATGAAAAAGAGAAAATAGGGATATAGAACAGGGAAAATGTGATCGCAGAGGGAAAGAGTAACTTTCTACATTAATAAGAACGGATTGATTTCAACTGAAACTGGCACGACGAAGACAGAAGGGCACCGAAGAAACTAATGAAATGGGAAATCAGAAAGAAGATAAGAGCTGCAAAACTTATATAAACAAATAAGTAAGATAAAAAGTATAAAAACAGCCCCATTCAGCTGATTTAATAGGAAGAAAGAAGAGAAAAATGAAGTTCCACTTTAGCATAAATTAAGAGACAAAACAGTAGAAAACAAAAATAAATATCATAACTCTGTGCAGTGGTGAAAATGAAAAGAGAAATTTTGTAAATGATTAATAGTATCGAAATTAGAATGGCGAGAGCAGAATAGATAAGTAATTAAATGCATAGATAAAAGTAATTAGCAACATTGTATAAGAAGTAGAATAATCTGATGTAAATTATCCGAATCACCAAGAACAAAGACGAATAGAACAGAAATTGCAACAAAATGGGCTGCTCGAATGAAAATTAATTGAAAAAGGAAGTAGTAAATTGGTAAAGGAAAACACGGAGAGATATACTGAAGAAAATGAAGATTGCATAGGGAAAGACGTAGAGACTTTGTAGAGCGAACATATTATGATACCCTGTGGCGTTTGCATGATCACGCTAGTGAGACGTTAACCACGGACGTATCTATAGCAAATCGGTACCTGATTCTCGCCATTCTCTGTGCTCATCGAATCCACCGAGCATCGATGCATCTCACCATCGCGTCGTCCAACTTTCTTCCGTCATCCATCTTCCGTGACCCCGCGCGATCCTCCAGTCGACGAATTTTCCTGGAATGAGTAATTAACCATTAATCGCTGGAAAAGTAATTTTCGCCGGGTAAACGGGGTTCGTGGTATATAGAAGTTAATTAGAGGATCCGACCTATGGAAGGCGATCAACTATTCGCGTGTGTGTGTGTGAGATGAAGTAGCCGGGCTTTGGGATGATGCCTGAGAAGGTTGCGTGAGGTACATAGAGATTTATCAATGGTAGGTTATCTGTTGGTTTTAAATTAATGGGATTGATGGTGGCCGATTTCTCTGCAACTGTTATTTAGCTAAGTAGCGGTTAAACAACCGTGATTGATAAATTATATACTTATTTAGGGTTTATTTTAAAATTACCCTGAGAAATAGGTTTGCGTCTTAGAACTTTAGAATCTCGGAATTCCGAAAATTTGAAAGACTACAATGTTAGGACCACCCTAACTCCTACTTGTTTATTAGAAAATCGTCATTAAGTATTATCGTTGGGTGCGAACAAATGAAAGTCTCCACACATAAAGGTGAAAGTCATTATCTGGATCCAAACATAGTATCGTTGTGAACAAGTGGATTCAAAGTGTACAAGCTCTTCAGACTTGTCGTCCGTCATTCTTCGAGTAGAATGCAATTCGCGGCACGAACGTACATACACCTCTGTACCTGTTCTCCAACCAGTCGTCTAAACACGGACCGAGGTATTATTCAACCCGGACGGACTTTATTTCAACTTCAATTTCGTCCCGCGTATGTTTCGTGTACGCTCGCGATTCACGTGAAAGCGTTGCAGGACAGCTGAATGAATCTGCTTGTCATTCGGCGTCTTTGTAATAAATCTTGCTTTCATAATTGCCAAGCTTTGACACGTTCCACGGATCTAGCAAGAGCATATTTATTGCTATGGACACCAGGGAATCCTTTTATTTTCTTCTCTTTTTTCCACTAGATAACAGCGATCCTTTAGGATTACCGATAAAGTAGCCGGCAAGAAAAATGATATTAACGGTCGATTACCAAAAATGGTAGTGAAACGTTGTTTGGACCAATGAATTTCATTCGAAGATCTTTCAAAAGCGTTTAATTAAAGAATCTCTTTGGTTAATTGAAAATAGTTAATTCGAAACATCTGTGTGCGTGATTTTTATTGGAATGGAACGACAAAGGTTCTCGTATTTCTTTCTTTTTTATTATTATATCCATTTGTAAGATGGCTTTGTGTTTTGATATATTTATACTTTAAACTTCCTTAATTAGTACCTTAATAGACGTAATTAAAATTATCTATAAGGAACCATACTATCACTCTTTCTTTCCAATCAGTATCAATAATACCCCATTAACTCAGCTACCATCAGCACACACCCATGTTAAGATAAATTCCTAATGGAGCCATGAAAGGGCAAACAGGAAGGCTGCTTTTCATCGCGTCTATGAGGATCTCCTGAATCCTCTAATTCAGTCGGTACTCGGGGACAGGATCTCGCGGATTCTCTCTGCTATCAATTACGCAGTAGGTCGACGTGCAGCTAACATTCATTACAGGCAGAAAGGGTTTGCGCAACGCACGTGTCGCTCGATTTATGGACCGAGTCGGAGCATCGAGTCTCGGCGGGGACAGAATTATCGCGACGAACCATCTCGCCTGTCCTCGCTACGAAGAAAACCTCGCGATCCACCATACACTCCCGTTCATAAATGATGGAACGCTAATTATTTTGTAACAAAATTCCTATTAGGATGGGGTAGATGCTTTTATCATAATTAGCGGTCCAGGGGAAGGAGAAATTACCTTCTGCTTCGGACAAAATATTATTTTATATTTAAAATTTATTATGGGGTAGTTTTTCATCGTTTCCTTTCGATTTTGAAAAAATCTAAAATAAGTACACTGGGGTGCAATATAGGTTTTTTAAATTAAGAGGGAGGAATCTCCCACCATTTGATTTTAATTTTGGGAGAAGCCAAGAAAAATCCAACGCAAACTCTCCCACTCCTTCATATCAAATTAAATAATTTCCAATTTAACGAAGCCAAAGTCCTTCGTTTATATTTTCCTTTGATGAAAAGGAGCCTATGTTGCACGCGACTGTACATGGAATCGTGCTAGGCTTAGTGGTACGAGCTTTACGCTCGTACGCGAGTATCCGGACGCGTTTCGTGATCGATGCACCGGCTCGTGTTTCGACCACGAAGAGTTACGTACATCCAGGACAACATCCACTTAGGTTCGTCTCGATTTGTTCGAACTGACGTTCGTTTTCGTCCAACTGTCCGCCATCGGACAAGCTTCCGAATGAAGGAAAGTTTCTGCTCGAGCTGGAAAATTACTTTACGAGCTGAGATAAGACTGGTTCCTACGATGTCCGATGCTGTCTACTGGTCGGGAACAGGTTGCATGCTTCCGGATTTAATGACGGCAATGTTTTAGAGAGAATGATTAATAAAGCGGGACTTTGGAGTATTGATAAGATGAGAAACGTGCCCTCCTTCAGAGAGCTGAATGGTAATGTTACATTGGTTTTAAGTTTCTGGGATAATTATGATATGATTAGAGATACTAATTTTGTAATTTGAGAGTCGGAGGTTGAAATTCAAATTTAATTGAAATATTCAACAAGAATTTCAGATGATAAAATATTTTCTCCCACGGTCTTTATTATTGAACCTGACCCTCCAAGTACTTTGTCGGCGTATATCAAATGGAAAATTTGTTCGATAAAAGATATGAACGGCCTGAATCACGTTGCAGTCTCATTGCTTTCCGTAACCAAGTGAATTCTGATGTTTAATTGAAACCTGGAGAACTCGATTACCTGTTCACTCTCAGGAACGATTGATTTATCGTGAAACCATTTGGACGCTAATTAACCCATTGAGATTACATTTAGTTCATTATCATCAGTAATGGAGCACAATGTTTGCAACATGGATGCTGAAAAATTATAAGAGGAGGAGATAGTCTGTTCCTGAGAAAACTTGAGGCAATGGCTGGTGTTAGGAAATAAGAAAACGAGTAATTAAGTGAAAAGTCCTGAATTTAATTTGCCAAATTGATGATTAAAATTCGAAGCAGTTACTCGGGGTGGTTTCCTCGTCACTCGTTACAAAGAAACTTAGACCGATAGGCATTAGGCAACTCTCTCTCTCTTGGTAACACCTCGAAATCCATCAAGTTTAACCCATAGAATCCATAACTCTCGGAAAACGTAGAACGCATAGCGAAGCTCTCGGTGCCCTGTTACCGTAACACGATTCCGTGAACAAGCTTGAAACTCGCACGATACATAGACGCAGCTGGCCGAGACTCTTCTAATTAGCTGCAATCCGTCTTCGTAAAGCAGAACGTGAAAAAATCAGGGTACAAGGCCCGCGTTAACGCAGGCTCGATCGGTTTTCACAGCTTCTCTAACCCATATTCGAAACGAGCTGATCGAACGCCATGCCGCGAGAAATCGCACGATTGTGCATATACACGCTCGTCTATCCTGAAATCGTCTCGATCGAACCGTGCCCACGCAATCTCATTGAAACTTGTTACCTGTGAGCGAACACGATTCGTCGATGAAAAAGAAGAAACTCTTGCTCAATCCCTCGAGTGTTCGTTAGAGAGTTTTTCTACAGTTTCTAAGCGAATGGAAATTGTAAAATAATATTTCTTTTACATAGTGATTTATTTTCAACAATGGGAAAATTTTCGTTATTTCAAGAAGGAAATAGTCTTCTTGAATATTGTGACAGGGTATCGAAACATTGTGATTGCTGACATGTGACTACAATTGATCTCGAAACAATATTGTTCTTCAAAACGATGAAAAATCGATTTTCTTGCTCAACACTACTCATCATCATCAAATGTGGCTCTGGTCACGATCAACAGAAACTGATTTCAACGTCCAGCTTGATGAACGGCTGTGTACAAACGTCTTTTCACAGGATGCTCGCCTCTAGTGTATCTACATATAGAGATACGGAGAAAAGAAAATGCATGCTTCTGACTGCGAGAGTAGAAGCTAGCATAGTCAACGAAGCATGGAGGAAAAGGATAAAGTAATAAAATGAAAAGAGGGAAATTAAAATTTAAAGAAATTAATTTGCCACTTTCGAAAATGACTGTTAATATTGTAATTATATAAAATTTATTATGTGAAATATAATAACTTCAGTACTACCTACTACTACTTCATTCATTTCTATGATACATATTTAATGAACCATAAATTCAATGTTTCAAATATAACAACTGCCCTTTTGATGAAGAGTTGTTTGAAATGCAACTACAGAATGTCAGCACCCGATTCACTTGTACAAATATAATTAAATCCTTGATTGACTAATAGTAGAATTTTCTTGTGAATTAACATGAGGTTTAAAACGAGGCTTGTCTGTTGGAGATTGAGAAACCACTTGAACATCGACTGATCTGTTTGAAGAGTAAAATAATGATTTGATAGACATCGGAGAAACAGCTGTCTTGTTCAAACTATGAAATGCTTAAATCGATTAACGATTAAATATGGTGAACGTTAGAAAGCAGCTAATTCATTTGAAGAGCAAAACACTTACTCGAATCGACGTTTAAAATGCAACTTACACCAACTACCTAATTAGTACAATCATTTGGATATTTAAAATATTTGATAGTTGAAAAACAACCTTTCAGGTAGGAATGATTGAAAATTACTTTCAGTTTCTCGTGTAGAAGCCCGGTGCATCGTTGCACTTGCAAGAAAATCAAATACATCAAAGAAATTATTCAACATTGATGCATGTATCTAATAATGCAAATGATTATCTTATCTAATACATTAATCCTAAATTTAAAAGTAATCTTTCGAGTAATAATGATTAAAAATTGTTTTTAACATTTTACATGCAACCAAGTGCATCGTTGCATCTATAAAAAAAACCAAATTCCTACAAAAGAAACAAGACCTAAAATTAAGCGCATCACTGCACCCTACGTTTCCTGTTTAAAAAACAAACCAAAAATCCCTACAATAATTTCTACCGATACCATCGATTTCTAATAGCAAGCAGCACGACGTAGTAGGAAACAGATCCATGAAAAATAAGCCCGAGGAACTGAGAAAGAGAAACGATATCTGCCGCAGCAGCAGCACAGCAGCAGCAGCAGCAGCAGCAGCAGGAGCAAGCAGCTATAGTCTGCTCTGAAATAGTTCCTTCCAACCGTGAATCATGTGGTTTCTTAACGGTATTGTGAGTTAGGTGAAACAGAGTGTACATGTTGTACGTTCATCGAGGGACGAAGAGATGGAAACACGTATGTAGGTCTCGTATAGCGATTGGTCGAGACAGTGTGCTGGCGGGTAGGACAGCTACGGCATGGACTTACCTGTTGCACCTGGCTCGGCGTGGTCACACACCGGAACCCCCCCATGATTTTGGAAACTGGTCTCGACTATACGCTTCGTGACCCATATCCATTGGTAGCTCTACGAGCTGCTTAGATATCGATGGAGGATGGGATACCATCGGAAGAATTGCCATTCTCACTGGTTTTTAACCTCTGATGCACTTTATGATGCACTCAGATAACAAAGTGCAGTGAAGGAATTGGAATAAGTTACTGCTTTGAAAATTATATGTAATAGAAAAAATACTATAATAAAAAAATATTATTTTAAATATTGAAAATTAATTATTCCTTTTCTCATTAATTAAAATTTCAGTATATAGAAAACTACTAAAATTTTGAAACTCATACTTATAGAGATTTATCTATGCATTTCTTTCAACATTCCATTTCTTATTCATAGAATCCTACCTACCATGGACGATTAGAATTTATTATCAAATAGACGGGATCAAGTAATTATTATTAATCGAAAGCATCTCTGAAACTGGTTCTGATTACATACTTTATGGTCTATGAACCAGCTATTTAAGCGTGAACGCCAACGAATGTTACCAGCAAATACATGAAACTCCGTCAATACCTAATAAAATGAAAACTATCTGTAATTTAGTTGTTCAATTCCTCGGCCATTTACTTGGAGAGTAACAAAAGAAACGTTACCCAGATATCTTAAAATTAAAAACAATTTGAAACCTTCTTCAAAGTTTCGGAATAAAAGGGATCTTGTCTTGTATTCAGTATCGTTTGAGAATCTATGAGATACACGTGTATTATTAAAAATTAATGGAAGAAGAAACCTGAGAGATTCGAATGGAATGCAATGCTGCACTCAGGCTGCCTTATAATTTTGAAAACTGGTTCCGAGGCTAGAAACTTCATAACGTCTATTACTATGAACTTTATGAGGAAATCGGAATATTCGTTGTATTTAATAGCGAAAGACACTCGACGTATCACTGCAATGTAAGTCATCGACTAATGGTGAATTAGAACTGTTTACGATTCTGAAAGCTATTTTCGATTCTATGCACGTTTGTGTTGAACGATATCACGTTGAAATATATACAATAAAAAAATTTTCTTTCTGCACTTGAAATATGTAGTTATCGAAGCGACTAGATAGAAAATTGAATATTCTAATAAATGAAAAAATTGTTACACGTGTAGTGGAATGAAATCTAGGATCTCGTGTTATTCTTATTCTGACCTATATTCTTCGAGAATCTTTGTGCGGATATTGGGGAAACATGTTTGAAAGTTGATAGGAATTTACTCCTGACCAGGTAACATTAGACTGAAGCCCTCTATGATTTGGAAAGCTGTTATTATGTTGCCTGTGACCTATATTCTACTATAAAAATTTTAAAATAGTAGGTATCTATTTTTAGTTCTAATTGATGAATAATTAAATCTTATTTTCTTAGTACACATATACATAAATTAATACAACTTTTTCCTGTTTTATATAACTCAGGCGAGCATCAAAAACAATGAGTCATAAATCTACTAGAAAAAGTAGAATTTCAATTAGGTAAAATTTTTCCTAAGAACCACATAGGTAATAACAAAATTCAATAACCAAGTTACACGTGACAGATTAGTATACAATTACATAAATTACTTTCAGAAAATTGTTAATCAACACCAACACATCGTAATACTAACCATCGAAGAAAATCTAAACAGAATCCACTATACAATGTACCACCAATCATTCGAAATTATTACAACCAAATTGTTTCTAAACAAACATGAAACACCTGATAGAAAAACAGATCTACAGAGGAGGATGGTATTAAATTACACCGCGACACCATACGAAACGAGACAGGAAAATTGAATGAAAGAAAAAGAAGCAACCTACATACGACAAGAGTAAAATTATATTTAACCATTAGATATCGTACGATACCGCAGAAAATCCACTTGAACAACCGCTAAACAAGCTGAACGAAATCACGCGAAGACGAGCAAACGTAGAGACAAAGGTAAATTATGATTAATCATTAGAAGCGGCGCAAAGTACTCTGGAAAAAGCATGAAATAAGACGAGAAGACGAGGCTAAATTACTCTCAATCACCACGGTACTTTCGCGTACCTACATCCGAGGTTGTTCCATTCATCGTTAGAAAAGCAGGATGGACATTGAAGACGAAGGGAGAACCGCGAGTTTGCCTGGAATAGTAGTAAATCGTTCTGCGAAGCTCGATTCGGTGGAGCTGGGCACGTTTACAAAAAAGCTCGTGCTCAATTAACGATTCACCTGTAGCACCTGACTGCAGGAAACTGGTTCTCCTCTGAACCAACCCGCGAGTATAAGTGCTTGTTCCAAAAGTAATGTGACTGCTTGCTTTATAACTTATCAGATATATCAAGTTCAATCGATACACGCGTTGACTTTAATGGAATCTTGATACTGGCATAATTTGTTAACAAATTTCAAATTACACGCGTTGCAAGAAACTACTTTAGATTCTATAACCTTTCAAAAATTCAGAATACAAAGTTTTGAAACTTTAAATTTAATTTTCAATAAAATTAAAATTTTTGACTATCAATGACACCTCGAATAAATATTTAAATAATTGGAAATTTTGCAGCAATCGAATCGTTAAGAAATTTCGAAGAGCGTATTGAATATCCATTCCCGTTCAAGCGAAGTAAAGTTGCGGTTAATCGCGAGGTAGAAAGATCCGGTCGGACAACAATGAACCCGCTCATCCAGCGGAAACGCCAACGATTTTGAGAGCAGCACGCAAGACAGCCCCGAGCGAATCTCGGGCCTCTTAACTATTCACGATTAGATGTAGAACACCTACGCGATGAACGCTGCTCCTTTTGCCTCGAGTCACAAATTTTGCCGTTATTCTTGAAGCATTCCACGAAAATGTCCACTGTGGGTGTCAAGATGAGTGCTTATAACTTTGGGTCCGATTTTAATCAAAGCAAAACATCCGGTTGAAATGATTCGCATTAATAATTACTGCGATTGTAGAATAAAGATACTAAAATTTCAAATGTACCCATAAAGAAAGGGTTAAAACTTTCGTGGATATTTATTTTGTCGCGCTGAAATGCTCATCGTCCTCTCAGAGAACAGGCTGAAATAAGATGTTTTTATTCTTAATCATTAACCTGATTTACGGAAACGAAGGCACATTATTCACCGTAAGGTGTGCCGCGGAATCAAGTGGTCATGTTACTTATCGTAAAAACACGCCAACTATCGATGACTCGTTAACAGAATGTACTACGGTGAAACTTAGTTGTATGGTAATTTACAACTACTCTGGACAGGACAATAAAACCTGCATTCTGTGCTGGTAAAATATCTTTTCAAACTATTGGAAAGTCATATGATTAATTAAATGAAATTTAAAGCGTTAGAAAACGATGTTGTTGAATTTTTCAGAAAGAAATTGATTGTTCGTCAATTTCTCACGGTACGTGTCAGAGAGATGTGATTTTTTAACACCTGGAATGTCGTTAAGTCAACAGGTCAAGACGATGTTAGCCTAGGTACGATCCGAAAAAGCGTAGCCACCTTCCGGTGGACATCATCTCAAGGATCGTTCCGCTTTACGAGGCCAATTACCAATGGCCGCGGGATGCAACTGGACGTTCATAGTTTCCCTAACGAGCCGCGGGGAACCAGGCCCAGAGACGATATTAGCAAAAGCAACTGGACTAATGACCATAAAGGGATACCGAACAAACCGTTAACGTTATTAAGAATATCCACATCCTGTTTCTGCTGTCCGCGCGCCTGCCTGCCGAAGATCCAGCTAAACCGGAGCGAGATATTACACGTTGTTGGCTGATTTCGAAACATCAAAATCCTACCGCCATTTGATAACATAAAAGTACCGTAAAACAGCACTTATTCTCTATCAATTATCAACCATAAAGTTCCATAAACATGACCGAATAAGAAAATGACGAGCTTCTGTTTGTAGCTAACAATGATTCTAATAGAATTCTGACTAATGCAAAGACTAATGAAATGAATTGAAAATTTTAATTACGTTCGATTCAAGTAAGTAACCATAATTAACTAAAGAGTATATGTAATTTAGAGCAATTTACAGCATCAATAAAT
Source organism: Osmia bicornis bicornis (assembly GCF_907164935.1). NCBI lineage: Eukaryota > Metazoa > Arthropoda > Insecta > Hymenoptera > Megachilidae > Osmia > Osmia bicornis. The sequence continues at coordinate 660,056 of NC_060221.1, read as the reverse complement.
ATAGACTTTCTAGATCATGTTTTGATTCAGGAATGGCATTTTTAATAAATCATCTGAAACAAGATGGTAGAAAGAAAGGGTTGCAAAACAGTGTACTGGCACCTGATCTGGCGAATATTATCTATAGATCTGGTGCAAAAATTATCTACAACCAAAGATCGGCTTCTCGGTGAAGCGTATCGATACCACGGATGTCTTGGATCAGCTACTACAAGAGATTTACTCTCGGCTCTCTAAGACCAGTCTAATAGCAACGATTAATAGTCCTTCTAGCTAATTGCCCCGACGATATCATCTTTTTCTACCTTCGTCCATTTATCCAGAATGATTCTATTCACCGGCAGCAATTATTAATATAACTACAACAAATTCAACACACCAGCAGATTGAGAGTGAACATTGTTTAACGGTGATCGTCGTTCCATTAAGACTACAATGGGTGATCAAATATAATACCTTCTTTAATAGAAGAAATATTATTAGTGTCAATTACAAGTTCGTTAAAATTTTTAGACATATATTTTTAGAAATTATAATAATAGCAAAAAATACATAAGACCATTTGTTTATATATAATATAAACCTTGGTTTCAAAACCAAAATATTTATGTCATGGTAACAGTGAAAATATAAAATATGTGATTTTATCTAATCATAATATTTTGATCACCCACTGTATAATATTCCTGTTTTTTCCACCCATTCAACATCCCGGTAAAACACGATGTATTGTGGCGATTAACGGCACAGTCACGAGGAATCTTTTCTCTAACCGAGCAACGAACTAAACGACGTGGTTTCTTAATAATCGATGGGACAATAAACGACGATTCATTGGCCGTGGCTATTGGGAATAATAATCTGTAACGGGGAAAAGTTGATCGAAAGGAGGAACTGCAAATTCGAAAGACCGTGACTGGCCTGGAACGGCGGACTCAAGGCGTCGATTATTCATCTTGAAACCGTGACGACGCTCCCAAGTTCGCGTATCCATCTTCCGTTTTATCTTTCGTCGACGAGCTACTTTGAATACGTCTAGCTGGTCATTTTACACCGACAGCGAGCTGTCTAAACACTTTGCACAATTTAGAAATTTAATCGAAGTAGGTTGATGGAACGTCATAATTCGACTTTGGAATAAATTGTTGAAAAAATTCAAATAAAAACCAGTTCATCCCCCAAGTTAGCTCTCTGACGAATAAAGTAAAATTTACCTTCATCATTAAGAGAAATAAAATATCATAAGCTCGTAACACCCCATCAAATACACATTCTTGCAGCTATATTTAGTCATGAAATTGTTCAAAACACCCGATCATTGTTTGCTTCTCTTGCAAACTGTAAGTAGTCACGGAACTTCTCTTCACAGCTTCGCAATAACCGTCTTTTTCCTTTCCATCGTTCGTCAGCTAATAGATTATTAACCGATCAGTGGTGTTTTCAGCCACCGGTGTTTATACCTATCGGTAGTACCTTCGACTACTTCCTACAAGCACGAACCTAATAAAAAAGGAACAGAGAGGAAGCTCATCGAAACGATGGGGTTTCCATAGCTGCAGGGGATGCGTGCCGTTCTAACTCTTATAGATTTCGCATAAATTTCAATTTATACTGAAATTAGGCAATATTAGATGCTGGACGTTTTTGGTAAAGATGAAGAACCCGGTTCAACCCCCAAAAAATTCCCAAATAAATATTTATCAAATTAGGAAATTATCGCTTATCGAAGTGCGAGCTTTTCAGACATCCAGGTTAAAATACTATGCGTCGTTCAGCATACCGTAGGTACACGCGCTAAACAGGTATTTAAAGCGGTTATCATTTATCGCGAAACCGTTCCGAGACGGCGATCACCTTTACACGGTCGAACCTCTTCTTTTTCCCTCTTTTTTTCGTGTTCTTGTTCGCGCTCACACGCGTGTACCGGCTCCGCGTGCTGCACGTGCTAGCAGGATCATCGAAGGTAGGCTCTCCAGAAGAAAAACGGAGATCGAAGACGGAGACTTAATTGCGGAATAGCAGCGCACGTGCAGACGTCGATAACGCGCGGTCTTTCCGTTTCTCTGACATCATCGATCAGCCACCCGTGCGTTTCTTCTTCTTTTTCACCACCTTTTTATCACCGCTACCACTATCACCGGTTTGTCGGCCATTTTTCCCGACCACGGTTATTAGTCAAGATCGGTCGGCAAATTTTTACCGTTGATAAACATTCTTGACTACCTGGCCGGTTGGATGATTTTCCCTCTTTGCAGAAACGTCCCAGCCGCTCGATCCTCTAATTAACATCGCTCTATCTCGACGGACTTATTGAACTCGTAATGCACCTCCGTGATTCTTTCCTTCTAAACCAGTCACGAATGTATCATCAGTATGACTTGAACTTCTCGTGACCGAATTAATTTTCATTTATAAGAATTTAACCCTTTTTTTATTACACGCGTCGTAGTAATTGTTGTATTAAGCCTGCACGAAATCGGCAACTCTTAGGTTTCAGTCACCATATTCTTTTGTTGCCTTATAAGTACCCAAGCAACGTAATTCATTCTCAACGAGCGTGATTTCATTCATTCAAAAGCAACCTGCGAATCACCTTGCGGATGATTGATTTGCAAATGAACAGTTAACCTTCGATCAAAATTACAGAAACTGCTACACGTTGCAATAGAAATATGTTTAAATTGTTCTTAGCAGAGGAAGCATGCTCGAATGCTATATAAAAATTATTTTCAAAATAATTTTCTTATCTTATTGAGAAAGAAAATGATTTCCGATAACATCAAAGACACTGGAATACCCACCCCATATAGAAATAACCACCTCGTGAAAAGTGTTGAATAGCAAAAGGGTTAACGCGATGAGAAAATGCAAGATACCGCGTTTAACCGGGACGCGTGCAGCTCGGTGGAGGGCAGGGACCCGTGCTATGCGCTCGTTGAAGTCTCCGGGGCAGTGAGCGGCTGCGCGGCCGCGCGGCCAGCAGTAGGTCGAATCAGGCCCGAAAAGCTCTTACGGCCTACGTCCTTGAGAGATCCTGCAGGCCGTGCACGGTGTTGTCCAGCGGTGGTAGACCGCAGACCGTACGTCGGTTGTGCTGGTGTTAACTCACCAGCACAACAACGACGCCGGTGTTCGCCATGGTACAACGGACGATTTCATAGGATACGGGGATAGTCGGTGTGTCGAACGACACGTGCAGCAGCATCGGGAACGTATGTACACGTAGACGGGCACCGGTGCGAGGTAGTACGAAAGGGGTACCAGGACAGTCGAGAAGGAGAAGAAGGAAGAAGTGGAGGAGGATGCGAAGGTAGTGGTGGCGACAAGGTGCACAGAGGGGAGGTGAGGTGTAGATGGTGTAGTGGTGGCAATGTTCCATGGAGTAGGGGGTCAAAGAGGGCACGGGGATACCGGAGAGAGGGGTACAGGTACCGCTATACCTGGAGTCGCCCGAGGCGAAATACATACCTACCTACCTACCTAGTATATATTCTCTCGGCTCGTTGTACCCGCTAACATCGTCTCTGTTCAACTAACCGATTCTCTCTGTTCCTCGTACCTACGACTCTCTACCCCCTTTCGTCGGCGTTCCGAAGCCAGCGAAGGTATACCGCTGTAAGTCCACCATGATGCACGCCATAGAGCGCACCGCGGCCACCGTAAGACATTGCGGCAGCAGTGCCTTGCCTTGCCTTGACTTGCCGACGTCCGTCGTGGTGCTGCTGCAGCCGTCGTCGTTTCGAGCTGCCTCCGTTCTTCCATCTGTCACTCCTTTCCTTCCTGTTTCTCTCTAGTTGGTAAGCCTATAAACGTGTAGCAGGCAACTGGTCAGACTAGAAATCCTCTTGGTCGAAAACACAAGGATCCTGTTCGTGGAGTCTATATGAATCCACCAGAGGTCAGACCTCTTCTCTCGTTCCTCCCAACATCCGGCTTCTTGGGAAGAAAAACAAATTCCTGGCTGTCCGAGTATCCGCCGCAGCCGCCTGTGGAGAGCCGAGAATTCGAAGAGAACAGCAGCCGAAGGTGCACCAAGGTAGTCTCTCGAAGAGGAACACGAAGAAGGTTCTCCTCTTTCCCCACCTACTGCTCCGCCACTACCTACCGCTACCTCCATCTCCTCCTTCCTCCACCTCCACCACGCGTACAGTCGTACGGTCGCCGGCGAGCAATACGGTTTACGGCCGCGTGACACTGTCCCGGACAACATCGCCGTCCACGAACAGCTGGATCCACGTTGGATCGGAGTTTCATCCTTCCGTTCGTGGTGCGTGTCGCCAGGATGGTATCCTCATTGTCGCGGTATCATCGTTCGTGTAGCTGGTGAACCGATTATAGAAATCATCGGCACACACCGAGACTGCGGTGTCTCCTCCTTCGGTTCTTCAGGCTGAATCCCAGATCCCAAACGAGAGTTTTCGTTCCGTGACGAGTGAATCGACGCGACGATACCCGGTCGTCCTTAAGCCGTAACTGTACACGACGATCAACAGCATCGGTGTGGTTATTCGTTGGAACGGTGCTCGCGGCTACGAAGCCGGACGTTTCTAACCGCGGCAAAAGAAAAGAAAAAGAAAAAGAAAAAGAAAAAGAAAAAAGGAACCACAAACGTCGAGGTGCTAACACCCAGAGGAAGCTAGCGGAACATACGTGTCCGTGTTTGGTCGCGAGTGAGAGTGTTTTTCGCGTGTACGAGCGTCCGTGGTGGCGTCCGGGCTTCTGACGAGACATCAACATCTGGTAGCGTGTTTCCGGTCGCGCGAGCGCGTGCACGTCCCGTTCTCCTGGCGCACGGTGCGGGTTCGAGTTCCTCTGCCGGGTGTATCTGTTCCGTCTGACCTGGACGTTCGGCAACCGGCCGATTTCCACGAGGTTGCGGTACCGTTCAACACACCTACACGTGGCTCTACGAACTTGCTTCTTTCGTTGTAATCGTGCGCGTCCAAGAAAGAGGACAACGAGGACCAGTATGCCGTGGATAGTTCTTCGTGGATCGTTTAAGTGATCGATCGAATTGCTTGCTGGATCACGGTGCTAGCTTCGAGTCAGCTGTTGATCGAGGATTATTCCTGCCAGCTATTCCCCGTGTGGAGGACGTCCATCTTCTATTCGCAGAGGTTAGTCACTCTCCGCTCGTTCCGGTATAGTACACACGCGTACGTGCACCGCCTGCTGCCGAGCCGCGCGCGTGTGCGTGCGCGCGTGCGTCCACGCTTCTTGCGTGACTGTGAACGATCGTGTCCCCCGTTTTGCGACTGTCTGAGTGTTCGATCCTAGCGTGTGGGTAGACGCTCCGCGGGCTGACTGTGTGGGAGCCACACGGTGCATACGGCCGCGTGGATGCTCGCGGTGCAACGATCGATGTCGTGTACTCTACCGTCTGTATAGGTACACACGTGTGCGAATGTGTCAGCTCGAATGTTTGCGTGTGCGTTTATCCGCGTTGCGAAAGCGGCGCACGGGCTGTTCTATTCTTTTACCTGGCAAACTTTTCGTTCTTTTCAAGAAATTTCATGCTTAACTGGTGTTTGTAGGTGTAACGTTATGTTCAAGATAAACAAGGACGTAAAAGGTTCTTCAAACTGCTTCTTCTAATTATTACAGTAAATTATTCGATGGTCTGTGAAAATCTGTAATCGCATCTGATACGAGTTGAAAGGGTTGGAGTAATGGTGTACCTAAGTTGCTGTCGTTTAGTGAAGTGTCAAATGCTTAAAGTGTTGCAAAGAGTTCGTTCGTGGACTCTTAACAGTATGTAACGCTATACAAAATGATAGAAAAGTTCAAGATTGAACAATAAATGATAAAAATCGATAAACCTGATTACCTATTTCTCTCTATGTCTGCGCATAAGACACAAGAATTCTCAAGTAAATATTCAGTAAGAATGTGAATTTCCTTCAACTGATTCAGTACATTTGCGTCACATGAATGTAAATTGCCTCATACGAAATGAGAACATTTAGCTTCCGGAAATAGAAGAGCTATACATTTTAACATCTTATGTTCCTACATATTTTCTCGGTTGAATGTAAAACGGATACTGAATGAAAGTGAAATCACATTAAAATCTTCATTCATAATTTACCTCGTTTCGTTAGATTTTTCTAAGCAACGTAGCTGATGACTCACCTTACAGAGTCAGTGACAGGTGCACTTCCGGTTGCAACTACCCGACTAACCTCACATACCCAGAAAGGTCAAGGATCCTACCTTTGCCCTCAAATATTTGTATTAATTTGTACGAAATTATATTTGGCCACCAATTAAATGATTATTTTCCAAAGATTTGCAACATTTCTCAGCACTCTATAATTCCATCATTATGATTGCAAATGTTGCAACTGAGATCACTTTGACTTCTACAAATGTAGTAATTATCAATCTGATTGAATCGAGGTGCAAAAAAAATTTCATTGATTGAAGAAAAAAAAGAAGAACGATGGGTTTTACACGATTTCTTCGAAGTTGGATCACGTTTCTTCTGTGATTGATTTACCGACGATTTCAAAGAGCTACAGTGTTATTCAGCTTCAGCTCGTGAAACGAGGAATTCCCGCGGCTTGGAAAAATGCTCGTAACGAGCGGTCGATCGAATTTTTACGCTTTTTACCGACGTTTCGTGGCCGCTTCTCTCCGCGACACTTGGATGCTGGATAAATGCTTCGACGCATCGCAAGAAAATCCTACGATCTTTCTTTTTCCATTTCTCAATTTCTCTTTTGTGACTATTGCGCTATACTAGATAGGAAATTCTTTCATTTTTGCACCCGTTTCCTTTTGGTATTTCTTGTTAACCGATCTTTCTTGTTCACCGCTGTACAAAAGTGACAAGAAGCCCTAGCAACTTGTTTATTATAGAATAGAATATTTCTAGAGTTCAAGGATAACGAATAGGTAATTTCCTTAATCTTTACAATACACCAGTTTTTCGTGTAATTTAATTTTCTGATACAAATTAAAATCGAGTCGAATTTTAATTTGAATCGTTATCAGCACAAATTAGCGTTTACAAAAAATCTAAGCATAAAAATATTGTTTTCATAATATTTCACCCTGGACATTGGTATTCGTTGAAAATTATACAGAGTGATAACGTGTACCTCCTTGTATTAAAATATGTATACACCTAGTTAAACTAGTTACAAGCTTTTGCAATACGTAATATAGTTATCAAAAATATTTTACTCTCAACATTGTTATTTATGGAACGTTATATCAACTCGTAAAGTGTACTTATGATCAAATATGAAAACAAGTCAGACTCGTTACCACTTTCTGTACCTGGCGATAAATAGCTTGATTATTACCAAGTTGCAAGCGTGCTGCAGAGTTCAGCTGATTCAGCAGATCTTTTAGACCACTTACTTAGGAATTTGATCTTAAATAGAAACGATGATGGTACAAGATGTTCTATCGAATATTGAAAAGCTTTTCAAACGATTTCATAAACGATGCGATAATTGCAACATAATAACGAGATAAAATATGAAATTTGCAAAGGAATTTCGATGGCAAAATTCTTTCGCCGTTATCAACGAGTGGGCCAGCGAAAAATTGACAAAGAAAGCACCGATTTCACGTCGGAAGTGGAGAATAAGAGGTAGGATCGGTTCGAGTTATTTACCGCGAGCATCGTACGCTTTTACGGGGCCGGATTTCTCTGCCCGCGCCCGTCGTAAGTCGCCGGCCGGCCAGCTTCAAAAGCGACAATACGTTATGCAAATGAGGGTACGTCAGCGAGATTCTCCCTTCGATTTGCATTAAGCTTGCATTCAACGTCGCTAAGTACTTTCACCGTTGAGCTACGAGCCTCGAAATCCCATGACCGGAGATCGGACATCGATGAATCAAGGAAAAACGTGCTCGTCCAGAAAAAAATCACATATGCCATACCAGAGGGAATATTATCCAAATTTTAGAAGAAAAATTGATTACCTTTGATAATAAAGGTTACACCCTGACGATAAGATCTATCAAATATTCGACATAATTTAATTTGCAGCTGACGCGTATAAATCTTTATGAAAATCAATTAACACGTAGCAAAGAAACTGTGCAAAACGTCCAGTGTTACATTCAATCAATAAACTTGTTGAGGAACGGCTAACCTAATTGCGTTTTTTTTCCATTTTATGCAACAGATCGATTTGATTAGCGGATCACGGTGTACTTTAGAATCTCCTAGGCGTGTCTGTGCCGTTAATTAATGCTTTTTACATGGTAATTAGAAACATTTTAATACACCTTACTGGATAAGGAAGGCGTATTATACATATGCATTAAACAAAAATGTTTCCACTTCTCTTTTTTTTACCTAATTATGACAGAATAACAACCGATCAAATTAATAAGAATTTTCATGTTTCAACAAATTTACTTCATCGATGTATATCATAGTTTTAATTAAATCATAAAAGTTACTCGCTGGATTAATTTTGAATCACGATAATTTCAACGACTAAACATAAAAAATTTCATATTTGTGTTTTATCGAGTGGATGAAACTTTTTAATTGATCAAAATTAAAGAGGAACTAATGGAGATAATTACAAAGAGAAATAGAACGCATTAAAGGATTAAATACGAACATGAAGCTTCCTGAAAGAATATCGTTTATCTCGTGAGCAAAGTATTTAAATGAGTTTCGTGTACTCTCACTTAGCAGCTCGTAAATCTTGAATCGATTCGCGAAAAAACAGCGATGGACCGCTTTCTTGAACGTGTAATTAACTGGCATTGCCTTTCGTCGGAATCCTTTGTTTCTTTTTGCAAACTTTGTCGAAAAAGAAAAAAATACATTAACATTCGAAATAATCCGTGCATTATAAACCTGAATCGTTAGCATTTATTTTATCGATTCATTGACGAAGATTACAGTGCTTCGCTAAAAAATACATTATTCATTTGCAAAATATGCTAATTGATAAGACTTTGAAATTTCGGTATTTTCGTAAAACTGCGAAGACATGATATTAGATTAATTTCCTGGTATTTTTAATTATATTTTAAAAGAATTCCTCTGCTGACCTGACTATACCGTTCATAACCCATTCAACCTGTATAAATTGATCGCGTAAATAAATGGTGCTCGTGCACACGGTTCACGATAGCATAAATCGTATACTAATGAATCCCACGTGGGATGTTCTTGTTTCAAAAGAGGATAGGTAGCATCATTATAAAACAGAAGGGAAAAAAGTGCTGGAAGAACGGAATATTTGAACGGTAAAGTGTTGAAATAACGGTTGTCCAGATAACAGAGGTTCCACTCTATTTAACGCACAAAATGCCCGCTAAATTCAACCGGGCCACTCGAGTAATTAACAAAAACACCAGATTTATCCGTGAAATTCGATCGAATCTCCTTGCAATGTACACTTCATGCCAATGATACACTGTAATCCTTGACAACTTCAATTATGAATAATGAGACAAGTACTAAAAATAATAATTGTAACAGTATGCCACTAATGGCAATTGTCACAGAGTTTTTTAACAAATCTAGAATATTCATTCATTAAGCAGATTGTCTTAAATTATGTATCATTTAACTGGGTCAGGTACGTGGTAAAATATAAACTTTCGAAAGAATTTCATCAACCTTAATTATTAAAATTCCTGTGTTTTTCTCGTTAACCTCTTAACTAGGTCATTATTTCAGCAGAAAAGTTACTTCTCTCTCGAGTATGTCACAAAAAAGATACGAAGAAGAGTTAATTTGTCATACACAAAATCCACGATAATGAAACTTATGTGTTTTTTCTAAGCTTTATTTTATATTATTTCTAATTTAATTTCACTTCTATTTCTATGCCAATTTAATTCATATTTTATTTTCAACGTTGATTTCTAACTTTTATGTCCACCTCTTTGTTTTTTCATTTTCTCACGTAGAATTGTTGTTAACATTTATTTATACCCCGGGTTTACGATATCATATTGATCTCGATTAATTTCACGACCGTGCTACGCCATTTCCAATCGAGTATACGTCGGCAATTTTCCACGCTGGAAAAGCTTAGGCTTAGAAAATTTCACAGAGAAGAAACGGTGTTACACGCTCGATGCAAACAAGTTCGACACACGAGCATCGGTGAAAGTGAATTACGTTCGCGGTACTTACTCGGATATGTGCTTTCCTCGCGCTTTCAAAAACCTGACAGCCATGGATTAGATCAGCAAATGACCAATCTAAACATTTAGCACCACGTAGACACCTATGGGGCATCCAATTTAAACATTACCCTTTTGATAACCATTAATTTTGCTTCTACGATCACGCACAATTTTATTTGTAAAAATTTTCAAAGAAATATCAGGAAATTATCTAAAATATTTTCCTTCGATGCTTGTATTGTCTATAAAAGACCAATCAAACAGAATGTATAACGGCCACACGCGTCTCGGCGAGCAACGAACACAAATAATTGAAAAATTCCTGCTGTCCATCGTCCGCGACCGTCGCGCTATTAATTAGGTATAAAACAGTACACGATGGCGAACGTGTCGATCGTCGAGTTGCTTTTTCTCGAATTAAGGACGTTCCTGTAACGTTCTTCAGCACCGACAAACGCGTTTTCTTAGCCTTCCAAGTTGTATCCAGGTTTCCGATGTCCAACCTGTCGTGTAGTTTCTTTCGCGTACAAATTTGTTCTTGCATGGAAGAGTACCTTTCGTGAAAGTTAAGGAAATAAATGAAACTGGACTCGATTTTTATACGCGACCGTCGGTTTTTGTAAATCTCGATTCAGCCAGAGGTTTCTATCCAGATGAAGATGAAATACAGGTCACCTATTGACACCTTTAACCCAGATACATCCGAATTTTTTATTTTCATATATTTTTCTTTTCGGTGTAATACTTGAATTAATCAGGCCTGATTTCTTAAATGAAATTTCATTCATAAATTTGGGCGTTCGACGAGAACACGTGGCCAGACCTGTTCTCGGTGCACGAGAAATTAGCAAAATCGTGTGCATTCATCGATTTATTTCTTTTCATGAATTACAACATGTATCTTGGAAGCCGAGGACGAGCTCAAACGATGTAATAAACACGGATAAAAGTTCTTCCTCGACTTCAGACTCGTTACTTTCATGTTAATCGGCTATTCAGCTGTTGGTGTTCCTCATTAACCGATCCTGCGTCTTCTCGACTAAGGATTCGGATTAATCTGATAACGTTTTATCATTTTTCAAGTATACTTCAATCGAAACGTTCTCCCGTCCATAATACAAATTTTATCGATAAACTAAGACGAAAAAATATAAAATAGCCTAAATCTTAATTGATAGCCATATTGGTATAATACGAGCTACAAAAACAATAAAATTCCTTTTTCTTAACACGACAAGTAGGTAATATAAGACATTTTAAAGGATAGGGTACAGCTATTGTCGTCGATAATCGATTTTCAACGGAGCGGCGCATATATGCGTCCACCGAAGGCAAAGTGTTAATTTATCGTTGCTTCTTTGAGCAATTTTTTCTTTCATGGCAGACAAGTAACGCGGCTACTTCGAGCCTCGTAAACTCAAGCAGTCTGGAGAAAGTAATGTTCGGGCATTTACCCAGCGATATCCCGGTTCTGGAGAGATCGTAATCGATAACGAAGTAAATTATCACCTCGAACGTGAATATGATACGCTGATCTCTTGATATGTTTCCGCAATTTCTTGACACATTTGACAATTTGATCGTGCTTCTGTCGTTTATCATTTTTTTGACAAACTGACCTCTTTATTCAACTACTTGTACGACATTGCTTCCCTAAGTAGCAATTTAACCCCTTTTTGCTATAACACAAATTTCTTGAATAGTAATTACAAGAAAGGGTTGAAGGAACTGCAATTTTCGGTGGAAAAAATTCCAAATTTTATGTCGTCTGATTTTATACGGGTTAATACATCTCTGGGGGTGCCTATTTCCGAAACACCCAATAAAATTCATATTCACGTCCGAAGGGGGACTAATTTAGAAGCACTTCGTTTTACCAGAAACAAACGGAATAAACCAACACATTCTCAAGAATTAAGAATGTTCGTCTCATTTTACCGTTAAAAATCCTGGAAATATCTAAAGGGTTAAGTAGCTATCCCGATAAAACGGTGATTTGTGTACGATGGCCAATCGAGGGTGTTGCCGTTTGGAAAATAAGTTATTTTCTAAAATCGTCGCTTTATCCGCGCGAAAGGTGTCTAATAAACCGGCTGTACCAGCGAATTTGAATTCCAAAAACGACTTTTATGTCGTCCCACGACTTTTATTGCCCGACACTCGGATCAGTTCGACTCCGTGGCCAGGGGCCTGGGTCGCTGGTGGAATTCGGATGAAGCTGTTATTTTAGTTTCGTTTCCCGTGGAAACCGTGGAAGGAATTTTTATAGTTTTTGTCTGTGGTCAGAAAACAGAGCCAGACTTTGTGCGGACTCGCTCGTCTATTTACTTTTCCCTTTTTCTTGTTTCTTTTTATATACGAGACGTTGCTGGTTTCTTTATCTACTCGTGTAAAGTCGAATAATGTTTCAGGGGATTCAAAATAGAGGAAATATTTCGTGTTTTGAGCTTTTGAACGAATGTTGCAGTCGTGAGGCGCCATCGAGGCTCTTCCTTTTATTTTCTATTTTTTCATGAACGTTGCATATTTTGAGGGTTCATCATTTTAAAACGAAGACGGATGCGAGTCTTTAAAAATGAGTAATGCAACTGAATGCAAACATAAAATAATTCATTCATCTATTTTTTTTATATATATTTTACTGAATCTGATTTTTGCAAAATTTATTGGATGCTGAAGAGTATAGTCGACGAAGTTGGTGATATCGATGAACGATAGGGATTATCAGAGCAGTAGCACCCCGCGGTGTAACACAACCTACCGAAGCGTGGTTATTACGCTCGGTTTCTTTCGCATTGTTTGATTTAATCTATAAAAGCTTCCAATTTGTACGAATGGAAGACAATGCTTCCAGGGTGGCCAAACAATACAGCAATTTGTACGCGTTCAACTGGCTGAAGATTCAATTTATTTTAGACACCTTGAACGAATCAATAATTCTGCACCGTACAAAATTAATCCCTTGCTCTTATAAATTTGTTTTTTTTTTTTTTTTTTTTTTTTTTTTTTAATATCATATTATGATTGAAATTTTAATTAAAAGTTGATAATTTTATAAACATGATTTATCACGAAGCATATTTTTATTCAATGCCATCTTGAAATGATTTATTCGGAAAAATTTTAGTAATTGCACTTTCGCCAGAAGAAGTATTCATTAACTCTTAAAAGCTAATAGGTGAAATTTCACTCCACATTGAATCTCGTAATTAAATTTTTTCGTAACTGTTATCTTAAGTGCTCAAGTCCCAAAGTTGGATTTGTGATAAGACATGAATTAATCTCGATGAGATACAGGATTAGCTTTGAAATCGATTCACGGTTTCATTATTCAAATTTATTCATTGAATGCATTCGTTATCGGTTGTCGCGGACTCTTGAACAACGTACAGTGTCAAGATACTTCGTAATTGAGTTTTCTTGTTAATTTCGATGATCAAGAATTTATTTAACTTGGCACTGTTTCAAAGGATTGTTTGCAGCAAGAGAAACTTCGTATTGTAGAATATAAAATAGCACAGAATTAAAAAAAAAAAATTATGTTAAAACCTATAAAAATCATGTAGTAATTAATGAAAATTGCGAACAATCCATTAGAAATTTACAGTAATAATTATATTAGTAGTGATTTTAATGAATCACCGATAAAATCTTTATCAATTTAAAACATTCGTTCGGATCATTTTAGAGTCATTATGCTTCGTTATGCTTTGTAGAAAAACCCGCCAAATAAAACATGAACCGTGATTGCAGTAATTATCGAAACGGGGCTGTCGATAAGATTCCGTAGAAATTCATGAAAAATCGAATTTCTAATCGATGATCATACATATCTACATATCGATCGAACGGAACATTTGTAAAATAACCACATGTTGTAGTTTCCGTGAACCGTGAAAGCATGTTAGAAAACAACCGATAGACGAATGCATGTCAAAGAAGAAGGGAATCAAGCTTCTTACCTCCGCATTCCGAGAATTAATCAATATGATAACCGAACCAGACTAATTAATCTTCCTTAGCGAAACGAGCAAATAAAGGTATCCTTATTTTTTGTGCCACTTCATCGATCATCAGTGAAGAATATAATAGCTCTTCTGAGAAGAAGCTTAATGCGATCATCGAAAAACTATTTTACAGTTAATCATCAAAATATTATCATAAGTTTTATTACAGTAATTGTAATTAATGACTTTAATAAACGGTATAATATAATGCGATATATTACAAATTTAATAATAACATTTTATTTCAAATTATAATGCTATTCAAAATGTCTAATACCACTTATGATTAATTAAAAAATTAATCAAAAAATTTTCAATCAAAAAAATTCCCACCCATAATTCCATTGATACGTCAATTTTACAAAGTGTCATAAATCTCGGGAAACATATCGTTGTCAAAATATTGAATATATAATGCCAATCACTGCTCACCCCATGATAGTCAACCAATCAAAGGAAAGAAGCAGAAACACGTATTCATGGTTGCAAGTTCCTGTGCATCACCTGTACCACTTGCAACAAAACTAGAGAAAGCCTTGCAACACTCCTCGAATTTCTGAATGCAATTTATCCGCGTGTACCGGCTCGGTTTATAACACTAGTGCACGCAAGCATGCGCCCGCGTGTAAATATAGCATGCTGGGTACAGTCTCGTGCAACTTGGGTTTCTTTTGAATTAAAGAAAAGTGTAGAGGAAGAAATGATCCATCATTCGCCTTGTTTGTCTAAAGCTTTTATAGAGGAATATAGGAAGTTCTGTGAAAGAGTTTATTTGGATTCTTCATAGATTCCTCTAGGGTTAGGTTAGATTTCAAGCAAATTAAGAAGCCTAAGTTGCACCAGAGTGTACAGCTTATAGGTGAACCACTCGACGGCTATCAACTTGGCAAATGTCAAAGTATCCCAGGGTGGTAGAACCTGTCTTGTTACTCGCACAACCTCGACGTCCACTTGGAAAGTTATTAGGCGAATCCAAGGGTTTTTCACAGAAAATTATTTAAATTGGTGTGGAAAATTTAAAAAATTTTTTTCGACTCTCTGTTTACTGTCTTACAAAATTAACCCTTCTTGAAATCGCAGAAACTCTAGTGGCCTACTAACTCCTCAAAATTAAGGGTATACTTAAAAAAAAGTTACTTTATCAAAAATTTTCCAATTTTACAACACAAATTTGCTTTCGATTTCTTTTTGCACCGGTAAAATCTTCCATCACAGTCGTCAACTATAAATATACAAGTTGAAAATAAAATTCAGTATTTCTGTGTGACCACTTTGGCCGTCGAAATCAAGTTTGAAACCGGTCAACAACGTATCAAAGATAATGGTCAGCACAGAGGCGGCTCAAAATCGATGCCCGGACTGTATTGGTCGGTTCCGTTCGATCGACGCTACTTCCTGAATCCAGCATTAAATGAATTCCTCTTTTTTTCTCTTTCAATTCGTCAAGGAGAGAAATTTCGTAGCTGGACGATCTTTTACGTCGATGACTTCACGCGTCCTTCCATGGACTTCCTCTGCTCGAGTACAACAGGATGATAATAATTTTTATTTTTTATTCCATTTTTTTTCGTTCTTCAGATACACGTGGATCACGACTAGCAACGTGAAATGTATAAACACGAGAGTATACGAATTATTTTTGGCAATGCTTGCCAAATTGCAAGAATCAGCTCAAAAATAAAATTTGACACTCGAAATTTTTTAGCCGGTTCTAAATTGTCATAGAAATCATTAAAATTCAACAGATATTGTTTGAAGGAACATAAAGTGATCGTTTCTCCTCGCTTCGAAGACAGTACGTAATGTTAGGTGCGATTGGAAAGAAAATGCGATGCGTGATAAGAGGACAGAAAGAAGAAAACGGCTACATATCATCGATTGCTAGTCTGCTTCTCAAAATACATTTAGCTGCATGAGTCACCGCTTTCTATCGGAATGTTAACGGTAAGCCTGCGCAGGATTACGGAAAAAATCGACTCGTCGGCTTCGATCGGTCTGCATGCTCCAATAGAAACTTATTTCCACTGACAATGAGATACATACATATAGGTATTCATTGTTGCATCGGGACAC
Organism: Osmia bicornis bicornis; assembly: GCF_907164935.1. NCBI lineage: Eukaryota > Metazoa > Arthropoda > Insecta > Hymenoptera > Megachilidae > Osmia > Osmia bicornis. The sequence continues at coordinate 643,857 of NC_060221.1, read as the reverse complement.
GGCAAACTAGTGAGAATCATTTGACGTTTTGTATTGCAAGGAAATCGCGTGTAAAGGAATCGGTAACTCGCTGCAAAATTAGCGAAGCTTGATAATTAAGTGGGAAATTAATCGGCCTTCCGAATGGAAATCGATGGTAACGTTATGCACAGAATTCTAAACTTACATAAGACGCCGGTTGCATTCGTAACACTCGCGACCGTAAGTAAAATTGGCGCAACTTATGGTCGTCACGCTTTATTCGGGTTTAGGACTCACCGAGCTACCGGTATGTCCGCTTTTACCTGTTTCAATGAACTTTTAACCGATTGTAAATTCAGTTTCTAACCATTACGATTGAAATCGTTAAACAGCAATTCTATTTCAATAGAATTCTCGTCCATATTTAATAAATGAAATAAAATCTTACAAATTAATCAAGTTGTATTTCTGCTGAAAATGAAAAAAGAATCATGTAACCAAGGGTTGAGACCATTAGAAATCACAGTTGGTGCTAATTGTTCGACAAGAAGAGAGCAAAGCAAAAATTTAGCAATCTTTTCATTAATTTAATTCGTCACGACAACCATTAAGAGAATGTTCCTTCTCTCTCGAGCAAGAAAAGAAGCGGTTCGCTAATTAGAACAAAATTCTTTTTATTTCGCTTGTTGGTCGTGACCAGTGTCTCTCTGTCTGTAAATTACGGGCCACAAAGAGCTGAAACTTCGTCGTTGGTGTATTCGCCATCGCGTCCCAGATATTTCCTGGTTAAGAGCCACGTCGAACGCTTCAACGGCCAACTGTACGATGCTGGTACGAGGCGGTCCCACGCTTCGAGATGCGTATCTACGTCTCGTTTGGTGGTTTCCCTTTGTTTTGGCTGGCATCGACCAACTTCCTGCCGTTTTCTATTCCCCCGGGCCAGCCATGTTACGCAGCCTTCCTTCGTTTTTTCTTTTATTTCTTTTTTCTCGCGTGCGTGAATCGGCGAGAACACGGGCGGGGACATTGTGTACCTAGAAGCGATGTTTCTCACAACAAGTACCTATAGGCTGCTTCTTGCTTCGAACTTCGATGAAATAAGTGCCGTGCGTCGCCGATTTTACCATTTTAAAAAGACAACCGTTGGGAATCTTAAGTATCACCATAATGATATTTTTAGATAATCTGTGACATTAAAGTGTCCTCATTTTTCTGCCATTCCACGAAAGCTAACGATTGAACCCACCGAACCCAGCCAGATGTTCTTAACGACCAATGACGTGGAGCCTCTCCTACCGGATACGAGGCGCGATATTCGACCGACAGGATTCCGTAATAGTCCCTTAAGAAAAAAAGGGGGAACTCCGGTACCGGCAACTCGAATGGCGGTCATTACCGTCCAACAACAAGCGATCTCTTGTACCCGTTTTCCCTTTCCTTTCTCTCGGCGCTGAACGTTGTTCCTTTACCTGTATGTACTGGCCCGACTTCGTCGCTGCTCGTCCTTCGTTTAACCCTTTCGCGCCGCGCCGGTTCAATCGAAAAGCGGTATCACAGCTGTTACACTGTAGCCATCTCCTGATCGTTCTTTTCTTATAAGATTAAGCCCTCTTTTATACTCGACTTCGCGCCGCCCATACCTATATGTAACGTGCGCAATTTCAAATATTTCAAGATTTCTAATTAATCATTGGAATCATACTTATTAAAACTAACAATATAGAAAATTCCATGACCCACGTTCAAAGCTCATCACAAAAATCATTCGTATCACAATAACTTCATTTATCATAAAACTCCCACATTCATCTGCCGGTAAACCCACATGGAAACACCAGATTATCAAATCACAATAACACTTCCCTGACCCTGATGTTCCATTAAAAACGGTTACCGTTACACATTAGAAACTTCACCACCATTTTATTGTTCGTCCTGAACAAAAGGAGCCGGAGTCGGTCCATCGAGAACGCGTTTCCTGAAGGGATCATCGAGGTCGTTAATATGAGGCAGGTTCACTGGCCCGAAACCCGAAGCCGTAGCTCCTCCAAAGGATTAGGGAGAGAATAAAAAATAGAAAAAAAAGAATTCCTTTAATCCCTGCGAACGAAGCACGCAACAAGCAACGCCATTTCGAAACGCGATTTTCTCCGTACCAGTGGAAGTACACACCTCGTTGGGAAGGCAACTTTTAAGATATTCCTTTCGACGAAGGATTTATTGGACAGAAAGGCATTAGAAGACAATGGCCGTGCATCGAATGAAATCATACGGCGTGCAAAGGTGTAATAGACGTTTCGCGTCGGGACGTTGAAATCGAAAGGTGTAATTTCAGATAGAATTCTGATCAAACGTGGTCTACGTTTGAAAAATTTCCAATTTTTCTAACAATCACTGGGGATACGAATTTGTCTACGCAAAATACTGAAATTTATTCAGAAAATATTACACACCGTTATTTATGAGAAGCAATACGATTCGATTGTCTGCGGATTGAGTCGAGTGCGAAAGGTTGAATTAAGTGCTCGTCGTATTGCAATGTGAAAGAAGCCTAATATAACGGATGCACCCACGCATCGAAGCGAGATGCAGCAAGGATAATACGAAGGATGAACGGGACCACCGATATCGGACAGGATTCGACATAAAGTCGTCAATTATCGAGGACAAGCGGAACCAGCGGCCGAGATATGCATCCAATAACGAGCACGGGATCGAGACAACTTGACGACTAATGATGCAACCGGCATCGAAATTCATGTTTTATGGATCTGGAGATACAATTTCGGGATCGAAGCGTACCAGGATCTTTGTAATATCGAGAAACGTGTTAAATTGTCAGCTAAAATTTTCTAATAATTATTTTACTACGCTTAATTATTTCGCTAGTACATTAACATCATCGTTTATCTGATTCGTCTCCCCGTAGGGCAGACGAAAAATTCAATTTACAAGCGTTTAATCCGAGGACCGGTCGCGTGGTAAATTTCTCCGGGTGGATAAAGTATCACGCGAGCGGCTGATCGGCCGAGAGACCCGAACCGGGTAACACAACGTTTCCAATCAACCACGATTGCAACGAGCTTCAACCACCGTGTGGCTGCAGTGCCTTCTACGGTCGTAAAGATAACGGGCCTCGTGTTTCGTGGAATCGAAACTCAATTGAGAATAAATAACGCAATGATAATGAGCTACGCGATTCTGTTGCTCGTTTGTACGCTCCGTACAAGTCGGAACTTGCTGAATGTAACTACAATGCACGAACCTCGGGTGCATTGTTTGCTGCATCTGACAACCAGCCATTTTGTATCGAGAATCTTAACGAGTCACTTATACAGTCATTTTTATAAAACTTTAAGCTTTAAGATATTTTTTTATATTTTATGTCATAAAATTTGGAACGAAAAGTTCAAAACCTTAAAGCAAAAATTAAAAAAAAGAAAAAGATTTCATCGACAATTTCAAGGATATTTTTCATTTAATCCGTCGTGAAAGTCCTCGGGCAGAGAAACTGTACTCGCAATAAATTCGAATCATCGATCGGCGACGGTTTGAAGCACGAGGCGATTAAAAGGAGCGCTTTAAATCCCTCGTTAGACGGGTTCGCTTCAATTATCAGCCACAGTGGCCACCTCGAGCTGTCTGCCCTGGCTTTTTTCACTTTTCACGCATAACTCGGCCACGAGTTTTGCAAGTGAGACCAGCCAGCCGTTCGCCAAATCGTTCGAACGGAAACGCGTCACCCTATATATAGACAGGTCGACTTGGTTCTGCACCAAGAGAGCCGCGCGATTGCAGCCGGGATCCTAGAAAAATTTCTGTGGAACGACCATCAGCGTTCATTATTATTTTCGGTAATGACCAAGGTTCATCCTATTAATCTCAATTTCCAATTTAGTACCTCAATTTTCATCATCAGATCACTAGCTAATATAGTTTCGATAGCACCTAGAATGTTAAATTAGGATAAATTCAGGTAATTGGCTACCTTCGTGTCAGAGAACGTGTCAATCAAGATATCCGCACACCCTCGAAGAAAAAAAAAGGGACCTAAGATATTCGAAATTCCAGCTCCAATTCTCGGATCATTACCTGAAATTGCATAATAGACGCCTGAAAAGGGGGTCGGGAAAGGAAGAAACGTAACGAGCAGCAACAGGGAGCCTACTAGAAGGAGTTGTTAATGCGACGCGATCGTTCGTTCGTCGTAAAAACTTTCCACGAGGCAGCTACACGCCGAGGTGCAATGGTACAACGGTCCGAGCACGGTGCACCAGTGCACCAGCCTACGGCGTTTCCACTGGCCAACTACCTACCGGACCAGACTGGACCAGTCTCGACTATTATAGCGATGGAAGATGAAGCGGAGACTGGATACACTGACCCAGTATTTCGAGCGAAGGGAAGTCCGGTGCAACGGCCACGATACATGTAACTGGATGCATCTTCGTGCAATGCGATTGAATTGCTTCTTCTTACTGCTGACAGGGGACATGTTACCCTCTTGCCTCGTTTCTCTTTCTATTCCTTCTTTGTATTCTTCAAATATTTACTCGCTTGTTTTTGCAACTGATTTATTTTAATGAAACAGGTGGCCATTGTGGCTGACCCAGTATTTCGAGTAAACGACGGTCCAGTTATAGAGTTACCTCATTTCTCTTTCTATTTCTTCGTTGTAAGAAAATCCAAATTCAATTTTCAATTCAATTTATCTAAATTTTAAATTACTCCTTTGGACGTTATCATATAAAACAGTGTGTACATCTTAAACAACGAGTTCAGTTTCCAAAGAAATCTGGATAGATCGAACAATGCATGTACCCTATTACTCTTTCAACCATCACCTGGATATCCTCATCACCATCATCGTCGTCGTCGTCGTTGTCATCATCATCATCATCATCAACATTTCAACCGCATTTAAGAAGCGTCCGGACGCGTGCACTCGGTTGAATCGAGATTTCATCCCACTGAATGCAGCGAAATTGCCACGGCTCGGTACGAACGAGCTGCTGCATGACTTCCCAAGGATAATTTCTATCCCCAGCCGTGATAGATGATGGATTTTACATTGCTATAAAATCTCGCATTCAATGAACGGGGCCTAGGATATAGCACACGGCCGTGGATGCGCCTTAATGACGTCGTCGTTGCTCCATCCTGCATTTAACCCAACCGAGAAGAATGAGTCGCAGAGATGCGAAAATATGCAAGTAACGGCTTAATCAGTTTCGCCGTTTGGAAATTGCAACTGAACTCGTCTACGATTTTAGAGACACGAAAGTTGCCTCGTATATTCGCCATTTGCATTGGCATAACTGAGTTTAAGCGGTGGAAACTCCTTCCTCAAAATGCGAACTGACCTATCCTATTGTTGTAAGATCCTAAGATTCCAATATGCCACTTTACAATATAAAGTATGGTAAATGGTACTTGATCGTAAGATTAACTATCGAAACATGCTACAAACATTGTAAACCAGTCGTGGAGTGTCAAATGGCAACTCGTGTATTAATAAATCGGGTAATAATAAAAAAGAACTTGGTGGAAAATAACGAAGATGGTATCTAGCGATCGTCGTGATTTCACTTTATGAAATAGGTATGGTAAATGGTACTTTATCGTATGATCATCTATCGGAACATGTTATAAACATTGTAAGCTAATCATTAGGCGCCAGAAAGCAATTTGCGGAAGAAATGGCTCGTAAAACTTAAGTTTATCTTATAATTTATGTAGTATTATTGTATTTACTTTTTGTTACTATGGAAAATACTACCACGTCATTCACATATGAAGGACGCTCGAATTTTTATAAAAATCCATCTATCCACACATATAAGAAATTCTTTTACATATCTGATAAGTACTTGGATCTATTCCAAACTATAGTTATTGCACCTCAATACTTTTTAGTCTCAGAAGGCACAGTTATTTTTCCGAAAAATGAAAAATTTGAATTATAAAGGGGTTAACATTGAATTACATTGAATAAACTAGCCATACCTCGTACCATAATCATTCTCAATATCATAAAAATCATTCGCGACAGAGGTTGTAAGAAGAAACAGAGAGTCACAGATGCGACACAAGATTCTCGTTACATGTAGTACATTACCCGCAGAAACACGAGGCTCTGCCGGCCCCGTTTTATTTATACGTTGCCTTTTGACCCGACGCGACGCCGCCGCCGCGGCGACGTTTCGACAGCGACGGGAAAAAGCGTTAATGCCTGTCTAACCGAGCGGAATCGAAACACGTCGAAGCCGCTATTAACTAACTATCGTGACACCGCTTTATACTCGTCGATAGTTGAAACCGGCTAATCGTACGATCTATCGTACGTGTAGCCGAGCTCGCATAATCGATTAAGATACAGCGATTAATTCAGTTATCAGTTGCGACGGGGGATCGTGGTGTCGTTCGAAGAAGGTCGAGAAATAAAAGTTATCTTATTAATTAGCGATTCTGTACTTGCCCTCTAGACAGAAATTGCACCGTTCCTTTTTTCAACCGAAGGAAATTATTAGGTTGCCGTACGAGCCTGCCGTGCAGTTCTCTACGACTGCATTGTGAAACATCGATCGAGGGATAGGTTGATAATTTATATCGAATGGGATTGTAGGTACGTTTCCAACTGGGAAATATCGCGGGGATCTTTTCGGTTTTTCTAGTTTTTTCCACCAGATAAGCGAGAAATTTATGCGCGGATTAGCATTTAGATGAAACGATTCTGCTGCAATGTTCAGTATTCGTCGAAACGACTGAAACGCGGCTTTAATGTAAACGTATTGTACTTACACGTTTTCTACCGTGTTTTTAGCGATGAGCTAAAATTTGGAGAGCATAAGTTCTACTAATTTTTTATTTTTCTTATGGCAAGAAGAAATTACCCGCAATCCAAGATAAAATTAACTACGAAACGATCTAACAATTTACGAGTTAATAAGTGTCTCCGACAAGAAAGGTTTAACTCTCGATTTGCACCGGTGAAAAATCAAAAAACCCATCGTATTTCATCAACAGCCGAACAAGTTCCTCCGCGTCGCAGTTCTCGAGAACTTTCTTGCACATCGACTCTTTTTACAGTGGATCATTAACAACATTGTGGCAAGTTTTCGATGAGTTCGAGGGAAAGTATCGCTTCGAGGTATCCCGTGAGCGGTTCGTTGAAATCATAAATCGAAGAAGTCTCGCGGCAAGTCGGAATAGTCCGCGTGCCGTTCCGCGCCGCAACTTTCTCGCTCGTGCCAGCTCCTATTTTGGATCTAGCACAGAATCCGCCTGCGGTCGCCGCGACCGTTCAAACATCTTTTCCGCTAGTTTTCGAATTTTACCCGCGACCCAGTTCGAAACTACAGCAAGGACAACGACCAAACGAACGACTTCTTTTTCTCTGCCTCGAAATTGTCCGAGAAGCAATTACGTGCTCTGCTTAATTATACAGGCAGAGATTTTACGGCTTGATTTATGTAAATTGTTTCGAGTAATTTTCTTCAGAATTAACCCTTTGTCAACTCAGAACAGAGATACAGTAGCGCGGTACTGTTTCTTTGAAATAAAATAATTTCAATAAAAAAAAGATTTTTCAATATGTATATTTCCAATTTAACGTTTTGATTTTAATTTAATTTTAAATTAATTTAGTATACACGGGACGGTACAGAAATTAAAAATTAAAAATTACAGTGTGATCGCAAAAATTTTTAATTTTGTATATTTATATTTTCGACCCGAATATCAAAATAAATCTTGTAGGCTCGAATCCGGTGAAATTGAAACGAGCTTCAGCGTTAAGCAACGCCGTACAACCTGCCGTTATAACTGTCAAATTTGATTACCAAACTGACGCAATCAATTTATCGGTTGACCGCCTTCTGGCGTGCACGAGACCCGATATAATTCATACACCACCTCCGTTAATTGCGCAACGCTTTCGTTCGATGCACTAATTCATACGCGTCGAGGTCCGACAACACTCGAGTCGGCTTTCTTGGTCATCGTTAAGTGGCACGGGACACGTTTCATTGCCCCTTAATAACCTTATCATGATATACGATAGAGATACGGATGTTCGATTACACGTGTGCAACATACCTGCCGACGATAAATGGATTTTTTGCAACGTATTTGACCCGTGGGGTCGACCGTGCCCAATCGTTTCCCATGAGAAGAAGAAATTTTCTTTAATTGTGTCGTCTTGTCTCCAGCCATTTCTTTTTCTCGATATTTAAAATAAAGGATTTCTTTGATAATAATTTCAAGTTAAACGAGCAACGACCAGTTATTTTGTTCCTCGTTTTTCTTTTAAAAAGAAAACAAATTTTAATGTCTAAAATCGTTAAAAATGATAAAATTCTTTTGATTTTAGGCGGAGGCATTAATGATATCTACACCACGACCCTCAAGATGAAGTGAAGAATTTATAATTTACGGTGCTCTTCAAGGTATCTGTCTCACTTTTTTAACGAAATGAATAATTATATTATATTACTTTGATTTCGCGTTGAACATTAACCGCGAATAAGCACGTGTATTTACAAGAATTCCAATTCCGTCAGACTTCCACGTAAACGTGTCTCGAGTTTCATCACGTATCTCCGCGAAGCGTAGTTATTGAATAAGTTCTCATAAAAGAAAAATGTAATAAAATGTCCAAGTAATCAATAGCACGCAATCGTTCCACGTAATAGGTGCGTTTGGTCCGCGTAATGAGAGAAGAAAACGTAGGTTGATGTTTTACCCCTGGGCGTTATTTGATTAATCCCACGCAGAGTCAATTAAAGAAACATATTGAAGTTTCGACAACCTTGCGTTGCAGTAAGCCATTCAAGAAACCTACGTGCACGATTGTTATTGGTTCATTCATTCAGATAATGCGACAAATCAGGCTTCACAGATGCTAATTACAATTTGAATAGCATAAAAATTGAATATTCAAACGATTAGGTTCAAAATAGAAAATTAGATAAATTCTCAAGTAATTATGCCATTAAGTTGCTTAGTTGAAATTTTTGGGGTGCCACTGTGACCACCATAATCCAAAAAAGGGTTAAAATTATAATTTTTTTAAGCACTTGGTTTAATTTTTTCACCACGAAAAGAAAATAATTCACTGGGATGTAGAGAAAAAACATGAAGAAGTCTGACTTAATCACTAACAATGCAACTTACTTCCGATTCTCATTCATCAAACAACAATAATTGAAAGAAACTTTCTCTCTGAATTCACTATATGTGTTTTTAAAGACGAAATTTAAATTAATTTCATTACCAGACCATCGTATTTCATAAATCCACCTGAAGCAAAGTAACCATTAATTTCCACTTAACGCATAATCGAAGAAGATTAAAACGTTTCTCAGCTGATCAAAGCAAAAAGCAAGTCATAAATGCATTAACAACGAAGCTTTTTCAACGATAAATAGCGGCCTTCGTTAAAATCCACGAGAATCCTGATGTTAGGCTCTGAAAAATTCGTTAACGACTTCACTTTATGACACATTTCACCTAATTAACAGCACCAACCACGTTTATGTTCTTGCCGTCAATAAACTCATTTATTCTAGGAATTTCATGATGCAGAAATATTTAAGATCAATTCAAGCAAGGATCATTTTGCGCTTGCATTAAAAAAAAGGGTTTCCAATTTTGAAATTCAAAGAATGTGTTGAGATTATAATTTTTGAAAGTCATGTTGCTAATTGGGACCATTGTCGGATAAGCAATTAATTTGACTATTTCAAACCAGTATAAAATGTTGAAAGAAAGAAAAACCTTGTTTTTGAAGCGTTTGAACGAGAAATACCCGGAGACTTGAATGCGCGGATGGGAGATTTCAATGCGCGAATCGGAGACTTGAATGCGCGAACAAGAGAGGAATTGGCTCGACAGGAATGCGTTTAAATTCGCTTTGCACGAGTCTCTCCGCGTTTTCCTAAATATCGATTACAAAATATGTCCGCGATTATTCGAACGCTTCAAGAACGCCGGTGCAATTTCGAACGGACAAATGCAATCGCTGCTTTTGAGCAACAGTTTCCGCGCTAGTACACCGCCGCTACATTATGTAGACCGCAGAGACGCCCGGTTATAGGTATCTAACTTTTTTCTCATTTCGCTGTTAAAGATTTAAAACGATAATAAATATGTATTAGGAGGTACTTTTTTTCAGAAAAAATAGTGGTCGAACATAAAATGTAGAATTACAAACATTGTAATATCATTAATGGGTAATGTCTAAATTTCCATAGGAATGCATCACTCGTATCATTAGAAATTCTTTCAAACTAATTAAAAGTATCCGTATTAGATACTCTAAATTCTGGATAATAAAAGTAAGGAAATAATGACTAAGATTTGTGAAAAATCAAATTACATGGTTCTTGCAGTTACATCATTTTTTCGTCGTGTTTTCACGGAATCGGGGCAAAATTTATTAGCAATAAAAAAAGAACAAGGCTTACTCATCGAACGAATTTACGCTAATTACGTTTGTTCCCGGAGGTAAATGATTATTAAAACGGTCATAAAAATGGTACAGTAGTTTGTATTCTGAGATTCAGTGAACATATTTTACGGGTCTCGAACATATTTTGTTTCACGTTAGAATTCATTGTTTTTTTTTTGCCTCCTTTTAATTGCTTTTAGCTTGAAATTTAAAGATTAATACTGCCAAGGCTCTGTTCTCTTGTATTTAGAAGGCAATAAACGTTGAAATTGTTTCTAGATCAAGTGGCAAAAAAATTGATAGAAGTACCTTTTCATTCGCCTTCGTTGGACACAGGTGTATCCAGGTTAAGAGGAAAGAGAAAAAAACGAAGCTCTTCGATGTACTGTATTCGAAAGATTGGAAAGTAAAAAAGTAGATATTGATTTAATTGTCCTGGTTTTCTTGCTCCCTCTTAGGTATAAAACTGACAGTAACTTTTATGTCTTATGTTGGTCACGTTTATTTTTAATTAATCAAACTAGTGACACCATTATGTGAAATTCATCGATGAATCAAAATTATTTTTATCAAGTGTGAAAGTAACGCAAAACCTAAACGATGACAGCGTAAAATATTATGCTACTTTTAATAGCTGAAAGCTAATATATTTCATAATTTTATTATTTTCCTAGTTCAAGGTTTACAGCTTACTGTTTTTCTTATACTTCACTATTCTTTCATCATGAAATTGCAATCTTCCACGATTATAAAATATTCTGTTATTCTACTGTTTTGATAGCTTAATTCTCTCTTTACCATTATAACATATTCCACTGTTATACCGAGCAATCGTGAAAACGTTATTACGCAATTTAATTGTGAAAAAGATTCGAATTACAGTATTCGAGAAGATATTTCATGACACTGAATTCACGTACCCGTCGTAAATATAAAGCTTTACGAGAACAGGATACCATGCACACGCACGCTCTCGTATTACGAAAGCCTACTTAAACATAATAAACGATAGGTATGTTTACCCGGATCACCTACGATTTAACTTTAATAACAAATAATTCAACGTTAGAATCACCATAAATCGTTCAGTTTCCACATCGGTGATCGCGAGAGCAGACGACTCCCAGATCATCATCACGGGAGTGTCATAAATATTTCGCAAATAACAATTTAATCTTGTGCTCATTTTATTTTCCTAAAAGCGATCATAACTTCAATCTAATTATTGGTACCCAGGATCAAAGGGTGAAAATTCCGAATTTTGCTTGTAGAAAGAGAAAAGGGACAACACCATTATATAAAATAATTCAAATACTGAATAATTTTCCTAAAAATTTGAATACGTAAACTATGAATTAAAAAATAAAAAATCCGACGACTTTGGGTCTATATGACTGATGAAATTATAAACTTTTATCATGTTTTAGATAATTAGGAATATCAGGCCCCCCATAAGAAATTGCAAACCGTATAATTATGAATAACGATAATGACATTAATGTTATTAAGCGGGAGACATTTTCCTCGTTCCTCGTCACGTTTCCATCGAGAATATCAAAAGAGAGTTCGGACTCGGTACCGGCTAACGCGTCTGACCCAGATTTTTCTTTTTGCCCGCTCGGCTAGATTGCCGATAATGATTAAATCGCCGCGCTAGTTTCGTGGAACGGTCAGCGGCCACAGCGACAGGCTATCCTTTGCAACAGGGTCTCCCTGTACCAAACCCATACACGCGTACTTTAACGATTGTTGTTACAGAAAGCCGCGTGGTAAGCAGTTACGTGCACGACCGGTGTAATAATCAGCTCGAGTCGAAAGATCACGCAGCAGCCTTCGTAATCCGTGTTCGCCTAACAATCCTATCTCGATCGTGTACTAGGAACAAAGGTTATCCATGAAATAACCATTTTCTCCATTAATAACGCGACCGGGTACGCGTTATTAATTAATACACCTCGTTAATCATCGTCGTATCCTTAAAAGAGTTGGCGACTTGAAACGAATTCTCCGGCAGGTTTTCACAGGATAATAACCATCGGATAGTAATAAATTAACACCCGAGATCGGATTAATTGCGACGATTAGCGGCGTGTCGTAAAAATGTCCGTTGTTTTATGAAATCGTGATTTTTTAACGATCCAGATATTGCCCCGTATACTCGGCCGAAGCGTTTCCCAATCGCCGCGCCGGCACGCGAAATTCTGCGCTGACACGAATTTATCTCCTCGTGCTTACAGCCCATTTATATCCGTCGCTGGCTTGTCTGCGGAAAAATGCGAGATCTCCGATTGCGAACATGCTGCTAACTAAGGATATTAAATATTAAGGGGATCCCTTTAACGTCTGCGTTACGCAAGTGAAATTAACTCTAAAGTAATCACGTTTAATTCATAAACGAGTACCTAATCTGCATCCTATTCAGAAAAATCTTTACTTCTCTATCAGATACCTCGGGAAGATACTACGAATAGATATAAAGGTACATCCGCCAGAAATCCTGCAGTTTCCCATAGACAGATCAGCGCCATAAGATCTAATTTAATTCTTCATCAGCGCTGGTTGCGTGTCCCGATGACATCACGCGTAACCAATTACAGCCAACGATCTACGAAATCCTTTTCACCCACACAGTAACGTAATTCGAAGCGTAAGATCATCGGTTCGCGGTTCGAAAGAAAGACCACCGTTGACTATTCAGACGTTACAAGGACCCGTTCCGTCGAACTTTGTGTAAACCATTAATCTCCATTTAACTGATCTATAACCTACACGCGTGCCGTTTAAACCACGCTTACGGCTACCCTAAAAGATAATCTCGGCACATGCATTCACGGAATTAATCCAAGCGAACCTTCCAACCCAGCCACGGCTCTGTATCGCGTCATATTAAATACAAATCACGAATTTCTCGCGGAAGCATATACGGAGAGATCCTTAACTAGTAAGGAGCTAGTAAGTACCCGACGGTAGTTCAGTGGCTAGGCACCGTGCCAAGCCCTCGACGACGATGGAACGAAGCCGGTTGAGGCAATCCTCGGCCATGGTTCTTGCAACCAGGCCTCCTTTAACTCGCTTCATGACAGCTTCGGGCGATGTAGGCGTACGGATAGCTTTCCTCCCTCTTCCCCGGCACGTTTCTACCGGCACGACCACGAGGTTGCGCAACAAACAAGAACCAACGACGAAGACGACGACGACGACGACGACGACGACGACGACGACGTCGACGGCTCTACGCTAGTCTCGTTTCGTTTCCTTTCCTTTCCTTCTATTTTCTGATCGTTTATCATCTTCTACTGACTTCTGTTTCATTCTCTTCCTTTTCCTCTTATCATTTCGTTTCGTTTCGTTTCGTCTTTTATCGTCTCCGATCATCGCCTATCTCCTCCCAACATCTCGCCTCTTATCAGCTTCTATCGTCTCTTATCGTCTTCTCGTTTCTACCGGTTATCCACAATAAATAGGCGTAAAGCATAACCTGACACCGAGACCGCTTACGATACACTCTTTCCCTTTCTTCGCCTTCCACTCGCTCCATCGATTCTAACGGATTAATTGGTTTACGTCTAATAAGATTCTTTGGAATCCTTTCACGCGATTTTCTTTCACTGAGTTTCGAAAGGACGCGCCAGATAATGCTCCACCTTGATGCTCTACTTTCTTCCGTTCAGTCGCTTATGATAGCAGTGATAAAAACAAGAGGCGTATAAAGTCGTTAGAATTTAATAGCTTATGTACCTGATACTTTTATTAGTAGGTTTATGACTCGTTCTGGGACGATGATTCAATATAACGAATCTACGTACAGAGAACTAGATTTTATTAGAAAAATATTAGTTCGTTTAGTTTGAAATTTAGAACGAGATGTATGTTTAGCGCAATTTTATCAACCTATCTCGATAAGTGGAATAAAAGAAACGAAAACCACTAGTTAGGCTATAAAGTATGTACCTGACACTGAGACCGCATTCTATTTCACTTTCCCGCTCGCTCTCACGGTTTGCCCTATAACACGATTTCCACCAGAGATTTAATAATTGAAACCGTTCGCGATCAAACGAGATCACACTTATTGGTTGCTCCGAATCGTGCTGTGGAATACAATTGGTGTCAAGATTACAAAATGCGACTTGTCAAGAGAGAATCAAATGAAACGCCGAAACGTAGATAAAGAAATGTAATTAAGCAACAATGTCAGTACCCGGAGCGTACTTGTCTGTCCTCGTTTAATAACTATTTTTAAGCAATTGAAACAGGAAATAACAAGTTGTTCCCTTTTGCTTAACACTCTGATGCTTGATATCCCGTATTCGTGACTACGATACGTGGATATTCAATTGAATCGTACAGCTCTGGGAGCAGACGGTAAAAAAAAGACACGAAGATTGATTTGATCGAGCAAACGAGTCGCCTCTCGATTGCCACAATTTCTTCCCTGGATACCGCGATTGTCCAGAGGCGAGCAAAGACGAAATGACGAAACAATACTAGTTTCATCAGTCGTCCCGCGATCGATCGGCACCGGCGGCGTTAGACAAAGAAAAATGCATTACTGTGGGAACAATTCACCAAACGAGCAATCGTTACCCTACATAGAAGACTTGTATTGTGTATTCGTTTACGTGCTCGCTTCACAGGCCCATTTATTAACTCATTAAGGTGTACCAGCTTCGTTAGCCGATTTCGCAAATGATTCCTCCGAGAACATTGTACCGGTTTCGCGATAATAGTTCGCTAGACTATTTATCGAAGGAAATTGAGGTTTTTCAAGTAAATCGTTGGTGTAATGAAATCTTAACACTTTCAAGTCATTTGACAAGTGATCATTCAATAATTTATAAACTAAAGCTTTTTATAGTAAAGGGGTTCAAATGCCAAAATTAGAAACTAAAAAGAAATAAATAAGAGCTTTTTATTTCCGCTAATAAGATTTACCAGCCTGATGCATATCCGCTTATAACATTACTTCAGCATTGGAATAGAAAAAGATTTCGATACAGATGAATGAACGAAGGTGAAACAGTAATTGCGATGCAAAGTTGGATACATCTGAACAAAATTATATCGGTAATAAGCGTTGCAATTTCCTCGTTGTGATAAAAAGGAAAAAAATAGATAAGAAAAACATCGTTTCCTTGTCAAGCGAGGCGAAGGTTGCGGGTATACAGGACGAAAAACATCAGAGTACAAAAATAAAACGAAAATATGTCTGAGAAAATCCAGGAGAATAATCATACACAAAGTGCATGCGTTTTAACCGGGTCTGACGTGTCAATGTTATTAGCGGTTTTATGAATCAGCTGTATAATCGTGCCGCTACCTCCAACGATTTACCTACCACATTTTTTTTCTTTAGTTTTTTTTCTTTTTTGTAACGCCAAAAAAACGTTACATCAGCCTCATTTTACTTTAATGCGTTTGATTTGTATCGCGTTGAATGAATGCACGTACCTAAGTAGTTAACGTCCAATCGAATTTTTATCGCTCGAGAACCCATTAATCATCTTATGATGTATTTGTGTTTCGTTAAATTTCTATTACCTTATTTACATTTTGTTATGTTTTTCTAGGATTCAACGATTATATAAATTTTTCATAATTTTTCATCCGAGTTTCATCATTACAAATACAGATCTAATTCCAAATTCTTTTAACACACCGCATATATTTAACAGAAAATTAATCTCTAATATATCTTCCCAACCATTTAATTGAGATAAAAATCTGCGTATAACGCTAGCCATTTAACACCTTAACGACTAACAATCTTCATTAATTACAAATTTTTAATTGCGTTGACTGTAATCTGTGCTAATGAAAAAAACATCGAAAAATAGAAAGAAAAATTGTTTCAAGATTTGATTGAACCGTATAAAAACACAAAGCCTGTAGAAAAATGTCTAGGTTCTGGAACATGGAAACGTATTAAGAATTCATTCGTTCCACCGGCGAACATAAATCGAACAGGACAAAAAGAACATTAGCACCACAGTAATTTGTTCTCAATTAGATATTAGTGGTCAAACAGACCGACTGGTTTCGTAAAGTTGCTGCTTAAAACCACGGCCCATTCATTAAGCTAATAATCACGATTAAACAGCAACCTTCTGTGTCTTGGTATTACTTTCTTTTTCTACGGTTCCGTTCGATTTTAACGAGTCAGCTTTCCACGTGAGAATAGATCAACGATAGCATCGCCGGTCCATAAATATTATTGCGTTCCACGCTGTTTACGTGTTACGTCTACCTTAATTTTTCCTCACGCGGAATGCTTTTAATGATATTTGCTGTTCTAGGCCGGGAAACGAGCGCGCTCGGAATAATTAACGCGCGCCATTTTTTCGACGCGATCGCGCGGTTCTCGCGATCGAAAGTATTCCCAAGTAGTACCTATTTATTTTTTTAATATTCTACTTCGGTTTGCGTTTTGAAAGGATACTTTGGATCCACTTGTTGTTTCTTCCATTAAAAAAATGCTTCTATTTTTAAGTAAATACACAAATGATTTATAATAATTAAATAAATTTTACTGCACTCCTTATGCATATGCTAAAACCATCACTTAACAGGACTCCTGTTCTCATGCATTCCAAGAATTCTTATTTTCAACCGTAACAGTCACGCTTTATTCGTAAAAACTTTCACTCCTCCATTATGTATTCTTTACATTGTAGAGGAAAAAAGGAAGAAGCAGAACGAAAGAACAGTATGCGACAGACACGAAATACATTTGCTTATAATAGGATGTTTTCTTGCAAAGAATGCATCGGTTACGGTATCAAAGGTATTAAAAATAGTTAATCAAACGTTGGGCGAGATAAATTGTCTCTTTGAAGAAAGGACACTTCCGGAACAGTGGTCAGACCCCTTTCTCTGTGGACGAAATTCGAAACTCGTAGGCGAATCGCAAATAACCGTAATAACACCTGTCATTTGTCCCGTAAAAAGCAATCTACTTTTTTACTATCAACGAAGACTTTAATCCGCGAAAGCGTTACATTTCTGAGCTTCTTCTCACGATCTCGCGAAGAGAAGCTTGCAAATAGTCAAAAGTTCCGGCAACTAGGACCAAGAAACTACGTCCACAGTATTCACCGTTACACGTCCCAATTTTTTCGTTTCTCAGAGCACACTTAATCGCCAAAAATTAATTTCCAACCTCTATTAACTCACGCAATTCGACATTTGTTGCTATCAAACGACTACATAATCGGGATTTTTGTAACATTCTAACTCAAAATCTAGATTATCAATTTTGACCATATTGTTGGAATAATATTTCATTCGAATAAGCTAAATTTCTGAAAACACCGCGGTTTTTTTCCCCGAAAACATTCGGACAGAAAGCTCTCGAGATTCCAAATTCTCCAGACAAAAGAAGTCGTGACTCAGAATTAGCCGGTGTTCGTTAAGACACCAGGTTCGAGTTACGGCTGGCAAAAATAAATAATCTGGTATCGGCTAACTTTTTTAACCTTTTCTCTTAATAAATTCGTTTCTCAAAAGGTTAACGGGATATCATCTTTCTAGAGTCGCGCAGAAACGTTTGAGAAAGCTTGGAAAGCATCCTGGATCAGAAAAGGATCAGACTACCGCGTCTCGTTAGTAATCTTATTCAATTAACGCGTCTAGATCAGGTTGCTGGCCTCTTGCAAATTTTAAAATCGCGTCAAACGTGCAGGCGGCTGAATCCTGTTACGGTGCCGCACCACTGAGCAAACTGGAAATTTCCACGGATATCCAATCGACTATTGGGTCCACAGGGGACAAGCTTCTGTTTTCTTTCTGTCTCCAATTTGCCGCGCTGTTTTTCTTTTTCTTTGTAAAATGGGAATTTAGGATGTCGCGTTGAATGACAACTTCTTTTTCATTCTAAAGCACCATTTTGCTAAATTGCTAAGTTTCATCAAATAACTATGCTTAACAATATTTACAAATTTATGAAACGCTGACTGAAAATAATAAATATCGAAAACGGTATCACGATATGGCAACTGAAAGCGGACAATCACAAAGGGTTGAGCCTGCTCTAGTTTCACGATATCATTTTCACCTCCGTTTCAGCCATATTACCCTAAATACTGATCAATCAAGCGGTTCGTTACGAGAATCCCGTGGTAAACGATCGTCGGGTCTGCTAAAGTAACTGCGATTCAAGAGAACGACATTGATGGACACGAGGTACGTCTCCTCATTTGTTGGACGTTTCTTACGGTTCTTCATCCGGCTTTTTGCGTTCTATACACGCGTGAAACGTTTCTTCGTCAAGAGGCAAGTTACAGTTACCAGGCAATATCGAATTTTAATCGAAAAATGAGATCGCGCCTCTCGGCGTAGGCAGGCCTCGTTGGCCTAGAATCGGACCACCGCGCCGCGCCGCTCGATCCTCCACCAGAGAACTCTCACCGATTCGGTTCTTGTGCAACACTGCTGCTCAGTTTTATGC